>NC_139144.1:108014317-108683067 GCF_964270905.1 Leucopleurus acutus | reverse complement strand
CAGCCCGTCCTCTTGCTCTTTCTTCTACTGTCTAAGCCACTCTTTCATTCGCAGACTTAAATTTCAGAGACACCAGTTCCATTTCTAGAAATGTCTTTCTGATCGCACAATTCTCTCTCATACCCTGGTGGGTGTCCCTGACATGGCAGCGTCGTGACCCTCCCCATGAGCCTGGCTGTGGACATGCCCCCCACAGGCAGCTGTCCCAGTGCTGACAGCCCCCAGGCACTAGTCTGCCCCACACTCGCTCCTCAGCTGCGGACCCCTGACCGTACCCCGACTCGGCTTCTGGGATTCTCCCGCTGGAGAGGCAGTGCGTCCCAGGGTCCCAGGCAGCGGTCAGCTGCAGCTCGCTGCCCAGCAGGCCTGACACATCCCTGGTCCCCACGGGAGCCAGCTCCCAGCCCCACCACTGCCCAAAAGCCTGCAGGCTGACTTGAAGCTCCACCCTTATTCTGGCACTTTCCCCCTTTCTTAAAAGACTGTATTTAGTGTGCTGTTGGTTTTCTACCTTGCACAGTGTTTGTACTGTAACAACCAGGGCCCAGGGCTGCTCCTGCCACGCTGCCCCAGTCCCGGGTCGGGGATCTGGCCCCTCAGTCTCTCCCCTCTCTTCTTACCTCCAGCCGAGATCCCCGCCTCGGGGCCCGCTGCCCTGGTCACCTCCACGCTGGGCCGACCAGGTCCCGCCCGTCCCGCCCTTCCCACCCCCAGGCCCCCTCCTCCCCCCTGGTCCTCAGCTGCACGGTGCCCCTCAGCTGAGCTGGACACCTGGGCGAGAGGCAGGCTCTCCCCGGTTCCTGGAGCCAGCCGGCCACCAGGTGTGCTCAATCCCACCCTTGACTGAGCCCAGCCTTCCGTCCCCACGAGTGCCGCCTGGTTCAGGCTCTCATCTCGGATTTCCAACCACCTCCACGGCAGCTCCCAAAGCTCTCCCCGAGTCCCCTCCTCTGTTCCAAGCTTACACTGCTGCCAAGTTCATGGTTCGAAACTGCAAACAAGACACACCCCTCCTTATGTAGAGTTCCGAGAAGAGTCCCCGTCACCCTCGAGAGAACTGTCTGAACCCTCGGCGCAGCGGACCCTACTGAGGGTCAGGCCACTGACTCTACCCTTCTTCAGACAGCAAACCTACTGGCAGGTCTGAAACCGGCGGCGTCTTCATGCCTCTGGGCTCCCTCTGCCCGGGGCAGGCTCCCTGACTCTCATCTCAGCCCCCGTCCCATGGCCGTCCCTCCTCTGAGCCCCCACTAAGCATGGCTCCCCCCAGCACCTCACGTGTGTGCCGAGCCACGGGGATGAGGAGACGTGCCACCAGGCCACTCTCAGGGGAGGCCTTGCTGCCCCAGGGGCCAGGGGCACTTCACCCAAGGTCCCCCTCCTCCCCGGGATGCCCGTGTTCGGGGCCGAGGGAGGGAGGCTCAGGCCTGGCAGGGGGGCTCTGGAGAGCAGCTCCTGCTGAGCCCCCGGGCCAGGCAGCTGCCAGGGGGCCTGCCTCTCAGCCCAGCCCCCTCGCCGCCACCCCTGCCGGACACCGACCCCAAGGCTGCAGTGGCTACTGGACACTTGTCCGCACTTAAGGGCCCTCCCTGAGGGAAGAGGCATCACGAGGCAGCCGGTAGAACACACGCCACTCGGCAAGTGTGCGGACACGGTCTGGACAGATGTTTGTTACACCCGGACCTGGGGGAGGCAATGCCACGCATTTAGCGGGGAAAACCCAACATCAGCTACGGGTGACACTTTCCTTTAAAGAGCGTATGGTTAAGTACAGGAGAAACTTATAGTTAAAAGATAAATGCAATGCATGGTATGAAGTGATACGGCCATAATGGAGATGAGAATGGTCTCACAGAAATTCAGTGGGCCGTCAGGGGGCCACCCGTGGGGGTCTGCAGTGTATTAGATGAGTTTTTCAGCGTAACTCACTCCTTGTCATAATTATACTGAAATCAACGGCAGGTGATTTACAATCATGAAGCATGTATGAATTCACTGATACAACCCAGAGGTGTTCTGTCTGATGAGGAAAAGTCAGGCTAATATCAAAGCGTTTTCCAGGGTAAATCACAGGCTGATAGCTAGGCCCTGACTGCGGTGAAAAGATGAGAAAAGACATCTTCGGGAAATAAATTAACATGAAATATATAAATACCACAAACAATATTCATACATCTAAGATTTTTACATCATATTAAGTTATTTGAGTAAAAACAGAAACCGAATTTCTGAATAAAACTTTCATACCAATGCTTCCAGGTCCTGAAACTTGTCTATTTAACTTCAGGATTGTATTAAAACTGGATGAAAAAGAGTCAAATCGTACCAATTCATAAGATAGAACATATTTTAATCAAAGAAAAATGTTAGCTCTATACCTGGCAATTGCATTTATTACTTTGATTCATTAATAATAAACTAAGTAGCAAATAAACTATTTAGCAAAAATACAGTGGGGGAAGTTAGGGTTCTTCAGTGCCAGCCTGGCCATGCCTTACTACCTAACACTATTTCCTCCTGTGGGAAACGGCTTTGTGAGCAGGGGTGCGGCACAGACCTACCTGTCACTCAGCTGGATCGCGGCACTGTGCACCAACTTTATCCTCCCTCCAGGTAGTAAACCTACAAACAGAGAAACCAGAAATAAATGCACCTCGTAATACAAGTTAACCAAAATCCAATTACATTTGCCTGGAATTATTTTTCATTGCTTAAATATCTGTGTTAGGAAATAATATAAAAATGCAGATTGATGAAGAGTGTTCTGTCCCTCACACAGGGGAGGTTCCTGCAATTGCCTTAGGATATGAATTAAGAATTTGCATTTCAGGGCCTTAGGGGAAGAGCGTTGGTGGAATCAATATCAAAAAGCCTTTACATTTTTAGATTTGATTTAAAAAGGGAAGTACACTTAAGCAAGAAAAGAAAAAAAATCAATATTTAACAAACCGCCAATTCCCCACAGAAACGCTCTCCTGTAAACGTCCTCCCGCGCTGCTTTCAGCTCGCCATGCAGGTGGGGAGGCCCCCTCCGGCCCCTCTAGCCCCGTCCGCCCCGCCCGGTGTCCCACACCCGCGGCAGCCCCCGCTCACAGGGAGCAGAGCAGATGCTGCACGAAGACGAGGCTGAGAAGAGAGGCCCCTCAGGACGGTTTCCACCGCATCCTTTCTCCAGGAGAGGGGGGTCCACAGCACCGGCCCCTCCTCATTTCAAGAAGTCAGAGTGACTCTGCTCCTATTTTCTGGCTGGCTCTACGGGGGTGCCCCCGGCCCAAACAAGGTGAAGGGGCCGGTCATTAAATAAGCGGCTGGAGCTGCTGAGGAAGTGCAGGCGGGCGGCCCCTCGGTGCCCCAGCCCAGGGCATCGGGACAGCAAACTGCCGGCCGCAGAGCCCCCCACCCCCGGTGGCTCCAGTCTCAGAGGTCTTGGGGGTCACACACACCCAGGCCTTAGACACCGAGTCTCGGGGACGCCCTCAGGGAGCACAGAGCAGATGACACACACGGGCCTCCCGTGACAAGGGCATCAGGGGCCTGGTCAACAGCCGACAGGTTATAAAATACACAACTTAATCTTCATTTTCCATGCAGCTAATCACTGATTCTTCAAAGCGGTTATCGGTATCTTTAATCTTTATTGATTTTAGCAACCGTTGATTAAACTGTTTTTATTTAATAGTTACCTAAGTCACTTACTGCACCTGCAGTATCTGCTTTTGCTAATTCAACCACCACCTGAAATAGAACACTGAAGATGAGTATCAGCACGTGTAATAATCGTGAAACAGTCTAAGCAAAGCGAGCTCTGATTAAGGCACTAAAAATTTAATTGCTCCAGAAAAAAGACTAGCGTTTACAAGTTATAAATTCCCTTCTTCGACCTGTTCCTCTACACTCTGTGACCGGTCAATGCCCTGTGCATCCTCCGGCCCTGACACTGCTCCCCTTTCACTCCCACAGGCATTCCCAGCAAGCCCATCTCGTCCTGGTTTCCCTGCCGTAGCTGACTGCATGGTCGCCCCTGCTCCGCACACATCTCCCCCTGCCACCCCGACCACAGAGCACCGACCACCACGCAAACCCTGGGGTGAGCGCTCGCACGTCCGACTCACCCACACGTTGAGAACCCCACTCTCGTCCAAGGAAGCGACGTGGAAGGACAGGCCTGCTGGCTCTAGTGAAGACAGAACCGGGGAAGGACCGGCTCATAACCAGGAAACCACATCTCACAACTTGAGCTCAGGATTTTATGGAAGTGAAGGGTCACATACCTTCTTGAGTAGAAAACGGTGAAAGCACACAGCTCTGTCTTTTGCAGACAGACCCTGCGATGGGTTCTATTGCCTGGAGGGGACTGCGGTGGTTTACAGACGTCAGGACACCATCTGGGGATGAAAAGCACAGGCACCACATGCACGCAGTGAGTCGTGGAATACAGTTAACATTGTGCAGGGACAGGCACATCTTCCCAAAGCACAAGGCCACGCGGACCACAGTGAAAGGACACGTGCCATGGCTCTCAGCATCACCGAGGAGCAGAGGCCGCAGACCTCGTCACACTGTGAGAGGCGGGCCCTGTGTCTGCACGACGGCAGGTACAAGGATGGACAGAGCGGGTTGGGGGCTCTCCACGGCAAGAGGGAGTCGCAGAGACAGAGCAGAAGCTGGGGCCTCCCCGGCTGCGGGGGAACGGGGGTCTCACAGCCAGAGCAGCACAGGGAACGGGGAGTAGGGAGACTCGGGAGCTGCAGGCTCACCACCCCCACCAAGGGCAGCACCTTTAAAGAAACGACACCTCACGGTCCAATGGAACAGAGCTCCTCTGACCTGGCATATCCACCTACAAAATGTCCAGGAGTAGAAAAGAACAGACAAACTCCACACAAAGCTACCGAAGGAACTCGAGAGAAAATGCAAATGAAAGCATTTCAACCCAAGAAAATTCCCCCTCCAGAAAACAAGCATGAAACAGAAGACCAAAATCCAACACTCCAAACTACATCACATCTCTTCAAAAATACATTTGGAAATGTATTTAAAGCACGTAAACAAACAAAAACACCTGGAATCAGAAACCCAGAACAAAAATGGGTTAAAAAACATCAAGAAAGAAAATGAGAGTTGGGGCTGAACTCAGGAAAGAAACTGAAGAAAAAGACAAAACGGTCTCAGGATGAAGAATAAGTGACAGGGTTTCAGATTCAATGAACTTGAGGGAGGCCAGCTGAGGAAGGGGTGTCCTCTGGACCTGAGGTTACTGAAACTTCGCAGGTTTTAATGACAATGTTTAGATGGCAAAAGAAAACGAAGGCAGCATGTTAATGGAGTAATTAAGTTTAAAAACTTAAGAGTTTTAGTGTTTTGAACACGGTGGTGAATTCAAAGTTTAATTAGTAATATCAGCAGCAGTTAGAAAACGCACATTCTTAAAAGATATCTTTTCTAACAGCATCAAACCCATAAGGTACCTATAAACTCATACATTCTCAATAGTGGCAATTTCACCCCCAAAGCGGCAAAAATTGGTTGTTGGGAGACAAAAGAAACCTTGCCCTTTTACGTATAAAACACGGATGTACTCAGAGAACGTATAGAGATACGCAGTATATGTGTGGTGCTCCAGGCAGGGGCGATCAGGCCCCTTGGCGAAGAGGAGGCACACCCAACACGCCTGACACAGGACTGTGTCCAGAGCATACAAGGCCTCGGAACAACGCAACAGTAAGAAGCAACAAATCAATTTACAAATGCGTGAAAGACCTAAACACACCCCACTGAAGACAGACGGCAAATAAGCACCTGGAGACGCTCCGCATCCCCCGTCCTCAGGGAAACACAAAACAAAACCTCGAGACACACTCGCACCCACCAGAAGGGCAGGAAGTCTGCCGGCCCCACGGGTGAGGACGTTCAGCCCGTGGCGCCTGGGGTGCAGGCTCCAGTCCTGACCGCCAGCCACGGGAATTAACCAGGAGCCCGCCCACCAGCCGGCGCAAAAACCCACGTGGTGCCCAGCAGAGGACCCTGCCCAGAGAAGGAGGGGTGACGTTCTGAGCCCCGCACAGCCGTGACCGCAGGCACATCTCCCGAAGGGACGGAGGCCAGGCTTGAAGGTCTGGGCCCTGCAGGGTCCCATCATTTGCCTTCTGAGAAGGCGAAACTACAGAGAAAAAGCCGACCCTGGGAATCATGAAGTCGGGGAGACGCAGAGCCAGCTGTGTGCTGGGTGGCGGGGGGGGGTGTCCCTGGGCAGGAGCAGGGAGAAGGACGGTGAGAGACGGTCAGGTCTGAGTGCAGGCCCTGCCCCGAGGTCACTGTGCTCGTGGACGAGCCTCCAATCCCTGAGCACTGGCAGGTGGGCAGAGACGGGTGCTGAACAGGCCACGTCCACCAAGCACTGAGAGAAAGCCCCGGAACACAAGTGCCTACGCAGGGGCGGGGCAGGGTGGGGTGGTGGCCGTGCTTGTCCTTGTTTGTGGTTGTGGTTGTGGCTGTGATTGGCTGTGGCTGGAATTGTAGTTGTGGTTGTGGTTGTGGTTATGGCTGTAGTTGGCTGTGGTTGGAATTGTAATTGTGGTTGTGGTTGTGGTTGGTTGTGGCAGCAGCCGCATTGGCATGAAGTATTCACAGGAGTCTGACTAGGGGTCCTGGCAGCTCCAGTGGTTCTGGTTCCTTTTGACCCCTGAGAGGCCACTACTTCTCTCCTTCAGCCTCCAGTGGGGCTGTCTGAGCCACAGGAGCGCACACACCAACGCACTTCAGACTGATTTAAAACCGGGCATCATCTCACGGAGGACCTGAAGTCCCCAGAGCTAAGAGGACGGAGCGCTCCCATCACCACTGCCGCTGCCCGAGCAGCTGCCGGAAGGAGGCGGTTTCTCCTGTTTATCACAGGTCTCTTTTGCTCTTAGGTCAGAGCCGTCCTCTGGATGACCTGCATGAACGATGCAAAGGAATCTCACGGCTGCTCCGGAAGACCCTGGGCTGGCGGGCAGTGTCACTGACCGGTGGAAAAGGTTGCGGTCCTGAACGTCCAGAAGCACCCGCTCAGCTTCACGTAACGATGGATCCTGGCATCTTCCCTCAGATCCCACACGACCACCGAGCCGTGCACGGTCCCAGCAAACAGCAAGAAGGCTTTAAAGGGGCTAAAGCAGCAGCACGTGACCTAGAAGGATGCACAGAAAGCCGGAGCTGACAAGTGGGGGCACCGGTGCCCGTGGACCTTCCACCTGCAAGCCGAGGGCGTCTGCGTGTCGTCTCCCTGGGTGACGGGAGGGATGGCGGCTGCGGGGCGTGGCCACGGTGCCTCCGTTCAGCCCCATCAGGTGGCCCAGAAGGGCTGATCCCTCTTCTGCCATTTCATTTTCATCCTGCATCACAGTAAGTTGCTATCTTCAAGCCCCCAAAACTGATACCCATAAAAGTTCTCCTTCTCCACAGCTCTGGAGGAAATCGACGACTTTGAGGTCAAGGACCACATGACCAGAAACACACGCGTAAAAGGGCAACTCTTCCACTGTACCCGCGTGGTCGTCACACCACAGCCCCACTAACCAGGGGCAGGAAACGCATGAGGCCAAGGACCTGGAAAATCTCAGGCACATTAAGAAAGCTCTACAATATCTGGACCAACTGGAGCAAGCCGGGAAGCACACTTCTGGGATCCCAGCGGCGCCAGAGCCCATGTGTCCATTAAGTCACAGGCACGACAGTGCTGAACGCCAGGGACTGAGAGGCTGCGGTAACCTGGCCCCTCCGTCCAGCTGGTCCTGCCAACTAGGAGTTTCTGCACCTCGTCACCCTGCACACAGCTGGGGCGGCAGGGACAGAAAGCAGTGGCCTTGGAAGCCCTCCTGGTGCCTGCCCTCTGCTAGTAACACCACGGCTCTCCCGGGCTGTACCTTCGACTCGCATATCAGGACCTTCTGGGGCCCCGACGGCTGCCAGATGTCCCACACGCAGAGCACGTATCTGCCATCCAGCAGGGGCGTGAAGGCTTTCCCAGGTCGCCCGTGCACGGACACCACCATCCGCCTCTGAACCTGAGAGGCATGCAGGTAGGATACTCTCCGGTCTGAGGATAAGACAAGAAAAATGTTTCTGCATTTAGTGATCTGCCAGAATCCACGTTAAACTAACACACTTCAGATTATTCAGATACATTTCAGCTTAACGAAGAAATAAACATGGTCTTTCGAAGATGCCCGCACCTGAAATCGGGGTTTTTACAAATGGCCAAGCTCGACTTGAAAACGTCCAAGTTGGCCTCGTTTGCTAGAAGCCACCCTCCTCCACACTCGGCACAAAGCGGCCTGGGACTCCGCTGTCCATCAGCTACTCCCACGGGCCCGCGGGAGCGCAGGTGACCTGGGTGAGGCGTCACAGCTGCCCCATCAGTGCCTTCTCCCCCGGCAACGGGACCCTGCCTGACACCCATCTTCCTCCTGATATCTGTCCCTCAGACACACTGTCTGTTCCCCTCGTTCGGTCCACTTACAGAGGCAGGATTTCTGTCTGTCTGTCCACTGTGGCCTGGGACACTGCAGACACTCCTGAGTATCTGTGGCACCCAGAGAAGAATGAGGGGGCCACCAGCGCTGCGCGTTTCCTGGCAATGGTGGCATCGAGCGGACTCTGTGAGGGTCCCGGGTCACTCCCTCGGAGCTCAGCTCCAGGTAACGTGAACCAGGCCCAGGTCAAGGACACCTGCCGTCCCAACCTCCTCTCCCGTTACCTCAAAATTCACTTTACTAAAACAAAACACAAGAAAAACCTCCACTCTGCCCACACTCGGAACTAAGGGGCAAGTTCCGGACAACACCCGTGCATCCTCTGTCTCTAACTAAGGCCTCTGGAACAAGCACACCCGGCCCCCAGCCCCGGATCTGTGAAGCTGCCATCGCTCATCAGCTCCTGGAGGAAAGGACTGCTTTAATTCCTGTTTCTTGGGCTGCAGGGGGAGGTGGTGGTGTGGACAGCTGTATTTTGAATGCTATAGATGCAATGATTTATTGTTTTTCTAATAGGATAACTCTTACCTTTTAAAAACAAAAATACCCTCAAACAACATGAGTTTTTTAAATTAACAATGCCATTTGTGCTAATCGTCAGTGCAGAGGCAGGGATACGAATCTAGATCTCTACAGCAGGCAGGATAGAGGAACTTCTAGAACAAGCGGCACCAACGCACCGGGTCACGCAGGCCCAGAAGCACCCGGCACAGCTGACTGCGGGGCCCCTGCACTCCTTGCCCTTCTCCACGCAGACCAGGACCATGGTTGCCACCCAAGCCCTCACCAGACACTTGTTTTAAAAGCAAGGAGGCGACCCACTTAAGCAATTTACACTTGGTCACGCACACGCAGTTTGTTTCGTTTATGACCACATGCGGTTACACTCCATGTGTGACGACACGGGCTTCACTTTGGTGGATTTTATGCTCTGTAACCATGGATCAACTTAAATCTAAGTCAACGCTGGGCTAAGTTAACCACACGACTCCCACCTGGACACTCCCTCATGCCACTCCCACCGTTCCTCTACCCGTGAGTGCCCGTCATTCCTGTAACACACGCGCTCGAGTCTGCAGAAGCTGGACCTCCGCTCCCTGTTCAATAATCCCCCTGCTAACACAGGGTGTAACAGTAAGGGTCACTGCCTCAACGTCAATGTTGACTTTGAGGACCGCTTACTTTGAAGGAACGGCAAGCTGGTATTCAGCTGCGCGGAGCTATCGCTGAAGCGCAGGAGGCAGTCCTGCGCCCGGGGTGTCCAGGTCGGCTCCGACGCCACCCGGTCCTCTTCAAGCAGAACCGCAATCACCTTCCAAAGACACATGAGCAGTCCTTCTTCAACACTCTCAAATGGACTCATCTTACAAAATAAAACAAAGCACTACCTAATCTTACCTGTTTCTTAAAATAACTGCCTAAGTCCAAGATATCGTATAAACGGACAGAATGAAATTATTTTGTCCTTTCCACACAATAATAGAAACTACCAGGTAAAGTTCCATTAACATAAACTCCAGAGCCATTATTTAACATTGGATGTTATTTTTCATAGTAAACCTTTTGCTAAAATAACGGGAGTGGGGAAAGGGACCCTCCAGCTTTTCTAGAAGAAATAGGGGCATGGAAATGCCACCTACAGCACCACGTCCTGCTCACCGGGCTGCGGTAAGGACCCAGTGTGACAGCAAATCGCCGTCACTGCCCTCATGGGTCGTGGGTCACGCTCAGGACGACGATGCGGAAGAGAAAGGTGAGGTGGACTCGGGAGAGGTGCCCACTGAGAACAGAGGGGACAGGGCGGGAGGCCCAGCAGCGAGACCAAGGTCTCCGACCCCGGCCGCCCCTGCTTCCTGCTCCAGCCCACCTTTCCTCCACGTCACCGGCACCCGAGCGTGTGAACTCTCACTGAGAGCAGCTGACGTCACGTGCAAGCGTGTGAAAGCACCGTTGTATCTCGTAAAGCACAGACGCTCCGCAACGCAGCTCGGAGACCAGCCCCAGGCATCCAGCACAGGGCTGAGGACAGGCTCATTCTGAATCTACATGTCAGGTTCATGTGTATTATACTTATCGGTGCTTTATACTTGAATTCTGAGCTGATGTGGAAACGATACGAGACAACTGAAGAAACACAAACGCCGACCTTGCACTTGATGTACTGAGAAACATTACGGACCCTGATCCTCTTCCTCCAGGGGCTCAAACAGAAACACCCACGCAGGACCAGGATGGTGACCATGGTTTGCTTTGACATAATTGAGGGGTGGGTGGCGGGGCTCAAGAGGTGAAGGGCTGCAAGCTGGGACCTCTGAAGCACGCGGCGGCCACCTGCCGCCCCTCGACCTTTGTATGGACTTTGAAGATTTCCATAACCAGTTTTTAAAGTCATGAGTTTACTAGTTTCAAATACCCTAGATGTGTGCTCACCTTGCTCACTTTGTATGTCTGTTTTTTAGCCTATATTCATTTTAAAATGCAAGCAACCAATGTTACAGTACAGAATCCAAACATACAGACAGTGCCTGCAGCCACAGAAGCTGCTGGGGTCCCTGCCCAGGGCACAGCGCACCTGGCAAGCGGCCCGGAGGAAGCTGCACAGGCGGGGCGTGTTGACCTTCGGGACGACGGCGGCGGCATCAAGGGGGCCGCTCCGCTCACTCCCTGAAAAAACAGCACACATGAAACCAGCCAGCGCGACTCTCACAGTCACGGTCGCACATGTCAAAGGGCGTACGAGCGAACCAGGAGCCCTGGAGGGGAAGCCAGGGGGTTCCATCTCATCCTCTAGATCGCCTCCTGATTTCTCAGAAGTCTGTAAACAGAATCCTACCTAAAGCATCAGTTTATCATGTATGTGTTACGTTTAGGTGTGTTATTTTCTTAGGATGAGGCTTCCCTGAGGAAAGGGAGTAACAGAGGTAATTCCTCAGAAGGAACAATCCACCACCAGTAAAGCAATATTTAGCACATAAATAACCGAGGAGAGCCCAAGGTGAGCAGAACTCTGCATATTCCAGGGGCTTCCATCTGTCTTGATATGACATACCTGGAAAATGTACTTAAAGATGAAACTTCTCTAAGAATGAGAACAGACTACCCCAAATGAAGAGCAGAGAGTGTTCTAGAAGCCCATCTGCAAAGTGCTGGTTTGGCGCGTGGGCTCTTTCCTTTCCGTTTAGGAACAAGTGTTGTGAACCCTGATCAGGGCCCAGCCCAGGCCTCCAGCTCCGCGCAGGTGCTAAGGGTGGTGTCTGGAAGAGCTCTGGTGTTTCCACAGCCACGTGGTGATAGCCACACTCGAGACGGAGGAAAGAACAAGAAAGGGAGTAAACACAACTCCCAGGGTCGAGAGCAGAGGCTGGTTACCCCCAGACACGGCCGCGCCTTCCCCTGGGTGCTGGGTCCACACTTCCTGAGTCTCAACTTCTTCAGTCTGGATATTCCTGTCCACGTTATCTTCGTTATACTGAACGTAGGCCTGAAAAACAAAGCTGGGCTGAATTAGCTTTGGCTCTCAACCTCAGAGCCATTTCTCATTGCTGAAAACAACTAACAATTTTTAAGTTAATGACGACAGCCTTCTAGTCTGTCAAAAGTAAGCATATGGCATAAATAACAATCATGCAAAGACTGGTTGTGTCTTAAACATTTGATAAATAGGGGCCTAAATTTCAAAAGCGTTTTCAAAAAGTCACAACAAACAATTCAGCTCTGGCTTGAAAAGATGATGACCTAGTCCACCAACACCCTATTCTCTTAGAACACAGCAGCTTTGCAAAAGCAGACACAAATTTATTTATTTCAAAAATGTACATGCTTCAGCAAAGACAGTTTTGATACTAATAGCTTTAAGATGAGGAAAACAAGCAAAAGAAGTTAGATAGTCTGCTCAAGGTCAGAGTGAGTCAGCTGCAAAGCCAGGGTTAATCAGTCAGCTTCTTAAATTTCCTCCTGTGATCTTCTCCCCAGTGAAAGATTACTGACTGATATATCCAAGAGCATGTTGATAGGTGCACTGTGGGGACAGAAGAAAAATGTCCCAGGAGATCCCTGACTCCAAGACTTCACCACCTTGGGAGGTGGACTGTCACACAGTCAACAACTGGAAGTACTACAGGGAAAGACAGGGCTGTGTAGGTCGTACTGTAGCAACCCTGGAGCCAGAGGACACAGCGTAAGTCATCGGGAAGGGGGTCACCTAGTTACCTAGAGGGCAGGACAAGGACAGAGAGCAACAGGCAGGTAGATGGCAGGAGAGGCTGCGTGGCCTAAGCCAGGTGATGGAGAAAAACAGGTAGATGACAAAGGGACCTGGCAAGAAGGATCCACAGGCAGGTGACGGGGGGCCTGGCACAGGAAGACCTTGAGAGGAGGGTGAGGAGAATGGACCAGGCAGGAGGGATACTGAGGTGAGCCCAGTGTCTTGGGATTTGGGAGGCACTCGGTCGCTGATCTTGGAGTTCCTACATGCAGGAACATACGTGCAGGCCTCGGAGGCAGTGCAGGACGCTACAGTCCCACAGGAACCCAAGCAAGTGATCCGAGGTGACTTCCCAGTGACCTTCAGTAACCCCCCTACTTGGGGCTGTCCTCAGGGCTTGGGAGCGATCCACATCCGTGCCCAGGAGCCTCCAGGGCGCCGAGGACGCTGGCACAACCTCCAGGTGACGAGCACATGACGTCTGCGTTCCTCACAACCACTCCCAGGTCTAACGTCCGGAACAGGACACAGCGCCACACAAACTCCTGCCACGCACTGTACTCGCACTTGGTAGCTAAACTTGTACTCACCTGCTTGGTGTTTCTTTTCCCGAAGTTTCTGATGTACATGTCATACTCGTTCACCGGTGGGAGGTCCAGGAGGGAGAAGGTGAAGGAGAAGTCCAGGTCGATAAGCCGGAGCAGCTTTGTGCTGCGTGTCCTGGAAACGAGATGACGTGACAACCACGTGCAGAGGGAAGAATGGGCCGGGGGAGGGAGCCTCAGGAGGAGCTGGCGGCTCTGGCCAAGGGGCTCGTGAAGGTCTGTCTGGTGGGAGCCTGAGATACTGACAGTCACTAAGGTGGGAACTCACGCGTGTACAGCGAGGCCCCGGGGCTGAAACCCCCGCCTGTGCCATCGGCGCCCTCAGGCCCCCATCCCACCTGCCCGCCACCCACCCCACTCTGAGGGACTGAGCCCTGGCCACTCCCGAGGGACGCGTCCAGCCAGGCGAGCCCCTGTCCACCCTCACCCCCGCCTTCATCTGATAAGACACTGGAAGAGCCGTGCTGCTGCAGAGGCTGGCGGCCGTGAGACCCGGGGGCGGGAGAGCCCGCTCCGCCACTGTGTCTCCCTGGCCGATCCCACTCTCTCTAAACCTATTGCATCCATCCCAGATCTGGGTGGACTCTTACATCTGCTCCCAGACTGTACTGGGTTTAGTACAGCGGACCACAGGCTGAGATTCTGTTCTCCACTTTCATGAATCTAGGAATTCTGCAAATTTCTGAGTTCACAGTCGTGTAAGCTTGGACTCTTGACGCCTGGTGGCCCTGGCTGTTCAAAGCTCACATCTACCTCCACCAGAGGCTAACCCGGGGCCTGCGCTTCATCGTCTACACAACTGGCCTGCGGCACCCACGGAGGACATCAACACAGGAGGCACAGCGCCCGGGCCAGCGTGGGGCTCTTCACCCACGAGTCCCCAGCTTCCTCACGCGAGAAACAGAGCGCTGGCCCTGAGTGACGCCAACCACAGGGCAGGAGGGGGCAGCACCACAGGCGCAGGCTGGGCCAGGCCGACTCTCTGCTCGGGGTTCCGGCCACCAGCCTCGCAGGCCCCTGACTGTGACGCTGCCGCAGCCGTGACGTGGGGACTCCTGGGGCCCCCCAGAACTAACACCAATGCTAGGGCCGAGCTTGTCTACAGCACTGCATACCCGCACCAGGACACAACATCTGGACACAGGGAAACGGAGCACAAATGAAATCACGTGCCTGAACGCCAGCAGTGAAAACAAAACAAGAGCTAATTTTTAAGGGTACGTTGAAGAAAAGTGTATTAAAACTCCCTAATTCCTTCTGCAAAGTTCCCAACACACCTACTTTTGCTTAAGGGCCTGAGTCCGACTCTTCTGGCGGCGTGAGGCTGTCGCAAAGTCCAGGAAAATCCCACAAGCAGGGGTTTCGGAGGGGGAAACGTCTGCAGCTGCACACACACAAAAAGCGTTTTCGTGACACTGAAACATTTCTTCAAGCAAAAGAAATCAAGAGTAAACCAGCCAGAAGCATGCAAACCAATTACGTTCAGTAAGGTCTTTACACATAACTAGTGTTAAACATCTTCTACGAGCATTTAAGAACCACTCCAGCTACTGTCATCTAAAACTTTCAGCAACAAAGCAAAACTTCCTACACATGTGCCAATCACACTACGTTTAGAACTATTTAAGAATACACATACAAGGCAGTCCTCCACTCCCGCCCCACTCTCCCCCTCCCCCTCCCCAAGTGTGTCCTCTGGTAAGGGAGCTGAGACGTGAACGCACAAAACAACTGAAGAACAGAGACAGATGCAGCTTAATGCTGGATCAGCCACTCACTGTGGCAGAGAGAAAACAGGCAGACGCGGGCAGGGGTTCATCAGGTCACAGGGTGCGGAGGTCGTTGGCCTGGTGACCCACCATCAACTGCCGAAAGCTCCCACCAGGACGGACAGCTCGGGCCCTCACCCTCCCATGCAGACAGCCTCCGTTGCCTCTATCCTCCAAGGATTTCTGCGCTTCCCGTGCAGACTGACCCCCGTCTGTCTACACATTTATTCCAGTTGTATCTTACTCTGTCTTCTCATTCCTCTTGGATACGTGTTTGAACTCCTGCAAAGAGCGTGCCCTCCCCTGCCGTCTCACAGCTTGATCAGACCGGCCAGGCACAGCCGGATCCGAGCCAGGGCACCCGCCTGGAGGCCGCGAGCAGGTTGCTGACGGAGCGCCTCCTGTTTCTCATCCCTCAGAACACCTGGCACTCAGGACAGGCAGGAGCGTTCATGAAAAGAACTCTCCTACCCTTACAAGTAGCCCTATCATACCCAGATGCCAAGAACTTCTGAGCGAAATACATTTCCAATCTCCTAAAGAAAATCTCTGGGCGAGGACAGCTCCCTGGGGAACAGACCCTGTGCCGCCACGCTGCCCCTCTGACACGACCGGGCCTCCAGAAAAACAGCAGCCTGTGCAGCTGACGGACGACACAGCGCAGGGAAGGAGCAGGGCTGCGCCCAGGCCCCCCGCGCTGAGCACCTGCCGGGCGCCGTCACGGGGGCGGAAGGGCCGGGAGCGACACGGGACCAGCATGCACTCACGTACCCGGCCCCGGCACCCTGCCACGCTCCGTCCGGCCTTGCTTCTCAAACAGCTTCGAGGACAGCTCGCCGACCCGTTCATTTTCTGCATGGATGGCTTTCTGAATTTCCTGTATCTCCCTCCTTCTGGCCAGAGGAAGCTCTTCCGCTGTCTCTTCTGATTCAGGCTCATGTGCAACATCGTCATCGTCCCCGTCACAGACCTCAAAGTCATCCTCGTAGCCCTGCAAACGTAGCAGACACGCACACAGGACAAAACGCACAGCTTACAGCCTGAAACAGACGTGGTCCTCAGTGCGGCTCAGGGCGACTTCTACAGCTCACAGATTTCCACATCATTGCATCACAAATCTGTATGAACTGCTGCGTTTGTTTTTCTGCATCTGTATAAACTCTACAGAACTACGTACACTGAGAGCTCTGAATGAACAATAACGTGCAAACGCCTTTGTGCTGAGAATGGGAGTGTATGTGCACATAAACGTGTGCTACATGTATACTCCATGTAGACGTACACATATATATGCATACACACGTGCACATATACATACACATTTGATTGCAGTGCACTAACAATAGCTTAAATAGAAAAACCACTTAATTACATCATATTGGTCAGCAATGGTAGACATATAGCAAACTTTTTATAGGTGCCAGACCTAAATCAAACAGCTAAGGAGTATTGAGAGCAACAGAAAGAAAAAAAAAAACTATTAAGTTACTGATTTTAGAACAAATTATCTTTAAGCTGAGAAAATTTAAAATTTTTATACCTACTTCAAAATCATCTTCAAAACTGGCTGCATATTCATCAGCTCCAGCATTTTCTAAGCCAATGTCTTCCTTTTCAATTTCCTAGAGGTAGAAATCAAACATATAATTAAAATATTCAATCATAAGTTGACTCTTGCAAATCGGTTGGGAAAATACATGTTTTCTCAGATTCACTTGATGTTGCTAATTTTAAAATTCAAATATCTATAAAATGAACATAACCTAATTACAACTCTTAAAGAAATACCCTAACTTATAAGTATAGCCAGAAAGAGAAAACAGTGAACAATCATATTCTTTTTGGGAAACCTCTATAATTCTGGTGGCTAAAGAAAAAAGGTGTGGTACTTCCCTGGTGGCGCAGTGGTTAAGAATCCGCCTGCCAGTGCAAGGGACACGGGTTCGAACCCTGGTCTGGGAAGACCCCACATGCCGCGGAGCGACTAAGCCCATGCACCACAGCTACTGAGCCTGTGCTCTAGAGCCCGTAGGCCACAACTACTGAAGCCCGTGTGCCACAACTACTGCAGCCCGTGCACCTAGAGCCCGTGCTCCACAAAAAGAGAAGCCACCGCAATGAGAAGCCCACACACCACAACGAAGAGTAGCCTCCGCTCGCCACAACTAGAGAAAGCCCACGCGCAGCAACGAAGACCCAACGCAGCCAAAAAAAAACAATGGAACAAAATTTTAAAAAACAAAAAAGAGAGAAGGTATTATACAAATAACCCACAGACTGGCATTCAGCACTGCCTTCCCCACTGTGCCTCTCACCCATGATCACAGCCCAGCATCTGCAGTTAAGAACAGACACACTGACACATGTGCTCAAGCACATGCCAGCCAGGTCCCATGTGGCCCACCACAGCTCCAGTGACCAGGACCAGCCCACAGCCCTGCCCCACGAGCAGGCAGATGGGCTGCTCTGCCCCTGGCCCGGCCATCACTGACCACCGCCAGCCTCCATTTCTCCCCTGAAGTCTGAGTAAGTCCTGCAGTGGACGTGTGCTCAGTCGTGCTCTGCAGGTTTGGGGAGCTGCACGTGTCACCCTCAGGCCGACCCGGTCTGGGTCTGAGGGATGAGGAAGAGGGTGCTGGGAAGACGGAGCAGAAGGATGTTCCAGGTCTCCAGGGCAGGAGGTGGCAGAAACGAAATACAGGTTCAGGCAACTCACACTTTCCCCCAAGGCTGTTCCTTCTCTTGTCCACCTCCGCTCCCCCTCGCCCGATTTACTGGTGACATGGTACCTCCACCGCGCACAAGCCTACACACCAGGAGCCCGCCGGGACCCCGCTCTCCCCGCCCACCGGCCGGCCCTCCGCCCCAACCCTGCCACCCCCCAGCCTAGCCCCTACCATCCCTGCCGTGTCCCCTCTCGTGCCCTTGGAGTTCAGAGACAACCTTCTGAGCAGGAAATCTGATCACACCACACCTGCTTCATACCCACACGGCTCCCCAGCACCCGTGGTGGACGCCCCAAGCACCACAAATTCAATCACCGAAGGGGCTTCCGTCTCCATCCTGGAGGAAGAAACAAAACATTCCTGGCGCCTGCAGGCAGGACAGACGTGGGGAGGTGAGACCCACCCGCAGGCCTGCTGCAGAGGTGGGCACTGCTGATCTGCCCAGGGGCAAGGAGACGACTCGCAGGCTTTTGGGTTTCACACAGGATAGATGTTGGGGATGGAGGGCAGAGGGTGAGCCTGCGGAGTGTGGACCGTCCAGGAGGGGCCGACAAGCTTGGAGCTCAGGAAGGGGGCGGGAAGGGCTTCATCTTCTCTCCAGAACCTAGTGCCCTGCTGTGTGGTGACCAATGCCAGGAAGTCAGTGATCGGAGCCACAGAGAAGCCAGCTGAGCCTCAAAGTGGACATTCGGTTCTGAGCCCGGGGATAAGGACGTGCCCCGCAGGCCCAGAGGACCAAAAAGCTGCCCCATGAGCAGGTGCTTTGAGCACATCGTCATACAAAGTCACCGTACGTTATGGTGCGTGACATGCCACGTGTACGGTACCAATAAACAGGACCCTGCTGATTGAGAAGAGAAACTAAGACAAACGTCATGCAGGAGTTTTAAGCAAAACTCACAGCATCGCAAGCTCGCTGCGTGCCGACAACTCATCACTCGGCAAGCACCCAGGGCCTCACGGTGCCCAGGGCGCCCGTCAGGGGCAGACAGGAGGACGGTGCCAAGGAAGTGTTCCTCTACCTCCCACGGGGGCCCCAAGCACACAGCCTTCTGCTTCACTCCCCAGTTCTGGAGAGAGTGCCTTGGCGTCACCAATGGCCTCTTACAGGAGGAGGGCCGTTTCCTTTGCCTCTGCTTTGGCTTTTGTTTTTGAAAATTATCTGCTACGTGGAATATGTCTCACTGACGATGGCCAGAACTGTCTCTGTGATGCCTCTGTTCAGTTTCTTCCATTCTCCCCAGACCTGCTTTCAACGCAGAGCAACAACGAGAAGGCTGAGGACGCATCCAGCCCACGCTCCTCAGGAAGCCGCACACCCGAGGGCAGCGCGGGGCAAGCACGCACCTCCCCCTCCGTCCTAACGTCCTGCTGCCTAAAAGGAGGAGGGTATCACCCCCAGGAAACACACCGCGAGAGCCCGGACACGAGTGACAGCGTGCGCTGGGACAGAAGCAGAGACACGTCCTCTCCTTACCAAGGCCTCTTCACTCCCTTGCCTCCAGGCCAGCTTCCACGCCGAGGGGCCCTCTTCGCGGCCATGCTGGGGGACACAGCACAGCTGGTCAGCGCGGAGGGACAGAGGGAGGGTCCCAGGGCAGCCACAGGGCCCACCCCCCCTCTCATGCGGACGCAGGTCCTGGCTCAGAGGGGCACTGGTGGTGCGACTTCACACAGGAACTCAGCCTCTCTGGGCCTTGGTTTTCTCTTCCAAGAAATGGGGAGAACTGTGAACCTTCTTCCTTGTGCCAGTGAGGCGGCAGGTAAAACAGGAGAAGCTGGCCATCCTGCTGTGGTCACTGGCCCCAGGAAGGCACAGCTCTCAGATGTCACTGCTCAAAACCATTTGGTGCAAAAGAGTGGGGAGTGCACAGCGTATCACCATGAAGAAAATAAGCAGTTTTCCACGTGTCCATAAAATTATTCTGGCATATTATGGGCTCTCCACAAATGCTGAAGAATGTTGATGCTATAAAATATATGACCCAATCATAAGCCAGAATGAGCTGTCAAACATCTTCAAAATCACTGCTGGGCTCTCTCAGGGGGAAAGAATGTAAAATGTCTCATTCATAATTCTTTATATCGGTTACATGTTGAAAGAATAATATTTCAGAAATGTTGGATTATATATGTTATTCAAATTAATTTTATGTTTCTTTTTTAAGGTGACTACCAAAAATTTAAAATTACAAATGTGGCTCACATTGTAAGTCTAGTGAACAATGCTAACACTTACCAAAAACATTGGCAGACAGAAGGAAAACATTAAAAACTATATATTTTCATCCAATAATTCCAGTTCAAGAAATTCAGGGCTTCCCTGGTGGCACAGTGGTTAAGAATCCGCCTGCCAATGCAGGGGACAAGGGTTCGAGCCCTGGTCCGGGAAGATCCCACATGCTGCGGAGCAGCTAAGCCCGTGTGCCACAACTACTGAGCCTGTTCTCCAAAGCCCGTGAGCCACAACTACTGAGCCCATGTACCACAACTACCGAAGCCTGCGGGCCTAGAGCCCGTGCTCCACAACAAGAGAAGCCACCGCAATGAGAAGCCTGCGCACCGCAACAAAGAGTAGCCCCTGCTCGCCACAGCTAGAGAAAGCCCACGTGCAGCAACGAAGACCCAATGCAGCCAAAAATAAATAATAAAATAAAATAAATAAAAGCCCTTCTCTAAAAAATAAAAAAAAAAGAAAGAAAGAAAGAAAGAAATTTACCCTCGAAAAGTAGGAGGGAGATCTGTATCATCAGAACTGGAGGGGTTTCCACAACAAATTAGGAAAAACAGTATATGCTGCATGGGGTGTATGTGTATATAAAACAAAAAAAGGCATTCAAATCCCCCAAATATATATATCAAAATAGGATTGTGAAAGATAATATAGAAAAAAAGATTATGTGGGAAGAATTATTTGTAAGGCTAACTTTTTTTTCTAAGGTGTGGCTACAGCTAGACAGTAAGGAATCCAACCACTGCCCCAAACTGAGTGAATAAAACATCCTCACATCAAACAATACATGCCGCATGACCTGGTTTATGAAAGATTACTGTACTTTTGTGTATGTACATGGAATAAAGGTCTGTAAAGACATGGCACGAGATACTAAGGACAGGTATCTCACAGGCCAGGGTTTCAGACAACTATCAGAGAGAGAAAACGATTATTCTTCACAGGTAACAGAAGCCAAAATCTGCTTGCCGCATTATCTATAAGAAGACAAAAACCTAGGAAGCGGTTTGATAATAATTTTAACACCACAGTATACAATTCTAGAGATACCAAAGAATCATTATGAAGACTCTTCTGATGATAATTATGAAAATGGTATACAAGATGAAGACTGGGAGTTGTGGTGTCCTGAGTGACACCGTATCACCGACACGTGCTTCTTGAGTATACACACATGCACACGTGGTCCAGAACATGAAACATTACACCTTATGACTTGCATGTGCTTCTCGAGTATACACACACGTGCGCACAAACACGTGCTCGCACACCTAGTCCAGAACATGAAACAACTACATAAGGAGCAGGGCCATGAGGGCGTCAGTGATAATAACAAATGTTTGACAGAATTCGCCAGTGAGGTCATCTGAGCCTGGGTCGCTTTGTGGAGAGATTTTCTATACTAACACAATTTTGTTACTAACCACAGATCTACTCAGACTTTCTGTTTCTTCTTGAGGCAATTTCACCAATTTATATCTTCCAAGAATTTCCCTTTCGTCTAAATTGTCTAATGTTAGCATGAAATGCTGTCATTCTATTAGTGAAAGTGGGTGCTAAAGTCTCAATCACTGTTGAATTTTCTATTTCTCCCTTTAATTGGGTCAGTTTTTACTTCTCGTATTTTGTGTCTCTTTTGTGAGGTGCATGTTCATTTATAAATGTCACATTTCCCTGCAAGGTAATTATTTTATTACTACCATACGTTCCTCCACCTCTAGTCCAGCCACTCAAGCTCTGTTACAGCTGCTGTTTGATGGTTTACCTTGTCCATCTTTTTACTTTTAATCCATTTGAGTCTTTTAATCTAAAATGTATCTCTTATGTGCCTCCTGGAATAGCCAATCAAATAAGCCATCCGCAAACAAGGCCCGCCTCAGGGTCTGAGTCGCAGGACCACGCCCACTGCATAACAGAATCAGTGTGAAGTGTCTTACCTTCCTTCTGGAGTCTTTATCTTTCCCATTATTCCTCTCTAAATTCTCTGCATGCCTAGGAAGCAAATATGATCAAAATCAAAATTAATTTTAAACGAAGACTTGAAAATTAAAACATTGACATCCCAGTGAAGGCTCAGCAATTGATATGATTAAGAATGGCAGTAGTTTGGCATATTGCAAAGCATGCTATGTTAGAACTATGAATACTAAATCCTTTTTTAAACTATTTTTACTATTTCAGCAGTAGTACAAGATAGGAAATATCTTCAGAAGAGAGAGAAGAAACTATGTTTTAACAAACTTGTGTTTGTGTATGACTCTATATCCTTATAAGAGTTCTAGAATATTCCTGTAATTTCATTGGAGAATCTCCCAAATGTTACTTTGTGTTTAAGATAATATTTGTATTTCCAAAAGAAAGATTTACCTTGAAATATGTTCTATTCTTTAATCATATTTTATATGTTTACCTGGGACCTAAAATAAAGGCTTTCAAAATTGCAAGTTGATTTTCAATTTTTGGAACTTACATTCATACCAATTCAATATAGCATATGTTTAAAAGCATACAGAACCAAGCAAAAGCTTCACTGTGCATTCCAGCAGATCTGCAATATAAAATCCAGGAATCTGCACCCCCAGGTTTAAGTACTAACTTTGTTCAAACTTGTAAGAATTTGGGCAAGGCACTTAACCTGAGTCTTCCTAATCTGCAAAAAAGAATTACCAAATATAGTTGTCACAAAGAACAAATTATAACGCAGAGCTCATATACAAAATGAGGGTTTACACACAAACTCTAATCTGTAATCTTCATGAACCGCACAAAATAGGTATCATCCAAGCTTCACCAGAAAAGATGAGGCTCCAAAGGGCCACCCAACATCCCAGGGAAGATGCGGCTGTGCAGCGGCCTGGCCAATGCCCTGGCCTTTGTCTGACTTGCAAACACTGGGCAGCGGTGGTCTGCGGGCGTGTCTGCGCTTAGTGTTTAGGGGAGGTGAACCGCAGGCCGGTAAAAGGTGCCCAACAGCCCACCTGCAGACGCTCTCCCCTCGCAAAGCAGAGACTCCCAAGCGAATCGGTCCCCCAGGTGAGGGTGGACAGTCTAATGCTGCATGAGCAAGTATGTAAAAGGCAGAAGAGGACTAATGATTCATTGATATAACAAGCTTCCAAGCTCCACGAGTACACCGAAAATACAATTTAGAGGGCTTGCATTGAGAGTAAATGAGGTGCATCTATAATTTATTCTCACTTACTGGCCCTAATCAGGCCCAACAAGAAAAATTCATTTTGAAGCATTGTGTGAGAACTGTGTTGTAAACAGAATAAACAACCAAAGGACGAATATTCCTTACTCGCTTCCAGTCCCATCTCTCTTCGAACTTGCACCTCGATTTCTGCGTTCACCATTCTATCAAAAAAAATTCCATAACCATTAATTAGTATATCATAATGAATTAACCATAATTAGTGAGCTCTGTAAAAGAAGTCATGAGCTCAAAATTTAACAACAGCATCGATGTTACAGGCATCTCTTAAAATAACGGTTTTTACAACCTCTCTTTAGTAAATAAGGGGCTTGACATAAGGGAGATGAATAAGGTACACCAAAAGGGGACGCGCCTTTCTCTGAGGGGGCTGATGCGTCAGGAAATGGTACCTCGGCCTCCCTCCTCCTGTGCTCCTTCTTGCCCACGCTGCTTCGGCGCTTCTCCTCGTCCACATGGAAGCCTTCTTTATGGCGTTTTTCTTTATGCCTTTCTTCCCCTTCCTTGTCAGAGAATGAATTGCTTTTTTCTTTTGAATACTTCTCTCTTTTCTCCCTTGTGCTGCTTTTTTCTCGATGTTTCTTTTCTCTGTCTGGCTCTTTCTGCTTCCTGTGTCGTCTTTCACCTTCTTCTTTATAAAGCCAATACTTGAGAGGATTGTCTTTGCTGTCACCATACTGCAACTTTGGACGTGACATTGAAAAACACATGAGCGTATAAAACAGACGCCTGCTGTCTTATATACACATTACAGCAAACACAGGGGAAGACACAGAGCTCCCCTGGCTCTCACTCCCCTGTCCTGCCGCGGGCACCTTCCCATACTCACCTGGCGATGGGAAAGGAAACCGCACAGACACCCCCCCCCCGAGACACACACACACACACACACACACACACACACACACACACACACACACACGACAACAGACAGCGCAGCCAGCAGCCTCGCCCTAAGGAGGAGCATCGTCCCAATTCCTCTGCATGGCGGACACCCTTGCCCTTCCTGCCGCCCTCTCCTCGACTCCCCCGCGTCCTGAGCGCTACCAACACTCAAGGCCCTCCTGAGAGAGCCATGTGACTTGTCT
Source organism: Leucopleurus acutus (assembly GCF_964270905.1). Classification (NCBI taxonomy): domain Eukaryota; kingdom Metazoa; phylum Chordata; class Mammalia; order Artiodactyla; family Delphinidae; genus Leucopleurus; species Leucopleurus acutus. The sequence continues at coordinate 108,658,715 of NC_139144.1, read as the reverse complement.
GGAAGGACATCCGCTTTCGTGGGCGCACACTGCGCCTCTCTTCATGGCACACAGCTCACATGTCTGCCCCCACCCGCAGGGAGATGGTTCAGCCATCCCTGCATCCCCCAAGCCTCCAGGGATGTCCAGGGACCACAGGTGCCGAGGCCACAAGGCAGTGATCTGCGAGCTTACACAGTGGGTCATGAGCGCCCAGATCGGGGAGCATCACCACCATGTCTCAGCAGGACCCAAACTGAACCGTCCTTCTCCGTTCACTCAGGGCCTCCTCCGCCTCTGTTCCCCGTGGTTCCATCCCCTCCAGCCCCCACTCGCTCTGCTCATGGCCACCAGGATAACCTTCCCAAAGAGAAACATGGAGAAGCTCCTCAGGTGTGAAGTTAGATTCCTGCACACCCATCACAGACTGAATTCGAAGGGAATTAAAGATTTACCGTTAAAAAATTATGAGGACCCAGAACAAAACACAGGCAACTCCTTACATGACACCAGCGTGGGGAAGAGGGCTCTCCAAGCATCACAACAACAACAGAAATAAGGAAAGACAGACCTGACTACTTCATAACTTTAAACTTACTTATAAAAATAACGATTGCACAGTAGAACAAACAGAACACTGACATATATAACTAGCAGAGAGTTCATCTTTAAAGTACTCTTAAAGTTAACAATACACCCCACTAGACAAGTATGCAGACATACACAGGTAGTAACTAATAATAGGACAATAAACCCTTTTATAAAATGCCCTTTGGGGACTTCCCTGGTGGTCCAGTGGATAAGACTCTGTGCTCCCACTGCAGGGGGCCCAGGTTCGATCCCTGGTCGGGGAAATAGATCTCACATGCATGCCGCAACTAAGAGTTACATGCCACAACTAAGGAGCCAGCGAGCCACAGCTAAGGAGCCTACCTGCCGCAACTAAGACCCAGCACAACCAAATAAATAAATAAATAAAAATAAGTATTTTTTAAAAATACCCTCTGCTTCTGAATCAAATTAGCAAATGTTAAAAATTATGATAATGCCCAGTTGCTGCTTAGGACATGGGGAATCACACTCTGATGTATGAACAATTACAGTCTAATGTAAAACAAATGGGGTAACACTTACTTTGATCTAGCAAGTTCACTTCCAGAAATTAATCATAAGGAAATAATTATGAATAAATGCAAAAAGTTTATACCATGGATGTCTTTACCAAAGACATTTAGAAGCAACGTAAGTATACAAAAAAAAGCAGATGTGTCCAGAAAACATCATTGAATACTGTATTATGCAGGTATTAAAATACTATAGACAGATATGATAGCTTAGAAAAAATGCTCGAAATGTATCAAAACAGTTATAAAACAGTAAAAATCCAACTTAAGAAAATAAAGTTTCTATGTACATATCCAAACACATACACTTATATGAACATATGTACATAAACCTATAGGGCATATAGCTAAACATTATCAGTAATTATCTCTGTTTTTTATTTTTTCTCTTATTATTATTTGCATTTTGTAAATTTTCCAAGATAACCAAGGTTTACTCTTGGAATTGGAGAAACACACTTGCCTGTGAGAACTTAGTGCCTGAGAACTGTCTTAGGTCTTAGATTCCGTTTTACAGTATTTTCCAGAAGCCCTCTAACGCCTGTGCCTGAGCGCCCTGAGCTTTGCAGCTGGAGCCCCTCCCAGGCCTCGCCCTGCGTACCTTTCTTTCTCGGTATCTTCTTTCTCTCTCCTCATCTCCTCTCTCAGAGTCTTCATCTCTCCGTTCCCCCTCTGCAATTCTTGCTTTACTTACTACAAAAATAAAACGGACTTTTAACATTCTCAAACTTTAGCACGGCAAAAATATCTTCTAACCTCCTGCTGCAGTCTTTACTGTAGATATCACACGGTAACACATATGAAAACATATTCTTTAATTAAAACACATTCTCCAATCTCAAGAATGGAAAGTTCTAGAATCTAAACTTAAAATGGAATAAAGAAGAAGGAAACCTGGAAAGCATGTCAGAGGAACGCCTGGGAACCCGAGAGGAGCCCCGGCCCAAACACAGGCCTTTGGGGCTCCTGCCCTGGACTGAGATGCTCAGGGAAGCAAAGTCCAGTCCAGCTGGGCAGATTGCTTCATTCATCTGCAGGGAAAAGGCGGCTTCGGATGACTTGGGGATTGCCCCCCGCCCCGGGTCTCCCACAGCCCTGCTGCCTGGGGCACATGGATGCAGGAGGCCCTGTGATGCAGGTGGGTGCACCCGCCCCACCCCATGATCTCTCCCTGCCACGGGGGAGCCCAATAGAGCCACCTCAGTCACTGGTGACGCCTGCAGCCCCGTTCAATAGTGAAAAACTAGACTTTCATTTTTGAATTTGCACCAAGTTATTAGGCTTAAAACTAAAAGAATCCACATTTTTAAAGGTGAGGACAAAATTCAACATACAGAGATCATCGAAACAAAGTTCATTCACTCCAGAAGTATTCACCAGGGGCTTCCCTGGTGGCGCAGTGGTTAAGAATATGCCTGCCAATGCAGGGGACACGGGTTCAAGCCCCGGTCCAGGAAGATTCCATATGCCGCAGAGCACCTAAGCCCGTGTGCCACAACTACTGAGCCTGCGCTCTAGAGCCTGCGAGCCACAATTACTGAGCCCAAGTGCCACAACTACTGAAGCCCGCACACCTAGAGCCTGTGCTCTGCAACAAGAGAAGCCACCGCAATGAGAAGCCCACGCACCGCAACGAAGAGTAGCCCCCGCTTGACGCAACTAAAGAAAGCCTGCGCGCAGCAACGAAGACCCAGTGCAGCCATAAGTAAATAAATAAATTTATAAAAAAAAAAAAAAAACAAAAGTATTCACCAAACCTGATCACTTTCTAGGAGCCTGGGGTACACAAGATCAAAACAACCGGTGGGGGTCTCCTGGGGGTACACAGGAGTGAAGGGCTGGGTTCCGAGAGACGGGAGAGAAAGAGTGGGGGGTCAGGATGATCGTCAGGATTTCTGACCTAAGGAAGGAAGGGAGGGCCCTGGGGATCCAGGGGAGACACAGAGGAGACGAGGGAAGAGGCACGAAAACAACCAGGGGAGGAGGGAGGACCGTCAGTCTAGTTGTGCAATGAGTCTCTCCAGAGCAGCCCACTCAACACTGCACTGAAAATCCAGATCAGGCAGCAGACCAAAGGACTGATCTGAAACCAAAACAGACTGTATTACTAAAAAGTACCGGGCTTCCCTGGGGGCACAATGGTTAGGAGTCCACCTGCCAGTGCAGGGGACACAGGTTCCAGCCCTGGTCCAGGAAGATCCCACATGCTGTGGAGCAACTAAGCCTGTGCGCCACAACTACTGAGCCTATACTCTAGAGCCCGTGAGCCACAACTACTGAGCCCGTGCACCACAACTACCGAGCCCACGTGCCACAGCTACTGAAGCCCACACGCCTAGAGCCCACAAGCCACAACTACTGAGCCCACGTGCCACAACCACTGAGCCCGCATGCCACAACTACTGAAGCCCACGTGCCACAACTGAGCCCACGTGCCACAGCTACTGAGCCCGCGTGCCACAGCTACTGAAGCCTGCACACCTAGAGCCTGCGTGCCACAACTACTGAGCCCACGAGCCACAACTACTGAGACCGTGTGCCACAGCTACTGAGCCTGCGCACCACAGCTACTGAGCCCGCATGCCTAGAGCCCACGAGCCACTACTGAGTCCATGTGCCACAACTACTGAGTCTGTGTGCCACAACTATTGAAGCCCATGTGCCACAACTACTGAAGCCCACGTGCCTAGAGCCCGTGCTCCGCAACAAGAGAAGCCACTACAATGAGAAGCCCATGCAGAGGAACGAAGAGTAGCCACCGCTCGCCGCAACTAGAGAAAGCCTGTGCACAGCAACGAAGACCCAACACAGCCATAACTAACTAAATAAATAAATTTATTTTAAAAATAAAAAATTTAATTAAATTTAAAAATACCAAGAACATCAAAATAATAATCCTAAAGAAAGGCAATGGATAGTCAGGTAGTCAGTGTTAAACTTAATTAGAGATAACCCTCTTAACCCCAGCTCTGCCCCAGCATTCGGCCTGGCAGAGATGCACACTCGGGTCCTCGGGGCCTGAGCCCCTGCACAGGAGGGACACACTCCAACAGGGGCCACAAACCGAGGTCCTAGTCCCATCGTGTTCACAGCCTGAGGATTCTAAGAGTCACTACATGCTCTTCTCATATGTTCCTTTTTTGTTTATGTTGGCTAGTTTGAATTTTTTTATAGGAAGCAGACACTATTTGCATAATAAAAAATAATGAAGATACTTATTTCCATTTTGGGGAGGAAAAAGTTATGTACCTCTACCTTAGAATGCCTAGGAATTTGGACAAATAATATTTAAATACGGCTTAAATCTGACACTTTTGAGGAATTCTTTTTTATCAAAGAGCATTATTTTTGTTTATTTACAACGTGGATTACGATCTATTGAGGTAATAAACCTAAAATATATTTCAATGGTAAAACTCCAGCAAATCATGAGAAAACTGTTACTCCTTTTGTTCACTGAAATGAGTTTTAAAAAAAACCGAAAGAAGGCTTCCCTGGTGGCGCTGTGGTTGAGAGTCTGCCTGCCAATGCAGGGAACACGGGTTCGAGCCCTGGTCTGGGAGGATCCCACATGCCACGGAGCGACTAGGCCCGTGAGCCACAACTACTGAGCCTGCGCGTCTGGAGCCTGTGCTCCACAACAAGAGAGGCCGCGATAGTGAGGCCCGCGCACTGCGATGAAGAGTGGCCCCCGCTTGCCACAACTAGAGAAAGCCCTCACACAGAAACGAAGACCCAACACAGCAAAAAAAAAAAAAATTAATTAATTAATTAATTAACTCCTACCCCCAACATCTTCTAAAAAAAAAAAACCCGAAAGAAAAGAGTGCAAAGAGCACACGCGAGCACCACCGGGGCCTCCCACTTCACAGTCAAAGCCGAGACCTTCATAAAAACCAGGAGAGAAAACAAGCGGGGAGGGGCCACCTCCAAGGAGGAAAGTGCCCCCGAGTCACAGACCTGCCCGCCTGTGCTCGGGCCTGTCTCGGTCCCTGTCGCGGTCGCGGTCGCCGCCCAGCCGGCTGCGGTGCGCGGCCACCTGCCGCAGCTCCCGGCCCCTCTTGCGCTCCTTCGCTCGGCCGTGGGGCTTCTCCGCGTCCCGCTCCTGGTGCTTCTCCTGTGGCCGGCCCCTGTCCTTCCTGCTGTCCCGTGGCTTGTCCCTGTCCCCGCGGGGGCGCCCCCCGGCAGCCTGGCCGTCCCTCTCGGCCTCGCTCTCTCTGTACTCGGCGTCACGGTCTGGGGCGCTGGGTCTGCGCTCTTTGCGGTCCGCCCGGTCCGCCTCTAACTCCCTCCGCGGCTTCCTGGCTCTGGGCCTCGTCTCTTCCGTGGGACTGGCTGATCGAGCGGCCTGCGCGAGAGAAGGACAACGGGGCTCTGAACCCAGGCTCATACTCACTGAAGGGCCCTAAGAAGCGCTGGCGTCAACTGCTCCCCATCCCGGCACGACGGGCCAGGACGCAGACTCTGGAACCCGCAGAAGCGGGCTCAGCTTGGCAGCCCGTGCTTGGCGAGGCGCCCACTTACAGGGATGTCCCCGTGTGCTGGCAGATCAAACCTAAAGCGCTACGTGAGTCAGAAAGAAAAGAAAGGGGCGCTGAGGCTGTGCGGGAAAGTCTCCAGGACACTATCCGCTGGGGCCCCCCTCAAGGAACAAGGACCCTTGTCAGAAACTCTCAGGAGGTCTTTTGTTCGGCCATGCTGCGCAGCATGGGGGATCTAAGTTCCATGACCAGGATCGAACCCGAGCCCCCCGCACTGGAAGCATGGAGTCTGAAACACTGACGGACCACCGGGGAAGCCCCCTCTCAGGAGGTCTTGATCGCAACCCCTCAGCCCCGCACACACATGCACACAGACCACACATGCGCACACACACTCACACACTCACAAGGCCCGAGCTCTGAACGCTGACAGGAACCCGACTGGTGGAATGCTGGGCCGAACTGGGACGGAAAACCCGATCCAAGAGGGTTCCAGAGCAATTAACCACATGGCTTTATCTCTGAGTCAAACCACCTCTGAAATGAGCCACATGGAAGCAAAGTTGTGCAGAGCTGAGAACCCGGTAACACTGTGCAAGATTACCATCCAGGGTCCAAACAGACCCCAACTCAAATCTTTTTTCCCAAATCTTTAAAATATATTACCCAAAGGTGTTTTCTGAGCTCATCTTCTTTCCAAGTATCATCTTTGGTTCTTCTCTAAAAAGAAAAGTATAGAGTTAGAATTTTTAAAGTTTAAAATATCTAATTTTTTATGCTCCAGTGAGCTGATTTTTCATCAGACCATTTTAGTCAATGGCAATCCTCGGTATGCCAGAAATTACTGTCTATCTACAAGAATAAAAGGCAATACGAACACCGATTTTTTAAAATTACCCACAAATGATCACAGGCTACTTCATATTCATGCTGCTCCGAGGCTCGGGCCCACCACAGGCACCCAGCCCCACCTCCCCTCGGCGGACTCAGGGCGGACTCCTCGGTGGGATCTGTGCCGGGCAGGTGCCTCTTCGGGTGCTAAGAGCACACAAGCCCACAACCAGGGGCTCCGGCCACGTGCACGGGGTGATAAATAACAAAAGCCACCAAGGATGTTTTCCCATAGAGAACAAGGTAAATCTACCCTGTCTACCTCATTTCCCTTTGAGACACTCTGCCTTATACAGGGCGATTTGGTGTGTTTAAAATTTAAAGCAAATGGAGTACAAGTGAAAATGAAAACATATTCACGGATCAGCCACCAAAAATTTTCCTGTTGATGTGAAAATGAGGGAAGCAGAAAAAAATTCACAACAGCTCATAAACACTCTAAGGAGAAATAAATAAAAAGCAACCAGGCCAAGAATCTACCAAAGCACAACCAGAAAGTACATCGTGCCCTGCTGTCACTGGAACACGCATTCTTTTCTGATAAATTGGTCGATTTAGCAAAAGGGGTCCACGGTAAGACATGGTGAAGATGGTCAGCGGCAGTTAGCATAGCTATAACCTGCAGCTGCTGAACTTTAAAATGTTTTCTCTCCCAAGTTAACGGCTCTTTAGAGAGGTTTAATACTTGACCGTTTCTAAACAAATGGGCCAAACCCGACGGAGAGCATATGCGCTGCTTGTGGAGCGGGTAGCCTCTGTGACGAGTGTGTGGGAAACGGGCTCTTAACGGCTGTGATTGCATTACTGAGGCCAATAGAGTAAAAACACCTGAAGGCAACAGATCACCAGAGACCCCAGGGCTTCCCGGCCGCCTCTTCCGTTTTCACCAACAAAACCCAGCTTCGGGCTTTACTTCATCCTGAAGCTTTTCTTTCTTTCCTTTCTTTTTTCTCTTGTAAATTTTTAAAGCTGTAAAATGACACAGAGCTCCTCGTGCCCAACACAGCCCCATTTGTCACATGTATCCCCAGAAACTCCACGCACAGCCCGTGTATGTGAGACCACAGCACTTCAGACCAGGAGCCCCCCTGCCCCGTGCCCTCCACTCAGCCAGGGTCCTGCCCTGTGAGGCAGGCAGGCAAGTAAATTAAAACTGACGCTCCAAGTAGGCAGGCAGCATTTCCTCCTGCAAGAGGAAGAAACCCCACCCTGAAAACAAAAGAAAACCCCAGGAGAGCTGCCTGAACAGCAGAACCTCCAACCTCCTTATCTAAGGGTAACCTAAATACAGACATACCCCTCCTACTTACCTGTACATACAGGTATGTACGTGTTCACACTGCTCTATGTCCTTCCCGATGCAATCACACTACATAGCTCTACAGTGGACACTGCCTATATAATCACCGTATGATAACTGATGACAGACTGACATTATAATGCAGTGATCCCAGTTCAGGCAAACAAAAGCGGTGGCCATTGAGGATCTGGTCTCAGACACGTACCTGCGCCACTGAGAACCTGAACTTTTCCTGAACTGCACCAGATCCAAGAACACTACCAGTCATCAGAACAGCGCCTGCCAGCTGCGAGGACCCCAGCCAAGCCCTCACTTCTTCCAAGCGCCAACGATCATCCTTGACAAACAGCTCATGGAGCTACCGTTTTGCCTTTATAAGCCGCCCTCACTTTGCAGTTCAAGAGCTTGAATCTGTGTCTCCCGGGCTGCAGTCATAACAAACGCCAAATAAACACGTTTTTATCTCAATCAAGTCTCCATTTCTAAAATTTTGGTTAACACAACTTTTAAAACATCCTATAAACAAATCACAGAAAACTTAAGTTATGGAATAACTTATGAAAATGTCGAGAGATTGGTTCAAGATGGCAGAGTAGAAGGACGTGCTCTCACTCCTGCTTGCGAGAACACCGGAATCACAACCAACTGCTGAACAACCATCGACAGGAAGGCACTGGAACTCACCAAAAAAGATACCCCACATCCAAATACAAAGGAGAGGCCACAAAGAGACAGTAGGAGGGGCGAAATCACAATAAAATCAAATCCCATAACTGCTGGGTGGGTGACTCACAAACTGGAGAACACTTATACCACAGAAGTCCACCCACTGGATTGAAGGTTCTGAACCACACGTCAGGCTTCCAAACCTGGGGGTCCGGCAACGGGAGGAGGAATTCCTAGAGAATCAGACTTTGAAGGCTAGCGGGATTTGACTGCAGGACTTCGACAGGACTGGGGGAAACAGAGACTCCACTCTTGGAGGGTACACACAAAGTAGTGTGTGCATCGGGACCCAGGGGAAGGAGCAGGGACCCCATAGGAGACTGAACCAGACCTACCTGCTAGTGTTGGAGGGTCTCCTGCACAGGCAGGGGTGGCTGTGGCTCACCATGGGACACTGGCAGCAGAAATTCTGGGAAGTACTCCCTGGCATGAGCCCTCCCAGAGTCCGCCATTAGCCCCACCAAACAGCCCGGGTAGGCTCCAGTGTTGGGTCGCCTTAGGCCAAACACCAAAAGGGAGGGGACAGCCCCACCCATCAGCAGACAAGCCCATTAAAGTTTTACTGAGCTCTGCCCACCAGAGCAACAGTCAGCTCTACCACCACCAGTCCCCTCCCGTCAGGAAACTTGCACAAGCCTCTTAGATAGCCTGATCCACCAGAGGGCAGGCAGCAGAAGCAAGAACTACAATCCTGCAGCCTGTGGAACAAAAACCCCATTCACAGAAATATACAAAAGATGAAAAGGCAGAGGGCTATGTACCAGACGAAGGAACAAGAGAAAAACCCAGAAAAACAACTAAATGAAGTGGAGATAGGCAACCTTCCAGAAAAAGAATTCAGAATAATGATAGTGAAGATGATACAGGACCAAAAAAGAATGGAGGCAAAGATAGAAAAGATGCAAGAAATGTTTAACAAAGATCTAGAAGAATTAAAGAACAAACAAACAGAGATGAACAATACAGTAACTGAAAAAGAAAATACACTATAAGGAATCAATAGCACAATAACTGAGGCAGAAGAACGGATAAGTGACCTGCAAGACAGAATGGTGGAATTCACTGCTGTGGAACAGAATAAAGAAAAAAGAATGAAAAGAAATGAAGACAGCCTAAGAGACCTCTGGGACAACATTAAACGCAACAACATTCGCATTATAGGGGTCCCAGGAGGAGGAGAGAGAGAGAAAGGACCCGAGAAAATATTTGAAGAGATTATAGTCGAAAACTTCCCTAACATGGGAAAGGAAACAGCCACCCAAATCCAGGAAACACAGAAAGTCCCATACAGGATAAACCCAAGGAGAAACATGCCAAGACACATAAAAATCAAACTGGCAAAAATTAAAGACAAAGAAAACGAATTGAAAGCAGCAAGGGTAAAATGACAACATACAAGGGAACTCCCATAAGGTTAACGGCTGATTTCTCAGCAGAAACTCTACAAGACAGAAGGGAGCCATGATATACTTAAAGTGATGAAAGGGAAGAACATACAACCAAGATTACTCTACCCAGCTAGGATTTCATTCAGATTCGATGGAGAAATCAAAAGCTTTACAGACAAGCAAAAGCTAAGAGAATTCAGCACCACCAAACCAGCTCTACAACAAATGCTAAAGGAACTTCTCTAAGTGGGAAACACAAGAGAAGAATAGGACCTACGAAAACAAACCCAAAACAATTAAGAAAATAGTCACAGGAACATACATATCGATAATTACCTTAAACATGAATGGATTAAATGCTCCAACCAAAAGACACAGGCTTGCTGAATGGATACAAAAACAAGACTCATATATATGCTGTCTACAAGAGACCCACCTCAGACCTAGGGACACATACAGACTGAAAGCGAGGGAATAGAAAAAGATATTCCATGCAAATGGAAATCAAAAGAAAGCTGGAGTAGCAATACTCATATCAGAAAAAATAGACTTTAAAATAAAGAATGTTACAAGAGACAAGGAAGGACACTACATAATGATCAAGGGATCAATCCAAGAAGAAGATATAACAATTATAAATATATATGCACCCAACATAGGAGCACCTCAATACATAAGGCAACTGCTAACAGCTATAAATGAGGAAATTGACAGTAACACAATAATAATGGGGGACTTTAACACCTCACTTACACCAATGGACAGATCATCCAAACAGAAAATTAATAAGAAACACAAGCTTTAAATGACACGATAGACTATATAGATTTAATTGATATTTATAAGACATTCCATCCAAAAACAGCAGATTACACCTTCTTCTCAAGTGCACACGGAACATTCTCCAGGATAGATCACATCTTGGGTCACAAACCAAGCCTCAGTAAATTTAAGAAAATTGAAATCATATCAAGCATCTTTTCTGACCACAACACTATGAGATAAGAAATGAATTACAGGGAAAAAAACGTAAAAAACACAGACACATGGAGACTAAACAATACATTACTAAATAACCAAGAGATCAATAAAGAAATCAAAGAGGAAATCAAAAAATACCTAAGGACAAATGACAATGAAAACACGATGATCCAAAACCTATGGGATGCGGCAAAAGCAGTTCTAAGCGGGAAGTTTATAGCTATACAAGCCTACCTCAAGAAACAAGAAAAATCTCAAATAAACAATCTAACCTTACACCTACAGGAACTAGAGAAGGAAGAACAAACAAAACCCAAAATTAGCAGAAGGAAAGAAATCATAAAGATCAGAGCAGAAATAAATGAAATAGAAACAAAGAAAGCAATAGCAAGAATCAATAAAACTAAAAGCTGGTTCCTTGAGAAGATAAGGAAAATTGATAAACCATTAGGCCGACTCATCAAGAAAAAGAAGGAGAGGACTCAAATCAATAAAATTAGAAATGAAAAAGGAGATGTTACAATAGACACCTCAGAAATACAAAGCATCCTAAGAGACTACTACAAGCAACTCTATGCAAATAAAATGGACAACCTGGAAGAAATGGACAAATTCTTAGAAAGGTATAACCTTCCAAGACTGAACCAAAAAGAAACAGAAAATATGAACAGACCAATCACAAGTAATGAAATTGAAACTGTGATTAAAAATCTTCCAACAAACAAAAGTCCAGGACCAGATGGCTTCACAGGTGAATTCTGTCAAACATTTAGAGAACACCTAACACCCATCCTTCTCAGACTCTTCCAAAAAATTGCAGAGGAAGGAACACTCCCAAACTCATTCTATGAGGCCACCATCACCCTGATACCAAAACCAGACAAAGATACTACAAAAAAAGAAAATTACAGACCAATATCACTGATGAATATAGATGCAAAAATCCTCAACAAAATACTAGCAAACAGAATCCAACAGCACGTTAAAAGGATCATACACCATGATCAAGTGGGATTCATACCAGGGATGCAAGGATTCTACAATATACGCAAATCAATCAATGTGATACACCATATTAACAAGTTGAAGAATAAAAACCATATGATCATCTCAATAGATGCAGAAAAAGCTTTTGACAAAATTCAACACCCATTTATGATAAAAACTCTCCAGAAAGTGGGCATAGAGGGAACCTACCTCAACATAATAAAGGCCATATATGACAAACCCACAGCAAATATCATTCTCAATGGTGAAAAACTGAAAGCATTTCCTCTAAGATCAGGAACAAGACAAGGATGTCAACTCTCATCACTATTATTCAACATAGCTTTGGAAGTCCTAGCCATGGCAATCAGAGAAGAAAAAGAAATAAAAGGAATACAAATTGGAAAAGAAGAAGTAAAACTGTCACTGTTTGCAGATGACATGACACCATACACAGAGAATCCTAAAGATGACACCAGAAAACTACTAGAACTAATCAATGAATTTGGTAAATTTGCAGGATACAAAATTAATGCACAGAAATCTCTTGCATTCCTATATACTAATAATGAAAAATCTGAAAGAGAAATTAAGGAAACACTCCCATTTACCACTGCAACAAAAAGAATTAAATACCTAGGAATAAACCTACCTAAGACAAAAGACCTGTATGCAGAAAACTATAAGACACTGAGGAAAGAATAAAGATGATACAAACAGATGGAGAGATACACCATGTTCTTGGATTGGAAGAATCAATATTGTGAAAATGACTATACTACCCAAAGCAATCTACAGATTCAATGCAATCCCTATCAAATTACCAACAGCCTTTTTTACACAACTAGAACAAAAAATCTTAAAATCTGTATTGAGACAAAAAAGACCCTGAATAGCCAATGCAATCTTGAGAGAAAAAAAAGGAGCTGGAGGAATCAGACTCCCTGACTTCAGACTATACTACAAAGCTACAGTAATCAAGTCAATATGGTACTGGCACAAAAACAGAAATACAGATCAATGGAACAAGATAGAAAGCCCAGAGATACACCCACGCACCTATGGTCAACTAATCTATGACAAAGAAGGCAAGGATATACAATGGAGAAAAGGCAGTCTCTTCAATAAGTGGTGCTGGGAAAGCTGGACAGCTACATGTAAAAGAATGAAATTAGAACACTCCCTAACACCATACATAAAAATAAACTCAAAATGTATTAGATACCTAAGTGTAAGACTGGGCACTATAAAACTCTTAGAGGAAAACATAGGAAGAACACTCTTTGACATAAACTAGAGCAAGATCTTTTTTGACCCACCTCCTACAGTAATGGAAATAAAAACAAAACTAAACAAATGGGACCTAATGAAACTTAAAAGCTTTTGCACAGCAAAGGAAACCATAAACAAGATGAAAAGACAACCCTCAGAATGGGAGAAAATATTTGCAAATGAAGCAAGGGACAAAGGATTAATCTCCAAAATATATAAACAGCTCATGCAGCTCAATATTAAAAGAACAAACAACCCAATCCAAAAATGGGCAGAAGACCTAAACAGACATTTCTCCAAAGAAGACATACAGATGGCCAAGAAGCACATGAAAAGCTGCTCCACATGACTAATTATTAGAGAAATGCAAATCAAACCTACAGTGAGGTATCACCTCACACCAGTTAGAATGGGCATCATCAGAAAATCTACAAACAACAAATGCTGCAGAGGGTGTGGAGAAAAGGGAACCCTCTTGTACTGCTGGTGGGAATGTAAATTGATACAGCCACTATGGAAAACAGTATGGAGGTTCCTTAAAAAACTAAAAACAGTATTACCATATTGACCCAGCAATCCCACTACTGGGCATATACACTGAGAAAACCATAATTCAAAAAGACACATGCCCCCTAGTGTTCATTGCAGCACTGTTTACAATAGCCAGGACATGGAAGCAACCTGTGTCCATCAACAGATAAATAGATAAAGAAAATGTGGTATATATATATACAATGGAATATTACTCAGCCATAAAAAGGAACGAAATTGAGTCAGGTGTAGAGACGTGGATGGATCTAGAGACTGCCATACAGAGTGAAGTAAGTCAGAAAGAGAAAAATAAATATCGTATATTAACGCATATATATGTAACCTAGAAAAATGGTACAGATGAACTGGTTTACAGGGCAGAAATTGAGACACAGAAGTAGAGAACAAACATACAGACACCAAGGGGGGAGAGTGGCGGGGGGGTGGTGGTGGGATGAATGGGAGATTGGTATTGACATGTATACACTGATGTGTATAAAATGGATGACTACTGGTAACTGACTACACTGCGGAACTGAATGAATAAGCATTTTCAGAACTCTAATGGAAAACTGATGAATTCATAAAAGTCCTAACAGAAGATCAAGATAAAAAAATTAATTACATGGGACTGAGCGAACTGATGAGGATGATTATAATTTTTGTTACTTTCTGTTTGAATACAAAAAAAAATCCCACAAGGACTCAGAGGCAAAAAATATACAAATCAATTTTCACTGCAAAGTAAAGGAGCTGCGGGCTTCCCTGGTGGCGCAGTGGTTGAGAGTCTGCCTGCAGATGCAGGGCAAACGGGTTCGTGCCCCGGTCCGGGAAGATCCCACAGGCCGCGGAGCGGCTGGGCCCGTGAGCCATGGCCGCTGAGCCTGCGCGTCCAGAGCCTGTGCTCCGCAACGGGAGAGGCCACAGCGGTGAGAGGCCCGCGTACCACACACAAAAAAAATAAGTAAAGGAGCTGTTACAGTGGAGGATTCCTGGACTGAATATCAATATTAGGACACAGTGTGAGTGTGTTTCGTGTTTGGTAATTGCAATCATTGTTGCTTTTGTTGTGGTCATCCAGTTACAATGCTTGGTGTCAGTTTATTTGTCTCTTGTAAAAATAAAATACAGTGTGTGTGTGTGTGAAAAAAAAATGAATGACTACTAAGAACCTGCTGTATAAAAAAATAAATAAAATAAAATTCAAAAAAAGGAAAGAAAATGTAAGGGGCCGGTGTAGAAGATGACAGCGGTCAGGAAGTTTGTGAGCTTAAAAATAAATGGAGGGCAGCCAAGTCACTAACTTCCTAATCCATATTATTAACATTATAAAAGCGGATGATAGAAAAAAAATGGAATAGGAGGGAAGGTACGAAGAAATGCATGCAAACTAAATTCCTCGTCTTTTAGCGGGAATCCACAGACAAGCGGAACGACTACAGTTCACAGTTAGTGAGTTAATAACACCATTCTAAGCACTTTTATTTGTAGAACCTCATCCAATCCTACTAGTACTGTCCCTATTTATTCGCTGGGAAATAGACACGTCGGTAACTTTCCCACGGTCGCACGCGCAGCCAGAATTCCAGTCCCGGCCCTGGTGCGACCTCCGCCCGCGAGCAGGTGGACGGTCCCGGCGGGGACGGGTCTCCCCGCGCGGCGTTCACACTCACCTTCCCGGGCTCCATCGCCGCGCGCAGGACCGGGCGGCCACGCTGCCCTCAGCAGGGCCAGGCCCCGGGAGGAGACGCCCCGGCACCCGCACCCTTGGCCGGGCCGGCGTCCCGCCTCCTAGCAACCGGCAGGCTGGACAGCCGAGCGCCAAGCGACCGTCGGCCCAGCGTGCCCCGCGGCCTCCTCCAGCGCGCCTGCGCCTCCCCGCCTCCTGGCAACTGGTAGGAGGGGCAGCGGAGCGCAGAGCAACCGCCGGACCGGCATGCCACGCGGCTGCCCCCAGCGCGCCTGCGCTTCCCCGCCTTCTAGCAACCGACAGGCGGTGCCGCAGAGCGCTGAGCGACCGCAATCCTGTGACTCCCGGGAGGCCCAAAGGAAGCGGGGGGAGGTGCAGAAGGAGGCTGAGCGCTGCGGGGACTCTCGTCGGGTGGGATGTGTGTTTCCGGGGGCGCGGCGTCTGCCGCCTGCTGTGAGGCCCGGCGGTGCTCGGGGCGGGGAAGAAGCCGGGCTGAGCCTGCGGGCTGCCGGCAGGACCGGAGCTGCAGCAGGGAAACAAGCAAACCCGCCTTTCGAAGCGGGAGCGGAGGGAGCTTTCCTTCCGCGGAGGCTCTCGATCCTCGAGTTACTTTGCCTGTGGTGGTCGTTTCGTAGGACATATTTTGCAGGATTGGTAGGAATCACAAAGTATCTGAAAAAGTAATTGTTGAAAGACGCAGCTTTTATACAAATCAAGAGACGAGAGGACTGAAATACTGACACATGGACTGCATCTCACATTTATTTTACCACAACTATTTTCTTTAAAGCTTAAAAGCCAGCCTTAAACCTGCAAGGCTGGAGAGGTGTGGGTCCCACGCCCGTGTTGCACGTTATAACTGACATTTAGCCCTGATTCTGCAAACTGTTTCGCGTCTGTTTAGCCTGCAAATGTTACTTAGAAAAGATTCCACTTACCGTTTTCACACGAGAGAGAGAGAGAGAGAGAGAGAGAGAGAGAAGGCTCTCAAATCGTGTGCTAAGGAGCACATCGGTGAGCGTGTTACTAGGGTCTGTGCTTTTGATGTCATGGTTTTTCTGTAGACACACTATTTTTCAGACGTTGTGTTTTTGAGTCACATACTATTACGGTTTATGGATCAATCTACATAAAAGCCATTTACTCAGCTCCTTGCCTTAGAGAAGTTAGTAACAGATCTAATCGTCCTTTTATATTCGATTGTGCTCCGGTTTTGGAGTTTCCACTACTACCTTTTTCATTTTCACTCAGCAGGGCTTAGGAAGAACCAAACAGGAAAGGATGGTAGGAAAGGTGATTTCAGTGATAGCTATGATTTATTTAGGAACTGCTCCAAAGGAGGCACCAAACTGAAACCTTCCCCTTGGTAATTCATTTAATTCTCATAGCGTCCCTGTGAGATAGGCATGTTACTGTTTTTCAGATGAGGAGACTGAGGGCCGGAAAGATTAATTCAGTTGCCTAAATTCAGAAAGCTAGGGTGGTGGATGGTCTGACGCCAAAGTCCATTCTCTGTCAGCTGAGAAAACAGCTCATATTGGGAAAGCTTCAGACTGTTGACTGTAATGACAAAGTCATCAGCCACAGTATTAGATTAAGTCACGGACACGCACATTGCATGAATGAGCTGGGCTTGGCCCTGGAACCCTCAGAACCCTTCTTCCCCTCCCGAGTGCAGTCAAAACTCCTGTCAAGATGTGTCTTGAGTCTCTTCCTCATTTTTTTCCACTCCAGCCCCACCAATCCATCCTCTGTTGCAGGCAGCAATCCAACAGGTGACTCACCTCACCCCCTGCTTCTGTCTCCACCTGGCTCTCACTCGGTTGCACTCTTTTGTCACCAAACAGAATGATTTAGGGTCCCCCAAATGCACCATATTCACAGGGCTATCTCCTCTCTCTCACCATCCCCACAATATTTGCCGAAAAAATGTCAATAGAGAAAGTTAAAACGATCTTTCTCTCCTTGGACTTCTTAAAACAATTATTTTCTAAGTAACTTATTTGCCTTTCACATTTTATCTTGTGGTGTTTCTTCTGTCATCTTTCTTCAATAGATGACTCACAAGTTCATTTGATGACATGGGGGCTGTTAGAGTGCTGGAGACATAAATAAAACACTGCCTGGACCTCTAGTTGCTCATAATCGCCAGGAGCGAGAAATATGCAAACAATTATTAAATAATGTGAAAGTGTAAGAGCTACTCATAAAATGCAGTGCATGAGGAAGTGGCAAAATGTGCCTGGAGGAAAGGAATGAGGATGGGAAGGGCCTCATTTCAGGTGGAACTTGAAGCACAAAAAACCCAGGCAGAGACATGCAGAGAACATCTTAGGGGAAAAGAAATATAGGTGCAAGTGCAGAGGGAGGGAGAGGTTTGGAGAGTTTAGGAAATGTAATAATTGTATCTGTAACAGTGCTGTCCAGTAGAAATATAATACGGGCCACAGGGGTTATCATAAATTATCTAGTAGCCACATCTTAAGAAGTGAAAGGGGCTTCCCTGGGGGCACAGTGGTTAAGAGTCCGCCTGCCAATGCAGGTGACATGGGTTCGAGCCCTGGCCTGGGAAGATCCCACGTGCCGCGGAGCAACTAAGCCCGTGCACCACAACTACTGAGCCTGCGCTCTAGAGCTCGCGAGCCACAACTACTGAACCCGCGTGCCTAGAGCCTGTGCTCCACAACAAAAGCCACCGCAATGAGAAGCCCACGCGCCACAACGAAGAGTAGCCCCCGCTCGACACTAGAGAAAGCCCGCACGCAGCAACGAAGACCCAACGCAGCCAAAAATAAAAATTAATTAATTTAAAATAATAATTAAAAAAGTGAAAAACACAGATGAAATCAAATTTAATAAAATATTTAACCAAATATATACAAAATATTATCATTTTGTCATATAAAATATATTTACAATATTGAGTTGTTTTATACTTTTTTAATACTGGCCTCGAAATCCGTTGTGTATTTTGTACTGACAGCACACCTCAGTTCAGACTGGCCCCGTTTCCTGGGCTCACAGCCCCACGTGGCCAGTGGCTTCCACAGTGGGCAGTGCAGGTCAGAACACAGGGTGTGTGAGTGGAGCGGGATGGCAGGAGACAAGGCTGGAATGGGGGACTGGGCCAGTTTGTCAAGGGCCCTGGAAGGCAGAGACTAGGTGGTGGCTTGGTGGCCTTTGGGCTCTGTTCAGCCTCGTGGCCTTTGTGCAGGCTGCTTCTCTGCCCGGATCCCTGCAGCTTTACCCCCTGCTCACGCCAGAGCCTCCTCTGCTTCACCTGTGTCTGATTCGCTTGTCACAGTCTCCCATATCCTCTTCCGTGTAATTTAAAAATGTATGCCTGGGCTTCCCTGGTGGCGCAGTGGTTGAGAGTCTGCCTGCCGGTGCAGGGGACACGGGTTCGTGCCCCGGTCCGGGAAGATCCCACGTGCCGCGGAGCGGCTGGGCCCGTGAGCCATGGCCACTGAGCTTGCGCGTCTGGAGCCTTTGCTCCTCAACGGGAGAGGCCACAACGGTGAGAGGCCCGCGTACCGGAAAAAAAAAAAAAATGTATGTCCAACTCCTTCACTAGACTATAAACCAGTACAATTGCAGGTTGTGATAGAAACAAAAGCGCTTTTTTTTTTCACAGTAATAAGTAACTTTATTACAAAAGTCGCATCACGATAGTGTCACTGTAGTGTGTGGATATGAAACCTACCTGCCATGTTAACTAAGGGCTGGTGAGAAGTCACTAGCAGCGTGTTTTACAGCCTGCAGTAAAAGTGGGAATTACAGGGTACCTACTCTGTAGGGATTGTGAGGATTGAAGGAGTAATTCTGTAGAATAGTTAGCATTTTGTGTCTGGCGCAAACTGAACCATCAGTAAAAGTTGTTATTAACACTTTTATTATTGTTGTTCTTATAGGTTATCGCCTAACCTACAAGCATTTAGAGATGAAAATGGGTGGGATACTAAAATTATAGGCTTCCTTTGTAAATTCACAAATTATCCACTACCATATGAAACCATAATTGGAGCACATTTTGGAATTTCAGAGAGCCCATCAACACCCCTTTCTTCTCTTAACCCACAGAGACTGTAGTGGCAGAACCCTAAATGCCCCTCGAGTCCGTGGTCCACTCTCCTTGAGACTGTGCTGAGTTCACGCCGGAGACTAGCTTACTAATCAGCTAAGTCAGAAAGGAGATTGTCCTTAGTGGGCCTAACACCAAAAGAGGTGACGCTTCAGAGAGACACTCCTGCTGTCCTGGGAGAAGAAGCAAACGGCCACATCAGGAGGGGTCATGTGGAGGGAGCCGAGGGGGACCCCTGACTGTCAGCCCCCAGAAATCAGGACCTGAGTCCTACAGCTGCAATGAACTTGGGAGAGGATCTCAGGTGAGAGTCTCCAAGAAGACCACAGCTCAGCCAACGCTTGACTTGCCTTTCTAGGCCTGAGCAGAAGGGCCCAGCCAGGCCGCGCAAGTATCATCTTCATTATTGGTAAACACTGAAACAGGGCTTGTGACTCAGTACTCGGCTCCAGTTGGGGACTCTAATAGGTACCGCCTAATTCAGACTCCTCCACAAACATCAGGGCTCCCCTCACAGGCACAGAGCTGCTTCGGGGCTCCTGAAGCCTGAGCTGTACTCAGTAGATAAGTTTCGTCATGGAGACAAGCCTAGACAGGATTAACTCACTGCCACAGAAGGCTTTCCACAGGTGGAGACATACAAACCAGGTTTTGAAAGATGCATAGGAGTTTTGCATAAGGACAGAGGAGAAGGATAGTTCAGACACAGAGAACAGCAGTGCAGGTGCAAAGGCACAGAGAGAGTAGACAGAGTGGTTTGGGGAGAGTGAGAAGCAGTGAGACAGTGCAGGGCACAGACCCTGGTTGGGGGGGGCGTGTGAGGTGAGATGCAGGGTCAGAGCTCTGCTTGTTCTGCAACGGATCTTTTTTTAAATTATTATTATATTTAATTTAGTTGGCTGAGTTCGGTCTTAGTTGCGGCACGTGGGATCTTCGTTGCAGCATGCAGGATCTTTAGTTGCGGCATGCAAACTCTTTAGTTGCGGCATGTGGGTTCAAGTTCCCTAACCAGGGATCGAACCTGGGCTCCCTTCTTTTGGGAGCGTCGAGTCTTAGCCACTGGACCACCAGGGAAGTCCCTGCAGAGGATCTTTAATTTCACAGCAGAAGCAAAACAAACAGTTCATAAGCAGGGAAGAGATTCAATCAAATCTGCATTTTATATTGGCCATTTGATAGAAATAGGAACTTTAAAAAATAATTTTCCAAATAATTTCAAATTTAGAGAAAATATTTGAGTACAAAAGTCTCCATCACCCAGATCATACAGCATGTGCTTCCACTCGCCTGTCCCTGACTCACACTTATCATCTATCTGCACACACACTTACCCATCATCACTGGTCTTTCTCTGAGTCATCTGACAAAAAGCTTCAGATATGATTACTCATCACCCTGAAATACTCCAGGGCCTGTTTCCCCAAAGCAAGGACAGCCCCTGCTCCACAACCCTCCCAGTCCAGAAGTAAAGACTGATACAACTCTGCTGTCTAATGCACAGGCTGTCCCCCAAATATTTCTTTTCCTTTGTGGCCCAGATCCCACTCAGGAACATACATTGCATGTAGTTGTGCCTCTTCAGTTTCCTGCAATCTGGGGTAATTACAGTTCCTCAGTAAGAAAACAGGGGGCCCCCCAAAATATAAAAAATTTAAAAAATTAAAAAAAAAGAAAACAGGGGCCTCTAACACTTCACCTGTCCAGTGAGCCCCCAGGCCACACCTGGATCAAGCTTTCTGGCAGAGACGCCCAGACATGCTGCTCTACTCCTCTCAGCTCGTGGAGTCAGGACGCAAAATCCCAACGTGTCCCTAGCTTGCTGGCAATATGTAGCTGGGTCACACCTGCCGGCTTTTCCCTTTGGGATTGACGAGTACCTAGTAGCAGGTATTAAAACCTCCACCTACCATCCTTAGCCTCCACTGATAACTCACTCCAGCCCTACGGTGACCGCTAAATGCCGATTTTCTGCTTCCGTCACTCCAATGATTTATTTCGCATGCATTCCTCACTTGCTCGTTCACCTACATCGGTAGGGACTCGTGGGTTCCTGTTTTACTCACTGGGTTGTAATCTGCCAACATCATCCTTGATTTTGCTGCTCAAATTACCCCAGATTTAATCAGTGGGCACCCCTCCCGTCGCCTCCTATGTCCTTTGGCATCATGTGATTCTTTGAAATTTTTCTTACTTTCTGGCACAACAAAATATTTCAGGCTCATCTGCTCCAGCCCTGAAGTCAACTGTTTCTCAGAAGATCCCTGGCTCCTTTTGCTGCAGAATGGTATTTAGAAGTGAGATCTGGAAACTACATGTACGTCTACCTGTACACTTACATCAAAATACACGAGTTCATACTCCCGCCAACTCCAATCCAACACCTCAGGGCTCTTTCCACCTCCCCCTTTGCATGCTTATGAGATCTCCAACAGCAAG
This sequence comes from Leucopleurus acutus, assembly GCF_964270905.1. NCBI lineage: Eukaryota > Metazoa > Chordata > Mammalia > Artiodactyla > Delphinidae > Leucopleurus > Leucopleurus acutus. The sequence goes on along the minus strand of NC_139144.1, from coordinate 108,636,848 downwards.
AAGCCTGAATTGCATTATCCTGGATAACGCATTATCCTTGCACTATCCAGTGTATGTGTCTATTTGCCAGTATAACCAGGCTGACTGGTCACCAGTACTAGGCCTAACACTGTCTCCTCCGTGCTGGGGAGCACAGGTCTCTAGGGAGCTTTTAAAGAGGGCAAGATTAAAGAGATACCAATCAATTAAGAAAATGTTGTAGTAATCTGGGCAAGCAAGCAAGGACCAAGCTTTTCCTGATTCCTCTAGTTGCACAGCAAAGAGACACACTCAGGTGGCTCAGGTAAAGAATGTGTGACTGTGTCACCAAAGAAGCATCTGAGAAAAAGGAACAGGAGTCTTGATGAGTCTGGGAAAAATGAGACTCGTTGGTAGTGCCAACTAAAAATTGTCGCTCGCCATCTGCCTCTACAAAGATGAGGTCACCAGCCACTGCAGTCGCTGGCCTTCCACACCCCCTGAAAGGAGTTCAGGGCAGAGATCAGGAATGAGGCCCTTTGTGCTCTGCAAAAACTGGCAGAACAGGTCTTCAGATAGTTAGATATTTTCGGGAGACCATGTTATGAGCCCAATTTCTTGCATGTTCTCATAGCTAGAAAAGCACTAAAATCATTTACAGAGACATCTGCTCCTCGTGACGAGCAGCCACATTCTGCCAAAATGTGTGCTCGACTGCGTGTACCTCCTTCACCAAAATCACACATATGCTGAACAACCCTCCGTCCCCACCCTGGCCCGCTGTTTGGAGCAGTTCCTCAGAACAATCTGAGAGGCTGTCTCCTGGGCTATGGTCCTCATTTTGCCCCAAATAAAACTTAACTCACAACTCTCACTTTGTGCATTTTTTTCAGTCGACAGTAACATGAAAGGAAGGGAGGCAGACTGTGGCCCTCCCCTCTGCACTGAAGCCCACGTAGAGGTGCTGGGGAAGGAGCTAGGACAGGGAGAGGGGAAGAGGTGGACGAAGGGTTGATAAGGCCCAGTGCTAGGCAGGAGGGGATCTAAAACAAAGCAGAACGGATTGAACTTAAACTGAAGGCAGCACTTTGCTCTGAAACTAGAAAGGAGGAGCGCAGAGGCTGAACCTTTACAGTTCTGCACTGGAACACTCACAGTGATGCTCCTCTTTCCTCTGAGAAAGCAGTGCCTTTCACTGGAGAATTGTCTGCAGAGAAGGTAAGGAAAGAGGTAACATGAAGAGGTCACAGGAGATTGAGGTAGAGAGTAAAATGTTAGCAAAAACCTAAGAACTAGGCTGGGCCTGCCATTAGACTCAGCAAAGAATGAGATGGGTTCTGCCTTGCTGGGAAGTGGCCAGAAGTTCAGTGGGGTCACAAAGGCAGCAGAGGCTGGAGGCTGATTGGTGCACAGCGTGGGCCTGTCTCTTCAGTGTATTTTACATCCCTAGACCGCCCAGGTCAAACGCTTTATCACAGACATGCAGGATTCCTTGTGTGGCTCATGTTCACCCAACTCTTTATCTATAGGATGTGATTCTACAGCTTTTTAGAGGAAAGACTGCAAGACAGAAAGGGTCATGCTCCTTCCTGTGTTAACAAGGCAGCTACTTGTTTTGAGGTTGTAACTAGGTCTTGAGTGAAAGGTGGCATTAGAGCTTTAAGCTGTTGCGTAGGAAAAGGGGTAAGACTCACCATTTTACATATTTGCAACTCACATCATGTAATTTGGGGGAAGGAAAACTATTCCTTTCCTTGCTTGTGGTTTAGTGCCCTTGCCCAAAGCTGAGTGTTCTACCCCCTGGGGCAATGTTTATGAGATTATATGTTTATATATATATATCTCCATAGCCACACACACATATATGCATACATAATTACATACAGACTCACAGATGAGGTGAGGGGAGGTATCGTTTATTCATTCAGTACCTGCTGTGCCAGGCACTGTGCTAGCGTGAAGATATGATGATACACATAATACAGCTCTTGCCCTCATAGACTTCAAGCCTAGCTGAATGATTAACGAGACTCTGGCAAAGTTACCAATGCACGCAGATGCTTGCCTTCCCACTGCCCCCAAAGTTCATGGGAGCAGCAAGTCTTCACTCACTGCATCTAACAGGGCTGTGACTGCAGTTCTCTTCAGCTGGTGATCCTCTTCATCTTTCAGCCTTTCACTCTCCTGTCTGCACGGCAAGATGGTCTGTGGGATATCACTGTTTTGTCCTGAAAATGGCAGTCTTTGCCCCTGCAACTACTGCACAGTTATCGTTATTCCAGAATCCCTACAATATGGCAGGGAAGGGCCCATGTGACACGAACACATCCACCAAGAACTTAAAAACATGTAAGCTGCTACATTTCTCTCCAGTAGTCCCTGCCCCTCCTAAAGATGATCACGCAAGGCTCCCAGTAACATAAAGATTTGAAGAGCAAGAGAGGGGAAAAAACTAGCCCTATTGTTACAAACTGAATTAAAATATCCTTGGAACTCACTTAATATGCTTAAAAAACTTTCCTAGGCTGTCCTCTGCAACTGTTTGGCTTTAAGGAGACTACAAAATAAATATAATTACCCTGATTGAGTTTTGTGGAAAGCAAATCGATCAAGAGCTGTCTGTGCTTCTAGAAGCGATTCAGAAATCGCGGGCAGGATGTCAGCGCCCGCAGCAGAAGCTCTCCGGCACGGACAGCATCCTGCTTAGTGAGCGGGCGCTGGGTCCCCGCTGTCCCGCCGGGCGAGGACAGTTCCTGTCCCACGCGCACACAGGGGCCTATCCCGCACGCTCCTCACGCCTCCGGGACCGCTGAGAGAGTTCCATCAGTAAAACGTCTGCACGCTGGGGGCTCTCAGCACAGCCGGGGACCCACAGAACCACTCGGATTTTCTAACAGCTTGGAAGTGCCTTTAACAGTAACACCTTAAAACTTGGCAAGTGTAGCGCAAACTCAGGAGCGTGTACTTCTCCTTCCACAGCAGCCCTGCACGGACCGCGACCCAGGTGACGGGGCGAGCTGAACCCTCACCGCCCGCGGGTCCAGCCCCAGGAGTCAACCCTCACCAGCCACAGAACCCAACCCTTCCAGACTCGCACCCTGCGGCCAGTGAGTTCCGCTCCTTGACGTCCACGCACGCCCCGCCCCGCGTGTGGACGCCCACGCAGGACCCGCCCCCCCCGCCTCATCGGCGCTCCGCCCGCCCGCGCGATGACGCCACAAGGCCCCGCCCCACCCGCCTCAGGGGCTCTCAGCCAGGCCTGTGGGGTGACACCCACGCCGGCCTCGCCCACCCTGTGGCAGTGGCGCCCCGCCCGCCCGCGCGATGACGCCACACACCAGTCCCGCGCCGCAGCCTTCGCGGGGCTCCCGGGTCCTGTGGGATGACGTCCCACGCTGGCCACGTCCACCCAACGTTAGGCCGCGCCCAGGCCCGGGGCCACGCCCGACCGCCGCAGTAGAAGCCCCCGACCCCTCGCCGCCGCCGCACCGCCCGGCGTGCTGACGTCGCACGGCGCCGCGGGCTGAAGCGCGGGCGGGCGGGCGGGCAGGGCGGCTGCGCTGTCCCCTCAGAGGGGCGCTGGCGGGCGGGCTGAGGCGCGTCGGCCCGGAGCCAACCGGAGCGCTGCGCGGCGGGGCGATGAGCGGCGCCCGGGCCCCGGGCCCCGAGGCCGGCGCCGCCGGGGCCGAACCCCCCGGCGCGGCGCTGAGCGTGGACGTGGCGGGGCTGCTGGGGCAGCTGGCGCGCAGCTTCGCGCTGCTGCTGCCGGTGTACGCGCTGGGCTACCTGGGCCTGAGCTTCAGCTGGGTGCTGCTGGCGCTCGGGCTGCTCGTGTGGTGCCGCAGGAGCCGCGGCCTCAAGGCCACCCGTCTGTGCCGCGCGCTGGCGCTGCTGGAGGACGAGGAGCGCGCCGTGCGCCTGGGGGTGCGCGCCTGCGACCTGCCGGCCTGGGTGAGTGGGCGCCGCGGACCGCGACACGCCCCCGGCCCTTACCTTCCTGTCCGCCACGGCCCCGCAGGGTCAGGCGTCCCCGCCCGCCCCAAGTCCTGCCGGGTCTGGGGTCCGCTCACGCCCCAGCCCACGCGCCCACGTTGGGGCGTCCTGGCCAGGGGCGGCACGTACGCCTGGGTGGGCGCCGGCGTCGGGCCTGGGCCTGTGTGCCTTGCGGGGCCTCGCCGCTGTCGCCGGGCCCAGCCTCCCGACCGCTCTCGGCCCGCGAACCCCTTTGGGTTGGCGCCTTCCCTCCGCCGCGCGGGTCCCGAGCAGGGCCGCACAGGTGAGGCGCTGTCTGCGCTGTCTTGCCTTGGCCACGTCGTCACGCCTCGCTGTGCGGTGCCGTGACTCCCGCCTGCGGAATGTGAGCTCGCGGCCGCCGGGTGCGCTGCGCGGGCCTGGACGCCACTCCCTGCCCCCTGCGGAAACGGCGGCCAGCGGTGTGGGGAGAAGGGCGGTTTCCTCCTTGCCTGCGAAGTCTCAGCCGTCCTTGGTGGTTTCTGGCACAGTTGAGGAGTAATGGGCGTCCCCCAGAAGATTTGCTGGTACGATGATTGGAGGTGTGTCCGGTTCTTTGGAAGTAACGTTATAAGCTGAGTAACTTTTACGTAGGGTGAACTCGAATCCCAGGTGAATTTGGGGGTGGGTGGGGCAGGCGTGGTATTGATCGTTTGTGCCCCAAGCGGTTCTCTGCATATTTGAGTTAGGCAGCGTGGAAACTAACGGAGTTGGTTCCCTCGTTCTTTCTTAACCGTGAGTAGGTGCCAGAGTTTCAGACGGTAGGAAACAGTGCTTGTTTAAGATAAATGATGCTGCTGTTAGGCTTGATGTAAACTTCCGGGAAGATGGCCAGCCAGCGAGTTTCAAAAGGGTCGTTTTCTCTTAGAGGAGAAAAGGGCTTGCAGTACGATCCCTGTTTCCAATCAGAAGACGCTTGTGAAGCAAGGCATGGAGTGCATGACACAAGGCAAATAGGTTGCAAAGCAGGAGTGCCCACGGCCAGGAGGAACTCAATGGCTATTGCCTTGTGGTGACAAGTTGCAATTGCAGTAAGAACCTCACAGTCAGGGACTTCGGAAATTTAAAATTCCGTCAATACGCGGTGGACGTGTGGCACAGGGCTACTTGGAGCAATCACAGTAACCAGCGTGGTGTAGCTTTTTGCCAGAAGCAGGAAAGAGGAGGGTGGTGTAGAAAACGGGAACTCAGTAACAGAGGTGCGAAAAGCCAAGAGCAGAGGTGCACTTTGGAAACGCAGAAGGACTTTCAAGTGGTGTCTGGTATCTTGTGTCACACCGAATTAAGTGATTCCAGAAAGTAGCTAAAAACAGAGTAGGGGCATTACCAAAACAGCAGACATAATCAGGGCAGAGATTCACAGAAACTGGGGGTGCTGACATTCATAGATGCTCGGTTATGGAGCAGTTGGCGAACATCAAATTTGCTTGTAAAAGCTGTGAAATGCAGCCTATTTTCACATAATGAATTAACAAGTATCGTTGTTACCATATTGAAGGACAGGGCAAATTATTACTATTTTTAGCAGAAGAAAAGGGTGATTAGCCAAAGCTTCCTTCCTTGGGTTTCTCCTCGGTGTGACTTAAACTTATGAACTGTGGTGTTCATGTTGTACAGTAAAGAATTTATGTTTTTTCCAAAATTTTTTACTTGTTCATTCCAAATTTGTGTTTGTGCTCACGTCACACACAGATGTATACTTAAACATGCCTGTATTGCTTAGAAAACTACTGTGAGGATTCACATGAAACTTGACGGTGATCATATCCAAGAAAAGCACTAGGAATCTGGGGTTTGAGGCAGATTTTTTAATACTTTTTTAAATTGTAATACCCATGTGTTGTTTTCATGACAAAACCAGTGAATTACACTGTCTAGATGTGGACCTGCTGTTCTGCTGTAGCCAGGGAGTCCGTGCATAAGAAGAGCTGAGTTTTCTGTATCAGTAGTTCTTTGATTTTTACGGTACATACTTAGGTTCTTGGGGTTCAGAACTTTGGGCTGATGTTTTGCTTTGAACAACATATGTTTGTATGGATTTCATAGTGTGTCATTGACAGCTGTGATTCACAGCAGGGTAGAAGCAGAGCAAAACTAATGTGGGGCTCACTTCCTAACCTCCCTTTTGAATATGTTCACTGACAATTTTTCTTCTGCTTATTTAGTAAAGTAAAAATTTATACTGGCTGTAAAATGAGATGATTAACAAATATGAATACTTGGAGAAAAAATACATATACTGTTTCAAATTAAGGCTATTAGGATATGAAAAATGGCTCTCAACGTGACAATTCTGTAAGACCTTGATCCTACAGCTTTAATGTGTACCACATTACTATTCATTCTTTACTTTTTTTTTTTCCCCCCCATTAACAGGGAAAAGGCCTGCAGGTTGGAGTTGGTAGATTGGGGACTGGCCTTTTCGTTGTATCGGTGGTCTCCCCTTGTTAATTGGGCCCTGTAAAATTAGACTGTGGTTGAAGAATATTGTTGAAGAGCTTTTATAGACGTGAGTAGGGGTGATTGTCCACTGCTAGTTTTGTTTATTTGAAAAATTAGAACTTGGTGTGAAGTTTGTCCTTTTCCTGCTTTCACTACTGCCAATAAATGCTGATTCCATGGCTGCAAATAAGTAGAGACCCAAACCTGTCATAAATGACAACTGGTCTTTTATTCCTCTAATACTTTGATGATTGAGATTTAAAGCATAGTGAACTTCTGTGTTCTGTTTTTGTTATTATGCACCAGCTTTTCTTTAGGGAGAGCTTTCTTCCCATGGTTCTTCTGGTAAGTTCAGGAGAATTTAACTCTAGCCAAAATTTAATATGTATAGGCTAAGAACCAAATGGACAAAAGAAAAGAATACACTTTGGTCTCATGTAAAGGAAGGGCAAGTACTTTTATTCTCAGTGTTAATCATTGACTTATAGTTTAAAAAATTTTTGTGAACACTTGTAACAGACTTGTAGCTAAATTGGGATCCACAGTTTAGCTATTTTAAACTGTGGTTGCAACTTTAGCATCTAGATCCTAGAGCAGTTATGTGCTTTGAGAAGATGTTAGAACCTCCTCAGAGCTGTGAAGGGGATATGGATAATCTTTGGGTTTCTTGTTTATGTGCACACTACTGCTGTTTTTCAAAGAGAAAAAGGACAGTCACCCTCAACATCTCTTATGCTGTCTAAATGCTTCATGAAGTTAGAGCAGAAGGCCCCATCGTTGCTGGACACAAAGCAGTAACTATTTGTTTTTTAGTTTAAGCTAAAAACTGGATTTAAATTTAGGATATTTGCATCCATCAGGTTGTGTGCTCTGGTTTTTCTGCATCAGATGAATATTAGCCTCACTTTACATTCAAGATGGGAGCTAGGACTGAACTATATATAATTTAAGTAGATACAGGAATTGAAAATATATGTAGTATATTTATGTTAAATTATATTAAGTTAATACATGTTGTGTTAAATTATATTAAATATGTTTATAAAATATAGACCTTGATCCTGTGAAGAACCGATGATGAACAGCTGACTCATGAGTTATTGTTCTTAGGCCTGGTGGACCTCTTTCCTATTTTCTCTGTGGGTTTTCATGATTTCTACATTGGTTGCAACATTTAACCTTGAATGATATCACAGACATTGTGAATAGATTAAAAACCATTGAATTGTACACTTTAAATGAGTGAATTGTATGGTATTTGAATTATATCTCAGTGCTGTTAAAAAAAATTATAAGCATTGAATTTCTCTTAAAAATAAAGAAGTGAAACAGGTGAACAGTTATAGTACAAAGTAAGCCACACAAACCTCCTTGCTTATGGAATTCCAGCTAAAACTGATATAATTTTTAAAAATTATTGTTCCAATATAAATTTGGAGACATTTACATTTTAAAGAATATTTAATGAAAGTGGAGGGCTTGTGAATGAAAACAGTTAACTAAGTAAGTGTTTTTACGTTAAACCTAATGTTACTTTACGCATTGATACTATATTAGCTAAACAAACAGAAATTGTGCTTCAGAGATATACATAGCCTAAATGTGTGTTTTTTGTGTGAGTTATTCTAAACTCTTACTTTAATTCAAGTACTGATATGTAATTACGATGTGCGTTTGGGAAGTTTAACCTATAAATTGGTTTGTTTTCTACAAATGTATCCTATCATAGCATTATTTTATTTATTTATTTATTTATTTTTGCTGTACGTGGGCCTCTCACTGCTGTGGCCTCTCCTGTTGCGGAGCACAGGCTCCGGACGCGCAGGCTCAGCGGCCATGGCTCACGGGCCCAGCCACTCCGCGGCATGTGGGATCTTCCCGGACCGGGGCACGAACCCGTGTCCCCTGCATCGGCAGGCGGACTCTCAACCACTGCACCACCAGGGAAGCCCTTTATTTATTTTTTTTAAAGGCCCAGTTTTAAAAAAAAATTTAAATTTTTATTTACTTATTTATTTAATTGGCTGCACCGCTCGGCATTCAGGATCTTGGTTCCCTGACCAGGGATTGAACCTGTGTTCCCTGCAGTGGAAGCTTGGAGTCCTAACCACTGGACTGCCAGGGAATTCCCCATACATTTTAGAATGTACTATTTGTAGTCTCTTGCATTTTGTTATGTTTTGTTAAATCATTACCTTTTTTGGTGTCCATGACAATGCTGCCTCAGATGAATTTTCCTTCCCCATTTAAAGATCTGAGGACCCACTATCTACAGAAGTGTTAGAGATCACCTTGCCTTCATGTGTGTACTTCCCGGTAGATACGAGGTGGGGTGTGATGGCCGAAGAGTGCCCTGGTGGGTCAGAAGGTGGTCAGTGGTGGGGGCGTGCATATAGACACACTAAAGGACATTGAAGAATAAGTGGGAACAGCAAGATTAAAAAGTGCAGGATTGGGAAATCAGGCATCTCAGGGGATGAAAGCATCAGAGCCCAGTAGGACAGCAGCATGGGTACCTGGGCCCTGCCGTCGGGAGGGAGCTGTAAGGAAGGTGAGGAACTGTCAGCTGGGCCCAGGGGTGAGGAGTAGAGCTGCTCAGACGGGGGCCTGGCCACCTCTCAGGGCAACACTCGCATTTCTCAGGGAGACGTGGCATGTTTGGACATGGGAGGAGGGGGACATCATGATGTACTCAGAACCAATTTGTGAAGTCAGAAGGTGGAAGCTCCTGTGCAGTGCCGATTACTGCTGGATCGCCCTGCTCTACACCCCTGAGGTCGCTGGAGACGCCTGTCCACCTCCCCCAGATAGACTTTTATTTTACTCTGAAGGGTCTTACTGTGCCATAAACACTGCGTCATCCCCTGCTCTTTTGAAACTGGGTGGGCATAGTTCTTACATAAACAATGTCAGTAGTTGTGTTGCATGGAACCATTTTTCCATTTAACATGTTTTATTCACAAGTTTTCTCATGGTCTTTTGCCCTCTCAGTGTTTTTTCTTTCTTAATTTTTTTTTCCCCTTAAGTGTTAAAAAAAAGTCCTGTAAGTTTTTTAAAGAAAACCATCTATTTTGGTGAATTTTTCCTAGAGTAGATCACATTTTAAGGAACAAGCCCAGCTTAAGTGCAGGGATCAAAAATGAGCTTTCATTGATTCATCTATTTACTCAGCCAGTATTTATTGGACCTTTCCTGTGTTCCAGGTACTGTACTAGGTGATGAGTTAGACAAGGCCTCAAACTCAAAAATTTACTAGCTGGTGATTACACAAATCTAGGGATAATCCTAGTTTTAGTCATAGTACGCACTGGTAGTTTTTTTCTTTTTTTTAAATAAAAATAATACATATTCATTTTTGTTAAATCCAAAAATATATAAAAACATTATTCATAATTCCAAACCACCCATCATAGTAGTTGGTAAAAACTATAACAACTTTGAATGGAATTGTTAGTGTGTATTCATCTATTTGTACTGATAAACCATACTAAAAATCATTTGTTCAGAAAAATATGGTTTAGCGTTTAAAAGTTTTCTGGACTCTTAACTACATGTGGAAAAAGAAAGGCAGACCTTAATTAGGTCTTTCACTTGGTGAAATGGTATGTTCATTTTTTAAAAAGACTATGCCTTTTAGAGCATTTTGTACATTTATTGAAGTAATAGCTCAACTCTTTAAATCAGTGTATTGTAAAAGATTTTACTGATGAGGATTAAAACTTTTTTCTAGGGTTTGTAGATCTAGCTGTGCGTATAAGTTCAGTTTTATGCTATCCTGTCTTTCCTATTTTGTGAAAGGCAGTCTTATGATTACTCATAGTGGACGCCTCTGAGACCTATAGTTCAATATCTGGTGTCTTTTTTTTTTAAAATTAATTAATTTATTTTTGGCTGCGTTGGGACTTTGTTGCTGTGCGCGGGCTTCTCATTGTGGTGTCTTCTCTTGTTGCGGGGCACGGGCTCTAGGCGCCCGGGCTTCAGTAGTTGTGGCACGTGGGCTCAGTAGTTGTGCCTTGTGGGCTCTAGAGCTCAGGCTCAGTAGTTGTGGCGCACGGGCTTAGTAGCTCCGCGGCATGTGGGATCTTCCCAGGCCAGGGCTCGCACCCGTGTCCCTTGCATTGGCAGGCAGATTTTTTTTTTTCAAGATTTTCAGTTTTATTTTTTTTCTCAAAAGCCAGGTCATATTTTTTTAAGACATTTAATCTGCGAATAGAAAACCCTGAATCTTAAAAAAGCTAAGGGTTTGGGTTTTTTTCTTTTTTAATCTTTTTAACATCTTTATTGGAGTATAATTGCTTAACAATGGTGTGTTATGTTCTGCTTTACAACAAAATGAATCAGTTATATATATACATATGTTCCCATATCTCTTCCCTCTTGCATCTCCCTCCCTCCCACCCTCCCTATCCCACCGCTCCAGGCGGTCACAAAGCACCAAGCTGATCTCCCTGTGCTATGCGGCTGTTCCCACTAGCTATCTACCTTACGTTTGGTAGTGTATATATGTCCATGCCTCTCTCTCGCTTTGTCACAGCTTACCCTTCCCCCTACCCATATCCTCAAGTCCATTCTCTAGTAGGTCTGTGTCTTTATTCCTGTCTTACCCCTAGGTTCTTCATGATATTTTTTTTCTTAAATTCCGTATATATGTGTTAGCATATGGTATTTGTCTCTCTTTCTGACTTACTTCACTCTGTATGACAGACTCTAGGCCTATCCACCTCATTACAAATAGCTCAATTTCATTTCTTTTCATGGCTGAGTAGTATTCCATTGTATACATGTGCCACATCTTCTTTATCCATTCATCCGGTGATGGACACTTAGGTTGTTTCCATCTCTAGGCTATTGTAAATAGAGCTGCAGTGAACATTTTGGTACATGACTCCTTTTGAATTATGGTTTTCTCAGGGTATATGCCCAGTAGTGGGATTGCTGGGTCCTATGGTAGTTCTATTTTTAGTTTTTTAAGGAACCTCCATACTGTTCTCCATAGTGGCTGTATCAATTTACATTCCCACCAACAGTGCAAGAGGGTTCCCTTTTCTCCACACCCTCTCCAGCGTTTATTGTTTGTAGATTTTTTGATGATGGCCATTCTGACTGGTGTGAGATGATATCTCATTGTAGTTTTGATTTGCATTTCTCTAATGATTAGTGATGTTGAGCATTCTTTCATGTGTTTGTTGGCAGTCTGTATATCTTCTTTGGAGAAACGTCTATTTAGGTCTTCTGCCCATTTTTGGATTGGGTTGTTTTTTTTTGTTATTAAGCTGCATGAGTTGCTTATACATTTTGGAGATTAATCCTATGTCAGTTGCTTCATTTGCAAATATTTTCTCCCATTCTGAGGGTTGTCTTTTGGTCTTGTTTATGGTTTCCTTTGCTGTGCAAAAGGTTTGAAGTTTCATTAGGTCCCATTTGTTTATTTTTGTTTTTATTTCCATTTCTCTAGGAGGTGGGTCAAAAAGGATCTTGCTGTGATTTATGTCATAAAGTGTCCTGCCTATGTTTTCCTCTAAGAGTTTGATAGTTTCTGGCCTTACATTTAGGTCTTTAATCCATTTTGAGCTTATTTTTGTGTATGGTGGTAGGGAGTGATCTAATCTCATACTTTTACATGTACCTGTCCAGTTTTCCCAGCACCACTTATTGAAGAGGCTGTCCTTTCTCCACTGTACATTCCTGCCTCCTTTATCAAAGATACGGTGACCATAAGTGCGTGGGTTTATCTCTGGGCTTTCTATCCTGTTCCATTGATCTATCTTTCTGTTTTTGTGCCAGTTCCATACTGTCTTGATTACTGTAGTTTTGTAGTATAGTCTGAAGTCAGGGAGCCTGATTCCTCCAGCTCCGTTTTTCGTTCTCAAGATTGCTGTGGCTCTTTGGGGTCTTTTGTGTTTCCCTACAAATTGTGAAATTTTTTGTTCTAGTTCTGTGAAAAATGCCAGTGGTAGTTTGATAGGGATTGCATTGAATCTGTAGATTGCTTTGGGTAGTAGTCTTTTTCACAATGTTGATTCTTCCAATCCAAGAACATGGTATATCTCTTCATCTATTTGTATCATCTTTAATTTCTTTCATCAGTGTCTTATAATTTTCTGCATACAGGTCTTTTGTCTCCTTAGGTAGGTTTATTCCTAGATATTTTATTCTTTTTGTTGCAATGGTAAATGGGAGTGTTTTCTTGATTTCACTTTCAGATTTTTCATCATTAGTGTATAGGAATGCCAGAGATTTCTGTACATTCATTTTGTATCCTGCTACTTTACCAAATTCATTGATTAGCTCTAGTAGTTTTCTGGTAGCATCTTTAGGATTCTCTATGTATAGTATCATGTCATCTGCAAACAGTGACAGCTTTACCTCTTCTTTTCCGATTTGGATTCCTTTTATTTCCTTTTCTTCTTTGATTGCTGTGGCTAAAACTTCCAAAACTATGTTGAATAAGAGTGGTGAGAGTGGGCAACCTTGTCTTGTTCCTGATCTTAGTGGAAATGCTTTCAGTTTTTCACCATTGAGGATGATGTTGGCTGTGGGTTTCTCATATATGGCTGGCAGGCAGATTCTTAACCACTGTGCCACCAGGGAAGCCCTATCTGGTGTCTTTTTAATGAACTACAGCAGGATGTCCAGAGCAAAGTGTCAATGCAGAGTAATAGCACATCTTAAGTGCACCCCGTGTGTCAGCAGCATTTTTTAAAAAATGCCATTGTTGTACCTGGTGACTACACTTGAGAATGGGTGATAACCACACAAATGGCAGATGTGGAAATACTAGTATGGAAGTTTTTATTATGCTTTCTTTTTTATTATTTGTAAAAATGTCATTGAAATTGAGCTTGAAGTTATTTTGTTTGTTCAGTCACTTAGTGAACTTATCTTTCTGCTTTTAATGAACATGCCGTCGTGTTTGCCTTTATTTCTTATGTTATGACTAGACAGGGTTTAAAAACATGATTTTTCTAGTATGAAAAGAACACTTGCTCATTGTAGAACATTTCAAGCTTTGGAGAGTAAAAAGGAAAAAAGCTACCTGGAATCCTACTAACCAGTGATAGCCGTTATTAACGTTTCGGTGATTTTCTGAATCTTTAGTATGTCTGGAGGTACGTGGATATTGTATTTGCTTACACTAAGGATTATGTTGTGGACGTTATATCATTATTCTTCAGAAATATGACTCTTTTTTTTGCAGTAGTATCTTTTATTTAAATTATGTCTGGTGGACAGATTCCAAAAATCAGATTGTTAGTTACTATATGTTGAGAAAAGGTAAAACTAGAGTTTAAGATATTTAATTTTCTACTCTTTTCAAGTTATAAAAGATTATTTGCTTGAACTATTTGTCAGATTGTTCAGGATATATGAACTATTTTTGAATTCATAAGAGTAGCATGATAATTTTATAAACAGAAGTCTAGCTTTAGGGGGCAGTGTTTGTTTTTGAATGGTGTGATGTTAAAATAAGCACAGTAGATTTATCCAGATCCCCTCTTACGTACATAACCTTTGGAAGAAGAGAGTTCTCCCGCGCAGAGTCGCTCTTCCAATGGCTTTTCTTCCTCTGCTGTGTTGGGATGTGAGAGTTGGTTAAGTTGGAGTCATGGCTTTGTGTAGCACAATGTTGGGATTGCTATCTGGAGACTGCTGAGAAGGCTCACTGCACTGTCCTTGATCTCATCTGAAAACAGCAGCCGCGTGATTGGTGTTGTCAGTGTCACTTGGCAGCCCTTGGGCACTGAGTGATGTGGGCCACCCTCGTGGGTACCCATGTCACACGTGCCGGCATGGCTGCTTGGGCACACACTCGAGAAGCAGGCTCTGGATCTGATAGATGTAGGTTCCTGTCTGAGACCCACCCACTCCCAACTCTGTGCACTTGGGCAAGTTGGTCACACCTTTTAGAACCTTAGTTTCCTCATTGTTAGGTGGGCATTGAAATGAGCCCGACCCTGTGTTGTGGTTGTGAGGCTGGAATGAAGAAAGGCCCAGGGATGTGGCAGAGGTGGCTAGTGGTACCCTGGGTTAGTGATCCCAGTACTGATGCTTCCTTTCAGCTGCACTGGTGTTAACGGGCCAGCTTCCTGCTGCCTGTGGCGCTTCTCTGACTCACCTTGCCACTTCCTCCCCACTTCAGCCAGAGGGGGCAGATGAGATCAGAGCTTCTCTTTTACTGTGGTTTGTTTATCTGGTGTTGCTAAGAATTTATCTGCCGTAATGCTTTGTTATTAGTCACACTCTAAAGTATTCCTTGTAATTTCTTTCTCTTTTTCTCTGTATATCCCTAAAGTAATTACCCCTCATCCTTGCTGCTTCTTCCTTAAAACAAATTCTGTCCTGAGGTTGTGGTTAATCTCTCCTTGCTCTGGTTGCAGCAGCTGCCCTGATGCAGTAGATAACTGTAGTTAGTTCCATTATGACAGTATCATGTTGTAAAATTTTTAAATTCTTGTAGTCATTTCCTTCATCTTGTGAATAAGTGTTGGTTAGTGACTAAAGTGGGGATTTGAAAATGTATATCCTATTTCTGGGTCAGTTGTAATAGTTTAATTTAACCTATATTAGATGTGGAGTTGTTTTCCTTCCGTTTGCATCCGAGGGGTTGAGATATGTTTTAGGTTTCCCAGAGGATGGCGGATCTGCAGAAGATAAATCCAGTAATGTGGGAAGAGAACATCGTCCAACTTGCTTCATGCCATAAATATTACACTGGAGTACGTGTTGTATACTGGTTTTCGGGTCTGCCACTCATTCTGAGATACCAGCATGAAATTGCTAAAATTATTTCTCTGAGTGATACTTGTACCTTCTGTTTTCTTACAAAACTTTGCTTACATATTTGTTAAATCATTTAGTTAAGTGTGCTTAGTCCTGTAATTGTGTGTAGGATCAGGAGTTTGAAGACAGGGACTTTTTATATCTGCCATAGCATCTAACAGTATTTGCATGGAGTTTGCACAGTAAACCTAGTGAGTTGTTGGAACAGTGAGCTACTAATTGCTTGTTTCATTAGGAGTGTCTGTACCCAATTATAAATTGTCGTATAATGCCTGTGTTGCCATTATTACACATATTTGAGGTGAGCGGGATGCGGGAGTGAAAGGTGGTTCCAGGTCACTTGCTTGGCTCCTGGGTGAGGACATGATGATATTTGCCAAGAATGATTCTGTAGGAACAGTAGTTTGGAGGCCTAGAGATAAGGATGGGAAATTGTTAATTTTGTTTTTTAAACGTTAAGTTTAAGAACCCTAAGGGAGTTCCAAGAGGAGTTATCAAACAGCAGCCAGCGGCTGGTAGGTGAGATCTGGGGGACACACCCGGACACTTTCAGTTCCTAGGTGACGGGTGGCTGAGATCATGCTTGAAGTGGAGAAATGGAGAAAGCATGTGTAGACAGCATAACAAGACCAGAGGGCCCAGGACAGACCTTTGCACTCTGGAGGAAATCAGGGGATGGAAAATGAGGGGAGGGAATTCCCTGGTGGTCCAGTGGTTAGGACTCAGCGCTTCACTGCTGTGGCCCGAGTTCAGTCCCTGGTTGGAGAACTAAGATCCTGCAAGCTGCAGTGTGGCCAAAGAAAAGGAAAAGAAAGAAAGAAAATGAGGGAAAGGGTTCATTCATTCAGTGCTCACTGTGTGCAGGTTCTCTTCCAAGCACTCTGCGTAGACACCTGTTACCCTCATTTTACAGGTGAGGGGACAGACCACCCTAACACTTGTCTTTGGTTCCAGGGCATAGTTTGAACTGGGAAGTCTCTTGGTGGTGAGGAAGAAACTGGGAATTAGACATTGTCTAATCTAGTTATTTTGATAATTTCTACTTTTCAAAGGAGGAGGCTAGGGCCCAGGGGTTCAGCGGTCACCGCAGTCACACAGAACTGGAGGCAGTGCTGGGCTGGGGTCTTGTCCCTGCTGGCCACGCCCTCTCCACTGCCCCTTGGCCCAGCTCACTTGGTTATACAGCGTTAGCCTAGCCGTCTCAAGTATCTCAAGTGTTAGGCAGCGGGGTAGGCTGTCAGTGTTTTCAGTCTCTATAATTGGGACAAGTCCTTTTTCCGTTTCCAAGTTTTTGTCTGGGATCATTTTCCTCCTGCTTGAAAAACTCACTTTAATATTTCTTTTAATGCAAGTTGGACAGTAACAATTTTTCTCAAGTTGTGTTCATTTACAGAAAAATCAAGCAGATAGAGTTCCCATATCCCACCTGCATCTAATTTCTTGTATTAGCGTCTTGCATTAGTGTGGTATATTTGTTGTAATTATTGAACCAGTGTTGATACATTATTAAGTTCCCGGTTTACATTAGGAGTCTCTCCTTGTTTGTAGAATAGTTTCACTGCCCCTGCGCCCCCCGCAATCCCCCGAGTCTTCCCTCCTCCCCATCCCCAAACCTCTGGGTGGCCACTGATCTTTTTACTGTCTGTAGTTTGGCCTTTTTCAGAATGTCAGAGAGTTGCAATCATACTGTGTAGCATTTTCACATTGGCTCTCTTAGCAACATGCATTTAAGATTCCTTGTTTTTTCCTGGCTTGAGAGTTCATTTATTTTTATTGCAATAAAATTCAAATAACATGCAATTAACTATTCAGTGTCATTTAGTACCTTCACAATGTTGTGCAACCATCACCTCTGTCTGGTCCCCCAAATTTTCATCTCCCCAAAAGAAACCCTGTATCCTTGAGCAGTCACTCCCACTTCACCCGCACCCACATGCAACCACAAATTTGCTTTCTGTCTCTATGATTTTATGTATTCCGGATATTTCATGTAAATGGAATCATTACAATATGTGACCTTTTGTGTCTGGCTTATTTCACTTAGCATAACATTTTTAAGATTTTACCCTGTAGCATGCTTTGTTTCTTTTTTATGGCTGAATAATGTTCCATTGTACAGATATACCCCAATTTGCTTATCCATTCATCCTTGGAAGAACTTTTTGGGTTGTTTCTGTCTTTATGAGTTGTTTCTGTGCTATTATGAGTAGTGTTGTGAACATTCATATACAAATTTTTGTTTGAATACCTGTGTTTAGTTTTGTAGGGTATATACCTAGAAGTGGAATTGATGAGTTTAACTTTTTGCAGAGCTGCCAAACTGTTTTCCATAATAGTGGGAATATTTTATATTCTCACCAGCGATGTAAGAAGGTTCCAATTCCTGCTGATGCTTGCCAACACTTGTTATTTTCTGTTTTTTGATTCTGAGTCATCATAGTGGGTGTGAAGTGGTGTCTCATGGTGGGTTTGACTTGCATTCCCTGATGACTTATGTGCATTTCCTCTCAGCTCCACATTTAGTGAGATTTTTTTGGTAGCTCGAAATTGGCCATGGCGGGAATATTTACACCCCGGAAGTTGGCAGTCTCAAAGAATTGGTTGTGAACACATATAGCCAGAGCAGCTGGCTATACCACTGCTCTGAATGATGTTTGTTCCCCTCCTCCAGAGAGGGTGCACCCCAATCTCTAAAGGCAGAAGGGGAACAGATCACCTTAACCTAGTAGGGTTTGAGCTGGCCTGAGGATGGGTTGAAGGGAAAAGCTCTCTGTGTTCTGGACCCATCCATGCTAGGGTTCCATCCAACAGAGGCTGTAACTGAAGACCTGCCGTGTTGACCGAGTGCCCCCTCAGTCCACCTCAGAGTCCAGGCCGTGCTTACTCAGTGCAGTAAAAGCTCTATTTTGCTTTTTAATAGGCTAGCTTCTTGCCCTAATAGCTCAAGAATTTGGCAAATGCCTGAAGGGAAACTCAGCCGGCTTCACCTCCGCCTCCCAGGATCTGGGCTCTCAAGTCTGGTCACTCAGCTGGCCCAAACTCCAGTTCCTGTCTCCCTGCTCTGATGAGGTTTCTGTAAGCTTAGCTGGCTTCTTAGCCACATTTCTCTGGATTTCTCAACCTCTGGTACCACAGCCATGGGGGAAAAACAGCCACAGAATGTCACACCATTGCCCTGTGGGGGCTTCTGCCCTGCGTTTTCATCTTTCACGCCTTGAGTTGCCCAGTGTCCTCTCGTAGGCTGGTGAGTGGGTCTCATCTGGCTTTTCCCAGTGTTCTCAGCGGAATGGGTTGCTGCAAGGTGCTCTGATCATCATAGCTGGAAGCCAGTGCTATTTTTAGGGAAAAATAGATTTGAACTCCTAGTGTATTTCCCTGTGAAAGTTAGGAGAACAGATACTTCCTGTTGTTGAGTGTACACTTTGGACAGGGAATGGGGAGATAGGTTTAGGAGAAAGAGGGCAGGTGTTGAGTGTTCCTTGTATAATTTATTTCAGAATGTTTCCCTGGATAAATATTTTAAGTTTAGCTGGGTTTCATGGTTTTGGGGGTTTGTTGCTATTATTGTTGCTTTCAGGAAAATACTATTACTGTTAAACACAATGTGTGGGGTGATTTGTAAATTTTAAGCAGTGGAGCTTGAAGTAAACAGCTATAGAAAAATTCCAGTTAAGGCTTCACTTATTTTACCTCTGAAATGTCACCTGACAAGTCAGGTAAACTCTGGAAATACCTGTTCAACATGACCGTGTAGTGAACTTATCTTTTTATGAGTGGTGAGTATTATTTGTTTCATTCATTTTATACTTTATAGCGTCAGCCTGAGAACACTGGGAGTGTTATAAATAGAGGAGGAAAAAGGTTTTGAAAAATGGATTTTAAAACTTTTCACAAGAGCCCCCTTCCTGTGTAAGGAGGGGCAGGAAATCTGGCCGCCCCACGGGACAGTTTGGCCCAGCACTGCCTCAGGGACCCCAGGAGTTGGCCTGGTGCAGGTGTTAGATCTGGAGTCCGAGGCCAGTCTCAGTGTGGCCACCCGTGCTCCATGGCCAGTGCCTACCTCGTGGGACTCAGACTCTTCACCCGCAAAGTGGTGAGGAAGTGCAGTGATTGATCTGTCGGGTCCCTGCAAGCTCTTAACAATAAAACAAAAAATGAGCCAGGAGCTGGACCTTAAGTGAGGGGTGGGGGCAGGCGGAGTAGCGTAGATGAGGTGAGAAACTGCTCTGAAGTGGGCAGTGAATGTTGAATAGGGTAGAGGAGACTGAAGCAAGAGATTGGGTGGGAAGGAGTTGTAGGAGGGAAACATAAGCCCTGGTCGTTTAATACACTATATCATACGATAGGGCAGTTTATTCACGGAATTTTATGGCCTCACCAAATATTTTGGTTCCGATGCTTATATAGGTTTTTAATTTCAGAAATCATTTGGGGCCCACAATGGCATGACTCTGCTCTTCCTTCATCCCAGGGGCCCTTTAAGGCCAAATACATCACTAATGTGTCCTTGTTTGTTGACTAATTGACTAACAGCTCTGAATCGAGGTACTAGTTTACCTTGAGGCCACTGGAGTTACTTATTTGGTCTCTTATTATTTGGGGAAATATCTGATCCACACGAGTGCAGATACTACACGATCCGCGGTTGGTTGGGACCGAGGATACGGAGGGCTGACTGTAAATTATATGTAGATTTTTGGCTGCGCAGAGGGTCAGCTCCCCTAACCCCCGAGTTGTTCAACGGTCAGCTGTATACAATTCAGTGTTTTGGGTATATTCACAGGATTGTGTAACCATCACCAAAATCAAATTTTATAATAGAACGTGTTTGTGCGTATGCAGTAGCACTCACTCTCCATTCCCTACACATTCCTCACGCCAGCCCTGGGCAACCACTAGTCCACTTTCTGTCTCAAGGCTTCCCTATTCTGCACATCCCATGCACATGGAATCAGACAGTATGAGGTCTTTGTGGCTTTGACTACCTGTGTGATAGATGATAGAGATTGCTAGATAGGTGATAGAAAATGAGAGAGGTGACGTGATTGATAGATACAATGGTGATGGATTGATAGATCAATGACACCCCATCCATCTCCTGCTGTGATGATGTACTATAGCTGTATAAAATGTAACCATTGGGGGAATCTGGGTGAAGTGCACACAGGGGCTTTCTGTGCACTTTTGCAATATCTGTAATTATTTCAAAAGAAAAAAATTTTGAGGGTGATCTTGTGATCTAATTATTGGTTTCTATATAGAGGTATGCGTTTATAGTAAGTAAACTAGTGGGTCTTCTAGGAAGAATTGGAGAGAGTTTGGGGTTTGATCAAGAGATGTACAAAAATTTTTGTAATTTTTTCCTGAGGTACCTTGTTATTATTTACTCTTCTGTATGGAAAACAAAGATAGCGAAAGCCATAGTGTTTCTCCCTGGATCATCACTGTAACACCAAAACTGAAGGGTTTCTTTTTTGTTTTTGTTGTTGTTTTTGGTATTTCTGTATTGCATGATCACAGTTAATGACAAACAAGCACTATGGGGGATGTACTGGAACCTTGGTCTCAAACATCCAGTAAAGATAAATGATTATATTCAGGAAAAACATCTTAATGTTTTCAAGTGCCTGATTACCTATTGTTTCTCCATTGCATACAAATAAAGTAATAAAAGGAGAAAACAAGATTTTAGGTTGGTAAATTTCTCTGACTTCGTTCTCATAACTTTTGAGATATTTACTGTCTGTGTGAGAGAATAAAAGTAAGCTTTTAGAAATATCGTATAAGCGTATTTCTTTTTTCTTTACTGTAAATCAAAAGATTTATTCATAGCTTTTCTGAATTGCTTTAAAAAAACATAACCAGGGCTTCCCTGGTGGCGTAGTGGTTGAGAGTCCGCCTGCTGATGCAGGGGACACGAGTTCGTGCCCCGGTCCAGGAAGATCCCACATGCCGCAGAGTGGCTGGGCCCGTGAGCCATGGCCGCTGAGCCTGCGCGTCCAGAGCCTGTGCTCGGCAATGGCAGAGGCCACAACATTGAGAGGCCCGCGTACCGAAAAAAAACAAACAAAAAAAAAACAAAATAAACATCCCCATAAACATCCCCCCCTAAAAAAACTCCCACACAGATTCTCTCCAGTATAATTTCTCAGAACTCTAAGATTTTGCCACACTCATTACAATGGTAGTTTTTCCCCAGGATAATTCTGTAGGTTTGAAATACTGCAGAAAGTCACCCTATGTTAAAGTTCATTTATAGGGTTGCTTTTTCTCCTTAGAAGAGTATTTTAAAATTTAATAAATATTACATGGTACTAAGCCTATTTCTTGAAAATGGAAAATTCACAGTAAAATTTCAAACATGATGTGACTTCTGATTCCATGTAGATGTTTGGTAAACCTGTCAGTTCTGTAATCTGTAAATTTAATCCCAACTTCACAGTCTCATACTTCCTCCCTCCTTCCCTCCCTCCCTTCCTTCTACTTTCCCCTCCCCTCCCTCTGCTCCCCTTTTTTTATAATAGAACAAAGCTGGGTGGATCCCACATAGTACACAGAATGTGTGCAGTTAATTCAGTGCTACAGTTACATCTCTATCTTCTTGTCCATCCCAGTCAAGACCTAAGCTTGTAAATTTGAATAGTAGCATTGGATTGGAATTTAAAATAAAAAACAACCAGATTTTCTTATGTGTTTAGTGAGGGAGATAAGAAGACGTGTTTTCTATTCTTGGACTCGTTTTAGTTTATGAGATTGATATATCTCATGCCAAAACCTCAACTTTAAATCAAGATTGTCAAATAATTTCCTTGTGTGATTTTTTTTTCTTTTAGCAGTTACAGAAAGAATGTCTAAATGACTTTAGAATTTTGTTAAAATATACTTCAAGTCTTTGAAGACTATCATAAACATGCATCTATATGTAAGGCATTAAATAAATCTCTTGGCATTAGTATTTTGATGAAGGGATGTCTAATTGTTCTGCTGGGTAGAAGTTAGATGTATCCCTCTTTTGACCCTGCCACTGACTCTTAGTCCTGGCTTAAATTTTCTTTTCATTCTATGCGTGCACTGAAATTTAAGTCCACCTTCAAAAATAAATGGATGGATGAATAGTATATCTAACATAGCAGATATATTATAGAAAGCCTCATAGTAACATTCCTTTTTAGCAAATTAGAAATAAGAATTGTTTTTCACATAATTTGGACAGCTTTGTTAGTGATAGGAGGTATGCTGGGATAAGCCTAGCTCCACGTGGCATGCAGGATCTTAGTTCCCGGACCAGGGATCGAACCCGTGCCCCCTGCAGTGGAAGTGCAGGATCCTAACCACTGGACCGCCAGGGATTCCTCAAGGCTAGCTTTTTTTTTTTTTTTTTTTAATTTATTTTAGGCTGCATTAGGTCTTTGTTGCTGCCCGCGGGCTTTCTCTAGTTTCTCTAGCAGCGAGCAACTCTTCGTTGTGGTGCACGGGCTTCTCATTGCGGTGTCTTCTCTTGTTGCAGAGCACGGGCTCTAGGTGCATGGGCTTCAGTAGTTGTGGCTCGTGGGCTCTAGAGCACAGGCTCAGTAGTTGTGGCGCACGGGCTTAGTTGCTCCACAGCATGTGGGATCTTCCCGGACCAGGGCTTGAACCCATGTCCCTTGCATTGGCAGGCGGATTCTTAACCACTGCGCCACCAGGGAAGCCCCCAAGGCTAGCTTTTTAATTTTTATTTTACTGTTTACCGATTTGCAAAAATAGTGGTCATTTATATAACAAAGAAATAGTAATGAATTATTGGGTGATAAACATGCTCTAAACAAGCATTTGTCAACAGTTGTATATAATTATTTCCCCTCTCCTGCCACCTCTGCCATCCTTGAGCCAGGAAGAGCCTCGGGTCCACGAGCTGTGGCTCTCCACTATGGTTTCAACCATCTTTCCTCTTGTCAGCAGCCAGTTCTTAGAAATGACAGAAGAAAGCAACAAATTTACCCTCACTCTGGTGATTTGTAGTGAGCAAGTAGGAGAGGTCTGGTCACTCCCTACCTGTGGGTTCAGGTAAAGACGGCAGGAACAGTAGTGCTTCTTCAGACTCCCTAGTGAAATTTCTCATGAACGACAAAGCACCTTGGAGAGAATTTTGAAAGTGTTTCCTGGTAGGAAAGGCCTTAAACAAATGGCTTTTCCAATTTTATTTTAATGTCTTTGTACTACAGTGTTCTTGGTGTATCAAATCACCCTGTTACACAGTAGTCAAAGTCTACATAAAACTGGTAACAAACCACTGGGAAAATTGTAATGCTGTGGATGTTGAAAAATATAAATTGCTGTATTTACTGTGTGAATTAATTGATTGCCTACTTTTTATGTACACTAGAAATAGATAAATCCAGTTATTTTGTGCAATTTCTTTTTACCATCCAAAGGAGTAATTTGGCCGTACTGTTACCATTTGATAGAGGTTCTGAGAGAGACGTTCCTCTCTCACCTTTTTAGCCTTGAAGACTTTCTTCTTTATAGAGTAGCTATTAGGAGGAAGCATCCCAGTATTTTAGAAAACATATCCTATTAAGACTTCTTGATCCTATTTTTCCAATTTCCATGCATACTGAGTCCCTGGAGAAGGTGGGAGGTGGCAGATTGGAATTGGGGTTGTGAGGAAAGACGGAGATGGTTTAATGGGTAAAAAAATTTTAATGTAAAAAGGTTGGAGGGCACAAATTTATGTTGGTGCCAGTTTACGTTTGAGTCGTTTTCTCCTGACATGCTCACCAGCCAGTCTTGAGGAGTGCTCAGAGCTCCCCACTGCGGGGCCACAAAGGGGTAGCATGGATGCTGCAAGATGCTGGTGGCTTAACATTGCAACTTTGTTTAAATCCTCTTATTTGGAAGTCTTGTCCAATGTCAGTATTTATTAGTGTTTCTAATGATTTTTTCCCATGATAATTACATAGCATGAAGAAATTGTAAGGGACTTTCCTCTAAGACCCATACAGATGCTCCCAGGTCCCCCTAGTTTATCTCAGCAGACTGTATACACATGGTTTTCTGTGTCTGTCATGATTGGAAAGCACTGGCATAGAGAGCTGTTGATGGCTGGTTGACCCAAGGTCGAGAGAGGGAGAACGACTCTCTTTCCCCATCAGTGACAACAGCTCCCAAATCCTGGGTTCTCCAGGGAGCCCTTCTATATGTTGGAACCTTGGACTCACTTTGAATTTTTCTGGGCAATTTTAACTGTCTGTGAGTCTGTCCTTTCCCATTTGCATTGATTTTAAGACTAATCCATATGCAGACAAAGGAACATTAAACATTTGAAGATTTCTAGTTAGTCTCTCCCCAGCCTGTGAACTCTTTGAATGCAGTCAGGTCTGTTTAAGTAAACTGCAGTGTACTTCCAGGTAGAGATATGTGTTGATTGCTTAAAGGCTTCCTGAAAACAGTTTCTGTTGTGAGATGATAAAGTACAGGCTTCTCATGGTTTCATAGAACCTGTGGTTCGATTGTCCTAGTCTTGCCTCATCTATTTTTTTTGTTTGTTTTTTTTAGTGGCTTAAAACACAGTTTTTATCTCTCATGGTTGTGTGGGTTGATGGGATTCAATTGGCCCATTCTTCCTCGGCCATGCCTCATCTATTCTTATTTTTGAGATGTAAGTGTTAGTTTTAGACAGGAAAACAAAACTCCTGCTTAGATCTTTTCAGCTTGTGGACTTAGGTAGAACTCTTTGCATTGTGCAGGAAGATTGGTGTTAGGGCATCGACGACAGCAGGTGACACTCTGGTGTGCTGGGTGACCGGTGAGGTAGCGCCTGGAGGGCCAGCTGCCCAGCAGGGACCTCTTCTGGGCTCCAGGGCACACATCTGTCCCAGATGAAGTGAATTCTGCCACTGGGATTTTTGATGTTGATTTTTTAGTTTTTGGTTTTTTGAGACACTGCTTAAAGGAATGTAGAAATGAGCAAAGCTCAAATCCTTCTTGGAATAAGGAAGAATATGAACAAGTGAACTTGATTGGCCAGTTTGCTATTTGAAGTTTAATGACATTTGGTTTCTAAAATGATCATTTTATCCATTATCTTTTGTATTTTACTTAAAGACATTAAATCAGTAATGCTTCAGGTGAAATAGATATGTTATCTTCACTTGTATTTCCCAGACATTGACTACCTTATTTTAGATTTCTAAAATAAAGGGATGGGTTAATTTACACTGCGTGTTTCACCACCACTAGTGGTGGTGGGATTTCAGCAGGACTCCCTGCAGCTGCACTTTGTATAGTTGCCTTAGACTGAGCAGGGATGTTTGCACAAGTGCCGACTATTAACAGGGTCTTCAAGGGGAATGCTGTTTAAAGAAAGACAGTTCTTCTGTTTAGCTTCAGTTCTAAACATTATCCCGTGTTCAGAAGTGGGTGAAATATGATTTAAGTAGAAAATTTTAGCTATGTATAAATTTGTTCCATCTTTTATACTTTAGGGAGGACTTTAGAGCCCTGTGGGTCTGGGCCTTTTCCCTCTAGTTCACTTATTTCCCTGTGATTTTAACAAATTATCCTTCGGGTGAGTCTGTTTCCTCATCTGTTAGGTGGGGCATTAACTGTGGACAAGGTTGTTGTGAGGATTAAACAAGACATTGTCTGTAGGTAGGGTTCTGGCACACAACCAGTGCTCTGTCTTTTGTATTTGGTTTATTTTTTTCTAAACAACTTTGATAATATCAATATCATATTAGAATCCAAAATATGCCTTTGTTCTTTTTAAAGAAAAGATTAAAAAAGATTTCTTGGGTAGTGTCAACTCTTAAAAATAATCAAACTTTCAGTACTCATACAATGGTTATTTCTAGTTTGTAAAGATACTATGAATAATAAATATGAAAACTTGTTTCATAATTAGACTTGTAGAGGAGATTTGAGTGGGTTTTTTTTTTTTGGTGATGTTTTGTTTGTTAGGTTTTGTTTTTCAGCTGAAAAATTAGATTTGAAACCGAATGACATGTGTTCATCATTCCTGTATGCCTTAGGAACACATTTTCTATTTTCCCTGTACATCTCTACCTTTCTCTGTGATGTTTTAGCTACTTTAAATTCTGTTTTGTGGAACATAAACAAGTGTTTATGAATATGTATTAGTGAGAAGCAGATTTTTGACTTAGTGAACAGAATTAAAATTTGGTAACAGATTTACTGTCTTCAATTTTGATATATTCTTTTTCTTTGGCACTTTGAAACCATCCCTTACAAATTAAAAACCTCAGAATTATTGCATGTCCAGAGATTCTCCACTAAGAGATGGCTTGACTTTCAGAATTCATCTCACATAAACTATAGTGATGTGAGCCAGCTCACTTGTACTGGAAGCCTACGTGTGCAGATGGTTTCTCTGCCTTCTCCTCTGGTAGTTCCAGAATACGTTTCCTCAAATATTAATCTTGCATAATTTCCCTCCTGAAAACTCCAGCGTTGACCCATTGCCAGTAGAACAAAATCCACACTCCTTTGTGTGGCACAGAAGGCACTTCAGGCTGGTTTTGACCTGATTTTTCAGCTTCAGCATCTACCATTCCTCTCTTCTCTTAATCCAACCAGAGTAACTTGCATGCACCATTATTTCTGCTTAGTGTATTCTCTTTGCATGGCAACCCCCAGCTAACCCTTTCAAACCCATCTAACGTAGTCTTCCTGAGTCTCTCGTGGACTCTTGGAGGCAGCATCAGACCCTCCCCAGCCCGCACTGTTCTTTCTTCCTAGGCTGGCGGTCATACCTCTCCACGCCCGTCCACCCGCCAGCATGAGCCTCTCAAGGACAGGACCACGGCCAATTCCGTGTCATGTCCCTGGCTTTGGGCACAGAGCCAGACCCAACTAACTGCTCAAAAAATGGCTTCTTCAGCCTGTTTTTCAAAAAGAACAATCTATACGTTTGCGGTAGGTTAAAGCACAGTGACGAAAATGCAGTAACAGAATCAGAATTCACACCAGGCGAATTGTATTTCTGTCCTGGTGCATGATGGTGAGTAGAGAAGCTCTATTATTACATGTAGGTGACTCGTGGGACTGGTGTATGTCTTGCCTGAGGTGTGACAGGATGAATAGGAATTGCTGGTGTACTGGCAGACCTAACTTGAGAAATACCGGTGAACTTAGAGAAATCAACTACTGTTAGGGAAGGCGAATATTTCATTTTGGAATATTTTTTACAGGAGTCATTATTGTTTTTGGTCATTAAAGTGTTTTTTTCAACATAGTTGTACTTTACCTTTAAAACTTGATGATTCAGAAAAAAAATTTTTCAAATCAGATTTGGAGTAGATTACTTATAAGAGCGTCTTGTTTCTAAGTATCATTCTCGCTAATATAATTAAAATGTAGTTTATGAAAAGTCTATTGTCACATAATTTCAGAGTCATTTATTGTATAAAGTAGTACTTTTGTGTTAGAAAATTCTTAGTTTTAATTGTAAATTACAAAAATAACTAGAAAAGTAGTTTATGCTTCTTACAAGTAATTCAAACATATAGAAATAGAGGAAACTATAAAAGCCTCATTCCCCTCCTTGTATTTTTTTTTTTTTTGCGATACACGGGCCTCTCACTGCTGTGGCCTCTCCCGTTGCAGAGCACAGGCTCTGGACGCGCAGGCTCAGCGTCCATGGCTCACGGGCCCAGCCGCTCCGCGGCATATGGGACCTTCCCGGACCGGGGCACGAACCCGTGTCCCCTGCGTTGGCAGGCGGACTCTCAACCACTGCACCACCAGGGAAGCCCCTTCCTTGTATTTTTTTAAAATTAATTAATTTATTTATTTTTGGCTGCATTTGGTCTTCGTTGCTGCATGTGGGCTTTCTCTAGTTGTAGCGAGCGGGGTCGGCTCTTCGTTGTGGTGCTCCGGCTTCTCGTTGCGGTGGTTTCTCGTTGCTGAGCACGGGCTCTAGGCGTGTGGGCTCAGTAGTTGTGGCTCGCGGGCTCTAGAGCGCAGGCTCAGTAGTTGTGGCCCACAGGCTTAGTGGCTCCGTGGCATGTGGGATCTTCCCAGACCAAGGCTCAAACCTGTGTCCCCTGCATTAGCAGGAGGATTCTTAACCACTGCACCACCAGGAAAGTCCCCTCCTTGTATTCTTTTTTTTTTTTTTTTGCGGTACATGGGCCTCTCACTGTTGTGGCCTCTCCCATTGTGGAGCACAGGCTCCGGACGCACAGGCTCAGCGGCCATGGCTCACGGGCCCAGCTGCTCCGCGGCATGTGGGATCTTCCTGGACCGGGGCACGAACCTGTGTCCCCTGCATCGGCAGGCGGACTCTCAACCACTGCGCCACCAGGGAAGCCACCACTCCTTGTATTCTTGCAAACTTTTTCTGTACATTTATAAACTTGTATAACTTATATAAAAGTATATGTTTATATGCACACATACAAACATAACAGTATTTTTAAGAATGTATGGCCTCTACTAATAAATTTTCATTAATTGGAAAGTCTGGCAATGTTTTCTATTACCAAACATAGTAGTTTCTTGTAATACTTTAATTGAAAGTAGAAGTTCATTTGATGGTATTTGCACACATGAATTTGGTACGACATACTGACTGGAAGAGAGAGGGACTAATACGGGCCCAGTTGGTAAATTAAATCACTTGTTTGATATCAGTAGGAATTCTCTGATGCTGGGAAGATTAGAAAGGAACCACTTAAGTGTGCCAAGGATTTTAAGAGTTGGACTTGGAGGCAGGAGGTGAGGGTCTGCCCCTGCCCATGGTTGTGTAATTCGAGGCCTGTCTGCATGGTCGTGGTGGTGGCTGTGAGGATGGCTGGGCGTGTTCCCAAACAGGAGCAGAGCGGGGTCCCCTCCAGTGGGGCTGCACTGGGCACTGGGCAGGGTTGGGGGGCTTGATTCAACCTAGGGCTCTTCTCATGCGCTTGTTTCTTCTACCCTGTCCCCTTCTTCCCTGGGCAACAGTGTTTTAAGTTTTTGTTCATTTTTTATTAAAAATTTTTTAATATACCCGCCCCCCACAAGATGAATGGTAGCAGTTGTACCTGCTTTTCTCCATTTGTACTTTCACTTAAAAATAAATCCTGGGGCCCTCCCTGGTGGCGCAGTGGTTGAGAGTCCGCCTACTGATGCAGGGGACACAGGTTCATGCCCTGGTCCGGGAAGATCCCACATGCTGCGGAGTGGCTGGGTCCGTGAGCCATGGCCGCTGAGCCTGTGCCTCCGCAACGGGAGAGGCCACAACAGTGAGAGGCCCGCATACCGCAAAAAAAAAAAACAAAAACAAACAAACAAAAAAACCCTGGGATTTATTCCACAGCAAGTATTCAAACAATTCTGGAAATCACTGCTGTGGAGCCCCTCCCCACTTCTGTAGCTGCGCAGCACTTCAAGTGTGGGTGCAGCATCCGTTCCACCCCGTGGTCCTGGCCGCTCCTGCCACGGGCAGTGCTGTGCATGCATCTTCTTTCTAGAAGAGATTCTCAGAAATGGAATTGCTGGGTCACAGGGTGGTTGGATGCACATGGAATTTTGTCATTACTACTTAATTATTAATTCGTGTTGATGGATACTAGCTCTTTCCTAGGAAGGAGTTTGAATGTTGAGTGAAACCAGTCTTAAATCGCTCTCTTCTTAGTCTTGGGTGGAACACTGGGTCTGGTAACAGTGTTTTATTGTGAACTGCTATTGTGTTTGCTGAACTTTGCCATCGGCTGTTTCAGGATTTGTGTAACCTCTGGAGTTACTCGATGAATCACTATTAAACACAAAATTTTCTACTTCTGGCTGGCACTCAGGACCTCGTACATTTAAGGCATGGAATCGGAGTTTCAGGCTCTACTCTGATCGAGTGTGTCCTCCTGAGGGCTCGGCGAGCTCCACGCACTTTGCACATCCCTTAGTAGTGAAGTGGCCAAAAACATGAGCAGACCAATCTGGTTTTCATCCCCATTCTGGCACTAGTAGCTACCCTGCAAATATGGGATAGTAATAGTTCAAATTTGTAGATCTGTTGTAAGAATTAACTCAGATACTATGTGCGTGACTAGCTTAGCACAGAACCTGCTGCATAGATAGCAACGCATACTCAGTAAATGGTAGTTCCTTGTATTATTTTACACAAGTATAGTTTGTAGCTTAGTCATGTTGCCCTCATTGATCTTCCAGAAACCTAGTTCAGGGGAGATTTACAATCTGTCCGTTGGCTGTCCCTCGGCATCTGTCTTCCCTCACCTTCTGCTCCTCTGAACCTTTCAGCTGAAAGGCCTTGAAGAGAGCTTGCCCTCCTCAGCCACCTCATGCCGCGATCTAACCCTCTTGTGGCCTAGCCCAGCTAGTCTGGTAAGCCCTCCAGTTCTCCCCATCCCCAGCCCCAAATGCCTCCTGCCTTCTGGGGGGAAAGTGCAGTCCAGTTCCCTTCCGGTCAAACCTCTGCAGTGACATGGCCTCCAGATCTGAGCAAGCTTCGCCAGAGGTCCTTTCCTGAGCCTTTGCTTCTTGAGCGTCATCTTTCTCAACTCTTGAGCCTTTTCTTCATTCTGGAAGGTTGCTATCCATTTGGTTTTGTCCCAGGATGGATTCAAACTAACTTAATTTAGAAAAACTTATTTGTCATGCTAGCCCACCCTCGGGTTCAAGCAAATTAAAAGCTTCACATCCTGCAGCGTAAAGGAGTAGGTCTGCTTAGGCACGTGGACGTGGGGCAGGTGGAACCTGCTGTGGCCTCTCCGTGAAGCGGTGTGACCACAACAGACAGGATGACGGTGGCCTCTCCAACCTGGACCTGGCTGCTTCCGGCCCCATTCCATGGTTTGTGCTTAGAGCCCAAGCCTGAGAGTAGAGTTGGTCCTCAAAGAGGCATCTTCTTGGGGACACCCCACCCCACAGTAATATTCCCTGACCAGCTCCTCTCAGCCAGAGGATGGGGTGGGGCTTGTCTTTTACTGGCTACAGTATCTGTGTTACTTAGGAAGGTAGGTGTGGCAGTTCCAGACCATGTCCCAGTCACCGGTACAAACCTGCCTGAGATGCATCGTGCAGCTGTGCCAGAACTGCAGTTTTCAGGATGTTAGTGTGGCCAGCGTGTTCTTCTTTCTTCGAGGGGTGGGGGAGTACGGAGCATTTCTCAGAGGAGAACTCCCTGCCCAAAACAGCTTTAGCCTTTTTCTGCAGGGGTTGTTTTAACACCATGTAGGTTTTTTCCTACCTCTGTGCTTATTTTCTCCAGTATACAGGCCCCATCATGGAGAACCATTAGAATTCTAATCCTCATCTGGGAGACGGTGTGGAGAGGAGCCGAACATGGAAGATTTGTGCTGGCTCCTTTGGGCCAGAAGGGGAGGGAAAGGTGGGCTTCTGAGGCTCTGAGCCTAGGTGCTGCAGGCAGGGGCCATGCTGGTGGCGAAGGAGGAGCTTGAGACTGTGCGCTCCGGGAGCCCCTCGGCCCAGTGGCAAGGTAGGCAAGGGCTTCAGAGTGTCCTTAGAGTGTGGAGAGCCAGGGCCGCGTGGTTCTGTGTAGGGCTTCCCAGCGACGGGCTTAAACAGCATTTTACAAACAGTAGATATACAGGAAGAATACTAAATGGCCTGTGTGGCGTTTTACTTAGAGTTGTCAGGAGATTGTAAATCGTGTGTATGTTTTTCTCTTAGGTTCATTTTCCAGACACTGAAAGAGCAGAATGGCTAAATAAGGTAAGAGAAGAATACTGAACACCAGATAGCAGTGGGAATTAGAGGGTGACATGCCATATTTCCATATTTGGGGATTTGGACGCTGACAATATGTGAACGCATTTGGACTTAGCGGGTTGGCTTCTGCTCTCAAAAGAACTCGGTCATAACTGAGACATTACTTTCCTTTTCTAAACAGTGCAGACTGTTTCTTTGACATGAGGAAGTTAATGATATACTCATAGTTGGATGTTTGGCCCTGTGTCTTCTTTTCTGATCAGCTACTGCTCAGATCTCTTTTATGATAGTCATAAGCGAAAATTTTGGAACATTATTGTGAAGAGGGAAATAACTCCCAAGAAATCTAGTGGTAGATAATCTTTTTTTTAAAGGTTATGTTTTTAGATCATTATACTTTGAAGTAGATCTCTTTTATCTCTGTTTTATATATCCTTAGAGTTATATAGTAAAAACTAATGTGAATAATGATTACCCAAAAAGTAATCACTAGAAGTTAGTCCATCCTTAAAGAAAACTCATTAATGTTGAGAACGATACAGTTTTAGAAAGTTTTTTAGTAGTGAGTTGAAACCACAGGATTTTCTGACTTTTTAGCAATGATTAAATGTGATGATATGATTAAACAGCATATTTAACTAGAATAACTAATTCCTGCAACATATTGGTTGGTTAATCAATAGTTTACAGTTGTAATACATTTAAAAATTTTAGGTGCGTAGCAAAAAGGACGCCCCCCCTCCTTTGCTTTTCAAAAATTCTGGTAAACTATAGGAGCATAATTTTCCATGATGACTTAAGTACTATACCATCTTGTTTAACCTGAGCTCTTTCTCCTTTTCAGACTGTAAAACACATGTGGCCTTTCATTTGCCAATTTATAGAGAAGTTATTTCGAGAAACCATAGAGCCGGCTGTGCGGGGAGCACACACCCACCTCAGCACCTTCAGCTTCACGAGGGTTGACGTGGGGCAGCAGGTTTGTTTCTTCTTAAGTGTTCTCACCTGTGCACAACTGAAAAGAATGGTAAACTACCTGAGACTATCTCTAGAGAAAGCTGTTTTGCAGAAGGCTGGCAGTGTGTGCGGGTCCTCCCCAGGTCTGCCTCCCATGGGGCCCTCTCCTCCTCTGTTGGGGCCTCGCCTCGTTCGTCCACTGTGGTCTCTTGGCCAGTCCAGGTCCGTCGGAGGTCCCTCAGCCCCAGAGAGTCTCTGCCCCACGTTCTTCTGTTAGAATTACCTTTGTACAGCTTTCTACCATCTGTCCTGCTGGAAAGGGAGTTTGATGTATAAGGATGATGAGACTGACAAAAGCTGGAGGTACCTGCTCCACCACAGCGTTTACAACAGCAGCTCAGGCTCCAGTGCTGGGCTTGCGGTGTGGCGGTAGTGACACAGGGGAAGGGAAAGGTAGGCTTTGTTGTTGGAATCATTATATACAAAAGAAAGTCACTAATTCCAACACTGCTAGGAAGCCTCAAGACCACCATTAAGGGCAAGTTTCCTTTTTTATGTTTTTAAGTCAGTGTTTACAATAATTAGCAACAGTTGAAGGTAATATTTTTTCTGTTGAGGTGTAATTGACACATAACATAGCATTAGTTTCAAGGTAACATTGTTTTGGAGTTCAGTAGTCCTTTAAACTCACACACCAGGGCAGAGCCCGACAACCCACTCTCACCACGCCCTGCGTCCCGATGTCTGTGCTTCAGCCTGTCGGGGTGTTAGTGAATGTGGCTGAGGACCATCTGACCCCCATCCATGTCACTGCCCCCAGACACGTTCCCATCCCACACTCCCCACGCTGTCAGTCACCCTTCCCCATCAAGGCCTATTTTCTATGGGCAGAGAATGCTCCGTCTCTTCCGCGGTGCCTCAGGTGTGTGTGTCCTGCCAAGCTGTGTTGTGCAGGCCGTTTGCCCGCTTGGCTGTGAGGTCTACAACACGCTGCGAGTAGGGGTGTGGGCATCCTTTTGTTTGAGCACACCAGGCCAGCACAGGACCACCATGGGACACTACCTTTAATTTTCACTTTACCTCAGTCACCTCAAACGATCACGACAAGAGGGAAGACACAGCTACAAGCTAGAATGCACGTGACTGTGAAGGGCAGATGGTGACTAGCTTAGGCCTCGACAGCCGTGTAAGGTCTCTGAGGCGCGTCCTTCCCCTGCCTGCCCCTTCTCCTCCGGCCCTACAGTCACTGTCTCCCTCTGGCTGGCGTTTGTGTCTCCCAGAGTTAGGTAAGCTCATGCTTGCGCAGATCTGGAATTCTCGCTCCAGCTGGGTTTGTCTCAGGAAGAATTACGTCCCTGTTTCACATGCGCTTCAGTTTGATGCTACGTAAGATCATCATCAAGGAGACGGCAGGAATGCAGAGAGTAGTGCGGATTCAGTCGGGGAGCTTGGCGTCACCGTGGCTGCATGGACCTCTTTTGGGCACACAGGACCCGGGCTGTTTGATTGAAGGGACAGAAGAGAGGGGCAGGAGAACCCGAGCAGAAAAGCCCGGGACCTGGGACGGTAGGAAGTATAGACTTAGAGTTTCTCCTGCAGCTGGTTGAGGAATAAGGTTTCAGGACACTCACACTGTCAGAGTGAGCAGTAAGACTCCAGAGGTCCGGTAGTTCTTCAGCTTGAGTTTTTAATGCTCAAATGTCATGTTGAAAACTTTCTTAGGAGGGGTTTCAAATCAATGGGAAAAAGGTTTTGAAATGATGTTGAAATATAACATCTATTGTAGGTTTTCCTTTTCTTTTTACAGAGTCATTTGATTGTGACCTTGTAGCATGTATTAGGTGTTGAAACTATAGCTAGTATTTTTGATTCACTCAAAAGCCCCATTTTTATTAAAATCTTAAGAAATGGAAAATTATGACATAAAGAAAAAATGAAGGGAAGTTATATTTTAAACAATTAGTAAGGATGGAGTAGAGGGAAAGGATCAAAGTCATCTGGAAGAGACAAGCGCCCAAGGCTCCTGGGAAGGAGCGAAGCAGGGTCATAGCGGAGCTGTGTCTGTGGCCTGTGAGCACTTGCTGTGCCAGGCCGTGCTCCTCGACCTGCATGGTCCTGTGTCCTGTAGCCTCGCTATTGCCCATGTGGAGCTGCCCTCCTGACCGTGTTTTACAGATGAGGGCGCTGAGGGACAGGTTTAACAACTTGCTGGAGGTGAAACAGCTAGTACATTGTGAAGCAGAGGAGTTTTCACTCCTGTGGCCTGATGCTGAAGCTCATTGTCTCAGCTCTGCTGTGTCACAGGGCTTGGTTTTCCTTTCACCCTTCCTATGTTTTAAGTAAGCCAGTTCTTGTTTCAGCCCCTCAGGATCAATGGTGTTAAGGTGTATACTGAAAATGTGGACAAAAGGCAAATTATTTTGGACCTTCAGATTAGGTAAGTTTGTATTTATGTCATAGTTAATGATGTGTGATGTCACTTAGCTCTACCCATAAGGTGGAGGTTATAATGAGCACATTTCTTACCTGCTGTTTGATGGAATTGGACTAACTTCTTGTTGAAGACCTAAATTTATTTACTTTCTGGTTTTAGTTCCTGGCAGCCTAGATAATTGCTATCATTCATAAAACATGTTAAATAAAAGAAAGTAAAGGCACTACAAGAAAAGAAAACGACAGACCCATATCCCTTGTGAACATTGATGCCACAATCCTCAAGAAAGTGCTAGCAAATTGAATTCAGCAACACAGTAAAAGGATTATACACTGTGACCAAGTGGGATTTATTCCTGGGATGCAAGGATGGCTCAACAAAGAAAAGTGATCAGTGTAATGCCCCACATTAACAGAATGAAGGGGGGAAAAAAACCCCTGCATGATTATCTCAGTTGATGCAGAAAAAGCATTTGGTGAAATTCAACACACTTTCATGATAAAAACACTTAAACAGGAAGCAGACAGAAACTACTTCAGCATAATAAAAGGCATATATTCCCAGCAAGCGGCATGCTCAGTGGTGAAAGACAAACCTTTTCCTCTGAGATCAGGAACAAGACAGGGATGCCTGCTTTCACCACTACTGTTCAACATGGTACTGGAAGTTCTTTTAGAGCAATTAGGTATGAAGAAAACGAAGTGAATGGCATACAAGTTGGAAAGGAGAAAGTAAAATTATCTTTGTACACAGGTAATATGATCTATGTAGAAAACCTGAAAGATTCCACAAAAAAAAGGTTTTAGAACTAGTAAATGAATTTAGCAAAGTAGAAGGATACAAAATCAATGCAAAAAAAAAAAAAAACATCAGTTGCATTCTATACCCTAACAACGAGCGATCCAAAAAGGAAATTAAGAAAACAATTTCATTTACAATAGAAACAGAAAGAATAAAATACTTAGAAATTAACTTAACCAAGGAGGTGGAAGACTTGTACAATGAAAACTACAGAACATTGCTGTAAGAAATTAAAGAAGACATAAATACATAGGGATACATCCCATGTTTGTGGTTTGGAAGACTTAACATTGTTAAAAGTCAACACTAAAAGCAATCTGTAGAAGCAGTGTAATCCATATAATCATATATCTGATAAGGGATTGAGATCCAGAATGTATAAGGAACTCCTACAACTCAACAGCAACAAAAAAACAAATAACCTGATTCAGAAATGAACAAAGGACTTGAATAGACGTTTCTCCAAAGAAGATACACAAGTGGACACAGGCACACGAAAGGGGGCTCAACATCACTGTTAATCAGGGAGAAGCAAATCCAGACTACAGTGAGATACCGCCTCACACCCATCAGGATGGCACCTATCAGAAAACAGATTAGTGAGGATGTGCAGAAATTGGAACCCCTGTGCACTGGTGACGGGAATGTAAAAGGTACAGTTGCTATGGAAACAGAATAGTTGTTCCTCAAAAAATTAAACAATTACTGTATGACCCAGCACTTCCATTTCTGGGTACATACCCAAAAGAATTGAAAACAAGGTCTCAAAGAGGTATTTGTGCACTTGTGTTCATAGCAGCTAAAACATGGAAGCAACCCAGGTGTTCATTGACTGTTGAATGGGTAAGCAAGGTGTGTTATGTACATACAGTGGAGTATCATTCAGCCTTTATAAAGAAGGAAATCCTGCAGTGTGTAGTGTCCATCCTGCTACAACAGGGATGAACCTTGAGGACATTATGCTAAATGAAATAGGATAGTCACGAAAAGACAAATCCTGTCTGATTCCACTCATGTGAGGCCCCCAGAGGAGTCAGATTCACAGAGACAGAAAGTCGGATGAAGGCTGTAGGGGGCTGGGGGAGGCGGGATCAGAAGTTGCTGTTTAATGGGTATAGAATTTCAGTTTTGCAAGATGCAGAGAGTTCTGGAAGTGATGATGGTGGTGATGGTTGCGCAATCATCTGAATGTGCTTAATGCCACTGAGCCGTGCACTTAAAAATGGTTGAGCTGGTAATTTTATGTATATTTTACCGCAATAAAGAATAATCGGGAAAAAAATTACTTAGGGGTCTGCCAGGTGCCTTGCCTGCATGGTAGAGAGGTTTTCTCTGGCTCTTGTCTTCACTGTTCGTGGGCGTTTTTTTCTTTTTCTTTTTTGGTGTCTTAGTGACTGCCAAGGTTCCAGCTTTCCCTGAGGCCCCGGCCCAGCTGTGTGCAGGCCGCTGCTGAGCTGCTGACTGAGACACGGCTCCGCAGGGTTTGGTTTGTTGTTTTGGCTAAGGATCGTTTTATTTTATCATCTTTGAGTTTCTGAAGTATATTAATATAGTAAATGAACAGTCAGTACCAATTACCTTTATTCTAGAAGGGAGCATAGAATGTCGTGATGATGTGATACGGAAAACTCTGCGTCTTTAACGTATTTGGAACTACTGCAAACGCTGCTGCTGTCAGTGCAGTAGAAGAGAAAGCCCCGCGTGTGTCTCCGGGTCAGCCGCACCCTGGGAGGGCTGTCCACTAGGCCGAGGGTGAGCTTCAGGAGCGTGGGAGCCTTGTTCTCTTGTTCCAGCGCTGAGGGAGCACTTCATACACGTTCATTAAATAAACATCGGAGTGAATCTGCTACCGGACGCCATTTTGAAGATGCAGCCTGGCTTTTGTGGTTTCAGCAGACATGACGGCATACGCAAGTTATGCAGCTCAGATATTTATGTCTCTAAAAAGTCTGCATTCTGCTTTTACCTGTGTTCCAGATAAGGACCGTAACTAGGTTACTGGCCATGGAGTTGGGGAAGGAGTAATTGAGAGCTATGAGGAAATCAATGATCAAGTCTTGGTGTGTGTGGGTGAAAACCTGTCGCTCACCATCTGCCTCTACAAGGGTGAGGCCGCCAGCCACTGCAGTTGCTGACCTTCCACACACCCTGAAAGGAGTTCAGGGCAGAGATCAGGAATGAGGCCCTCTGTGCTCTGGGAAGACTGGCAGAACAGGTCTTCAGATAGATATATTCAGGAGACGATGTTATGAGCCCAATTTCTTGAATCTTCTCATAGCTAGAAAAGCACTGCTGTTATTAACTCAGATGTCTGCCCCTCGTGGCTAGCAGCAAATTTCTGCCAAAATGTGTGCTTGACTGTACGTCCCCTCTTCACCAAAAGAACCTACAGGTACTGACTTTTACATCAGAACTGTGGATATTGGAAGACTTTCATCCCAGACGCCTTCTGTCACTATTTTGCTCATGTGCTTAGACAGTCTCTCTCATGATTATCAAATTGCTCCCCCCCCAACGCTCCCACGCAGGAGTCGAGAGTCCAAGAGTCAAGGGTGGGAGTCAAATCATACGGATCCCACGCAAAATGTAGTGGACGTGCCATGTTCACAGTAAAGATGGGTGCAAGCCTTACATTCAGCATCATGCTGTATTCATGTTTGTTTCACATTAATGATTGAAAAGACTTAATCGTTGAGTAAAATTGATACCTCAGATGGATGTAATGTCTTTAACCTTTGACATCAGAGGGCCCTGAGCACTGCTAGTTTCCTCAGTATGGGGAGCTTGGGCGCAGCGTTTATTTGTGGTGAAACACAATCTCAGCATTTTTTATGTTTTAAACAAGCATAGTTGTTTATAAAACAAATGAAAACTACGCTCCGTCAAGAGACTGCTCCAGAAGCTGCACTTTGAGAAGTGACATTTATACCAAGGCCTCTGGCCAGGCTGCCTGCCTCGCCACCCATGCGGTGGTCCTGACTGGTGTCAGTGACCGCTCCAACGCAGGCACTAGAACACTCTGGCACGGCCAGGCTGCAGGTTACAGCTTTGCCTACAGTCTAGTTCTGGCTGCTTTACTATCATTGTATTCAGATTATATAGCTTGCAGGTCTGTGGTGATTAAGAGAATGTAATACAGAACTTTTTCTTTGCTAGTTTTGTAGGAAATTGTGAGATTGATTTGGAGATCAAGCGATATTTTTGTAGAGCTGGTGTGCAAAGTATACAGGTAAGGTTTTTTTAAGTTTCATAGTCTTCTCAAATTCTCTGTGCTCTATTCAGAAAGAAAATCATGAGGTTTTTATTAACTCAGAATTTCTTTGAAGTTAAGTTTTTGTTTATAGGTTATACCTTGAGAGAAACCTGAAGTCAGATGCTCAGGAATCACTGAGAGGATCCTGCATCCTCCTTCTTGCGTCTGTAATGGCCTGTGGAATTGTTTTCTGTTAACGTTTCGGTTTCCCATTTGAATTTAGATTCATGGTACAATGCGGGTGATCCTGGAACCACTGATTGGAGACATGCCCTTAGTGGGAGCTTTGTCTATCTTCTTCCTTAGGAAGCCAGTAAGTCAATGTTTATTTCATTCTTTTCTTGCCATTCACTGACAAGAATGTGTACATATCGAAGAATAGACAGAGTGGAGAAAAAGAGCTTAACTCACTTTATTCCCTTTGATGCATGAATCCTGCGTGCTTTCATCTCTTTGTGCCTTAACGGAGGGCTTCACATCTCTCGATAGACAACTTTTTTCCTCATTATAAAAATGTTTGCTGCAGAAAATTTGAAAGCAGACCTTAGAATGTATAGGTTGTAACTAACATTCAGCGCCTATCACTGAGTATGATATATATTTACTCATTCAATCCTCATAGCTCTGTAGTTAAATAACTAACACTAAATACTTTTGCTGACCAGGACCTGAGAGTCTGATTTGTCCAAGTCACAAAACTAGTAAGTCTGGGGATCTGCACCTGGACCTGCCCTGGTCTGGCAGAGTTGCTATCCTCATACTCACCCTAAGTCTCCCTGCAGCTGTCCCCCACCCTGCCATTGCCTGCCTCTCGGGGTGTGTTGAATGAAGCACACAGTATGCTGTGTTTTTAAGAGTCACAAAGATTAATTTTAACTAAATTATATTTTAACACTTGGATAAACCATGATATTATTATTTCACATTCCATTTTTGTTATAAGTCGTCAATACTTATTACTCATTATTAGCCACAAAAGTAAGACAACAAACATGTCACCTACCTAGACTGTCCCTCACTGAAACCCTATCTCCTCGCTGAGGCCCCTCC
The DNA here is from genome assembly GCF_964270905.1 of Leucopleurus acutus. Taxonomy (NCBI): domain Eukaryota; kingdom Metazoa; phylum Chordata; class Mammalia; order Artiodactyla; family Delphinidae; genus Leucopleurus; species Leucopleurus acutus. The sequence continues at coordinate 108,596,493 of NC_139144.1, read as the reverse complement.
CCTCACTGAGACTGTCCATCCTCACCTGGGTGGCTCCATTCCTACAAGGCTCCTCATCTGGGCTTCTGCAGCCTCTCCTTGGCTTTCTGCCTTGGCTCTGTCCTCAGTGGACTTCACTGCTAGGGGCCTTGCCCCGGCAGACTGACCCGCCAGGGGCCGGCTCTCACTCGCAGATGGTCATCTGTCCAGTGCAGTGGTAGTACCACCCCCACCCCCTCCCCCATCGTCCCTTCCACCTCCCTCCTTCTCTCTCTCTCTTCTCCCAGAATGCTGCCCTTCCCAGGACATGGGCAGCCAGGTTCCCTCCTTGCCCCTGTGCCTCACAGTACACTTAATCTTTGGAAGCCACAGCCATATCTGTCTCCATACAGTTCAGTAAATGTCTGATGAATGAATGGAGCTGTTTCTCAGATACTTCTTCACAGTGTGCCATTTTTGTAACCTGCAATGAGTCCTTTCTGGAGGTGTCATTAACATCATGTGTAGTGTAAAATGGGGATATTCATTTGTATAATTTGATTCAAATAACTTAATACAAATTATTGTTGCTGGTTTTTAAAATACAAGTTTATCTAGACCAAACAAGTGGTGCTTTTCTGCATAAAAACATAAGAAGTAAGTGTCATCACTTTTTGTTACCACTAAAATTATTATTCTCATTTGCTTTTTATTGCTTAAATAATTGGCTTATTTTGAATGTATCTTAACAACACAAAGCATGGTAAAATTCAAAAGCTATTAAGGAACATCTGTGTTAAATTTTAATTTATTAAAATTTTGAGAAATGAAGAAATCCGTAAAAGATTCAAAATTCATGGGTTTTTTCCCCCACATACAAGTTATTGAAAAGACAGTACGTTTTAAAAAATTCCTTCATTAATGAATATAAAAAACTAATCCTTAGCAAGTTGATAAGTATTTTTAGTTTGCAGGGAATTTTTAACAATTTAAAGAAAGTGTTCTTTATTCAGCTCAGAATGTAACAAAATCCAAATCTTTAAATCTTCCTCAAAACTTTGTAATATTCTTCATTGGATCTTTCTTAGGTATACTTAGTTTAAAAATAACATTGTAGGGACTTCCCTGGTGGTCCAGTGGTTCAGACTCTGTGCTTCTACTGCAGGGGACCCAGGTTCAGTCTCTGGTCAGGGAACTAGGATCCCACAAGCCGTGCAGCCAAAAAGTAAAAAATAAAATAAAAATAACATTATAATATTAATTTCCAAATGAAATTTTAGTACTCAGAAAAGCAGGATGAGGCTGTGAAAGGTTGAGGATCACTTGTATCCTTATATGGTGAATTACAGTCACCAAGCACAGGCTTCAGAGAAAAGGGACTTTTTCAGTCGCTTTCATCTGGAAAATGTAAGAGCAGAATTCCCTGCTGGCTGCCAAGTCCTTCCTCACCCCAGTGAAAAACAGAAAGATTTGGGGGTTTGACTATTCAGATGATTTAGAAGCATGGCAACCTTCAGAAGAATATGAAACTTTCGCACATTTTTTTGCTCGTTTATTTGTTTAGATTAGTTCTGATAATGTGCTACTTGTTTTTAAAAAAATAACCACAGGTGTCTGCAGTGCTGACCTCGTTGAGCACAGTGGGGGCAGGGCGGATGTACTGTCACCTTATTTCAGGTTAAGTGACAGACGTGAGCGCCACACAGCCTCACTTTCCGCTCCTGGTTCTTTCTCTCCTTTGAACTGCGTGCTTTGAGCAAACTACCATCTTCTCCCAGTATCCATAGGGGATTGGTTCCCGGACTCCCATGGACCGAAATCCGTGGGTGCTCAAGTTCCTTATTAAATGGCGTAGCATTTGTACATAACCTACGCACATCCTCTCGTATCCTTTAAATCATCTCTAGATCACTTATAACACCTAGTACGGTGTAAATTCTGTGTAAATAGTTGAAAGTCCAATGTAAATAGTTGCCCTAGTGCAGCAGATTCAAGCTTTGCTTTTTGGAACTTCTGGAATTTTTTCTTTCTGAATACTTTTGATCCGTGTTTGGTTGAATCTGAGGAGGCAGAGCTGGAGCCCTCAGATACGGAGGCCCAACTGTATTTAATTTCTGTAAGCCTCAGTCTCCCCATCGGTAACATGGGGAGTACACTTATACCTCCCTCAAAAGATTAGAGGTGACGATTAACTGTAAAACACTTGGTATAGCACCTGGCACATAGTGAGTCTTCAGATGTTTCAGAAATTAAATATTTTCCTGTACGTAGGGTTAGCATTCTGGTGGGATCCTGACAGCAGAGGCCGAGCACTGGTAAGCACAGAAGCTTGGGTTAAGTTTCTGGTACGAGCCAGGGCGCGACCTACTCTCTGCCCTTGGACGTGTCCCAGGGAAGTGGCGGCCACCTACTCATGCTAACTTGACAGTTGTTGGGATTGCCTCTGGCATACACTCTTAAGGGTGTTTCACAATCCTTAGGTCATTTTTAGGTTTGTCTCAGGAGTATGGATTAGAGTAGACTGAGTCAGGAGGTCCTTTCTAGAACTTCTCCAGGAGATGGTCTGGGGCTCACTCTGAATGTGTTTATCCTAAAGGGGTCCTCCCAGCTAGCAAAGGACATGCCTGCTGAGGCTTTGATCCACAGATTGAGTTTCTTCATCTATAAAATGTAAATAACATCTTCCTTTTAGAGTGATTGTGAAAAGAAATTGAATCCTACTAGCTAGGACTCCAGCAATTGAGGTACCTTAAGCAAAGGAAGGGGGAGAAGGGGAGGCTTTATTTAAAAACAAAATGAGCATATATCGATGTCTCATGAAACCCATGCAGGGGCTGCATTTGGGAGTCAGGAACAGGATGGAATGTGGACGCCGTGGCCACTGTCTCTTGTGCCTGTTCTGCCTCAGCTTCGTTCTTCTCTCACCCTGAGACCAGCCTCCTCTGGTCCTTCAGGCCACAGGCCAGAAACACTGGCTGCCGGTGCCCCCAGGAGTGAGCCTCCCGGTCTTCCCTTGGTCCTTGCCTGCCCTATTCCAGCTGCATCAGATACAGACCCTTAACCCCGAGACCAGGAGTAGGAAGGTTGCAGCATTCGAATGAGGCTTCCTGAAACCGATTCCTGCAGCCCCGCATGGGAGGCGGCCATGAGGGGCGAGGCAGGGCTGGGCTGGCAGGTCCATGGAGCCCACTGGACGGAAGAGGTCCAGTCTTAGGCCACACATTAAGCCACTGGGGAGTTTGCGGCTGTTTATCCCGCCAGGTGTTCTCTGCATTTCTTGGATCTGGGGTTTGATATCTTTCATCATTTTGGAGCGTCTTACCCCACCACCATTGTTGTGGTGCTCTTTCAGTGGCCCTGCCCCCTCCTTGTGACTCTGTCTTTGGAGGGTCTTGTGCAGGAGAGAGTGTTGCACCCGCCCCCAGCAATACTGCATCTCTGTGGTCAAGGCATAGAGGGTGAATTCTGTTCCTGTCCTCTGAGTGGCTGTGGGCCCTCGCCTCTCGAAGGCAGGGCTTCTGCCTTTCCTGCAGCAGCTGTGCTCTCCCGGGCCCGCCTTTTTCTGTGGATTTCACAGGGTTTACTCTGGCTCTCCTGCCCTGGGATGGCCCTGTCACCTCAGCTCCCCATGCATCCAGGAGTGATGCTCTTCCCAGTTTTCTACATCCCAAGTGAAAGCTGGAAGTCCTAGGAGCTTTAAGACATAAGAAAAATATTCGTGACCTTTACCACCAGCCCAAATCAGAAAATTCAGAAACTCTGGAGAAGGGCGGAGCCACCAGTCTGTTTTGTTTTGTTTTTAAATATTTATTTTCTTTTTGGCTGCATCTGGTCTTATTTGCGGCAGGCGGGCTCTTCCTCGTGCCGTGCGTGCTCAGTAGTTGTGGTGCGCAGGCTTAGTTGCTCCGCTGCATGTGGGATCTTAGTTTCCTGGCCAGGGATCGAACCCGCGTCCCCTGCATTGGAAGACGGATTCTTAACCACTGGACCACCAGGGAAGTCTCCACCAGTCCGTTTTTAACAAACTTCCCATGTAGGACGCCTGGCGTGTAGTCAGTGCTGAAATGAGCAGTGGCTGTTGCCGACTCTTCTGCAACCCGCAGATGGCACGGAGGGCAGAGGGCAGCTGGCTGAGGTTCCCGTGAACACATGCTGCGCTGGTGGGGTTCCAGTTGCAACGTGCCCACCTTACTCACTGTTCCTCGGCAGCCCAAAGAGCTGATTTCCTGTCCTTTGGAAGCACGTCTCACTGATTCTTCAGTTTCCCGAAAGGAGATCCCAGTCATCCAGACTTGGTGGGGGAGGCACTAATTTTAGTAGCTTTCCCAAAGCGCTGCCTGGATCTGCCCCTCCCGGTGGCTCCCCCCTGTGCCCCCGCCCTCACACCTGTCTACCTGCTCACACACTCACTCTTGTCCTCCCACACACGGTCACTCACACTCCCACCCCCTCAGCTTGGCTCTTTTGTCCCCTGGCCTCCCTGTGTTCATGGACAGGCCAGCTCCCCCTTCAGGGCCTTGAACGTGGAGGCCCTTCCCCTGGGGCCTTCTTTCTTGCATTCAGATCTCTTCTTTTCAAACTCACCTGAGTCTGTCCTTCCATGAATTCTGCCCCTGCCTCCCAGGCATTTTGTTTCTCAGAATTTGGGTAGCATTCAGGTATATCTTATCATTTTGACCAGGGTCCTGCAAGTAGGCCCTCTGTCACCTGAGAGTTTGTAATCTGGTTATATTCCCTTCCAGGTGACCGCCCTTTGGGAGGGCCTTTGAGTGCTTCTTTACTCCTGATTCAGCAGGATGCCCCAGGCTCACGTTAACAGTTTTTGTCCCGGACCTGGAATCAGCCATTTCTTCAAAATCCCCTGTTCCTTTTAGTGGAAAATGCGTTTAGAGATCATAGTCAGGGTGCTATAGGGAGTCCTAGGGAGGTTAGTGTTTCAGGACTTTATTAAAGTTGTTGCTTTTGAGTTTTGCTCTGTCCGAAAGAATCTTGACCCTTCCAGTTCATATTTATAACCACCTACTCCCCAGCTTTGTCACTCCAGCTATATGGGTAATAGAGGTCATGCAGTTTCACTTAGCATCTTCTACAATATAAAGCACAAGTAATTTCATTATGTGCAGTATCCATCTTGACAGGAAAAGCAGTGTTTCCAGCCAGTACTTTTTACTTGTCCACATCCGTTTAATAGAATCTCAGCCAACTATATAGGAATTATTCTAAGATAAATACCCACTAGAAAAATGAGCAATAAAATACAGATGTTGAATGAATGAATGGAATGTGTCCCACTAATATAGGAATATGCAGACTGAAACAGTGATAAAGTACCATTCTTTAACTGCTGGATAGACTGATTTTTAATATAGGTATAAAATATGATTTTTAATTGGGTGTAAAGAAAGGACATTTTACACAGTTTTGATGGGAATGTAAGTTTGTACAATATTAGGGCAATTATGTAGCATCTATCAACATAAAAAATGAACATGTATCTTTGACCAGAATTTCCACTTTTTGAATGCTAGTCTCCATGTGTATGTAACAACACGTGTTCACTGATTCATTACTTACAATAAAAGAGAAATTGTAAATATTCTAAGTGCTTGTCAATAGGAGGATGGGTATATAAATAATTATGATTTTACTGGAGTAAATTATGACATCAAAAGAACAAAACAAGAACAGGCAAGGTATCTATACCAACAAGGGACAACGGCCTTGATGTTTTACAAAGTGAAAAACAAGGTATAGGACAGTATTATGTACCTAACCCATTTCATTTATAAAGAAACAAGCCTGCATGATTTGATATGAAAATTGGAAATAATTTGCATACTTAATATTTTTGCCCTTTCTTTAAAACAGCTTTTAGAAATTAATTGGACAGGACTGACTAATCTTCTCGATATCCCCGGATTGAAGTAAGTACTCTGTCACGTCCTGTGGGTAGCTTGCTGGTGGTGTCATGTGCGTTTCCACTGTCGCGAAGACGACACAGATGTTTGAGAGCTGTGTCTTCCGAGCATGGTCCATGCTTTCTGGGCGGGCTCTCTTGGGCTCTGGTGTTGTCACCCCGTCTGAGGCTCTGGGTTAGAGCTGCATGAGAGCCCTGTTAGGACTAGATGGAGCCTTTTCATTAGTCATGAGGTGTCTTTCCAGTTTTGGTGTTTTGATATCCCAGAAAATTAAAGAGAACTTTAAAAAGTTTTCAAGCTTAGATGTTTCAAAAGTAGCCCTTTCTGGAATCTTTTCGAGCTGTGCTGCGCCTTCCCTTTCTGCGTTATGTGCCTTGACCCGTGCCTCCCTGGAGGGGTAGGTGTCAGCCCTGGACCTGGGAGCTGCATCGTGTGGCTGGGAGGCCCTCATTGTTCCGTGTACCCTAGTGTCTGAAACACGAGGCAACCTTCCACCACGAGCATGTGAAGCCCTTCAGGGCTTGTCCCGCCTGTGAGAGAAGTGAGGCTTCCCAGTCGCGTCACAGAGTCCATCTGTCCTCCAAGGTGGAAGGTGGTGGCGGCAGACCTGTTAGCCACCTCTGAGCAGGAAGGTCTGAGGCTGCAGCCGCCAAGCCTGCTTCTGCTGGTTTCACTGTTGCATTTGAAGGTTAAAGTGTGTTGCTTGTTGGTTAAAGTTACATACGTTTCTAGTGGACACTGCTAATCTGTGGGGGGTTTTCCCCCCTAAAATAGCTTAAAAATTGAAATACGAAAGCCTTGGTTTCAATCTGTTTTTTTCTCTTCCCGTGTATTTGTTTATGCCTTTGAAATGGCCATTAGAAAGAATTTTATTTTGTTTCATTATAAGGGAAAAATTAAGACTACACTGAGGCATAGTCATAACAATAAAAGTCTTTTTTAGGTGCTGTGGTTTATTGGATATAGAAAAATACTGTTATCTTTAAAAGATTTTTGGAACGAAAGGAAAACTTTAAAAGAGTTTTGTTAAAGTGTTGATTAGGATTCTTGCTTGCAACAACAAACCCAACTTACCTGGTCTTCATTAAGTGAGTAAATAATTGAGTAAACAAATACTGTTTTTTAGAGACAGTCTATTCACTCATCCGACAAATGGGTACGGAGTGCCTGCTGTGAGTGCCAGCCGTGGCCGTGAGCAGAGTGGAGCCTGCACCCTCGGCTGGTGTCGCCGAGAGGCCTGTGGCCCTGTGGGGTAGCCAGGCACAGCCAGGTGCTGGCGTCCGCAGGACGGCTCCTGACTGCTTTTCTGTGTGTGGCTTTGTTGCCAGGCAGACTCTTGCTGTGAAGTAGCAGCTTCTAGCTTCTATTCCACATGCTCAGCAACCTCAGTTGGAAAAAAACCTTTTCCCACGAGTTCCAGCAAAAGTTCTAGGGTTGACTTCTGTTTGTCTGCCTGTCCTTGGACAGACCCTCCTGGTTCTGAGGATCAGGTTGGGCCTCGTGCCCACGCTGAGAGGAGGCAGAAAAGTGCTTGAAGAAGCTCCAGTGAAGGGGGGTGGGCGGGGGGGGTCCCCCAAGGAAGGGTTCCAGAAGTCGGAGGAGAGGGTGCTGCTTAGCTGGCAAAAACGACAAATCCCTGCTGTCGTTTAGTGTAGAAGAGTGTGGTCTGCTTTCCTCCCCCCTGCGTCCTGGGAGGGGTTTGTCGAGCATCTGCGCTGCAGGCCGTGTTGTGCTGGCTCCCTGTAGAGAGGCAGAGGGCGGGCTCTGCCGCATGAGCCTGCAGCGCGGCTCGGGGGGTCAGTCCCAGAGCGTTCAGTTAGAAGGGAGAAATGCATGCACACTCGCACGACGCACACATACAACTACAGCGCCATTTCATTGCATGATTTTATATGAAGGCAGGCTCTTTTTGTATAGTAATAACTTCCAGCTGTTGTTTTATATATGGGTTTTCATATATACAGTATATAAAACCTATTCTATATTCATTATGTATAGGATTGCATTTGTCATTAAAAGTATCAATATATACTCATATATATTAGAAATACAGACAGAAATAGACACACACCATTCAAAAATGAGACTATGGTATAAAAGAAATATGGTAAAATATCCCTTTTAAATTATATATATTATATGATACATAATCATGTAAATTTTATGTGATACAATATACACATATCTACTTAACGTAAAACTTGGGCTACTATTTCTCAAAGATTTTGTCAAACATCTCACAGCTGTGGCAAGCCTTGTCTTATAAAAATAGATATTTAATAACTTTGAACCTAACATAATGAAATCTTGTGCCAAGCTTTACAAAATGAACATCTACATGCTCTATCCATTGACTACAAAGCAGAATCCAAGGTATTATAAAGTAGCAGTGATGCCTGAATCACTTTACTTTACCACAAATTTTAGCTATCCTTACCATTTTTCAACGAAGAGCCATAAACTGAGTGTTGAAGGGATGAAGGTTGTGACAGAAACAGAAGTAGGGTGATGAGCAGGGTCGGTTCCAAAGGACCAGAAGGGTGGGACACAGTGGAAGCTGTTCTGTGTGCTGAGCCCCGGCGTAGTCAGGACGAGCAGAGCGGCTCAAGGATTGCCCAGCCCCACTTGGGAGGCCGCGGGTGGGGCTGCCTAGCTGAGCCTTGTGCTGGCACCGTAGGCGTTAGAGAGAGGTGAGGCGGTGGCCGACCACCATAGCAGCTAAGGGATTCTTGAAACATTTATGTCATCAGTGAGGGGTCTTCTGTTTCAACAGATTTTTCAATATAAACAAAATTGGTACTTCTGCAGGGAAATGCCTGAAGTAAGACTATGCTTGGTCTTAATGCTTTGAAGGGCCACCTCATCCTCTGCTTGGTGAACACTGATCCAGTGTCTGCCGGCTTAGACCCTCTGAGTCCCCCTGGACTGTTAGCGCCTGAGTTACTGGCCTCTTGAGCAGTAGAGTGGAGCTGTCTGTGTGGTTTGTCTTCTGCCCATGTCGGACTGAAAGGTGCTGTGCTGAGGTTCCGCATCTTGGCCTTGCATTTGGACCCCCACCTGCAGTGAGGCTCAGTTATCACTCAGTGAATGACCGCACTTTCACTGTGTCCCAGTGGATGTTCCGTGTGTAGTTACTTTACATCTGCATGTTCATAATGTTAACATCTGAGAAGTACTGGCAAGAAGTAAGGTTCTTTTAAAACTTTGCACTTCTGGCTAAAGGTGTCCTTCTATAGCAATGAAACTTGGTTTACGTATGCCTTCAAAAGTGCTGTCACACATACGTTGCTTGATTCTCACATTTACACCAAAGAATAGACAAAAAGCATATTGAAAGTACATTTGTTTCTTTAGCCTCCACAGTTTTATTCTCGCTACTGAGATCTCTGTGCAGTGGTGTATAGTATTTCAAATTGATTACAATATTCAGTACCCAAATAAAGTGTGAAGAAAGAATGAACTGTAAATTCCTTTACTTCATTGGGACCTCTGCATATATATCAGGAAAGATAAATTTAATGTAATAAACATGGAATGAGTAAATAAATGGATGCTTGTTTTGGTATTCTCTGTACTTTTATGGGTGTTTGAAATAGTTTATGTTAAAAAAAGATTTATTTAAATGTATCTTACTTATTCAATATTAAATCAGTGATAAAGTTATGTGGAAATGTATGAGATGTTATTTAGAACGTTGTGAAATATAGCCAGAATAGTATCTTGTGTTCTCAGAATAAACCCCACATAATGGTCACTGTGGCAGTGCTGCATCTAAAGTATTAAACTGCTGGCTTCAAATACTGTGTTAGAGGGATCAGCTCCGCGCTGTCAGTGGGACATTGTGTCATGTCTATGCTAAGTTCACTGTTAACAGGAGATAACTAGTATTGGAGTGTCTGATAGTTGGTTTGTTTGTTTTTTACCTCCCACCCAACAGTGGTTTGTCAGATACTATCATTTTGGACATAATATCAAACTACCTGGTGCTTCCCAACCGAATCACAGTTCCTCTCGTCAGCGAAGTTCAAATAGCACAGTTGCGGTTTCCTATACCAAAGGTAAGCATCCGTTCATTAACACTTACAGACAGACTGGAGGAACTCTTCACATACTTGGGTGTTGTGACTTCTTGTATTTCTCCTAACAGCAGCCTTGCCACGTGGATCTTTTTTTTTTTTGCGGTACACGGGCCTCTCACTGTTGTGGCCTCTCCTGTTGCGGAGCACAGGCTCCGGACGCGCAGGCTCAGCGGCCATGGCTCACGGGCCCAGCCGCTCCACGGCATGTGGGATCTTCCCAGACCGGGGCACGAACCTGTGTCCCCTGCATCGGCAGGCGGACTCTCAACCACTGCGCCACCAGGGAAGCCCCACCACGTGGATCTTGATGCAGTAAAGGTGGTCTGTCCTGCCCTGTTCCTTAGGAGATTGGCTAAGGGGCATCTGGCCGAAAACTTTCAGAGACTTGAGGACAGTTCTTAAACCTCAGCTGTGAACCTCAGAGCTGCTCATAGGGATTTAATTCTGCAGATATCATTGCAAGTTGTAAAGAACAGCTATGACAACTTATTTATTGCCTCAGAAAGCACTTCCTATTTGTATGTATCAAGATGTAACAGTTCAGCCTAAGCTGGGAACGTTGTACAAGCCTCCCCTCAGATATGACAAAGTGGGCATCTTTGAGGTCATTCAGTGAGGGATGTGGCAGGCACGTCGTTAGTGTTACAGCTGCCCTGGGTGGGATGGAAGGGCATGGCCGGGGCTGAGTCACAGGCCTGGGGTTAGGCAGCAGCTTCACTTTGGGAGCATATTCCTTGGTGTGTCTGGGCTGCTGTTTCTTCATCTGTAAGTTGGGGTGATGCCTGCACACAGAGGCGGGTCACACATGTTGGAGTCACCTTCGTTTGAGTAAACTAAACAACCTCTGTCTGAGACTGTGAGAGCCTGCTGGCCAAGGACGTGGAATCCTCTGCTGGTCACAGAGCTGGAGGGTTGGCCCCAGTTAGCAAGGGCTTCTCCCCCCTGGGCTTCACCCCACCCGTCTGGTCTGACCAACCTTGGGCTCCAGAAGTGGAGTGGGCAGCCTGTCACATGGTGTCTGGTCCTAGTTCAGTGTTTGTTTCCTGAAGTAGAAGTGGCCAGCCTTTCCCCACTGCCCGTTACTCTTTCTAGGTAAATTCGATCTCAGTAACGGTGCACAAACCAACAAACGTGCATGAGCATTCCTGTATTTTTTCAAGTAACAACACCCCAGTCATTCATGCCCAAATTAGTTACATTGTTGGCATTCAGCAGATGTGATGGGACACCATGTATGAGACAGGGATGTCTTTTTTTCCTTAACTTAGGATTCTCATCTCTGGAAACGCAGGCCTGCCTTTCCACATAGAAATCCCCATGCTCCTAGGCCATTAGGCTTTGTATTCTCTGAGTACAGGTGACCATCTAAGCCTGCCCGGATCCAGCCTCCCTGCTGCTCAGATATGTTTGTTGCCACATTATCTAAGCTTTAGACCTGTGAAAATATAAGCCAGGGATTTTGTTTTGTTACGGTTTTAAAAGCGTATTTATCTGTAAAAATGTCTATCTTTCTATGCTGGTTGGTTCAGAAATACTACCTGGTAATTTTTTTAAAAGTGTTTTGTGGTGTAGAATGCTACCCTCCTAAAGGTAACTTTACAGGTTGTGTTTGCCTTGAAAGAAATATGAGTGGAGATTTTTAATTCTATCAATTAAACAACATTTTTGAAAAAGATAACTATGTTAAGTCTGTGAGTCATATGTATCTCAGATTTTCAGTTTCCTATCCATAAAATAGGTTTAATGACAGTATTTCACAGGATGTTGTAAAAATTCAGTGAAGTAATTGGAAAGTAATTGCACATCAAGGACTTAGGAACAGTCTCGTGCATCCTGTAGTGCCAGTTATCACTGGTTATCACTGCAGTTACCACTAATGTTACAACTACCGAAACACAGGACTGTTTGGTGACCCATGAGGCCCTGTGCCATCTGACCTCCTGCCGTCCTACCCTGCCCAAGTTGGGCTCCTGGGGCACAGTGCCGCTCTGGGACCCCCCGTCCCAGGAGAAGTCTGCAAGAGGTGGTGGCTCACGCTAGCCCATCCTGTCTCTGGCTCCGGTCAGACCCCTGGGACCCCGTTGTGCTGCTCCTGGCATCACGTGTTTGCCTTTTTTGCTCAGGGAGGAGGAGCTGCCTGGTCCCTGTGCACAGGCTTCGCTCCGTGTCTGTTGGGTGAGCCAGTGAGCAGTCTGCTCTGTCTTCCTTCTTTCCAGGGTGTCCTGAGGATACACTTTATTGAAGCTCAGGATCTTCAGGGAAAAGACACTTACCTTAAGGGACTTATCAAGGGGAAGTCAGACCCCTATGGAGTGATTCGAGTTGGCAACCAAATCTTCCAAAGCAAGGTCATCAAGGAGAACCTCAGTCCCAAGTGGAACGAGGTGTACGAGGTGAGGGAGTGGGTGCTGCTGCCGTCCCCCCCCACATTCCTGTTCCACTCCTGCTGCGGGGTCGTGGTGTGCTTATTTAGTTCAGGGTAATCTCAATTCTCTTTGCTTTCATTTTCCATTTTTAAAACTATTGTACCTTGTATCCCTACCTCACACAAAATTTTAAACCTTAATCGCATCAAGCTATCGCAGTAAATAATTAGCCCTTAATACACATAAATATATTCCAAAATGAGGTTATTTACCATTTTGTAAATTTTCATTTAATACATCTGGACATCTCTACATGTCAATAAATATAGCTGTTCACTTGAGTAGGTACCATCATGTTTTTACTCAGAGAGATCTGGGCTTTTGGGTTCATTGTAACCAGTGCTGTATGAGTGTCGTGGGTTTTCTGCATTTGGCCAAGTTTTCCCCACATTACGCTCCTCAGAGTGGAATTGCTGCATCACAAGGTATGCGGTTTGGAAAGAACTGAGAAGTGGTGCAGTTTATACCCATCAGCTTCCCGTCCTCCCAGCCTGGTCTGTTGCCAAATCTCTCAATCTCGGAGTGGTGGTGAGTGGGGCACTTGCGGCCACCCTGCAGCCAGCACTGACCGGGGCCGCTGCCGGAGTGGAGAGACATCCAAGCTTGTGGCCCCCGGTAATTGGGGACAAGGCGCAGTGGCCCATGGCCGTGTGCGCGGATACAGGTCCCTAGCAGGGACCCTGCCATCCAGAAGTGTGTCGGGTCCGGCAGCGGGGACCTCAGTGCTGTGCAGCTGCTGCCGCTGACTGCAGTCACGTACTCAGTAGACACGATACTAGTGAATGTGAGATAACTGTGAGCTGCTACCTTTCAGGCTCTGGTCTATGAACATCCCGGACAAGAATTAGAGATCGAGCTCTTTGACGAAGACCCAGACAAGGACGACTTCCTCGGAAGGTAACTCCTTCGTGACTGAGGAGAGCGTAGACTCTTTTTCTTTGATAATCACTGTTAAACATGTAATATAACTTCAAAAACAGGATTATGTACATGTTATGTGTATTTTAAAATGGCTCTTAGATGTAGCGTTGCTTCACCTTAGATTTCTTAAAACACGGTTTGTTCCTAAAACATTCACATTTAAGTAAGTAAAGGAAAGCTGCTAGATCTGTGTCCATCATAGCAGCCACATGTTGCTATTTAAATTAAATTGATTAAAGTTAAGCAAAGTTTAAAATTCATTTTCTTAGTTGTGCTGCCCCATTTTAAGTGCTCAGCAGCCACGCATGGCCCCCAGTCCAGCCCAGCTCTCCAGCCTTTACACCAGGCAGGCAGGTGTGCGCTAGGTTATAGAAACAGGTTTTTTAACTTTTGATTTGTTATTGGGTTATGGGGGCGGGGAGTAGATAGTAATTTATATTGTGCCTATATACTGGAAAAGCAAATATTGACCTGTTTGCTTAAATTGAACAACCTGTACAGCTGAAAAAAATACCAGAAAACACACTTCAGCCTAACCTTTATTGTTTAACTGAATTTCTTGTGGCAAAAAAGATATAAGGATAGATGACATTGGACATGTCTGGCTTCATCAAGAATGGCCTGTGTGTTAGGCTGTGACCTCAGAATTCATTCATGAGACAGTTTAATGAGGAGCAACCAAAAGATTTCAAGCAAGGCAGCGAACAGATGAGACCTGCATTCCAGTAAAGCCACTGTTAGGCTATCAGGGACCGAGACTGGGGACTGGCCGGCCTTCAGGAGGCTGTTGGGATAGATCAGGAGAGAGATGTCAGGTCTGACCTGGGGCAGAGCTCGGGGGCAGAGAGGAGGGGTGGCTGCAGAAGAAGGGGGTGTCACTGTCCCGTCCTGGTCGTCTCTGGCTCGGGGGGCCGGCTGCATGCTCCCAGCAGTGCAGGATTATTGGGGGAAATGGAACTGGCTGTCGGGGACATGCCGAGCATGAGGCAGAGGCCTCTGTGGCCACAGAGACGCTGGTCAGAGCTGAGGAGCGAGTCTGGGGAGGCAGTCAAGGCCTAACTGAGCGTGCAGGTGGCTGAGCCGGAGCTATGGGCAGCAGCTCGGAGGGCACGCCAGGCCCAGGGCAGAATATGCCTGCACAATTGGGGTGCGTGTGAGCAGCTCCGTGTGGGGAAGACCAGCCCTCCCAGCTCTGACCGCAGCTGTGCCTCACCGAGTGTTCCTACCTCCCCGCTCTTCCCTACCTCGCTTCACTCTCGTGGGTGGAAGCTTGGGGAAGCTTTTGGAAGAAGTCTGTTTCTTGACAAATTAGCATTTTGTTGCATTTCTGGAGTACCTTTTCATAGACTAATGCTTAAGGTTATTTCAGTTGCAAGAAGTGTGTTTCTGTGTTCTAAAGTTGTTGTATTGTTATTTCTATAGTCTTATGATTGATCTTATTGAAGTTGAAAAGGAGCGCCTTTTAGATGAAGTAAGTTTCCTTTGAGTATTGTTCTATTTCATGAGTGTTGACAGAGCACCTGCTGCCACCGCCACCTGATGGTCTGAGAACTTAACATCCGCTCACAGACGTTGAGGACTTAGGCCTTCTAGTAACAGCAAAGTGAAAAGAAGTCAGCACCTACCAGACACTCGAAATTCCTGAGGATGCAAACACACACCAACTTTGTTTCAGGCAGGCACGCTCTCCTTCGGAGTCAGGGCAGAATCTGGGAGAAACTCCCCAATGACAGGCATTTTAAAGATAGTTGGAGTTCACAGCAGAGCTGGCACAGTGCAGTTGATGAGAAATTGTCCCATGAAAGATACCCACAAATACAGTATGAATTGACAGCAACAGACGTACTTCAAGCAAGATATTGCTATCAGAATAAAAAGGATAAAAAAGGAAGTTTGTGGTGGCTTCTAAAAGATGGGTAAGATTTGGATAAGTAAAGCGTAATTAACCAAATCACTGCTGAGATCTGCTTTCAAAGTAACATGTTTCCCTTCCCATGCACGCCAGCACACACTCAACAGGTATCTGCAGTTTATCATGTTGTGTGCCAGGTGCTGTGTGCAGTGACAGGCAGAGCAGACAAAGCCCTGCACTCGGGGCAGTCTCTTCTTAATACTGAGTGTTTGGGGACCATCCTCGATTAATTGCTTTGTGGCTTTTAAGCTGAAACAACTGTATACTAATTATTAGTATATAGTGATGAGGAAAAACAGACCTGTTAATGTGTCTGATATTGAAATTCAGACTTGGGATCAATGTTATATTCTCTCTTGGCCCATAAATTCTATGGAAGTCCATACGTAAAAGCCTGACAGTGTTGGGTGGTATAAGAGGACATTTGAGTCCTTGCATGTGAATCGGGGGTGGAATTGGGAGTCAGTGAGTTAAGACACGCAAAGTGGCCACTGCTGTTGGTGTCTGGGGGCAGCAGCTGGTTCTCAGGCCTGGAGCTAAAGGTGGCAGGACTCAGGCCTTCTGCGTTTGTGGAGACTGTTCAGTTTGCGTGTCTGATTCAGGAGGATTTTGGCTGAACTGTCTTGCTTTCTCTGCAGTGGTTCACCCTGGACGAGGTCCTCAGAGGAAAGCTGCACTTGAAACTGGAGTGGCTCACGCTCATGCCAGATGCTTCAAACCTCGAGAAGGTGCTGGATGGGGTCCCATGACAGCCTGCACTCCTGATCGCTAAGATTAGTACCTTTAAACTGTGCTGCTGCTCACTTAAAAAAAATACAGCAATCATTTTGACTCCTGTGCTGTAAATCACTACAGTAGTACCAGGGATAAATTAGAGATAATGGAATTTTACAGGTCATTCTCACCTGTTTTATGAGATCTTTAAATTTTGTGCTTGATTATTGTATAGGGATTTGAAGAGGCACAGGTGACCTGAATGCTTCGTTTGATTGATCTGAATAGAATCTTATGTTCATTCTCTCTGTATTGCATATATCAGATGCTTATTTCTCCACTTATTCTCTTGAGGATTATAGACATAATCAGGAAGAAGTAGGAACCTTGGAAACCCACCTGCTGAAGCTTTTTCCTTTCCTTGTAGGTGCTGACAGACATCAGAGCTGACAAAGATCAAGCCAATGACGGGCTGTCCTCCTCGCTGCTCGTCTTGTACTTGGACTCAGCCAGGAACCTCCCGGTAGGTGCCTCCGCGAGAGCCCACTGGGTGCTCGTTTCCTGGCAGTGGATCCTGCTGTGTTCAGCCGCGCCCACGCCATGTCCCCATTCTTGTTGCTGTGTTTTCACTTCACTCCAGTCCAAGAGAGCAGCAGTGGAGAGGGATACGTGTGCATTTCCTCCATGAGTGTAATTTTATGTTTACATCTTATTGGTTTATCCAGGATGGTCAGAATTATCTTACATGTTTTAAGAAGAAATCTCCAGTACATAGGAAAAGAATACACCTAGTAGTTAGAGAAGAAGATTTTCTGTAGAGAATCACTAATTATTAAAATGTAGTGCCTAAAGATGAAAATTATATCCCTTTGGCATCATCCTGGAAGTAGCACAGCAGGGTGACGGGGCAGCGTCGGGTGATCCCCTGCACACACGGCTTCTGGCCCAGAGCAGTGCCTCTCCTCGTGGGCGTCAGAATCATTTCATTCTCAGAAAAACTATAGAGAACAGTTTTTACAGACAACGACTAGAAGCGTGGAGAAGGGTCGATCAAGCCCTGGTGTGATGCTCGCCTCCACACTGAGGCTAGTGTGCTTGTGATCAGTGTTTATTGTTTTGATAATTTTTTTTTTGCTTGTTTTTGTTTTTGTTTTTGTTTTTGTTTTGCGGTACGCAGGCCTCTCACTGTTGTGGCCTCTCCCGTTGCGGAGCACAGGCTCCGGACGCGCGGGCCCAGCGGCCATGGCTCATGGGCCCAGCCGCTCCGCGACATGTGGGATCTTCCCGGACCGGAGCACGAACCCGTGTCCCCTGCATCGGCAGGCGGACTCTCAACCACTGCGCCACCAGGGAAACCCTGATAATGTGTTTTGAGTGCCCATTCACTTGTTCAATAGATGGCCTTCCTTGTTCCATTTCACTGTTGGAGGCCAGTTTTGTTGAAGGAAAGACAACTACCTCCAGATGAAAGGTGTTTCCTCCTGAAATGATACTGGTTCCAGGTCACCCAAGTGCACCTGTAGACAGTCCCCCAGGGTGTGTCCTTGGTGCGGGTGGACGTCTGGGCATCTCACCTCACTGTGATCGCACCATGCTGTTCCTTTACCTCGTGAAATGCACACCCTGATTCTGTTTAGCACCTCTCAAGGGTTTAAAATTGTGCATTACTTGGGCTTTGTTCACAAGCAGAGTCAATGTATTTTGGGCATCTCTATGTTTTAAAGTTTTTAACGATTAAAATCTGATCATGTATTTTTTTCATATTGGGAAGATGTAACAATTGTGTGCATAAATGTATATAATTGTACTCTTTCTTTCAGTGAAGGTTTAACCTTTCTGCAGAATTACTTGTACGGTAGAACTTTTTGCTTTTAACCACAATAATGTTTTAAAGTCTTTCATAATGCCTGATGGAAGTGAATTTGTTATGTATTTTAGGATATAGAGCAAAGTGGTGGGGAATTGGCCTCTCTTTAGAACTGTGTGTTTTGTCACATTAAATTAAAATTGAATAATGTCATGTAAGCAAAAGACAGAAAGAAAAGTGATTGTACAACCCTCTGTTAAAAGGGCACTTTGTGCATGAAGGTATGCTCTGGCCGTCAAAGGCAAAGGATCTTTACAAAACCACTGCCCGGTTGGGCCTGTCTCCACGGGAGTGCGTGCTGTCCCCTGCATTTCTGCGTGATTCTTTGACTCTGCCTGTTGCATCCTGGTTATTAGTGCTCTTGTGCCTTCATTGACCACAATCCACCATTCTTTGCTTTCTTCTCCCATTTCCATTTTCCCAAGAGTATCTACGAGGGAAACTTTGGGTGTGGCTACTTAAAAGAGAGGCGAGCGTCGGGACTAGTGTTTTGTGAAAATACTGCCTCAGTCTGTAGAGCACTATTTGTGAGTTCTCAGTGTTCTTCCTTCCTTCTGTTTGGTGGAGACTGCTAGAATGTGGACTGGAACTTCAATGCCATCTGCTCAGTGGTGGAATGACGTGCATGCTTTTTCAGTTTCTTGCATGATTTCAGTTACTGGGCATGTTTCTTTCGTGCTTGTTTTGTGAAACGTAACACTGCTGTAACTAATGTTGGTGACTGCATCTGATACCGAGGTGGACAAACCCCATGAGCCATGGAGGAGCCTTGGGCTCTGACGCTGCTCCTGGCCCTTAAAAAATTAAAAAAAAAAAAAAATCATCTGAGGAAAAAGTAGTGAAGCCATAATGATTAAAATGGATTTTCTTATGGTTCATCTCAATGTGAGATGTAAATATTTCTTTGCAAGCTTTCAAAAAACTTCCTTAAATCTACTTTCTCCTCCTGACCAAACACAGAAGTGTCAGAGCTTGACTTTCCATGAAGTCCCCCGTGGCCTTGGGGACAGTCAGTGAAGACAGAAACTCACTGCTGCTCTGAAAACACGCCTTCTCCCTCCCCATTTAACCAGAGCTCCTAGGGTGCAAAAACATGTTGAGTTTATGATTCACTTCTTTTAAGGAACTTAAAGAATTTCCTGGGGTGGATAATTGAGCATTTCTACCTTTATCTGGGAAGCTGATTTTCATCTCATATGTTTCCCTGAGGCCTTGCTCTGGTGCCTTGATTCCTGGCACTCTTCTTGGTCCTTTTAGCAGTTATTTTCACTTGCTTTGGGGTCAGAGAAAGCCACCGATGGCTTAGTCATTAGTCTAGAAACTAATTATTGATTTAATTCAATAACTAGTGAGATTCTTAAAGTTCATTTGTTTCATTTTAATTTGTTATTTCTATTTCTGCATGCATTCTCAGTTTATTCTTATTTAAAAAATAAAAAAGAAGGGGGAGAGCAAAACTGAAAGAATAGGCATTTTTGACCCATTTTATAGGTGAGGACAGTCAAGCCCCTGAAGAGTGGGTGAGCTGCTGTTGCGTCTCCTCGCATCCCCTGCCCACCTGCTGGGAGGTCAGAATGAGGGCAGTCATGCATATCAGCAGCTGTTTTCTGTCACTTCCAGGTGTTTCCTAGTGGAAATCTGTGTTGTAAGCTGCTGTAAATGACAGTCTTGCTCAGCTGCATGAGTTACTGTTTTCTGTAACTGCTTCTTTTAAAGGAAATATTTCTGAACTTGTGTCAGGATTTTTTAAATTGCTTTGTAATACTTAGCTAAGACGTGGCTGGGTTATCCAAACTAACTTTCCTCCCACATTACCAAAACCACATGTTCTGCTTGATGATTCAGTTGTAGGAATCAACAAAATGTCCTACAAAATAAATTCGAATAGATTGATCACTTTTCTCCCCTTTGATTGTCAGTGTGAAGTGAGATCAGTTGTCAGTTGTCCCTAAAGGCTGAGCCTGTTGCTATTTCCAGTAGAGGTTTTGGGCTGCTGCCAGCCCGTCGCTCTCTTACCTTTTGCTGCTCAAAACTCTCTTCATGTTCAGCCTCACCAGTGCATTTCCACCAGTGGTCCTGTCTGGAAGCCTCAGCACAGCAGGACTTTCTCCCAAGCTGGAAACGGCCTCTTTATCCTGTGGCCTTAGCACTCGGGCCTCCTCCTTCTGGCCAGAGGAACGAGAGGGTGATTTCTGACCCCCGGAGGCCAGCTTCAGACCCTGAGGCCTCCATGACCACATGCATTTCCCAAGTGCTTTCCAAGGGCTCTGCGTGCACAACTCATTGAGTCTCAGGCTGGCAGGATCCTTTCTTAGATGAGGCACTGAGATTAGAGACCCAGGGTTGCCACTAGCAAGCCACAGAGCCAGGATCTGAGCACCGCTGTGTGACCCAGAGCCCACGTTTTCCACCCTCCTGTCTGGTCCATCCGTGTATAAAGTGAATTTGTTACCACTTCATTAAGTTTGTAAGTTCATAGTGCTGTATATGGAGTTTATCTGAGGGGAGTGGTGTTTGCACTAATGTCCACTTTATACATAAAAACGTTGGCTGTATAACATGGAGACCCTTGGGTGTGATGCTTCTAGGTGCTCTGTGAAAGTGATTTTAGCTCTCAGTTTAAAAAATTGCAGGTTACTGTTACTGCCCCTGCTTATGGTGAGCAGCCCCAGAGTGGACGGTGCAGTGATGTCTGGAGGCCCCACGCTGGGCCCTCACCGAGTGCACCTGAGCAGCCTGATCTGTCTCACCCCAGGCCGGTGCAGCTTCCCACGCCCACGCTCACAGGCTCCTCTTGCACCCCTGACACCCACCATGGCTTCTCTCTTTGTTTCACTTCACTTGATGCACTTGGAATAACATGTGCACAGTACAGGTCATATCCTTGCAAAGTTAGAGTTTCCTTGGTGCCCGCAGAAGGTCCGTCCTCACAGCTCAGGGCAGCAGTTCCCAGCCCGGCCTGGCCCCCCCCTCTAGGGGCATCTGCTGGGGCTGGTGTTTCAGGCTGCTTCATAAAGAATAGAATTCAATTTGAAGTTAATTACAACTCAAGTGATCAAGTGATCACTTGATGAAGTGATCAAGTTTTTCATCTTAAATGTTAATCCTCAAAGGATCTTGCAAAACAACTCAGTCTTGCCCTTTTGAGGGCAAGAAAGTAATGAGTTTTTAAAAATCAATACAAGTAGGACATAAAACCTGTAATAATAGAACTTTAAAGCGAGGAGGAACTTTTGAGGTGATCTAATCAGCCTCTGCATTTTGTGCTTGGAAAAGAATGGGGGACGAAATAGATCGGGTCCCATCTCTGCTGTGGTTTTCCACTAGAAGGTAAAGTTCAGAAGGAGGAAAAGTAGGGTTTGGTGTTATAGGATATGACTTGGTTTGAGAGCAGTTGGGGCGTCTGTGGCCCATTCATTTGTACTTTAGGTAAAACCTTTAGGTTAATAATGGTTGATATTTTAGGGGTTTGTTCAAGCAAAGGATAGTAAATAGAACCCTTTCCTCAAGTTTCACTCTTGGATTTTTCAAATCCCAAAGACAGGAGGGGTGGGGGAGTAAAAGAACAGTAATCATAGAAGGTAAGGAAATATGTTTTGATATTTATAAAGGTTTAGTCTAAGATAAAATCTTGGGCAATAAGAATACTTTTACAAATGGTTTATACTGTTTCTTTGTTTAATTCTTGGTGGTTTTTGTTTAAAGATTTTTTGTTGTTGTTTTCGTAAATTTTCATGTCATTAACCTTAACATAAACTCCTCATTGCATGTTTTATTAACCCTTGGTGTATTCATTTTCTTCTGACTTGAAAGAGTAACCCATTAGAATTTAACCCTGATGTCTTGAAGAAGGCTGCAATTCAGAAAGCTTTAAAGGTAAACTAATAGTTTTCCCTTCGAAAGTTAATTAAAACATATTGAAAGAGATGATGCTCTAACCTTTATCGGTTTATTGACAAATTCTTCCCAAAGTAATAGAGTAATTACTTGTTTAGTTTCAGAGAGCCTATTTTTGTTGTCAAAGAAATAGTAGTTAGAAGAATTTAAGTCGATTTTGACAATAAACTTTACAAAATACCAATATGGTAAATTAGACT
Source organism: Leucopleurus acutus (assembly GCF_964270905.1). Classification (NCBI taxonomy): domain Eukaryota; kingdom Metazoa; phylum Chordata; class Mammalia; order Artiodactyla; family Delphinidae; genus Leucopleurus; species Leucopleurus acutus. The sequence continues at coordinate 108,574,601 of NC_139144.1, read as the reverse complement.
TTTGTCCTGTTGGCCTTAGGCAGCAGTATCTAAGGTGGTTTTAAATCATCTGTACTTCAATTGGATTTGAATTTGTGAAAATGGTGAAGTAAAGTTCTGTTTAAAATCTTAACCAGTTTTTAGATTATGATTAAAACGTATGCCCGATGCACTGTGACTTTCCATTAAAAAATCACCTCTTCCAATATGCTGAGTCAGGGCTGTCTCTGAGTCAGTGACCTCATGGCTTTTGGTGCTGCTAGTTTGGGTGACAGATCTTTTAAGAAGCTTTAAATCTCATTAAATGAGGTATATTGAAAACTAAGCTCCACTCCTGAAAACGACATGAGCATGTATTTTCTGGCTAAATTGTTAAAGGTTTTCTATGGCTTACAAATGTTTTATTATTTTTTTCTAATTTCTTTGAGCATTTTAGACTTAAATATTTTGGGGGGTGAGGGGTTAAATGTAGTTGCTTTAAGAAAATTCTATCCAAAGGAATCAGGAATGGTTTTTAATCAGTTTCATCCAGAAGAATAAGTTACATTTCAAAAGTGAAGAAGACTAGCATCCTGCTTTGATGCAGCATTTAGTAAGCCCTTAACCCCACCCCACACTGAGGAGGTGAGGTGGCCTACTCCTTTGGAGTACTAGTTAGTTAGCAGAGTAGTCGAAATACCTGTTCAGATAGAAAGCCCAGAGATAAACCCACGCATATATGGTCACCTTATTTTTGATAAAGGAGGGAAGAATATACAGTGGAGAAAAGAAAGACAGCTTCTTCAATAAGTGGTGCTGGGGAACCTGGACAGCTGCATGTAAAAGAATGAAATTAGAACACTCCCTAACACCATACACAAAAATAAACTCAGAATGGGTTAAAGACCTAAATGTAAGGCCAGACACTAAAAAACTCTTAGAGGAAAACATAGGCAGGACACTCTATGACATAAATCACAGCAAGATCCTTTTTGACCCACCTCCTAGAGAAATGGAAATAAAAACAAAAATAAACAAATGGGACCTAATGAAACTTCAAAGCTTTTGCACAGCAAAGGAAACCATAAACAAGATGAAAAGACAACCCTCAGAATGGGAGAAAATATTTGCAAATGAAGCAACTGACAAAAGATTAATCTCCAAAATTTACAAGCAGCTCAATATCAAAAAAAAAACAACTCAATCCAAAAATGGGCGAAAGACCTAAACAGACATTTCTCCAAAGAAGATATACAGATTGCCAACAAACACATGAAAGGATGCTCAACATCACTAATTATTAGAGAAATGCAAATCAAAACTACAATGAGATTATCACCTCACACCAGTCAGAATGGCCATCATCAAAAAATCTACAAGCAATAAATGCTGGAGAGGGTGTGGAGAAGGGAACCCTCTTGCACTGTTGGTGGGAATGTAAATTGTTACAGCCACTGTGGAGAACAGTATGGAGGTTCCTTAAAAAACTAAAAATAGAACTACCATAGGACCCAGCAATCCCACTACTGGGCATATACCCTGAGAAAACCATAATTCAAAAAGAGTCATGTACCAGAATGTTCATTGCAGCTCTATTTACAATAGCCAGGACATGGAAGCAACCCAAGTGTCCATTGACAGATGAATGGATAAAGAAGATGTGGCACATATATACAATGGAATATTACTCAGCCATAAAAAGAAACGTAATTGAGTTGTTTGTAGTGAGGTGGATGGACCTAGAGACTGTCATACAGAGTGAAGTAAGTCAGAAAGAGAAAAATAAATACCGTATGCTAACACATGTATGGAATCTAAAAAGCAAACAAACAAAAAGGTTCTGAAGAGCCTAGGGGCAGGACAGGAATAAAGACGCAGCCGTAGAGAATGGACCTGAGGACACGGAGAGGGGTAAGGGTAAGCTGGGACGAAGTGAGAGAGTGGCACGGACTTATATATACTACCAAATGTAAAATAGATAGCTAGTGGGAAGCAGCCGCATAGCACAGGGAGATCAGCTCGGTGCTTTGTGACCACCTAGATGGGTGGGAGGGAGACGCAAGAGAGAGGAGATATGGGGATATATGTATACATATAGCTGATTCATTTTGTTATAAAGCATAAACTAACACACCATTGTAAAACAATTATTCTCCAATAAAGATGTTTTAAAAAAAAAAGAAATACCTGATCGTCACCAAAACACTGGGAGGAATCATATCCATAGCCTTCGCTCACCATTTCTTTAATAACTGAAGATTATTGACCCACAGAGCGTGATGGTTAGAATGAAGTCTCTCCAGTTAGGCTAGACTGTCTGGGCTTGAATCCCAGCACAACTGCTCGTCAGTGGGACCTGCAGCAGGCTGCTGAGTCCTCCCTGGTTTGTTACTCAGAGTGGTAGTGATATTCTCTTCTGTATGGGAGTGTTGAGTACATTAACTAAATACATGCATGTAAAAGTGCCCAGTGTAGCGAGCATAATATATATTTTTAATTGCTATTCTATTATTTAAGCCTAACAGCTGAGTTCTGGAAATGATATTATGCCCATTTTATAGATATGAAAACTGAGGTTCAAATAAATATGTAAATCTCAGTAATCAAGTGGTAAAAAGCTAAGATTTAAATTCAACACAGTCTGACTTAAACGCTTATATTTTCATTATACCTTGTGTGTCTTACTTGTGCTCATGCATTTTGAATATTGCGTCCTGATAGAAAACTTAGTCACTGATTTAACCTTATTTCATAGAATCCAAAACATCATCCATTTTAGGATGCAGGTTTCGCATCCATGGGTTCAGCCAACCGAGGATCGAAAATATCCTGAAAAAATCTACAGATAAAGTTCCAAACAGCAGCATTACATTGTGTTTGCAACTATTTACATAGCATTTATACTTTATTAGGTATTATATGTAATCTGGAGATGACTTAAATTATATGGAGGATAACACCAGGTCATTTTATAGATGGGATTTGAGCATCCTCGGATTTTGGTATCCTGGGGGGTCTTGGAACCAACCTCCCACAGATGCTGAGGGACGACTGTACACCATTATTTTATGTACTGCTAGGAAAGAAAGTAAGGTGATAGTGTTTATTTTATACTTACTGAAAGAGTTTTTAGACTTAGGATAAACATAGATTTTTATCATGTCACATGCACACACAGAAGGAAAATATAAGCAAAATAAATTGATGAAGGCAGTGATAACTACCGCTCCACTGTAATCTGCCCAAAAACAGGCGCTTAAAGTCGTCAATTGTAAGTTTCATTTTGTTTTCAGTGATGTTAGAAAGTTTAAAAGGCGGGGAGGAGGGTATATTGAAACTGATGAGCTACAGTAAACCTCTAGGAATGAATGGCTACTTTTTCAGAGATTAAGTAAGTGTATTAGTTAAACTCAGCTTCTGTATCAAAGACTCAAGAGTAGCAGTAGCTTAAGTAAAGACAGAAGTTTATTTCCCTTGAATGTCGCAGAATTCTGGCCTGTGGCTTCGCAGTGCTCAATGCCTCCAGCCAGAAGGGGGGCACAGCAAAGGCCAGACCTCCCCAGACTGTTACAGGGCCACACCTGACTACAAGGGAGATTCGGAAATAGAATCTGTGTCACAGAGGATTTGTGTGCTCAGCTATGACGCTAGGACTCTCGTGTTAAGGGAAGAAGGAGAAATGGATTTAGGGGGGAAATTAGTATTCTCCCACCGTAGTCTGTAGCCTGGGATTTTTTTTTAACAGTGTTTATTTCATTTTGCAGAATTCATTCACATCAAAAAGATGAACCAGAAACTAGATTATCGCAGTAGGTTTGGGCTAGTAATATTTTATTCCAATAGTCATGAATTTGACGCCTCTGTCATCGTTGCAGTGTTGAGGATTGACTCTAAAATTATTTAACTTAAAAACATTTTGTGACCTTCTAATTAATTTCCACTAACACAAATATTTAACAGCATCTTCTTGTGGGGCTAAGTTATAAATAAACCTCATGTCCCATATATGTTGCATTTTACTATGTATTCTTCTATCAGCTGTCTGTGCTAAAGTATGCTTCTTACCATTTTTTCTTATTCCTGAATTTTTCTCATTGCATTTGTATCTGCTTAAATGCAATTTAGATTGATGTTTATTCTTCCAGTCAAAATTACTTAGCAGCTGGTAAGCAAGGTTCGATAATCTGATAGGTACATGTTTGAACAGAAGATACTAAATTAAAAACGTGAAAATGTGCCTCTGACACTTTATCATTTTTATGATTCCAACCAGAAGACTGTTCTGAATCACACACTCTCACATTTGTCCTTCCTGTGCTTTTCTGTTTCCATTTGTTGCACTTTATTCATTTTGTTACCCTAGTAAAATAAGTTTTGAGAGCTGGAATTAACATTAAAGATTTTCGGAAGATTCCGTTTTTCCAAAGTTGCTTGCTTTAAAAAATAAAAGACCTTAACGTTTTAAAATTGTTTGCAAATACAAGTTTTCTTGATTTATTTTATGTAGATACAAGTATGGCTTTGGGGTGTGTTAGCAATTAATTGTTTTCCAGTTAAATTGTGCCTAGATACTCCCTGTAACTGAAGTATCAGAAGTAAATAGAAATGACTGTTAATATAAGCCAATAATCCCATTTTTAGTGATCCCCATTTCAAGATGTGTTTATTGATTTTTATCTGTTTTTTGTTTTTGGATAGTCAGGGAAGAAAATAAACAGCAACCCAAATCCTCTTGTCCAAATGTCAGTTGGTCACAAGGCCCAGGAGAGCAAGGTAAGGCACCAGCAGTCTGACTGGGGCACTTCCGTGTGACCGTGCTGTCACTGTCACCAGTTGGGGGTGGCGCAGGCATCAAGACCATTGATTTATGAGTCTTTCTTTTGTTTTCTCAAATCAGTTGTTGGATAACCAGCTACTTAATTTGGTATCAAATATATTCATTTAAAAGTAACATTAAAAAGTGACACGAATATGTTAATTATGCTTTTGCTTGATTTCATGGGTAGATGACATGGGACAAATTCTAAGTTTCCTTTGAATGTCCTGTTAATATTTTGTTTAAAAGACAACCAGCAGTGCACAGGAAGTCCCCTACATACGAACGAGTTTCTTTCTGAGAGTGAGTTCGTAAGTCCAATTTGTTCGTTAAGTCCCACAGAGTTAGCCTAGGTACCCAACTAACACAATCGGCTATATAGTAGTGTACTGTAATAGGTTTATAATACTCTTCACACAAATAATACATGAAAAACAAACACACAAAATAAAGAAAACATTTTTAATCTTACAGTACAGTACCTTGAAAAGTACAGTAGTACAGTCCAACAGCTGGCATCCAGGGGCTGGCATCGAGGGAACAGGCGAGAAGAGTGACCAACTGGAGGAGGGAAAGGAGGGGTCGTCAGCAACAGGAGCCAGAGGGCAGGCTGCAGTTTCCCTCCGCCTGATGTGCACGACACAGGCTCTGGTTCCTCTCTGGAACCGGATACACATTCGCGTCTTTGAAAGTTCACAGCTTGAAGGTTCATATGTAGGGGACTTGTTCAACAAATACGATTCTGTTCAAAAACTGAGAGAGGGCATTGCTGTTGCTATAATATGTGCTACTTTCAGGAAACATTTCAGGAATTCCTCCCTTTTATTAACTGCTAACCATTCATCTAAGAAACTTCCTGACGTGCAGCAGTCCGCTGGCCTGGGGAGGTCGTGGAGTGAGGACCACACATGCAGATGTCGCATTGTCATGGGGCCTGGGACCCAGGCTGGAAGCTACTGGCAGCTCATCCACTGACACGCTCCGGACCTTCCACAGTTAACTCTTGATAGGACAGCCCAGAGGATGGGTGTCATCCGTAGCTGCCAAGTGCGATACTCGATAAACACAGTGTGGTAGTGCTTTGCCACAGCAAATATCCCAGAGCTGATTTTGGATATTTCTTTCAGATTCGGTACAAAACCAATGAACCTGTGTGGGAGGAAAACTTCACTTTCTTCGTTCACAATCCCAAGCGCCAGGAGCTCGAGGTGGAGGTAAGTGATTTGCATATTTACGTGGTTGTGTTTGTATCTCTGCGTCACATAGTCAACACAGGGAGAACCGCCATTGTGGGCCCACCAGATGTGTTCATGCCCTAGGTGTCGGGTGGGGGGCTGTCAGTTTTTAATTTTCAACTTTTGACTGACTGTTACTGGCGTCCAGAGGTGCAGTGGGTGTTGGTGTTCACATGTTGGCACCACTGTCAGCCCTGCTGGACGTGTGGATACCTCAGGGTACTGCTTGTAATGACACTTCCCTTCCTGTTCCTTCCCCGCTGCCAGCCCGGTCTCGGCGTCAGTGGACACCTTTGCCTCCTTCCAGATCCTAAGGGCAAAGCCTTTGTGTTTCACTTCCTTCTACTCCTCCTGCTGGTTTGCTGAGTGTTTTTGTAATGAATGGGTGTTGAATATTGTCAGAGACTTTTCTACAAGTATTGAGATGATCACGTGATTTTCCTTTTTAAGTTTGTAAATATGGTGAAATGCAGTGTTGACTTTTAAATCTTAAATCTTGCAAACATTTACTGGTTTTCAAGATTTAACATGAGAAAACCTTGCAAACAAACCTTTATTTGGACGTAACCCCACTTGTGCTGTAGTATCCTTTTTATGTGTTCAATTTAATTTGCTAAAATTTTAAGAATTTTTGCATCGTAAGTGAACAATAAAGGTATATTGTGCAGCACAGAGAACTAGAGCCATTATTTTGTAATAACTTTAAATGGAGTATAGTCTATAAAGTTAATGAATCACTTTTATATACCTGAAACTAATATAATATTATAAACTGTACTTCAATTTAAAAAAATAAGATGGGATAACCTTTAAAACAAAGAATTTTTTGCACTTCTCTTAAAATAATCTATAGTAACTGGACCTTGGATTTAAAAAAATAATTTTTAACATTCTGTAAACTTAGTTATTTCATTAAAAAATGCTTTTGCGATTACAGTTTAAACAATAAGCAATCAGGCTGTTCGGTTTTTACGTGTAGTTAACTTACTTGATCATTGCTGTAGAGCCTATGAAACCACCAAAGTTCTTACCCCTTTTGGTTAAACTACCTGTATTGCAGCAACCTAATAGGAGTGGTTCCTGTTGCAGAGGCAAAGCTGAAGGTTATTATTCAGGAGCCAGAAATTGTCATGCAGTTAAAGCAGATATTGTACATTTTGAGTAGAAGTCTTAAAAGAAACTTAGAAATGGGTCTTCTCCATGAACAAGTGTCACCACTAGAACTTGGCACACTACTAGGCATGTGTTTTGTCACCGTTTTCACAGGACTGAAGACATTTCCTTCTCATCTTCAGATTTGTGTGGACTGCTGCCTCTCAGCTCAGGGTCCTTGTAATGGATTCCTCGAACGGGGTTTTCTCTTTTTCGTGCTCATTATGACTATGTGATTGGGAGATGACCGGCCCTGTGACATGGCTACACTGTAGCATCACTATTTGCAATGTTTTGAGTCTCCCTGACGGGGTTTCCTACTGCGTTGTGCATGGCGACAGGATGTAGAAGGAGGTGGCCGAAGATGGGGTTTGGGGCCTTCCTGCGTGTTCTGTCTCCATCCCCAGCGTTGAGCGCTCTGTCGTGTTTGGCAGGTGAAAGATGAGCAGCACCAGTGTTGCCTGGGGAACCTGAGGATCCCTCTCAGCCAGCTGCTCGCCTGCGAGGACATGACCCTGAACCAGCGGTTCCAGCTCAGTAACTCAGGCCCCAACAGCTCACTGAAGATGAAGCTCGCCCTCAGGGTACTGCCGTCTCCAGAGCGCAGCTGGGGGAAGGGTCCTGGGTGGGCAGTGCCCGTGGTGCTCACGGTGCTGGGCACGGGGCAGGGATGACAGGGACGTGCTTTACGGGGAGTGTGAGTTTTCACATTGCTGCTGGCTGTGTAGCTCAGGGGAGAGATGACCAGGGCTTGGACTCCGATACCAACAGCAGCAGAGTTTCCAGGTTGCTTGAGCAGGCCCGGAATTGTTCCTTGGGCTTTCACATGAATCCCACCAGCGTTTTTTTTTTTTTTTTTTAATCCTTTTGTCCAGAAAGTATTGCTATCTGGATCAATAAAGTTTTCTGCTAATGTTAAATTTTCAAAGGTCATTCAGAAAAAAGAATTAAAAAAAACTCTGCAAGACGGTAGAGATTACAGGAAAAATATTGTCCAAAATAGACGATGATTCATTTGTAAGTACCTAAGGAAATGCTGAAAATAAAACTGGCAAACATACGGGAAAATGCTAAAACTCTCTGATTTTTAAAATGCAAATTAAAATGCAGAACCAACTTTTTTTTAAAGTAAAACAAACTTAGTCTGTGGAAGGTGTGATGGAAACGGCCTCCTTGTGCCTGGTCACAGCCTTTCCAGAAGGGACTTCAGTGTCTTCAGCTGTAAACCACAGAGCCCTTTCTCTGGAAATCTGACTCCTGGTAATAACACAGAACTGGGGGTGTTGGCTGCAGCTTTACTTGGTAAAAGCGGGAAGAAGCTTCAGGCCGTCGGGATGACCCCCAATGCAGGGTTTAGACTGCTTAGGTACATGTGCACGCTCAGAGCTAATGTGAAAGGAAGCAAAGCGGGGAGGTGTTGCTCCCATGTCAACCCTAGGGGTCTGGCAGCCTTGCCCTGCCCCGGTCGCTGGTGGAGACGGTAGGATAAGGGTCAGTGTAGGATGGGGTTTGTGGCTTGGGCTCTGCCACTGTCAAGCTGTCACCACTGTGCAGAAGAGTGGACAGGAGGAGGCCGGAGAGAGATGCACAGAAGTGTGGCTGGCACCACGCGGTGCTGTGATGCTTACCCGCATGTGCCTTTTTCTGCACTTTCTGTAATATGGTAGGATAGCTGAACAGAGAGGCTAGATTGTTTTTCATGTTTTGTGCCAAGCTTCAAAGAAACGTTTGCAAATGAGTATCTCTAAAGCTGTTCATGTATGAGGCTGTTACCAGTGTCACCCGTTTTAATTTTGTATCTATTTTCACCTCAAGGTACTCCACCTTGAAAAGCAAGAAAGGTCTCCAGACCACCAGCACTCAGCTCAAGTAAAGCGACCCTCTGTTTCCAAGGAAGGGAGAAAAATATCTGTCAGATCTCAGATGTCTGCATCGCCAGGCATTGCTGACAGCAGCACAGCCCCATCCACGCCGGTCATGGGGGGCTGCGATAATAAGCCAGGTGTGGAAGAGAGAGCCCAACCCGCAGAGGCCAGCCCGCAGGGTCCGCGGGACCTGGGCAGAAGCTCCTCCAGCCTCCAGGCCGGCAGCACCGGCTCCCCCAGCCACGTCTCCGTCAAGGAGCCCACCCCAAGCATCGCCTCAGACATCTCGCTGCCCGTCGCCACACAGGAGCTGCGACAGAGGCTGCGGCAGCTTGAGAAGTAACTAGATGCCCCTTGCTCTTGCTGAATTGGCTCTTGACCCGCGGGCTGCGGGGAGGGAACGCGGTCCTAAGCCAAACAGCTTTCAGGCAGTGTGGCCCTTTCGCTCACCGAGCCTTTGGCTTTCAAAGTAAACCTGCCATTTTCCAGGGCCTAGTATTTGGCTTATTTAAAGCTTAGGAACAGTGGGGGGATCCTCAGACCAGGAAGGCAGAGTCTAAAGCTGACCTGACGCGGAAAGGCTTGGTGGAAGCTGGACACGTTTGTCACATGAGAACAGGCCCTGCTCTTTCATGCTTGGCCCCCACCCATTTCACCGCCCAGCGGGTTTGTCTGTCTGTGGATGTTTGTGTGGATTTCTCACTTATGCCCCCTGAGTCATGGGCGTGTCCGTGGTTTCCTTAGATAAGGACAAAGTCTGCAGTTACCCTAACGTGAGCCTTTTCCTCTCAGCAGGGGGAGTGGGTTGCCCTTTGGGGCGGTCTCCTCTTTGCTGCCCTGCGGTGTGCTGAGCACGGAGCAGAGGCCGAGGTGTGGAGCCTGTGGCCCAGGGCTCAGCCGGGGCAGGCGGCCTTAACCCATGCGCAGAGCAGCTCTGCTCGTGGCTGCAATTTCAGGAGAAAGGAAGCAATCCCTGTCTCTCCCTTGCTCTAGAAAGAAATAGAATTTTAAATAAGAAACCAGTTTTTCCCAGGAGCTAAATTTGAGGAGAAACCGAGAAGATCTCAGAGCTGAGTCAGAGCCGTCATTGGTTGTCCTGGAGCTGGTGCCTCAGCCTGAGATGGGGATGGAGGGGAGGGGGTGTGACCTCATCAGACGACCCGTGAGGTGCACAGCAAGGGGCTCTGAGAAAGGAGCGCAGATTTGGGCAGTTCTAGGGTAGACATAGCTTCAGAAACTCTGAAGAGTGGATGCTTGTAAGGAGAGGCCTGTGTCTTGTTCTCACTTTGGGCCACATGGTTGTCAGCAATTGGGTTATATTGAACCCTCGGAGGAAATATGAATCCAGCTGGTCCGTTCATACCCAGAAGTTCAGACTAGGTTCACGTTCGTGGGTGCTTTGCTTCCCGCTTGTCTGAGTGAATGAACGTGCTCACAGCCGCTGTGCTGTCTGAGGAGTGCTCTCACTCTCGGCTTTGTTTCCTCAGTGGGACGACCCTGGGACAGTCCCCGCTGGGGCAGATCCAGCTGACCGTCCGGCACAGCTCGCAGAGGAACAAGCTGGTGGTGGTCGTGCACTCCTGCAGGTGAGCCAGGCTCTCGGCTCTCGCGTCACGGACAGCAGTTCGTTTCATTTACAGACGAGAGCAAGCAGGCAATACTGCAGTTAGATACCGTAGTCCTGGTTTTCAGGTTCTTAACCTTGTTTCATAACATTTTCTGTTACTAACCGTTTTGGTTGCTTTGTAACACTCCCTTAAACTGCCATATTGCAGTTCATAAAACATTCCCTGTGGTTGAACGTTTACAACATGATAATAAGCATAGTTTTCTTTTAGTGAAGTGTCTTTTGGGGATTCAGTTTCCAGGAGTGGATTTATAACAATTCAGAGAATTCAGGCAAGTCTGTGGGATAGTGACAGGAATAGCTGTAGTTGTTCGGGAAGAGCCCACGAGCTCTTTTCCCCACAAGCAGGACGGTTTGTACTGGTTCAGTAAACGTAACGTGATGTGATGGTGTTGCTTCAGTTTGTGTTTGATGACTGATGATGGTGTGGCGCTGATTATTTTCCTTTATGTGACTTGATTGTCTCACTAGTAGCTGTGATGGAGATATGTGGTAGAAATATTTGGACGTTATAAAAAGACGTGGAAACAGGAAAGTAAAATTAGTAACATTTAGAAACATGATTATATAAATGTCGAGTTCGCTTCACTACCTATTTATTGAGCACCTTCTATGTTCCTGCTGCCGAGATAATTACTATGTGAGATTCCGGAGCAGCAGTCTGATTCAGAGGACTCTCCCTCGTAGGCTTTCGGTCCATCAACAAGTGAACAATTGGAAGTGGTTGCAGGGACAGCTGACCCTTGAACAGCGTGGGTTTGAGCGGCATGGCTCCACCTACACGAGGAGCTTTTCAGTAGTAAATGCCACCACCCTACACGATTTGCAGTTGGTTGACTCCAAGGATGCGGAACCACATATGCGGAGGGTTGGAGCCCTTAACCTCCACGTGGTTCAAGGGTCGGCTGTAATTAAATACTAGCGTGTTTGGCCCAGTTGTCCGAGGACGAGAGCAGCATGAAGCTGCATGAAGGAGGTGGGCCTGCGTCTGTGAAGCGTTCGGGTGGACGAAGGGCAGAGGGTGGGGTCCGTGGCCTGAGCAGGAGCCGGGGAGGGGTCTCCTGTGAGGCTGGCCGCGTCCCCTCACTGGGAGGGGACAGTGAAGCAGTGTGGAAAGGTGATTCTCTGCGGGTCAGAACATCCCCAAACCCTGGGCGCAGGAAACGGGGCAGAGGCCACCTCTGCAGAGCCGCTGACCGAAGTGCGCGTGGGAAGGAGGCAGTCACGGGATGCAAGTAAAACCAGGTAGTAAGTTCCAGTGCGGTGCTCCTTAGATAGATTAGGTATCTAATTAGGTATCTAATCTTAGGTAGATTCTAATACCGAGCATTCTCTGGTTTGTGTTATAAGAAATCTCATTGCCTTCTCTGAAGACGGCTCTGATCCCTACGTCCGCCTGTATTTGTTACCAGACAAGAGGAGATCAGGAAGGAGAAAAACACACGTGTCAAAGAAAACGCTGAACCCCGTGTTTGATCAGAGGTACGCGTCCACTCAGTGGGGTAGACAGTTGTGTTCACCACTCAAGGAAGGCCTGGTGGTGCCTTGGAATGACGGAGGCATTTACACCAGTGAGAGCATGAGTGAAAAACGCCTCCCGAAGAGCGGTCATAAACTTGTTAACATAAATAAATAAATAGGCATTTGAGCATCACATCATGAATCCTCAGGCCACACTCCACCAGCCTTGGCCTGTGCACATGTGGAGAAATAGTAAGTTGAATGGTGTTGATATCCATTAACTCAGTTACTAGTCACTTAATCATGGCTTCTCACCAGTGACTTTATTTACGCGGAGATGGGAAACCGATGGGCAGGCACCCGGTCCTGGTGTGGGTGTCTGGCTCAGCCGCAGCCTCTAAGAGTTCCTGCAAACCTGGGGTTCAGGCTGCTCGCTCTTGGGAAGGCCGGCCATGTCCACATGTCCCCGTGTCCCCACAAGGCCTCCGACCTTGTCCTCTGCTTTGCCACCTTCGCTTCTGGAGGCTTTTGTTCTGCAGCATCCGGTTTCAGGCTCCAGAAGGTGCCTGCAGATCCCCTCCTCTGTGAGGCTGCTTCTCGGACACCCCACTTCTGTTCACTTGCAGGCTTGGAGCTCACCCTCTTTGGGGGAGCGGACTGGCCTGGGCCCCCCAGTGTGTCGCACACCATGGCCCACGTTTTACACCGGGAGTCAGGCATTGTGTCCACACGGGGGAGCCACAGGGTCAGCCTTTCGCATGTTTAGGATTCCAGTCTCCTCTTATGTTTAGAGAATAATGGGAAAAAAAAAACTTTGAGTCTTCCTGAAGGGCCAGGTCCAAACATCTAGCAGGAGAGATCAGTTTTATAATAAAAAATGAACATCACATTTGGAATGGTCTCATAAGCAGCAATGTCATTTTTTAGTTACGGTAAAACAGAGCAAAATTATGGAGAAATTTAAGGATGATCCTCTGTTTTCCACTTCAGCTTTGATTTCAGTGTCTCGTTGCCGGACGTGCAGAGGAGAACCTTGGACGTGGCAGTGAAGAACAGCGGTGGCTTCCTGTCCAAAGACAAAGGGCTTCTCGGCAAAGTAAGTTCGAAAAAAAAAAATCCTACGCTTTGTAAAAATTAAACACTTAACCCAGAGTACTCTTTTTAGACTAGATTTATGTACGTGGATAAACCACGTCAGCTAAGCTGCTGTGAGTGGTTTGTGAGCTGGTATCAATGTGAATTATCCCCCCTGGTACTTTGTGATAACTTCCTGTCAGGACTGTTGGATACAGGAAGGGCCTCTTGGGTATAACTGACCGTATAGGTCATGGGTGGATCATAAGGGTAGAAAAGTTGAAAAGTGAGAGGCTGAAAATGAGGGAGAGTGTGTTGCCAGAGAAGATCGGAAGCGATGGTGAGAGGCCTGAAACCCACTGTTGCAGGCCTTTTCTCACCACAGGTCCTGGTCGGTCTGGCATCTGAAGAACTCGCCAAAGGCTGGACCCAGTGGTGAGTGCCCCCCAACAGACAGATGCAGAGCCCCGTGCGTCCATTCAGGAGCGCTTCCCCTGTGACCGTGTGTCTTCCTGTGTCTCAGGTACGACCTCACGGAGGATGGGACGAGGCCCCACGTGGTGACGTAGGCTGCGCTGGCCGAGGAGCCCCCGCTGTATCCGCCAGCCCCGTGCCGACACACAGCCTACACAGACGCACCCATGCTCTTTTTATAATTTCATGTACTTGGTTACTTGTCCCTTAGTGGTTTTATAAAACATTGACGTTTTAGGCATATTTGGCCATTATTAGCATTAAGTTTTGTATGTTTAATTTCCTCGAGTATTTGACCAGTTTTTTCGGCGTGCATAGGATAGTGGTCAACCGTTGTGTGCATAAAGCTGTATGTCAGTTGTCTCTCCTAGGAAGCCGATATATGGTTGTGCTTTTTTATTGCTTTGTTTTGTATATCACTGAGGTGCACTATGCTGTGTAAATAGACTATTTTTTATAATCTCTACATGCTGGTTTGAATTCAGAAGAAAATGGATCAAGGAAATATATATTTTTTTTCTTCTAAAACTTATTAAATTCTTATGACAAATAACCGTTTTTGTCTCTGCAGGAAAAAGCTCTCAGTGACCTATTTTTTGGTGTTTCTTTTTAAAAAGAAAAGCTGAAAGATTAGTAAATATTAGTATATTTCTGCCCATTATGAATGATGAAAGAATGTATTCAAAGTATTTACACTTTCATAAATATAAAGATGTATTATTGAGAAGTCAGTTGAAGTGCTTATCAGGAAAAATGTCACATAACTGAGTTATATAAAATATTAAGAGAGTTGTCATGGTTCATAAATCATAGTGCACTAATCTGAAATTTCTTACATAAAATGGAATGTCTTAAGTTTATTTCTAGTTGCTTGTTGTAACTTATTCATGAAACAGTGCAGATACATAATCATACTTTTCCTGAAATGTAATACAGACGGATTTTAAATGTTAGCAGTTAGTCTGTTGTGAAATTTACAGTGTTTTTCAGCCCGAAAAGAAAGACAAACTCACGTTGTCCCCGTAGAGGCTGTGAGGTAGGTCGGGGTGAGTAGCTAGGAAGTCGCGGCGGGAGCCGACGCCGGCCCGTGATCGTCAGCGTGACGCACACAGAGGACAGAGCCCCCAAGCCGGCGCCAGCCACCACCGCAGCCCTGGGGTTCCGGCACAGCGGCTGCTGGTTGTAAGGAACCCCTTACTGGGTTTCCTCACTTTATGCCATGACTGACCTCAGTATTGGAATATTGTTATACAACTTTTATTTGGGAATATTTTTCTTCTTAGATTATGAAAAGCATGTTTTAGATACTTAAAGGCCGCAAGCCTCTTACAAGGTGAGGCTCCATAGCCGTGCGGCAGCTGTGCATGCCCCGAGCACAGGGTGCACGTGTGCAGAAAGAGCTTTAAGGATTCTGAGACGTGTGGTGCAAATGACTTCCTTAGCCAGAGGGCACCCTACAGCTTCATAGTAATCCCGGGGAAAATAGAGCTGTGAGATTGAGTCAGAGACCTCACTAGGGTCCCCGCCATGGACTCCTGGGCGTGACCGGCCTGCCCAAGTGCCTGTGTGGATGCCACCGCTGCTCCTGCCCTCTGGCGGGTTTCAGTGGTGTCCACCGCACACCTTGAATCCTGGGTGTGCGTGTGATGGGGCCTGTAGCCTTGCGGTACGTCTCATGCAGTCGTGCAGACCCGGTGCTCTTGCAGCTTCCTGGGTCATGAAGCTTCTCCGAAGCCCCAGCAGAGACCATCTCCTCTGTCAGCGCGGGAGGGCCTTACGAACGTGGTGACACTCAGGGGTGTGTGCTCGGGAAACACCTAACTCTGGTACTGCAGCAGCGTGAGGAAGACAGGTAATTCCTAAATCTAATTGCCTGCCCGTGATACTAGATCTTTGGAGATTTTTTAAAAATTAGGTTTGTTGTGGGAATTCCCTGGTGGTCCAGTGGTTAGGACTCGACGCTCTCACTGCCAGGGGCCCGGGTTCGATCCCTGGCTGGGGAACTAAGATCCCACAAACCATGCGGTGCAGCCAAAAAAAAAAAAAAAAAGTTTGTTGCAGGGCTTCTGGCAGTGGTCCCCAGCCTTTCCGGCACCAGGGACCGGTTTCGTGGAAGACAGATTTTCCATGGACTGGGGGTGGGGTGGGGGAAGATGGTTCGGGCGGTAACGCCAGCGATGGGGAGCGACGGGGAGCGGCAGGTGAAGCTTCGCTCGCTCACCCGCCCGCCGCTCGCCTCCTGCTGTGAGGCCAGGCTCCTAACCGGTCCTCCTCCCCGGGGTTGGGGACCCCTGGCTCCTGGCATATTTCTAAGACAGGAGAAACACTCGCTGAAATGTAGCATACCAGTGATTTCTACCAACATCCCCAGCTTTTGGGTTTTGTAGCCACGTGGTTCACCTGTTCAATGTGTATTTTACATGGTGGAATACTTCAGTTAAGCAATTAGGCAAAATAAATGCCGTGAAAGGTACAAAACCCAAACAAAGCCAATTAGCAGCATGATGTCCACCCTCTGTGTGGATCGTGGGGCTGGACACAGACCCAGCAAACAGCTCCATTCTCTTTGAAAGGAAAGAGATGACTCTGAGGTCACTGAAACACCTCCCAGGTAGGATTCTGTCTTGATGGCCGATGGGTGTTTTGGGAACCTCTTGTGTCCAGTTGGGCAGCTGAGAATCAGTATCAGGCCAGACCTCCGCCGGGCTCCAGGATCCTGGCGATGGACACTCCGTTCTCAAAACCTTCATGGCCGGTGGTTCTGAATAATTGATTCATCTGGGAAAAGGGAACTTTAGCTTTTCTACCTGGAGCCAAACCAATGGAGGGGAAATTAGCGTTGGTTAATTTGAATTGTTACTTTGTTGCTTATCCTGTGCCTTAAGTAGGAAGTGTGAGGCAGTTGCTTCAGGTTAAAACAGAAGGAGCCTTGCAGCTGAATTCACCACAGTTTCTTCCTTATCCAGAGGTCAGCCCTCCTTTGTCAAGCACTGAAGCCAGATGCAGTCAGCGTGTGTGTTTATATTGTGGTTGTTGCTTTAACTCCAGTCCAGCTGGATGGCCTGCTGTGGATGGAACACAGCAGAAGGTTTATTGTAGAATGCCCTTTCCACTCAGCTAATTTTACACGACAGTGCATGTGTTTATTCAATAAAACGTTTCTGTTAGCTCACTTGTGATTTGTTCTTTCTTTGTCTTTTGGAGTAAAATTTTTAGTGTGGAAGCAGATAATTTGAAAAGTGGTTACAGTATAGTATTTATATTTGCTAGTTGTTAATTCTTTCATTTTCAGAAGAACTACCTCAGGGCACTGATATTACTCCTTTTGTTTCCATCTTAATTTGACTATTCTCTGCCTACCTCAGACTCTGAGTTTTGAAAACAGCTCTTCTAAAAGATAATCATGAGTAGAAAAAACAGTCTTGAAAACCAGAGCACTGAGAAGGAATGAAAGAGGGTCTGGTTTGAACAAGTGGAGGGGAACCACTAGAGGTGCCACTGCTGTTGGCATCCCCTGCCGATGGTCGGGGTGACTGAGGCGAGTCTCAAGAGTCTAGCGCCAGTCTCCCTGTTAATCAGCTCACTCAGCACCATCACAGTAGCATAATCCCAGTTTAGCTTTATTTAAAACCATTTCGTGCCTGGACTGTAAGTGTCCAAAGCAGAGGTTATGTGGGTGTTACTTAAATCTTTTCCAATTGTTTATCACTGTTCCTAGCACACAGTTGGTGAATGAATATCAGTTGAATAAAGGATGAATAAACCTGGCAGACCTTAAATAACATTAATTTGTCCTAACAAGTTTCCATTTAAGGAAAGGTGGGCACCTATTGATAGTTCTTAGTTCGGGCTAAAGAGAAAGGTGCTGGTGAACATAGTAAAGAGTACACCCTATTGAGACAAAGGCCATAGTCTGAGAAATAATTGAGAAACAATTGAGGCAGAAAAGTGGGAAATGAGCCAGGAGGTCTGTCTGTATTTAGTGTTAATCTGGAAATCCTGGGCAATACGATAGGGAAAGAAAAAGATTATAAATTTTGTATTGGGAAAGAAGGTCATTTTCAAATATGAGATTGCCTGTGTGAAAAACCTAAGAAAATCATCTGAAAACTTTTGAATCGAACAAGTATTTAATAAAGGGTCAGTTATAAAAACATACAAATTTCTGTGGTTTATACACTAACATTGATAGCGACTAGAAAATATAATGGAGAAAAGAGTACAGCAGCCCTGGAACCACAATAGCAGTGAAAACCTGCAGCTGTTGGGAGCGGGCAGGGTGGGTTCATCGCTTCCCAAGAGCCCCGTCCCCAGAGATCTGCCTCTGTTTGGCTCAGCTGGCTCCTGAGGAAACCATGTGGAAAACAAACAGTGGCAGTTGTTTAACACATCAGGTCCCTGGGATGGCGATACAAGTTGGGACAACAGGAGGCTGACCAAAAAATTTTAAAGGAAAACGTGGGAAATTGATGTCCAAAAGGGGCTTGGGAAAACTGGCATTCCTGGGACTCTAGAAAGATGTGCAAGTGCAGGGCTGTGAACGTGTCCAGGAAAGGCCTGTGCGAGTGAGCCCGGACCTGTCACCTCCAGCTGGTGTTGAGGCACCGTGCAAGCAGGAAGTGAAGGCTGTGGCAGAGGTGTCAACCGCCTGAGGGGATGTGAAAACAGACTCCCCCGCCCCCCCCAACACACACCAGCCCTCAGCAGATACTGGGAGATGAGTCCAAAGTACTAGAGAGACCTCTGCCCAGTCACTAGCTGACCAGGTCGGCTAACTGAGCAGAGACTTCAGAGGCAGCACAGAGCAAAGGATATAGCTTTTAGGGGACTCACCCAAGAAGGTTACTAAGCGAAAAATATCTAAGCTGTGGAGAGGGCTCTTACAGTGTTGCCACGGTATTATTTTAAATGTTCGGTTTTCAACAACAACAGAACATGAGACGTTCACAGAAACAGGATAGTATGGGCCACACACGGGGAAAAAGCAGTCATGGAAAGTGCCCCCAGGAAGCCCAGATGTAAGTAGACGGAGACCTTAAATCAGCTATTATGTAAGTATGTTCAAAGAAAACCGTGTCCAAAGAATTCACGCAAAGTATGAGAATGATTCTCAGCAAAATAGAGAATGGCAATAAAGACAGAAATTATCAAAAGGAAATAAAAATTCTGGAGTTTAAAATACAGTAAGTGTAATGTACATTTCACTAAAGTTCAACAGTAGATTTGAGCAGACAGAAGAATCAGCAAACTTGAAGATGAGTCACTGAGATGATCTCATCTGAGGACAAAAAGAACAGAATGAAGAAGAATGAACAGGGCACCATCTTACACACAGTGAAGTCCCAGAGGGGAGGGGGAAGCAGGGCCAGAAATTACATTTAGGAGATGATGGGCAAGCATGCTCGGATTTGATGGAAAACATTACACATTAAAGAAGCAACGGACTCCAGGTGGGATAAACTTAGAGAGGCCCACGCCAGGCACATTTCAGCCAAAGGGTGGAAAGTCAATCTTAGACCATCTCCCACAAGGATTCTTCGATGAGATACTGCTGACTGCTTACCTGAAACCACAGAGGCCGGGACGGGGGTGACGATGCAATGTGGTGGAGGAGCCCCACCTCCAACAAGAGTCCTTCAGAATGAAGAAGGGTGTGGGTATCCCCAGGTTCTCTTTTTTCACTGTTGTTGGCCCACCTGCCCTGTAAGAACCACTAAAGGGATGGATGTCTCTGCATCCATACGTCTCGTTAGATGTCCCCTTGTTTCTACCTGGAGTGGCCCAGGGGCTAAGAGCGAGGCTCCCAGTCACGCTGGGAGCATGGAGGCTCCCACGCTCAACCCGCCCCGCCCCATGTGACCTGGAGCAAGTGCATCATACATGCATGCAGGAGTGGGCACGCATATGTGTGTTGCGTATGCACGTTGAGTGTGCATACATGTGCCTAGTGTGTGTGCATGCACATGTGAATATGTGCTTGTGTGCATGTATGTACTGTGTGTGCATATGCATGTTGTGTGCACGTGTGTATGTGTAAGTATGCACGTGTATGTTTAGCTCCTCCAAGACCATCTTCTCAAGCCCAGGGTCTCAGCCTGGATCCCCCTGAAAGTAGAGCCTAAGGCGCGGCTTGGGTGCATGTGGTTGTTCAGAATGTGGGCCTGTGAGGGAAACTTCTTCCTTTTGTTCTAGTCTCTGAAACAGTTTGCATAAGACAGTGATCATCTGTTTCTTAAAAATTTGGTGAAATTTGCCTATAAAAATTTCTGAGCCTGATGTCTTTTAAGAAGATTTTGATTACCCATTCATTTTAACATTTTGTATTAGTTTATTTTCAATTCCTTATCAAATCAGTTTTGAAGATTATCTACCTCATGCTTTCCAATTTATTGGAAAACTATTTCTTATGAATTTAATATCTTTATTATATTTGTAGCTGCATCTCCTTTTAATTTCCTGACATTGTTTATGTGTACCTTCTACTTTTTTCTTGATTAGACTTGCTAGAAATCCACTTATCTTACTAGTTTTGTAAAGACCTTGCTTATTATTTTATTATATCAATTGTTTTTGTATTAAATTCTGCTCTTGCCTCCCTTTCTGTCTTCTTTGGTTTACAGAGTTGAACATCAAACTTATTTTCCATCTTTCATATTTTTTATTTTTATTTATTTATTTATTTTTTGCGGTATGCGGGCCTCTCACTGCCATGGCCTCTCCCGCCGCGGAGCACAGGCTCCGGATGCGCAGGCCCAGCGGCCACGGCCCACGGGCCCAGCCGCTCCGCGGCACGTGGGATCCTCCCGGACCAGGGTACGAACCCGCGTCCCCTGGATCAACAGGCGGACTCCCAACCACTGCGCCACCAGGGAAGCCCTCCATCTTTCTTTTAAAACAATTACGTTCACTTAAGGCTAGAAATTTTACTCTACATCCTGCTCCAGCCTCACCTCCCAAGTTTTGGTAAGTACACACTTTCATCTAGATCTAGGCATGTTCTAATTTCTATTGAGATTTACTCTTTATTCCTTGAGTTACATAGAACTCAAGGAGTAAGTTTCAAAGCATGATGCCCCACCCCCCCTTTTTGGTGTTGGTTATGAATTTAATTGCACTGAGGTCAGAGAAGATGTCTACACGACATTGATTCTTTGGGGGGAGATTGAGCTCATCCCCTTGCCCCTGTCTTTGCCCTCCTGGCCCCTGGTCCAGAGCAAGTCTTAAAGGATGTTCTGAGACCCCACTCTATGGGGAGAGTTGAGATTTTGAGATAGTTCCTGCGACCAAATGAGAGAGGGACTTGATGTGGCTGCTGGTCGGGAGCTGTGTCTGGGTCTGTGGCTCCTGTGCCAGAGGCACTGGGTTTTGAGCCTTTCTGCTTCTTTTCCTGGGCAGGTGGGTCTGCCTGGCCCTTGGCTGCAAGCAGACAGCCCAGACCTGGTCTCGGTCCTCCGTGGGGCATGCCCAGCCCACTTGTCCGAGGAACCGCACTTGCTGCACCTGCCTGTCCGTGGCCTGCACCCTCGTGGCCTCAGGACCTTGTTCTGCATTCGTGTTTGAACCATTTATGCTTCACTGGCACAGAGATGCATTTTCGGTTTTGTCTGTTTGCATCCTATCTCCCGTAGCTGCTAGGAGCAGGGGAAGTGAGCAGAAGCATGCACTCACTGCGCATCGTAACCCACAGCACTCATGTCTGTGTCATCCTGCGAGAAAGGAGTCACCTGACAGTCTTGGGCTGGTGACTGACGCCTCCTCTCCCTCAGAAGCCTTGGTCCCACCAGGTGGCGCTGCCACCACTGTGATGCCTTGCGGCTTTTAAAGGTTCCCTTAAGGAGCCATTTCATTCATTTCTGCGTGTATTTTAGAGCCAGAAGGAGCTGCTAGTTGTTACAGCTCTGCCTCCCATTTTCCAGGCGAGGAGCCAGGCTCTCAAGGAAAATGATTTGCGCAGGATCTCGTAGCTAATTGCCAGAGCCAGGTAAGCCCCACCAGCGTGCTTTACAGGCATCTCAGGATGACAAACTTGCCAAATAAGGAGGCGGCTTCTAAACTAGAGGTATAGCCAAATCAAAACACAACAAAATACTTGCAGTAGAATTATTCTCACAAGATTAAATGGGTTGATGGTCCATTACTTCAGTTATTATTTTACTAAACTATCTCAATATCACAAAAATATTTAGACCATCCCTTGAATTTAATTTTTCAGTAGCAGCCAATAATTACAGTTTCTTTACTCTTTCACAAATGGACTTGTAGGAAAATATCCAATAGAAATAAGATAAACAGAGTATATGGTATAAAGTGATTTAACAAGATAGATAATGTTAATTTGGATAAGACAAGACTAACCTCTGAGCCGTTTACTATAGGTGCTCTTAACATGTGTATTCCTGGAAAAGGCTGTGAAAGGCAATCTTCACTTTCATTCAGACAAAACGCTATGCAGAGGGCTCTGCTCCTGACTAAGGGGTCCGGGTAGAGTATTTCATAGAAATTGCTGGCAGATTTAGCTGAGTGTGAGTGACACATGGAGGAGCCCCCGCAGGAACAGCAGTGCTCAGGGGCCCCTTTCCCACCTCCCGGGAACTGGCCACCCCGTGCATCTGCTGTGCAGTGAGAGAAGCAGACACAAAATGCCACACAGCATGTGATTCCTAGGAAATGTCCAGAACAGGCAGATCCACGGTGGCCTTGGGGCCAGCTCGTATTCCTGCCTTCTCAACACTCTCCCCTGGTCCCCTGGGTGCACGCGGGACCCGTCCCCACCTCCAGAGAGCCTGAGCGGGCTGGTCTGGGGAGGCCCAGGCTGGGTGTCAAGGACTCCAGGGTGATTGTGGTGTGACTCAGGGGTGAGAACTACTGTTGCCGGGTGCGGCTCCCTTCCGGAGGCTTCCTCAACGTCCTGCTGCCCGTGAGCACTGCCCAGGGGTGTGGGCTGTGCAGATATTCCCACACCAGCCCTGCTTTCCCACCCCAGTTAACTCGGATTCAAATCCCCAGCTTGGCATATTTGTGTTGGTACTCATGCTGGTGAAATTTGTTTATAACAGCTTTATTGAGATACAATTCGTATGCTATAAAATTTACCCTTTTAAAGTGTACAGTTCACTGGTTTTTAGTATGTTCATGAGGTTGTGTGCAACCATTACCACTGTCTGATCTCAGTTCATTTTCATCACCCAGAAGGAACCCTGCACCCACTAGCAGTCACCCCCGTATCTGTCAGCCCCGGCAACCCCTAACCTACCTTCTGTCTGTGGTTCTGCCTGTTCCGGACATTTTGTACGAATGCAATCACTCTGTATAGCCTTCTGTGTCTGCTTCTCTCACTGGGCATCGTGTCTTCAAGCTCATCCACGTTGTAGCCTGTGTCAGAACTTCGTTCCCTCTAAGGCTGACGAATATTCTGCTGTCTGGATGGACCCGTCTTGTTTGCCCATTTGTCTGTTGGTGGACGTTGGGTTGTGTCCAGTTTCGGCGGTGCTGGTGCACTTTGAGGGCACAGTGATCACGTCCTGTGTTGGACATCTGGCTGGGAAGGGTGCTGGCAGGGTGCCTTCCCCCACCCAGGCCATGCTCGCTCACTGTGTGCTCAGCACTATCGGTTCTATGCTCGTGCCACTCAGGTTTTCTCTCTCTCCATCTTTTCTGCTATCGACTTCTAACCTGCACATTAGGATCACCTGGGGATCCTAATACTCGTTAAAAACACTAATGCTCGCTGTGTCCCCCAGTCGTCTGACTTAATTGGTCTGCACAGGTATAGGTTCGTGGTCTCATAAGCAGCTCACTAAATTCCAAACGGCAGCTTGGCGGAGCATTCTTTGCTTGGGCCATCTATCTCGCTGTCCTCTGAGTGACCCATGCAGGAGACCCCACCCAGCTCTGCGGTGGCCTCCCCGGGAAGAGCTGCCCCGTGCCCAGAGCCGGGAGGAAGATGAAGGCGGACAGCTCCCCTTTCCCCTCATCTTCCCAAGGTCATCACGGCAGGGGGCGTGCAAATGGCGCCTACAGAGGGGCGCCGTCTTCACCCTTCCCCCCCTCCCCGGTGTTTCACTCGGGTCTCTCAGGCTGGGGCCCAGTCCCTAGGGTAGGGCAAGGGTGGGCATCCGGCTTCCAGTTGCTTCTGCTTTTTCTTTCACTGTTGTTCAAATACATCCACGTTTCCCAACCTCAAACTTTTAGTGACAGAGACAGTACAGTATAAAATCACAGAAAGAAGGACGTATTCCTGCACGTGACTCCTCTTTAGCCCTGAGCCCGCCCCCTTTGGGCTGTGGCTTCAGAACCTCCTTGTTTTATGCCTTTCTACCCAGGAGACAGGACCACGGAAGAGTGGACACGGGGATGGAAAAAGGGAGGAAAGGGAGCAGGTTCGGCGCCCGGGAGGGCGTGAGCGCCTGCAGCCCGTCGCGCGTGCAGGCAGCTGTGGGTTCCGAGGCGGGAGTGGACGCCTAGGACGGGGTGACTGGCTCCAGAGTGAAGAGGGGGGCCTGAGCTGGGGCGTGGCATTCGGGGAGCCGGGGCTGCGAGGAAAGGCGACGGGGTGGGGGGAGGCGGAGGGGCGCGCTAACCGTCCGGGGACACGGCCGGCCTCTCCACGCGCCCGGTGGGGCCCTCCTGCCTCACTGCCGCAAGCTTCCTGACAGACCAGGACCACCCCCAAAGGCTCTGCTTTCATGTTGTTGTAACGACAGTATTTTTGATCTCATGGGTTTAATGAGGCACGTGGTCAAGTTCATTTCACCTGTTTGTTTTCATTTTTGCTAGTGAGGTCCCTGGGGTCACAGCTGCAGCTGTGGCTCCCGTCATTTTGCCATTGGACAGCACTGTACCGGGCCGGCGGTGACCACCCTCCCCCTCCCCAGACCGCCAGTTAGTCCAGAATCCCCTCCGGAAGGTTCCAGCCTGAGGGAAGGCAGCTGCAGGGCTGCATCCTCACAGAGAGCGGCTGGGCAGGAGGGGACAGGGTTTTGCTGGCGAGGGCCTGGGGGTTCCAGGGCACAGCGGAAGGATTTCTGACGTTGGGGTGGGTGGGGAAGGGCTAGCACGGGGTCTCATGGGGACCGGGGCTGGGAGGTGGGCTGCAGCTTTGCGTGGCGGCCGGCTTGAACAGGGCAGGGGCCCAGGGCACCTGCATCACAGCCAGGCCCTCACAGCAAAGCCCAAAGCCTCAGGACGCGGGGTGATGGGCTCACGCTGGACCCCTGGGGACAGTCTTCCTCCAGGCCCTGACTCCAGGTGGAGGACAGGCCTGGGGTGAGCCTGGGGCCTTTGCTGCTTGACCCTGGTGTCCGAGTGGGCCCATGGCCCCCATCTTAGAGATGCATTCTGTATTCCTCAGTTGTTTATAAACAGTTCCCGAGGCTTTTCCAACACAGTTCATTCTGATTTGGCCGATTGGCTTAACGGTGAGGTCTGGATTTATGGATCACATTGTTTCCATAAACTGAGTGAGTGCCATCTGCAGCTCTTCAAGGTGTGAGAGAAACATAAAGCAAGCAATAGAAGATTTTATTTCAAAGAAGTTGTATTGGCAAAAGTGCCTTGAAATCAAAGAGTAACTGATATAATTAATAGTAATTCAGTGTATCTGGCTAAAGGGTTTTTGGAAACCGAGAAATGATTTTAAGTGACTGGATAAAAATTCTTTTTGAAATTCAGGTGGTTTCCAAGTTTTTGAACAAAAATTGAAGGAAAGCCCAGTCAAGTTATTAGCTGATACAAGTTAAATTCAAAGAAATTGATGATAGATCAGTATGTGATTTTTGGCATTTTATTAAAATACATTCAAGGAATAAGGTACATTGCTATTAATTTTTTTTCATTTCTGTCTGCTTTTTTTGGTGTGAACAAGGTTTCTCAGTATTTATATCTATTAAAAAATAAGAATAGAATATTTATTCTTAGAAACATAAATTGATTGAAAAAATAGTCTTAACCACAGCATTAAGAGGTGTGTTTCAACAAAATTTTAGTTTTATATTTGATAAGTACATATCAAATTTATAATCAGTTTATATGGCTTTGATCTATTTGTATCCCTAATTAATAAAAGTGTGAATCTAGAGCATTTTGGTCACGAGATATTAAATATGTATCTGTATATACGTATATGTATTTTTATATATATATATATATATATATATATATATTTGCTGGAGACATGGTCCATAGAAGCTGCGTAGCAAAAGTAGATGCTACGTTAGGACAGAATTATGTGGGAAACGTGGAATTGACATATGCGTTCACGAACACTCGTTGTCCAGTTGCTAGAGAATTCAGACATCACTTGATATATATAAAGGATGATGTCACAGTTTTATTTTGAGTCAATCTTTATGTCAGAGATTGCATCCATTTCAGTCATTTAAGGCAAGACAGATTTTGATATCAGGCTAAAAAATGTCAGGATCCGAGCTCGCGTGGAACAGGCGGGGCCCGGGCACGGGCCCGGGAGTGGCGGGCCTTGGGGGAGGGGCTACGGGCGGGGTGGGGCTCGGGCGCGCACTGGGAGGCGGAGGCGCACGCCCTCCGGAGGCCCCGCCCAGACGCTTCCAGTTCTCGCGAGAGCGGCGCGTGATGACGCGGGGGCTCGCGGAGCGCGTTGAGGGCGCCGGCGCGCGGGTTTGAATCTGGTCCGAGCGCGGGAAACTGCGGGTCCCGGGGACGAGGTGAGTGCCGCGGTGCCGGCTTGCGAAGGGCTGGGGGCAGGGGCCCGGGAAACAGCGGGGTCGGGCAGGTCGGGCCCCTAGCACCACAGCCTCCGCATGGGCCGTGATCTGAGCCCGCGTCCCGGCTGGCAGCTCTGAGGTGGCCGAGGAGGTGGGCACCGGGACCGGGAGCGCGCCACACTCCGCGCCTTCCCTCCAGGACTGAATTTAGAGGATATCCAGCCTGGACCCGGGACTGACACTGGACAGGACCCCCAGCCTGGGCTGGGAACTGACCCCGTATGGGACCCCCTGAGCCCTGGACCTGGGACTGACCCGAGACGGGACCCCCCCGAGCCCTGGACCGAGGGCTGACACCGGACCGGACCCCCAGTCCTGGACCCGCGACTGACCCCAGACAGGACCCCCAGCCTGGACCTGGGACTGACCTCAGTTCCCTGAGCCTCCGTGCTCTGGGAAACCCGTCCTCAAGTATCTCTCCTACGTCTGAGATGAATGGTTTGATCCAGGTGACGAGGGTTTTCCATGGTGACAGTGTGACAGGGATCTCTTTTTAATGCTCATCTTAATTCAGTGCCAGACCTCCTGTGTGAAGAGCACAGTGCCATGGGGACGGTAGCTGCATGGTGGGATGGTGTCTCACCTAGAAGGTAGCTCTGGCTGGAAGGGTGAGGTCTTGTGCACATAGTAGTGTGCACTTTGAGAGAGAGAGATTGCGCGTAAGTTAAGAAATTAGTAACCCTTGAAGAACTACAGTCAGAGAGACAGTGGGGAGTGTGACAATAAGTCTGGTAGTCTAGTGGCAGTGGATTACTGTGGTTAAGACCAACATGCGAAGAATTACATTTGGAAATAGAGCAAACCAGAAAAGTTAGCAGAATCACAAAAAATCAAGGAGGGGCCCCAGTTTAAGGTATATGATTCCATGCAGTTGATCGCACCTTTTTGGAATATTGTTTATTTAAACTCTTGAAATGGCACTGGCCATTATCACTCATCAGGCTTCTTGCTGGTGGCCCTCCTGCCCACTTAGCCAGTCACAAGTTATGCTCATAGCTCAGGCATCTGAGTTGAGGGGTGAGGTTGCCACACTTCAGTGGTACTTATGTGGAGAAGTTATTTTCTATCCTTGTTGGTTTAATTTAAATGCTAAGATCTTGGAGTTCTGTATTTAAGATGACTCTATCCCCATAATTATTGCCGTTGGTACCAGTAATTTTCCATATTGCTCTCCTTATGACGGCAGGAGGTTTTCACTTATTTTTAAAGTGAGCGTCCTGTTACATGTATGGTCCATCATTTTGCTATTACGTCATTGGACTGATGTCTTTCAAACCGGGTGCTGCTAGCACTAGGTGGTGTAAATGGAAAATACGATTTGTTAGGGGAAACACGGGCAGGGAGGGAGGTTGCACACAGTCCCTGAGCTCTCGTCCCGCAGGGGTGGGGAGGAGGGTGCTGTCGTTGGGAGCACCTGGTGCACACCCTAACAAGCTCCCAGGTGAGCCCAGGGCCACACTCTGCGTAACAGTGTGACTGTGACAGGGATTTTCTTGATGGAGGAATGGTGCTTTAGGAAGGAGAGTCTTCAGGATTTAGCAGCTGGCCTTGGTCTGTTCTGAGCTGACTCAGACCTGAAGGAGCATGTTGCGAAGGTGCTGTAAAGGGGGAGGAGGTGAGCCTCCTAGAGCTGTCGGGTTTCTCTTTCCTTGGTTGAGAACTTCGTTAACATTCGAAGGAAACATGATGTTATGTTGTTACTATTCTCAGTAAAGAAAACATGGAAGTTATTTTTATTTTAAATTAATTTTTATTGGAGTATAGTTGATTTACAATGTTGTGTTAGTTTCTGCTGTACAGCAAAGTGAATCAATTATACATATACATATGTCCACTCTTTTTTAGATTCTTTTCCCATATAGGTCATTACAGAGTACTGAGTAGAGTTCCTTGTGCTATATAGTAGGTCCTTATTAGTTATCTGTTTTATACATAGTAGTGTGTATATATCAATCCCAGTCTCCCAGTTTATCCCTCCCTCCCCTTTCTCCCTTGGTAGGGAAGTTATTTTTTAGATATTATAACTTGTTTATGTCAGAATATTGTTAGAAGCTGTCTATCATCGGTGGTACGGGGATTTTCTTGCAGTTTTGGATACTAACTAATGTACTGAATTACATCTTGTAGGAAAAGGTATATTTGCAAATGCAAGTTTCAGTATGATTGTGGTTTTTACTAGGGTTACAGAATAAATGCCACATGAAAAACAGTTTGATCTGCCATGGAAAAACGTGAGACATTTGTACAAGCAGTGTCTAAGGAGCTGATTGGAGAATTTTTGCAATTCATTCAACTTGATGTAAGTTTTATGTTTAGCTTTATTGTGTTTGTGACTGTTAATGTAAGACATTTTCCTAAAATCATTATATCCATAAATGAAATATAGTCATCTCAGTGAATCCGTAGGGTCTAAGGTTTATTTAAAAAAGTAACACAAAACTATACTCAAATAGACCTGCTGATGGGCAACTACTCCCAAGTGGTATTCCCTCCTTTCTTTTAAGAGGGTTGCTGTAAGGATGCTAAGTGGTGTAGTGCAGTGTGCTTCTAATTACTTAAGTCTTTACTGACCTCTTGCTACGTGCGTGGCACAGTGAGGAAGACATCCTTTTTGTCCTCGGTTATCTCCCGGGTTGTGGTGGATTCAGGCGTGAAACTAGAGCAGGGTAAGGGCTAAGCTGGGACAAGGATGGGGAGGGTCAGGGTAGTTTTATCAGGGATCTGAATGGGCTGCGTGGAGACTTGGGGAGAGAATTCTGGACAAAAGGGAAAGACAGAGACCCTTGAGCAGCTCGGGTGAGCAGAGGAGGCTGGTAGGATTAGGATGGAGAAGTGGCCTTGGAGGGCCCTGGGGGGCTGCCCCGCCCCTTGCCTAGTGAGGAGCCCTGCCAGTTCCACCTGCCCCTCCTCTCCAGCGTTCTTAGTCTTCCCGTATTCTTTTTGCATCATTGGAGAGTCAGTTGCAGGCCATGTCTCATTATCCCTCAGTATTTCCCTGGGTTTCCCTAGAACATAGACACTCTCCCATAGAGTCACAGTAAAACCTTCAAAGAGGGAGCTGGACGGTCACCTGCAGGGTGTTTGCGGGTCTTTTTGCCCAGTCCCGTATCACACTCTGTGCTCCACTGTCTGACTTGCTGGTCTCTTTAATCCAGAGAGTTTCACAGCATCCCTTTTCATGACTGACAGTCTTGAGAAGTGCAGGCAGCAGTTCTGTGGTCTGTCCTTCCTTTACCCTTGTTTGCTGATGGGGTTAAGTTTGTTTATGCGTTTTGGAGGAACTTCGTACATAAGTGGTGTTAAGACCTCCTCACTGGGTAGAAGTAGTTGACGATTCTTGCCTGAATCGATTATTACTATGATAGCTACAAAATTGTGATTTCCCAATCTCATATTGCTTCTGTATTTATTCATTGCTATTATCAGTATGGCCTCGTTGATTCTTATCTTATTCAAAGGGTTACTATCCCTTACTGTCGCCATTTCGGTGCTCAGATTGTACCAGATTGGATTCAGGGACGAAGTCATGGCCCAGGTTAGGTTGGAGACCAGAAACTCAGCATGCAGTCCTTGGTGTGGATGCATTATTATCGGTGTTGCTTTTGTTCTTACTTTAGCGCTAGCATACTTTTGTAACCTAATTATAGACCTGGAGATGGTGGACATCTGGATGGATTGATTTCAGGGAGGGTTTTTGCTAAGTGGGTGAAGATTACTTTAGCAGGACTGACTGGGGGGAGGAGGAATCTGCTACTTTCTGCCTGATAACCCCTTTGCTTTTCCCTTTTAAGAATGGACTTTGTGAAAACTACAGCCAAACTCTTGAACTTGTAACTAAGTTAGTGCATAAACTTTTCGTGAAAACTACAGCCAAACTCTTGAACTTGTAACTAAGTTAGTGCATAAACTTTTCGCCAAGGCTAGAACTAATTTTTTGTATTTGGAATGTAACAGTTGCTGTTTATTTTGCAGAAAGATGCTTCTGACCCTTTCAACTTAAGTGAATTGCTAGATGAATTGTCAAGGAAACAGAAAGAAGAGCTGTGGCAAAGACTCAAGAATTTATTAACAGATGTGTTGGTGGAGAGCCCGGTGGACGGGTGGCAGCCAGTGGAAGCCCCTGGTGAAGGCAGTATGGAAACAGAGCAGGGGTCAAAAATGGTAGCACTGGTCTTTCAAAAATCAATTTCCTTTTTCTTTGTTAAAAAATAATTGTTTTCTGTGTATAATTGAATTTTAAGTTAAGGAAAAATTTAAAGGTAGAAGTCAAGAATATCAGAAGTTCAGCTTTAATTCACTTTTTAGAATAAGTGTCAAATGTGGCTTGATTTTCTTTTACATTTAAAAATTAAATTTTAAGTTGATTTTAATTTACTTGTACTCTGATTTTTTGTATTTATAGAAAAAAAACATAGAAATAATTCACGCAATTACATCTGTGATTCTTGCTTCTGTGTCTGTTATAAATGAAAGTGAGAATTATGAAGCCTTACTGGAGTGTGCTGTTATATTAAATGGTAAGTTGACTCAGCTACAATGTGGCGTGTGTATGAGTGGTGTCTGAGTGACACTTGGTACAAGGGACCCCTCAGCAGCGGAGAAGCAGAACTTTGCAGTCAAGCTCTTGTACTTCAGCTAAAAGAAAATGAGCAAAAGAGCATTCTTTTAGGCGCTATCCTGAGTAATTATTTAGTGTAAGCCACATATAAATGTTTCACATGGTGAAAATGTGTGTTACTGAGCAACTGACTGCTGTTTAGGGGCTTTTAGAGATGTCTTATTTGACCTTCAGGACCAAGGATAAGAGCTGATAAAGGGGAAGCAGTCTGATTATAAATTTCTCAGCTAGTGATTACTGCCAGACATTTCAAGTTAGCCCAGCATTTGTGACATTGCATTTGTTTCTTTAAGTATGTTATGAACATGACCTGAGGAATAATTATTGACTCTTAGGGGAGTTTTACTATACTAATATTTATATCATGGTACTTTTCAAATTTTAACTAAAGTGTAAAACTGTAGTTATTAGTTTAGTGGGAACACTAGTCTGAATTAATGAGAAGATCTGATTTTGTAATATTATATGTGTAAAATTATAGACATAAAAGATGCAAAAGTAAGTTTTAGTAACGTTCTTTAATAAAAATATCCCAAGTACTCTCACCTCCACTGTGTGAATCTGATTAGTTCCATGTGACAGATTCTCAGCACCACTTGGTTTATATATCTGTTTAGTATGCTGTTTTATTAAGAATTCTTGTGTTGAAATAATGTGTCTTATTAAGAAGTTACCCTAACCAGTATGAAAGTAGCTCCCAAATGCTTGTGGGTGTTACCACCAGCTTATCTTCAGTCTCCCTACATGCTTTATAAAATGATGAATGCTAATATTGTGCATCAATCCCTTGGGCTTCCCTGGTGGCGCAGTGGTTGGGAGTCCGCCTGCTGATGCAGGGGACGTGGGTTTGTGCCCCGGTCCGGGAGGATCCCGCGTGCTGTGGAGCGGCTGGGCCCGTGGGCCGTGGCCACTGGGCCTGCGCATCCAGAACCTGTGCTCCACAGGGGGAGAGGCCGTAGCAGTGAGAGGCCCGTGTACCGCAAAAAAAAAAAAAAATCCCCATTAATTCAGGAATTTTACATCAGAGTAATGGCATTCGGATGTCTGTGGATTACAGTTATGAGCACATTATCAGTATTTTAAATTAGTTCTTGAGCTCTTCTGTTAATAACAGTACTATAGCTTTTGTATTCGTTATAATAGTTGCTTTTACTGTTTTTCACCAGTGAGCCAGAACTTGAGGCCAACAGACTGAGGGATGGTTGTAGTGTGTTGCTGGTTACTACTGCTGAGCGTTGCCCTGGGCGTCTCTACACTCAGATTTGGAGCCCAGCGTCTGCCTCTTGTAGATTAGGAGTTTGGACAATAGGCCCTCTCTGGGTCTTCCAGTTCTAAAATTCTCGGTTCTACTGGGTCTGCTTTTTTTTTTTTTTTTTTGTGGTACGTGGGCCTCTCACTGCTGTGGCCTCTCCCGTGGTGGAGCACAGGCTCCGGATGCACAGGCTCAGCAGCCATGGCTCACAGGCCCAGCCGCTCCGCGGCATATGGGATCTTCCCGGACTGGAGCACGAACCCGTGTCCCCTGCATCGGCAGGCCGACCCCCAACCACTGCACCACCAGGGAAGCCCTGGGTCTGCTTTTATAACAGTGAAAAACAGTTTTGTAATTAACACCATTTGTTTCTCATAACTAATGTGTACAAATCTTTGGCAAGTTAAACATAAGCTAATATTTGCTTGGCAAACCTTTTAAGTCATAGTGCTTTACACAGCTGAATATGGCCTAACACTGGTTCACTTTACTCATCGCGCAATGACTGCTCCATTGTAGGTATTTTGTATGCGCTACCTGAGTCTGAACGAGAGCTACAGGGCTCCATCCAGGATCTGTGTGTGATGTGGTGGGAGAGAGGCCTTCCTGCCAAGGAGGACATGGGGAAGACTGCTTTCGTCATGCTGCTGAGGAGAAGTCTCAAGACGAAAACAGTGTGTTCGCTTTCTAAAGTACATGCTGCGTGTTACTTGAAAGTGCAGGTGTTTATACCAGTTAGTAATTGTGTTTGCTTGCGAGAGGCCTGGCCCAGTGGCTTTCAGTTAGGGTTTTGCACTGGAGGATATTCAGAGGTGGGCAGTCGAGGGTGGGCAGAGGCTCCACGTGTGGTCGTACGCAGGCTTTCTCCCCGTCTTCCTCGGTATGTGGCCTTTGTGAGGCTGTCCCCATGGTGGGAATTGCTCAGGGAAGGACAGAAGGGGGTGGGGTGGTCAGGTAGGGCCTGCAGACCCGAGGGGGCGCTGGGCAGGAGGGCAGCCAGGGTGGGGCTGTGGACTGCAGCCCAGGCCTGAGGAAGCTTCGGTGGGGCCAACAGAGGGCATGGTGAGGGTCGAGTGTAACTTGGGCTGTTTCTCATCCTTCAGTCTTTGGTATACAATTCAGAAATCCAGAAAAAGAGCAGTATTTTTCCCTGATCAAACAACGGCAGATACTTATGTTCATCTTAGAAAATTGGGCAAATGAAGAAGAGGGAAAATGAGGAAGAGAAAAATCGTCCATAATCCCACAGCCAAGGTGACCCTTGTGATTCTAGGGATCTTTGGGGATTTCTCTTTGACCGCCCCCCTCACATCTTTACTTACTTGTCACAGGTTCCTACAAAGGTACCTACAAAGTGAAATTTGTAGGTCAGTGGCTTTGAACTTGGAGCTCTTGGTACACATTGCCAACAGCTTTCTGTAAAGCTCGCAGCTGGTCCCGTTCTTACCACCTGTGGGAGAGTCCGTCTCACTGTGGTCTCCCAGGAGCAGTCAGTTATATGGCAGAAAAGAACATTTTTGGCTATGTCCTCAGCTAGTGCTCTGACTTTCTCTGCTGGCCATAGGAGTGATTTGAAAAATCCTGGTTTGTGTCAGAACTTAGCCTTAAGCCATCACTGGTTTGCCTTTTTAAAATCCATTTTCACTGCCCTTTTTGTTCAGCTTTTAAATCAAGACTCTATTTAACGTCTTCCTTATGTTCTACACCTGTGCCTTTACCACAGTAGCCGCTAGCCACACAGGGCCATTTACATTTCAAGTTAAGAAAGTTAAAGCT
This sequence comes from Leucopleurus acutus, assembly GCF_964270905.1. NCBI lineage: Eukaryota > Metazoa > Chordata > Mammalia > Artiodactyla > Delphinidae > Leucopleurus > Leucopleurus acutus. The sequence continues at coordinate 108,540,553 of NC_139144.1, read as the reverse complement.
TTGTTTCCTCGGTGGCACCAGTCCCATGTCAGTTGCTCCATAGCCGGCCGTGGCTGATGCTCCACACTGGCCAGCATAGACTCATCCTCGTCGCACAAAACTGGCGAGCAGCACTGTCTGTCAACGTCTCTGCTTTTGCCTAGGTTTTAAGAAAATGTTCTCTAGAGCTCCATGTGCAAATTTTAAGATGTTTTCTCTTGTCATTATTTCTTTTTTGATGATACAAAATAGTCTCATAGTTATTTTGAAATGTGACCTTACCCTTTATAAAAGAAAAACTCAGGCGTTTTTCTTTTCATGTCATTCCCAGGGTGCAGACATCTGTCGGCTATGGCGTATCCATCAAGCTTTATATTGCTTTGATTATGATTTGGAGGAAAGTAGAGAAATTAAAGACATGCTGCTCGAGTGCTTCATAAATGTTCATTATATCAGAAAAGAAGAGGTAAATGGTTTTTTTTTTTGGTGTGTTTGTGAACTGCTTTTTAATGGAAGTTTTTCTTAAGTTCATGTGTTTGCTGTTTGCATCATGCTCAGTGTATTAATAAAAGAGTCAGCTTAACTATCAAGAGCTATTGTATTTTTTGCAATTCATTTTTACTGCATGGCAGTGTTAAGCAAACGTTTTCCAAGTCCTTGCGTATTTCATCATTAAATCAGAAGGTAACAGGTGGCTGTGGGAATCCTGGGGGAACCACGATTGCATTTTAAATTAAAAATGAATAAAAATAAGGTTGAGCAAGCACTTCCCCATGGATCTGACCCTCTGCCCTAATTCCAGGTTAATTGGCATATAACTCAAACCCATCATCACACAGTATTCTTGGTTTCTTTTTCCTACCCATCCAGTAAATCCAAAGAGAGACTTCTGGCCCAGTGCTACATTGTCCACAGGTGGTGACTCCCCCATGTGGCTATTGAGCAGGCTCATGAAATGTGGCCAGTCCAGTTGTGGCCTTGAGTGAGAACTACACACGGATTTGAAACTTAATACGGGAAAAGAATGTTAAATATCTCAGTAATAATTTTTATATATTTATTACATATTTAAATGATACTTTGGATATATTGGACTATATAAATATATTATTAAAGTTAATTTAATCTTTTTTACTTTTATTAATGTGGCTACCAGAGGATTAAAAATTGCAGAGTGGCTTGTCTGGTTCTCTTGGACACGTTGGTCCGTTGTCTTAGGAGTTTTCTGTAGTTGTTGTAGATCGACTGTATCTCCATGCCGGGGATGCAAAGCCCATTTTTTTATTATAGAATGTAGCCTTCTTCTGATTACTTGTGGCCTGACAGATCTGATTGGAGGCAAAAGGAGGCAGTTGTCACCCCCCCCGAAGGATGTGTGGGGAAGGACCTCCCAGAGGAGGGGGGGGCCCTAAATGAAGAGTTTGCTCAAGGTTTCACCCTCACAGCTGGCCAGGGGAGCGAAGGATTTGACCCCAGTTTGCCCACTCCCCACGCACAGTCTCTGCTGGCGAGGTTAAAGGGCTGTACCAGATGACGGGCCACACTGGCCAAGACCTTCAGCTCTCAGGGTCAGAAAGGCTGTGTTCAGACCCCTGTTTGTCCACTGAGTAGGTGGTGACCTTGATCACGCTCCTTTCAATCTAAGTATTTCCTTCTGTAAAATAGGAGCAGCAGGTGCCCTCTCCCAGGAGCCCCCTGAGCGGCACGCGAGGCCATTCATAGAGCTTTCAGTGCCTGCAGGACAGGAAGTGCCTTGACTGTGCTCTTGCTACTCTCCCATCGCCATTGTTGGGAAGACGCTGGATGCACGGCCTCTGCCCTGAGTATCCCAGGGTTGTTGTGAAGTTTGGGAGAGTAAAGAAGTTACGAGTGGATTCAGATAAATAAACTTTATTTATGTTGACTTATACATAGCAGTGGATGAAGTGTGCTTGTCTCACACATACATATGTGCAGGTGTAGACATAAATATGTACGTGTGTGTCTTAAAGCTCTCTCTTTTTTTAAATTGATGTGCTCTTTTGAATTTAAGATATCTAAACTTAGTTTCCTTATCAGTCATTAATTTGGTCATGTCAGTTTCCAGTCATTCTTGGTAAACAATGAATCTCTTCTCTACTCTACTGGCAAGTTACTTCCAGTAAATACTTTTTTTTAAAGTTTATTTGGCTGCACTGGGTCTTAGTTGCCACAGGTGGGATCTTCATTGCCACATGTGGGACCTTTAATTGCGGCATGCATGTGGGATCTAGTTCCCCGACCAGGTATTGAACCTGGGCCCCCTGCATTGGGAGCACAGAGTCCTAACCACTGGACTGCCAGGGAAGTCCCAGTAAATACTTTTTAAAAAACTTACCTGTTGCAAGCATATGGTTACCCTGCCTTTTGTATCAAAGTGTGTTGTGTGTCTGTAGGACTCCAGACACTGGTGTGCTGGTAGCAGTGAGAAGGTGATGGTGTCCTTCACAGGCAAACTCTGGGCAGATGTATTTTATTCCCCCTGTAGAGAGTAAATATAATCTTCCTTTTTAGGTTCACATGTGTAATCTAGTAGTATGCATAAAAATTAATATTACATGATATATGTATGACATTTATAACTACATATAATATATGGGGACTATATGTATTTGAAGATTCTACCTTGGCAAATACTCAGCCTCTTAACTTCATAAGCCCTCGGTTTTGTCGTTTATAAAAGATGAAATGAAGTGATGTTCAGTTCCATTCCCACCCCAAGATGCTAGATTTCAAGCATTCTTTGATTTTAGGTTGTGGAGACATCAGGACAGAGCCAGAGTGAAGTGCTGATGCATCATTTAACTTGACTACTGGGCTGTGGGGTAGCTATCTGGGTCACCCTGTGGTCCGATAGGAGTAGCCCAGAGGTGCCTGCTGCTCCGCCCTCCACGGGGAGCCTCCCACCTTCTGCTGCTGCCCAGCTCGGTCCCTCCGAGGCTCCCGCCGCCATCCCCACACAGGGCTGCCACCGGAAGCACTGTGCTCGAGTGCAGCTTCAGTGTGTAGATTCTAACTTAGAAGTATGGATGCTTCCTTGTTGGGTGTAGCAAACTTCAGTGTTACTACACTTTCAAAGAATGTTTGTTTTTTGGTTCCTGGGAACTTTTTATTTGGTTGCAATTTTAACATTATATTCTATTTTTTTAATTTATAGGGAAGAAGATTTCTTAGTTCTCTCTTCAACTGGAATATAAATTTCATTAAAATGATCCATGGGACCATTAAAAACCAGTTACAAGGATTACAAAAGTAAGTATTAAGGGTAATTAATATTTTGTGCTTAGTGTGGTTTTGAAAGTTTCTATGTGACCTGACTTTTGTTTTTTTTCGGTACGTGGGCCTCTCACTGTTGTGGCCTCTCCCGTTGCGGAGCACAGGCTCCGGACGCGCAGGCTCAGAGGCCATGGCTTGTGGGCCCAGCCGCTCCGCGGCATGTGGGATCTTCCCGGACCGGGGCACGAACCCGTGTCCGCTGCATCAGCAGGTGGACTCTCAACCACTGTGCCACCAGGGAAGCCCGAGTGACCTGACTTTTAAATTATATTAATGCATTAGAAGCTTTAAAAATTATCTCTTAAACTATTATTTATTATGTACTGTTGTATCACTGGATATTTTTTTTCCTTGCTATAGGAAACCATTTTTTTTCCGTAGTGACACTGAAATTAAGATTTTACTTTGTGGTAGTTCTTTAAATAGTCAAATTATTTACCAGTTAAATTTCAGCTTCAATCGTAGTAAAGCCCATGTCACTAGCACTTCTGATACCTTTGGACGTAATGTGCACTGTGCAATTTCCCGTGGACTGAGCTATGTGGTTGGTGGGAAGAGCCCTTGGGGAAGGGGCTTGGAAGCATGCCCTTGTGCGAGCTCCCAGCCTCTGGGCCCTGAGAGCATTTGGAGCTATCTGCTGGATTCACGGCCAAGTACTTAATCTGCTCCGGGGCTGAAGGAGGCTGCATTTTTTATTTATTTATTTACTTACTTATTTATTTATTATTGGCTGCGTTGGGTCTTCATTGCTGCGCACGGGCTTTCTCTAGTTGCGGCGAGCGGGGGCTACTCCTCGTTGTGGTGCACGGGCTTCTTATTGTGGTGGCTTCTCTTGTTGCGCAGTACGGGCTCTAGGCATGTGGGCTTCAGTAGTTGCGGCACACAGTCTCAGTAGTTGTGGCTCTCAGGCTCTAGAGCGCAGGCTCAGTAGTTGTGGTGCACGAGCTTATTTGCTCCACGGCATGTGAGATCTTCCCGGACCAGGGCTCAAACCCGTGTCCTCTGCACTGGCAGGCAGATTCTTAACCACTGTACCACCAGGGAAGCCCGAGGCTGCATTTTAAAACCAAATCCTTGTGTTTGCTTTGGCAGCGCATATAATAAAATTGGAATGATACAGAGTAGATTAGCATGGCTCCTGTGCAAGGATGACACCCAAATTCGTGAAGTGTTCCATATTTTTTACAGATTGCCTACAAACACATGAAAGGATGCTCAACATCACTAATCATTAGAGAAATGCAAATCAAAACTACAATGAGGTTATCACCTCACACCAGTCAGAATGGCCATCATCAAAAAATCTACAAACGATAAATGCTGGAGAGGGTGTGGAGAAAAGGGAACCCTCTTGCACTGTCGGTGGGAATGTAAATTGATACAGCCACTATGGAGAATAGTATGGAGGTTCCTTAAAAAACTAAAAATAGAACTACCATACGACCCAGCAATCCCACTACTGGGCATATATCCTGAGAAAACCATAATTCAAAAAGAGTCATGTATCACAATGTTCATTGCAGCACTATTTACAATAGCCAGGACATGGAAGCAGCCTAAGTGTCCATCAGCAGATGAATGGATAAAGAAGATGTGGCACATATATACAATGGAATATTAGCCATAAAAAGAAACGAAACTGAGTTATTTGTAGTGAGGTGGATGGACCTAGAGACTGTCATACAGAGTGAAGTAAGTCAGAAAGAGGAAAACAAATACCGTATGCTAGCACATATATATATGGAATCTAAAAAAAAAAAAAAAAAAAAATAACACTGAATCCTCAAACTCTTGAGGTGGGCCTGGTTACATCAGGCAGCTGTGTAAGTATTGAGCCGGGATGCGATTCTGGATCTCTGATTGTTTACTAGAATGCTTTCTCCTGTTCCCTCATTTGCAGAATGTTTAGGTTGAACCAGCAGATTTTCCTAATTATGGATCTAAGTCAACTCTGGTATTTTAGGGCTCCCTGTACCTGAGCGAACTAGTCCGGAAAGTCCAAAATGACTTCAAGTCAAAAAGTGTACTTATATTTAAAGGTTTTTTACTTAAGGATTTGGTTCTGGGCTATGTGTCATAGTTTTATAGGAAATAATAAAGTTCTGGGGAAGCCGGACTGAGAAGGAAGAAATGGTTTGATATTTCAGTCCTCCTTCTCTGGACTTTTGTTTTCTACTTTCTGCTGCAGGTGGATAACATATCTCTGTTTTGCAAAGCACTAGTCCAAAACAGTTTCTTCTTCCCTAGGAGAGGAGAGTTCCTGAAATGATACACATTAAAAATATAATTCTTCTGACTTGCATTAAAATTTTTTGATTTTTTCTTCTAGATCTTTGATGGTACACATTGCAGAAGTTTATTTCAGAGCTTGGAAAAAGGCTTCAGGGAAAATATTAGAGGTATTTCCTTTTCGTTTTATGAAATGTTAACGTTTTTATTGTGTTCTGGTTACTAAATAAGTAGCTACAGTAGGGCCATTTGAAACCTGTGCTGATGCTTGTCTGTCACACTAAAGCCCATGGTGAGTGTCCTCCACGTGCATTCAAGGTCACGTCCGTGCCTGAGCACAGCCTCAAGATACCCGTGACTCACCGTGCTGTGTAGTTTGAGTGGAATCAAGACTTTTGCCCCAGGCATTTTGGCAGCTCTAGACCTGTAGTGCCCAGCCACATGTGGCTGCCGGGCCTCTGAAACGTGGCCAGTCCAAACTGAGATGGGCTGTAAACTCACCAAACTTGGAAGACAGTGTGGGAAAAGAAGAATGTAAAATATCTCGTGGTTATTTAAAAAAGAATATTGATTGCATGTTGAAATGATAGTGTGTTGGATATATTGGGCTAAACAAAATATATTATTAAAACAAGTTTACCTTTTCCTTTTTCTGATTTTTATGTGGCATCTAGAAAGTTTAGAATTGTGTTTGTGGCTTGGGTCCTGTTTCTTCTGGCCAGTGCTCCTCGGTACCCTCTGGCCACCTCTTTCACATCATCTGAGAATTTAAGGACTGTGTTTGAATACAGCTAACCTTTAATGACTATAACACCTACATTCTGGCTGTGTAATTCACAGTCACAATTAAACATTCACAGGCTTTTTTGGAAAAAAATCAAAAGAAAGTGTCTTTGTCTGATATCCCTTATGTTTTTCTCATACTAGGTTCTTAGTTGTGTTTTTTTCCTTCTGAGAGTAAAATTTTTACTCTTAAGTCATAAAGGGGTCTTTCCTCCTGGGGGAGCAGGTCCTGGACTGGTGGAGGTGGGGAGAGGGGAGGTTAACCACCGGATGTTTGGAGTTGATTTCTGCCCACTCTGCTCTCCTGCCCAGCTTAAGCTTTGGTTAACTATACTGGGGTCTATCACTGACATCTACTTCTAGAAAACTAAAACTTACCACTTCTGTTCCCCTGCTGACAACTTGTAGAATAGTTTTACAGTGTATAATTTTTTGGAGAAATGGCAGAACTGGGACAATTGTTATGCATTTTTTTGCATTGCTTTATTACTGCATGAAACTTGTTCACAGGAAGGAGTATTTGTTCCCCTTTTCTCCAATAGTGGTTTAAAAAATAGGAGTTTGTAATTTAAAATTTAATTTTGACTAGATCTGTACCAAATTAGTACTAGCAATTTGTACTTCTCAGCTTCACTCCCTTCCCTCTCTTCCCTCTGTCCCTTCAAGTTTTTAAAGCAAATTCCAGATGTGACACCTTATTTATGTGTACTTCAGTATGCATCTCTAAAAAGTATGGTTATACAGTGCCATTATCATACTTCACAAAATTAACAATAATTCCTGCGGATTTAAAAAATTAATTGGGTCATATTTAAATTTCTCTGCTTTGTTTAAAAAATGTCTTTTTATAGTTTTTTTTGGAATCAGGATCCAGCAAGTCTCCCAATTGCATTTGCTTGTTACAGCATTTAAACCTCTTAGAGCATTCCTCACTCTTCTCTTTAAAAAAAAATGTCTGCCATTGATAATGTTGAAAAGCCTGGGTCAGTTGCAGGATGTCCATGTTCTGGTAGTTAGCTCTCAGGGGTCAACTTCTGTGGCCCAGACACTTGACTGGCAGTGCCGTGTGTCTCCTATGTCATCTCAAGTCAGACAGTTCAAAGTTAATGGAGAAGAGGTAAAAATGTTAGTAGCAAATTTTCCTTATCTCCTTCCCTAAAACCATGGAATCCTGGGTATGGAGGCAGAATGCAGGCTAACACACCAGGCCTTCACAGTCCTGGCTTGAACGAGGAGCTGCCACATCCCCGCCCCTGCCCCGCCCCTCTCTGTGGCAGCCCTGAAAGGTGGTGTTTTGGTCAGTTTGGAATCATGGCCCCCACCTTAGAGGTAGTTCATTGTCTGTTTTGGGGGGGCTCTTGGAACATATCCAGTCTTCTGAGATTATCAGGATGACTCAGGAGAGGGTGCTTCCCGGCCCCCCTCAGTCTCTGAGCCCTGTCTGGCTTGAACCAGGCTCCAGTGCCCTGCTATTTAGCACAAATGTGATATTTCATCAAATAAGACAAAGGAAACTAAAAGTTCTCTTTGGTATATGAAGATGAAAGGAATTCTAAGAGGTGTAGACTTAAAGTCGAAAAGCTCTGATGAAAGGATCCAGGCTTTTTCCCTCATGAAATAGAAGATGAACAGATCAGACGGTCCTTTTGTGCTCTAACCACTGTAATGCCTGTCCTGCCGTCTGTGGGAATGCACTCACCCAAGTTCTCGCGTTCGGTGTCGTTGCAGGCCATCGAAAATGGCTGCATCCAGGACTTCTTGTACCATGGGGTCCACCTTCCTCGGAAGTCTCCAGTGCACACCAGAGTGCGCGAGGTGAGCCACACTCTCACAGCACTTTTGAAAATCATGTCTCATCTTTTTTGTTTTCAGATAATTGTTTTTGTGAAATTTTGTTAAGCTTTCACAGGCATCCGTTAAAAGGATTTCTCAGAATCTTGATACTTGGAACCTGGGACTTTTACCCTGCCACCAAAGTTTTGATTAGGAAAACAAAGGTCTACTGTTAAGACATCAGAACTTTATTCAAACAACTTTAATTGAATTATTCGACATAAAAATGCATAGAATCGTCACTTCCTTACTGCCACTACCACTGTTTTCAAAAAAAGGCTATTCAAGATTATTTTTTGTTATTTACTCTCATACATTACATTTCCACTTTGTATTCTGCAAACCAAATTGAGTAAATGCTTTGATAGTTTCTCTTGATACAATTTTATTTTTGAAAGGTAGTCTCAGAATTTGGATATGGATTTTATCCTCATGTTGTGCATGATCTGACTAAACAAGGCTCTGCTGTCAGTGTGGTTATTACACTGATAGGAGTTGGCTAATCACAGTGACCCTGGACTGACTAAACAGGGCTCTGCTGTCAGTGTGGTTTTTACACTGACAGGAGTTGGCTGATCACAGTGACCCTGGGGAAGGAATTGGAAGGTCTGGTCTGTGGTGCTGGTCAGTGCCCTAATCCAGGGGCGACGCCTTCTTTGCTTTCTGTTAGTCTTGGCAACTGTGTGTCAAGCTAAGGGAAGAAAGGCTACCTCTTTATTTTTTTGTATAGTGAAACTATTATTTGTAGGACGTAAATTTACTAATTATATTAAGTTTGAATGGACAAAAAACATTTCTTTTATGTTTTTGATGATTTACTTTGCATTATCCAAAGATAAAGAACCAGGGATAAATATATCCACGTGCCCCTTCCAAGCCCCCAGCACACACACAGTCCCAGGTGCTTCATAAGCTGTAGGACAGTTGGGGTCATTTACTTCATGTGTATGATTTGGCGTTTCAGATTCTATTTAATCATAAAGAATAACGTCATGTTAAACTGTACAGATGTGTGATGTAGTTGCTTCACTCTTGGACCAAATAACTAAAGACTTTTTCATACCTGATTTTCTGCTGTGATAGTGTGAGTGATTAAGGTATTATAAGTATAGGTATCATCATTTGTTAAATTTATGGAAAAATGCACAGAAGGAATTGAAAGGCAGAATATTAGATTTCACTTTTCAAATGAAATGTATTCCTGGACTCCAAGTAATTGTTCCTACTGCTTATAGCACATTATAGCTTCTTTCTCAAATCCTTTTTTTGATAAATATCAAATTTACCTGATAAGTCATTTTATTGCTATATTGAAAGAAGCTTCAGGAAATACCTTAGGAGTCATTTGAAAGTAAGAAATCGTCATATCGTTGATGAAAATCTTCTAAAATTAGGTAGTAGTAATGGTTGCACAACTCTGAATATACTAAAACCCACTGAACTATATACACTTTAAAAGAGTGACTTTTATGGTATGTGAATTGTATCTCAGTACAGCTGTTTAAAAGCTTTCTATGAAGTGAGTATACCATTGATGACAAATTAATATTGTACACAGAAAAACAAATGATAGACTAAAATCTCCTAAATGAAAAATTAACAATTAGAAAAAAATAATCCCCAGATTGTAGTTTTTAGGGCAAAATTGATTCAAGTTTGCTTAAAGTATAGTCTGTAGTTTTATAGCCTAATTTAAAATTTTTTTCCATTTTTCATTAATATAATTTTAGCTCCAAGAGTTGTGAATTAAGGAAAAAGGCAACATTGATTGTTGTTGGGGGCAGGAGTCTGTGAAGAGTTGCTGGAAGATTCTGGCTGGTTAAAAAGGGAGTAGAAGAGAACAAAGGGATGGAGCTAAAAGAGCAGTGTGTTTTCTGATTATCCATGAGTTTGGGGATGAACTTGACATCTAAGTTAAGTTTCTCCTGGAAAGGATCACTAGGCAGTGACACCTGTTTGAGATAAAGTCACCCCTCGGGATCTGCCGGGGATTGAGTACCAAATGCACGGATGCTCCAGTGCCTTATACATCCTCGTACACTTTACATCATCTCTAGATTACTTACAGTAACTAATACAGTGTAAATAGTTGTAAATACTATGTAACTATTATGTAAATAGTTGCTAGTAAGCAGCAAATTCAAGTTTTGCTTTGAAACTTTCTGGAATTTTTTTTTTTTCCAAATATTTTCTATCCAGGCTTGGTTGAATCCACAGATGCAGAATCTGTGGATATGAAGGGCTGACTGTATATCCTGTTTTTGAATGCCCAATATAGGTTCTTAAAACAAAAGACGGTTGTAGCCAGTGCATTGTAGAATCAGAATGGGTTGTAGAAAGCACTTAGGCTGACTCCTTTTTCATTTGACCCTGAAGGTCAGAGGTGTAAGTGACTTTTTATGAGGTTTTGTGGCTACTGGTAGAAGAGTAGAAGCTGGAACCCAAACCTTTGCACAGCCCAAGGCCGTGGGTCTTTCTCTCCACCATAGATGCCTTTTGCATGATTTCCATGTTCCGTGCTGTCAGCATGTCTTTCCACTGTGGTTCCTGTTAGAAAGATTTGTCAAGACTTATGAATAAGGTGCAGCCTATGCTCCCTGTTGTTCCCTCAAAGTAGGATCTTAGATGCTTTTTTGAAAACACCAATGTTACCCTTCTGTTCTTCTGTTCTTGGCTCTTAGGTGCTGAGTTATCTTCATCGTCAAAAGGAAGTTCGGCAGGGAGTGGAAGAGATGCTTTACAGATTATATAAGCCCATCCTTTGGAGAGGATTAAAGGTACACCTCTTAAATAGTCTCTCTCTGTTTAGAATGCTAATTATGCTTTTGAGTTTCACGTACTCTAATTCAGAATTGCAGTAAGGCACTAAAAGTAAGACTCGAGGCTGGGAATGCTGTGAGATTTCGGGTGAATATTTTATTCTTTTATTAAAAGCATTTCTTAAACTGGGAATCTGAATTGGTTTAGTGCAGACTGCACAGCTGGAAGGAGGGTAGACATGCTAACAAGTAATCCGGCAGAGCTGGGCTGTACCGTCCTGGTCCTCAGGACCTCCTGCTGGTGACTGGGGGACAAGATGACAGCACTCTGAGGAGTGGTCAGACGAGCACATGGGTAATTTTCAACACAGGTGACTCTGGTGTTGGGAGCGGGACATGATGGTCACTGTTTCTTAATGACACAAGATGGGCTTTGAAGCAAGGAAACATCTTTTAATATCTGTCGACATGGAGCTGGGAGTTCAGCTTCACTTAAGGAAGGTCTCACAAGTTTGGTTAGTTTAAATGTTACAGTTGTCTTTAATTTGTAGATAAGTCTATATTGAGACACTAGAAGCATTACTTTAGGAATTCTACACTGAAGCCTTTGAATGTCAGCTCGCTCTTTGGATTCTGAAACTCTTCTTTCAACTATTCCAGGCCAGAAACTCGGAAGTCCGGTCCAATGCTGCACTGCTGTTTGTTGAAGCATTTCCTATTAGGGATCCAAACTTTAATGCCATTGAGATGGATAGCGAAATTCAGAAACAATTTGAAGAACTCTATGTATGTATTTCATGTGGTCGAGCTCTTTAAGCCTTCAGCTCTATCTGGGCCTCGTGTGGGTCCTGGCCATCCCCCCGTAACTGCCCTGTGCTGACCCCACATGGCAGACTTTCCAGATCTTGACATTCTTCAAGGAAATCCATTCTCTCCCTGGTACCTCTGTGACAGTGTGGACTCGTAATCTGTTTCCTCTTCCTCTCAGTCTCCTTTAGGACATCTAGTCGTTTATTGTGTGTAGTTTTAAGCGTCTTACGTTTGTCCCTGTCGCCCTAGCAGAGAGACATTGTAACAGTGGTTAGGACAGATGCTGTGTTTGATTCCATCCCTCGTTTGATAGCTGTGAAGCTTGGGGCAAGTTTGGGCACTGACTTTTCTGTCTTCATCTGTGAAGCGGGCACGGTGATAGTGCCTGCTGTAAAGTTGTGTGGCAGCATTGTCAACAAACACACACTGGTTATGTTTTAAGGCAAGTAACGCCTGTTGCAATGGATGTTTTTCAGATGACTGACTTTTCGAATGAGACGTTAGGACATCAGGATGCGACATTTATTTCCAAGGGGTATCTCGAATCTTTTCACCTGGTGGGAGAGTGTGAGCCTCTGCTTCTTTCTCTACAGCCCTTTACATTTGCAGGGTCTCCTGACACAAGCTAAGAAATATTATTGTCCTAGTTAGTAGAATAACATTTTAGGAAGTGATAGCAAAAATGCCATGATGATGGTTACCCGTAGCAGCCCTAAAAACTTCCTCTGGTTTGTTTGTTTTCTGATCTCCTATGAAAAATCTCAGACATGCAGAAAGTTGAAATAATAGTATAATGAGTATGTGTCTACTTACCTCTCCACATGCATTCACATATGTGCATTCACATATACATGCATAAACACCCAGCCACACACACAGACACACACACCCCTAAAATGAACAGTCATTAGTATTTTGCCATGTGTGCCTCATCTACATGTATGTTTATTTACAAGTCCCTTTGAGGATCATGGTTAATTTTGTGGAAAGATGTTGTTGGGCAAACCAAAACTAGATTTTAGTAGCTTTTAGCCATAAAACTATGAAAAAACTTTTGCTCTTTTTAATGCAGGTGTCCAATCTATGAACCACCTCTGTTTTTGCCTGAGTGTTTAAGTCTCTGCATTTGAATGCAAAGATGGAGTGTGTGGCGGTGGCCCAGCTCCCACCCCTCCTACATTGGACCCGTTGTGTTACTTGCCTACAGTGATTGCTTGGCCCCAGCCGCTGACCTGACTGTGTACGAGGACGACGTTGCAGGACTGGGGCCACCTGTCAGCCCGCAGATGGCAGTTTGCACAGTGATTAGCGTGGGGTCAGGCGTTTTGTTCCGAATGCCAGTTCCCACCTAAGAAGTCTGATCTCTTTCAAATTACTTCATCTCTCTCTAGTCCTGGTTCTTCTTTAAATCTGGGAATAATATTTTATAGGATTGTGATGAGGTTTCAGTGAAAATTTGTGTATAAAGCATTTAGCTCAATCCCTAGCCCTAAGATGACAGTGGTTATAGCTGTACAAAAGGACATTAAAATATGTAAAGGGTTGTAACTGTCACACACAGTCCTCTATATAACTCAGAGCAGTCTATATTCGGATTAATCACGGTGAGTTTTGTATTTGTTTTATTAACTATTTAAAAAATAAAAATTATTGCATGCTATTTTGTTCGAATTTAAGGAAAGAAAAGCACTAAAAGATTGTCAAAGTCACTTAAGTGTTTTTTTTTCAGAACAAGAAATATTAAATTCTAAATAATTCCTTTAAATTAAAAAAATGGTAGGTTGTAGAAAACATGTTATACATGTACATGTATAATATAACATGTACATATTATACATGTACATGTTATAGTTAGTTTTTAAAGTTGCATATGTCTTAGTGGAGATAGGGTTATGTTTTTCAGGTAGCAAAACTTAGTCAACAATCTAAGAAAAATGAGATGTCACTGTCAAAACAGATTTAAAACAGCAATAACAGATTTTCCACTCTAAGTCTTGTTTGGGATGAAAACTGATAGGGAAAGGCTCATGTGTAAGCAGCAGGCCCTCTGGAAGCCTGGAATCACCTTCGGAAGTGCAGTGAACGTGCTGAGGGGGTGATGGTAGCCAGCGAGTGTGAGAGCCGAGAGAGTCTCGGTGGGTCCTACCTTGCCGCAGGGCGTCCTTGGGGAGGCAGGTGCCTCTAACTGTTTGAGCCCTAAAATGTTCTTTATTTTTCTGTGACAGTTTACAGTTTGTCCAGGTCGAGAATTTTGTATTCAAAATCATTTTATTCCAGGACTGCCAAAATATTTTGTATTGTTTTCTAGTGTCGAGGGTATCTGAAACTTTAAGGATGTTTTCCTTTATCTTTTGATTTTTTTCTGCTGCTGTAGCATGGAATTCAGTCCATTGGTTTGAATCTTAGACAAAGGGAACCTTCTTAATCTTTTTCTTTTCTACTTTCCAGTGTCTGTTTGTTTCTAACTTCTTTTATGAAGCAGGGCAATGTAGTAGTTAAGTTAATAACAGTAGTAGTTAAGAGCAGGAGTTGTTTCTGTAGAGGACCAGACAGAAGTGATTTTAGGTCTGTGGGCCACGTGGTCATAGCTGTCCCATCTGCCGCTGTGGCACAAAGGCGGCCACACGTGTACAGGGAGGAGCAGGGGTGGCTTGTTCCAATGAAACCGATCCACAGACACCAAAGTGTGAATTCCATGTAATAGTCTCGTGTCACAGAATATTATTCCTTTTACCAACCATTCAGAAGTGAAAAACCATTCTCACGCCCTGTGGACCACACAGGGATAGGCATGGGCCAGTCTGGCCTGTGGGTTGGCGGTGAGTTCATGACGCTGCTGGATCAGGGCCTGAGTAGGTGGCAGCAAGTCTTGTGGGGTGGACGGGGTGGCGGGAGTCCAGGAAGTGAGGGCAGCGTTGACCCTGTGTCCTGCACGCTTTCTGCTCTGCTGTTTCTCCAGCTGGAGTGGAGGGAGGCCTTGTTGGAGGTGGCAGATCGAGGCCTCCATGCATGCCTGTGGTTTGGGAGGTGCAGTGGTTCTCCTCATAGAAACCGCTTTACAAGTCAAGTGCCCTCGTCTTGGTGACAGTGTGATTGATTGGAGACACAGATGTGGGCCCTGACTCCTGTGGGACTGTGTGTTGCAAGGTGATTATCCAGAATTATTTTTGAGGAATAATGTTGGAAGTAATTCATAGAAAACAAAAGCCTTAAAACCTGTGGATTCCTAATGTTCTCTTCTGTTTTTTATTGTATTTAGTTTATCTTTTTTCCTCACTGTTTTCTCAAGTGACCTGTCGTCTTCACTTTTCCATCCCTATTTTGAATAAAGGATTGGGTTGAAGAGGCAGCTGGCCTGGGTTTTCTCTGGTTGTGCAGAGCTGAGTATTAGTAGCTTCTTCCTTGTCTGCTGAGTTGGCCGTGGTTTTTCATCCATGCACGGGGCTTGTCAGCAGACGGGGTTCCCCTTGGGCTCTGCGTGAGGAACAGGCCAGCTGGTGTGCACCGTCCCTGGGTGGGGAAGGAGGGGTCTTTCCTGCTGCGTGGCGTCCTCTCCTTTCTTCTTTCTCGTGGAGGTTGTGGAGTTATTGTTGGCTCTCCTGTGCACCTGGCCCCCAGCGTCTGTTTCGAGGCCTTCCCGGCAGGTCGCTTACGCCCGAGCTGCCCTGTGTCCGCCGAGTCCTGACCCTGGGCTGGGGCTGGTCTGAGCTCTGTGTGGGCTCAGCAGGGTCCGCCTGCAGCCCTCTGTCCTGCGGTATGTGGAGCGGTCCCCTGCTTGCTCTTTCCCGTGGGACCCCTTGGTGTTTGCAACACCGCCAGGGAGGAGAGGAAGGTTACTCATCCCCAGCTCGGCCTTCTTTTGGTCTAGTCATGGAGTAAGGGTTATTTTTGTTTTTAAACTTTGAATTAGAAAGTTTCACATGTAGCAGTAGAGGGCCTTGTACAGTGAACCCCATGTGCCCCCAGACAGTCCCGGTGATACTGACCTGGGCCCACTTGGTTCCCTCTTCCCCGTTTTGAAGCAGATCTGAGCAAGCATTTCAGCTCTAATTACTTCAGTAGGTGTCCCTAAAAGACAGGGACCCTTTTTTACTTTCATTTTTATTTATTTATTTATTTTGCGGTACGCGGGCCTCTCACTGCTGTGGCCTCTCCCGTTGCGGAGCGCAGGCTCCGGACGCGCAGGCCCAGCGGCCACGGCTCACGGGCCCAGCCGCTCCGCGGCACGCGGGATCCTCCCGGACCGGGGCACGAACCCGCGTCCCCCGCATCGGCAGGCGGACTCGCAACCACTGCGCCACCAGGGAAGCCCCAGGGACCCTTTTTTAAAGCATAATCCTACCACTGGCACAACTAAAGTAAGATGAATTGTGATTCTTTGATGTCATCAAATATCCAGTCATTGTTTTTCAGTGACATTTCAGTGATGTTTTTTCCAGTTTTGTTTGAGTCTGTGTCCGGATGAGACCTGTGTTGTGGTCGGCCGGTGTGTGTTCATCTCTTGGACGATCAGTTCCCACTTAGCAGTCACTCCCTCTCCCTCTCTCTTTTGTTCTTTCTATTTTGCTTGCTTTTGTTGTTGTTGAGGAAGCCCAATTATTCTCATTTCCCACAGAACCTAGCCTGCTTGTCACTGATACGTGCCTCTGCCCTTTGTATTTCCTGTAAGTTGGTTAAACAGAGAGTTGACTGGGGTCACGTTTGTTGTGTTAGATGCTCCACGGCTGTTGTGTCCGTCCATCAGGGGTGCATAACGTCGTCGCCACTTAATGTTGTTAGCAACCCCGGACGCCCACTGCCTGGATCGGTTCTTTACAAGCAGGGTCCCTTTATTCTGGGCTTAGTGCATTACAGCATTTTGGAAATTCATGAGAGTGGTTTAATAGGTTGTGTCTCACAGGACTGACCGAAGTCCCTGAGTGTCCCTCTGCATGGCAGGGCCTGTGTCGGGGGCCCTGCTGTCAGCAGAGTCCAGCAGACAGAGTTGGCAAGTAAGGCACAACCTGCGTCTGGATGTCCTTAAACACTCGGCTGCAGAAACGACAAGAAACTGAAGATCCCCGAGTCTGTGTGTGACTCTATGACTTGAAACGTCTGTTAGGTTGTGACTGCCCACTGTGCCCGTGTGTAAAGCCAATATTGATAAAAAACGAACTAATATAAGATAATTAAGGCTCTTTCCCTCTTGTACTTATAGAGCCTTTTAGAAGATCCTTATCCGATGGTCCGTTCCACAGGGATCCTTGGTGTTTGTAAAATAACTTCCAAATACTGGGAGATGTTGCCTCCGACTATTCTTATTGACCTTCTCAAGAAAGTAACTGAGGAGCTGGCGTTTGACACGAGCTCTGCTGACGTGCGCTGTTCTGTCTTTAAGGTAAGGTTTTAAATTATATAAGCAATGCCTGTTTATTGTAGAATAGTTCTCAAATACAGAGAAAGAAAAATTTAGAAATCACCCATAGCCCTACTCCATAAATATAGCATTATTGACATTTTCGTTGTATATCCAAAGTAACCTTTTAAAAAAACAAAAGAAAAGTGGTTTCTAAAAAAATAGTCTACTTGAAATAATACTAGTTTTTAGTGTATGTGTTGGGGGGAGGGCGTAGCGTTTTAGAGTAGTAGCTGCGTGTATTTAAAATTGTTTAACGTTTTTATACATTAGAATGGGCTTTGTGTGTGTACTGTGTGTCACTCTATGCACTTTAAATAAGAGCCTACAGAATACTCTTTGTCCATCACCCAGCTTCAGCAGTTCTCAGGGTGCACCCGCTCTTGTTTCACTGTAGCTGCATCCATTGTCCCACACACACCATTACTTTGAAGCAAATCCAGGACATTTATCAGCTCATCTGTAAACATTTCAGTGATCTTTAAAATATAAAGTCCCATAAAAATGTATATCCTAAGAGCTGGAAAGAGAAGGTGGTGGAGTGCGTCAGCTCTTCAGACGTGCGTGTCTGGTCTGAGCTTGGGCCGGTCTCTCGGACGCCTGTGTGAGGTGTGGGCACAGCCGTGCGGGCCCTGTGCCCCCTCGTTTTCATGCAGCATCGAGTCAGGAAATACAGGGAATCTGTGGGATGTTAAGAGAACCTAAAAGGACTCTTAGACTGCAGCTTTGGGGCCTCTCCACCAGGGTCCTCTGGTTTCTTGCAACTGTAATAAAACCCTTTCAAGTGTAGTTCAGAGAAAGCACCGAAAAATTATTTTGTAACCACTTCAGGCTTGTTTGAATGAAGCAAGGGATGAGCTGATTGTCAGGCACTGAAGCCATGCTAATCCATTAAAATATGCTTTTTATATGAAGAGGTGTTAGGAAAGAGTTATTTTCTGTGGGTATGTGTATTTCACTAGTAGTTTTAGTAAAGATGGACCTGAATTTTTCTTACCTGAACTTTTCGTGGTTTATGTTCTAATTTTGAACTGTTTATCTTTCTCCTTTCTTGTAGTGCCTGCCGATAATTTTGGATAATAAATTAAGCCACCCGTTATTAGAGCAACTTCTGCCAGCGTTAAAGTACTGTCTCCATGACAATTCGGAGAAAGTGAGAGTGGCTTTTGTTGATATGCTGCTGAAAGTTAAGGCTGTGAGGGCTGCTAAGGTAAGGTGAACAGAGATTTTCTTACTTAAGACACGAAATATATAAGTACATTTATTTTCAACAACAAAAAGACAAAGCAGTTTTAATTCCAAGAGTTTCAGTGACTGCATTTTAAACCAGTTGGTGTCTGGTATATTCTACTAGTTGTTTGTGTCATAAAATTTTATTTGTTTTGTCAATGTATGTTTTCTTTTTGAAAGACATTAATGCAAGCAGCCCCCACCTTAAATTATATTTTTATCCTATACATGAAAGTTTTTGTTGAAATATTTAAATGCTTGGCACACAGTAAGCACTTAAAATATTACTTGAGAAAATGGTGAGTATGAGACCCCCATCCCCCCACGTTTACAGGAGGAAGCAAGGAGGTATTTGTTGGTTTGTGTGCATTTTGGTGTAAACTACTGAGGGGAGAGTGTTTTCCCTTAACTCTAGTTCTGTTCAGCTTTTGGCTAAAAATGTTAGTTATAAGGTTCTGCATTATTATTTGCTAACACTGAATTTTCTTCTCTGCACAGTAGCTCTCTGAAATTTACTTTAAAGTGCTGTTGTGTCGAGGCCCAGGATTTGGGAACAAGCTGACGTGTTGGTCAGCGTAGGGTCAGCGCATGGCCCTGGGGTGCACTCGTGCCAGGAAATGCTTCCATGCGGCCACAGAGAGGAGCGCACTTAGGAGGAAGGGCCACTCAGCGAGGCGCGTGGGAGCGAGTGCAGAAGAGCTGTAGGGTCTGCCGGCTCCATAGGACGGGGAACATATGTGTGCATTTGCTCAGCTACGGCTCACACATCCCTGGCAGAAAACAGGAAATCGGCACCATTCTCTGAGGCGAAGGGAGGGGACTGGATGTCTAGAGACAGGGTGCTGGGGAGGCCTTACCGCTGCAGAGGATACGCATTATTTTATGCTTTTCAAATTTTGAACTGTGAACTTTTTTCATGAGAAAAATAGAATATTTTACGTGACTCATGTGGTACAGATACCCCACGTCATGCCCAGTTGTAATGCCTTGGTACGTTTGTTGAAAATCAGTTTCTTGTGTGTGGTCTGTTTCTGGACTCTGCCTGTCCATCCTCAGGCCAGGGCCGTACTTCCGAGCTCACTGCAGCTTGGCAGGAAGTCTTGCAGTGTGTGTCCTCCCGCTCTGCTCTTCTTTCAGAGCTCTTGGTGGTTTGGGGCGCTTGTATTTCCATATAAAGTTTAGAATCGGCATGTCAATTTTGTTAATAAAAAGGCTGGCTGCAATTTTGGTTGGCTTTGTTATAACAGCCTGTTGAAAGTGTAGTTCTGAATCTGAAACGGGAGTTTCCGCTAGTGTTTTGTTTGAAGTGTGCATCTGTTTGCAGAGGATCACTGAGGTGATGGCTGGTGAGGCAGTGGGCAGAGCAGGTGTTCTGAGGTTTGTGGGTCTTCCCAGGAGAACAGGGAAGACCTGGACAAAATGTCTGACTGGAGAGTTTGGGGTTTGGGGGAGTAGTAAGAGCAGAAAAGGAAGAGTAATGTTTTAATGAGGTGGTTCTTTTCATGTCAATCCTTGGCTTGCACAAGCAAGGCAGAGCGTGATTTATCTGTGAGGTCTCTGGAAAGGTTTGTTATAGGCGCACCAGCTAATTCTCCTTGAAAATCAAGGTCAGAGATTGACAGGCCTGCGGAGAGGCAGCTAACAGGAAGGGGGGTCGATCATCCAGCAGGTTGGCGTGACAGGTAGTGTGCCACTGCAGTGTCTGACACTGGCCGTGCTTGCGTTGTTAGTGCACGTTGGCGCAGCCTGGCCTCCTACATATTGCTTTGAAGGAGTGAGGGGTATATATACCTCCTTACTTTCCTTGGTGAACGCTGGCAGTGCTGTACTCAGGATCTAGGAGCCACATCTTATGTGCGAAGGCCCTGGGCACGAAGACATGGTAGAGAATTAAAGCTGATTAGATAAAATTATGTCCTGTGGCCAAGGGGCAGTTACCAACTTAGTTAAGTAGGCTTCTGTTTATAATTTTCATTGTCAGTGCTAGGGGTTTCAAGTTGTTTACTGTTGGTTTCGAAATTCTACATTTTTAGTATTGTATACCTGAGATTTAGGCCAAATCAACAGTTACTAATATTGAAACGTCTTTATTAAAAAAAATGGTTTTTTTTAGTATGCAGTTATTATTTTTTAATTAATTAATTTTATTTATTTTATTTTTGGCTGCGTTGGGTCTCTGTTGCTGCGCGCGGCTTTCTCTAGTTGCGGCGAGCGGGGACTACTCTTCATTGCGGTGCATGGGCTTCTCATTGCTGTGGCTTCTCTTGTTGCGGATCACGGGCTCTAGGCGCGCGGGCTTCAGTAGTTGCGGCTCGCGGGCTCTAAAGCACGCAGGCTCAGTAGTTGTGGCACACAGGCTTAGTTGCTCCCCGGCATGTGGGATCTTCCCGGACCGGGGCTTGAACCCGCGTCCCCTGCATTGGCA
The DNA here is from genome assembly GCF_964270905.1 of Leucopleurus acutus. Lineage (NCBI taxonomy): Eukaryota > Metazoa > Chordata > Mammalia > Artiodactyla > Delphinidae > Leucopleurus > Leucopleurus acutus. The sequence goes on along the minus strand of NC_139144.1, from coordinate 108,519,816 downwards.
GGTGGATTCTTAACCGCTGTGCCACCAGGGAAGCCCCTATGCAATTATTTTTAACATTAGGAATGAAACACCAGTTAGCAATTTTGTTTATGGTCTTGTCTGATGTTAATATCAACCTGTGGGTAGTATGTTTAGATAAAATAAAACCTCAGGTAATTGAAGAACCCTAAACTAATCAGAATTGTTCTTCATTTTATTTTAGAAAAAGTGAATCAAAGAAAAATAGGTTAAAATGGGGAGTTTCTGGAAAGGCAGACTTGCGGGGAATGTTCACTGCAAGAAAAACCCGTGGAACCTTGGCATTTGGTGTAAGTGCCGATCGCTAGTTTCTGTTCAAGGTCGTCTGGTCTCCATGAGGGCTCAGGAGCCAACCTTTCCAATGTGAAAACCCTCTCTTTTAGGCACTGCCCCTCGATCCAGTCTCAGTGCTGTGACCTACAGTGTTTCTTGGGTATATTGGTTTCAGCAGGTCTGAACTCTGCGAGGTATTGAGGCTTGAGAAGCCCCTGGTCTCCTGAGTGCCTCGGTTTCCCTCTTGGGATCTGTCTGTCACTGTGCCGGCCGCTCCGGGGTTGACACTCAGCTGGTGGCATGGCTGTCGGGCGGCACTTGTCTTTACTACAGTGACTATTTCAGAAACACCAAGTGTGCGCATGGAAGTGTTCCGGGAGCATGTCGGGGAACGGTCGTAGTGTCGGATGCTCAGACATTTCCTCGGGAGAGGGGGAGTATGTTTGTCTGAATGCGCAAGGTCCTTCTGAGCTGGAGGGTGGACTGAGGTATCGTGGGAGTGAGGACAGGGCCAGGCGGGCAGCTGGCGGGGGGCGGGCAGCTGGCGGGAACCGGTCCCTGGGTGGGGGGTGGGGGGGAGGAGACCGGGGAGCATACTTAAGTGCTGATGAGAAAGGTCCACTGGAAGTCCTGGAGAGAGGGGACGGTCATGAGAACCAGGTCCTTGAGGAAAGTCTGTGTCAGTGGTGCTGTCCCCTTTACACAGATGAGTGTTAAGTGTTTGCACAAGTGACAGAGACAGGATTTGAACACTGTACCGTCAGAGTCTATTTTATTTCCATTATTCTGTGGTGTTTCCCCTTGTTTTGAATTTCTTGCTGAGAAGTCTGGCCCTTTTCTGTGGGCAGCGGACGACTTTGATGCTTTTACGCTGAGGGGCAGCATGACAGTCCTGCCGTGTGCAGGTGTGGGCAGTGGCTGTGAGGCGGCTCGAGGAGGCCTGTGGCCACCCGGGCAGCACTCAGTAGAGGGCGGGAGGGGTGACCGTGAGGGTTGCCTCTGTGTCCGAGGTGGGAAACGGGAGACTCACTTTAGCTTTCTGTGCCAAACCTGTTGTAGATGTTTAAATTCATTTTTCATATTAATGGGCCCCAAGTTGTGGTGTTTTAGGAAATTTTAAAATTATTAGTCTGATAATCATAACTGTCATTTGAGGGTCCACTGATGGTCCTGATGGATTATAATTAATCCCAGCAGCCTTGTGCTTATCTGCCTTATGTGTCAGTGCTTTTTAAAATACGGGTTTATTTTAATTTGTCTACAGAAGAGTCACAGATTCTGGTATAATCATTTGAGATGAATTTCCTTGAATGTAGAAATTAGTTCCTTTTTGATTATACTCTCCTTCTGCACATGTGCTTTATCCACAGTTTTGGAAAATATGCCCCATGGAGCACATTCTGGTCCGTCTGGAGTCGGACTCTCTGCCCGTCACTCGGCGCCTGGTGGGCCTTATCTTCAACTCCTTCCTGCCCGTGAACCAGCCCGAGGAGGTGTGGTGCGAGCGCTGCGTGACGCTGCTGCAGATGAACCATGCGGCTGCGCGGAGGTTCTACCAGCACGCGCACGAGCACACGGCCTGTACCAACATAGGTACCCAGCCCTGCCCCGCGCCGTGAGCCTGGCGTGTTTGCTTCGTGCTCAGTGTGGTTCTTAATGAGTTACCGTAAAGTAACACTTTAATTATTTGGGATTATAATTTCAGTGTTAGAAAATTTTGTTGAAGATACACGTAAATTAATTATTGGTTGTCTCACACATTTTAGCAAAGCTGATTCATGTGATTCGCCACTGCTTGAACGCCTGCATCCGGAGGGCTCTGAGTGCATGCGGGGAGGGCAGTGAGGAGCCGGGGAAGGAGAACGTGAGCGTGAGTCGAGCCGCCGCTGCCCGGCGCCGCCTTGGGGCCATGGGGCTGGGGCCTGGGCCACGGGGACGGGAACAGGGCCACGCGGACGGGGTCGGGGCCACGGGGGTGGGGACCCGGACGGGTGCTTCTCCCGCGGGAGAAGGGCAGGGCAACAAGGCAGAGGTGTTATTTCCACAAGCCGTTACCTTAGCAATAAAATTACTTATTCCTTTAGTGCTGATACTTCACCTAATTATTTTGGAGGATCATAAGTAATTTTCTAGAAAGAATTTCTGTGTATCCTTTGTAGTTCACTGTGGAGTTTGAGTAGGATTTAATACAAAGGAAAACTTATTATTGCTGACACTCTTTTCCCAGTTTTCTTCACCTTAAGCTTCTGTATATATATATATATATTTTTTTTTTAATTGCTTTACAATGATGTGTTAGTTTCTGCTTTATAACAAAGTGAATCAGTTATACATATACATATGTTACCATATCACTTCCCTCTTGCATCTCCCTCCCTCCCACCCTCCCTATCCCACCGCTCCAGGTGGTCACAAAGCACCAAGCTGATCTCCCTGTGCTATGCGGCTGTTCCCACTAGCTATCTACCTTACGTTTGGTAGTGTATACATGTCCATGCCTCTCTCTCGCTTTGTCACAGCTTACCCTTCCCGCTCCCCGTGTCCTCAAGTCCATTCTCTAGTAGGTCTGTGTCTTTATTCCTGTCTTACCCCTAGGTTCTTCATGACATTTTTTTTTCTTAAATTCCATATATATGTGTTAGCCTATGGTATTTGTCTTTCTCTTTCTGACTTACTTCACTCTGTATGACAGTCTCTAGGTCCATCCACCTCACTACAAATAGCTCAATTTCATTTCGTTTTATGGCTGAGTAATATTCCATCATATATATGTGCCACATCTTCTTTATTCATTCATCCGATGATGGACACTTAGGTTGCTTCCATGTCCTGGCTATTGTAAATAGAGCTGCAATGAACATTGTGGTACATGACTCTTTTTGAATTATGGTTTTCTCAGGGTATATGCCCAGTAGTGGGATTGCTGGGTCCTATGGTAGTTCTATTTTTAGTTTTTTAAGGAACCTCCATACTGTTCTCCATAGTGGCTGTATCAATTTACATTCCCACCAACAGTGCAAGAGTGTTCCCTTTTCTCCACACCCTCTCCAGCATTTATTGTTTCTAGATTTTTTGATGATGGCCATTCTGACTGGTGTGAGATGATATCATTGTAGTTTTGATTTGCATTTCTCTAATGATTAGTGATGTTGAGCATGCTTTCATGTGTTTGTTGGCAATCTGTATATCTTCTTTGGAGAAATGTCTATTTAGGTCTTCTGCCCATTTTTGGATTGGGTTGTTTGTTTTTTTGTTATTGAGCTGCATGAGCTGCTTATAACTTTTGGAGATTAATCCTTTGTCAGTTGCTTCATTGGCAAATATTTTCTCCCATTCTGAGGGCTGTCTTTTGATCTTGTTTGTGGTTTCCTTTGCTATGCAAAAGCTTTTAAGTTTCATAAGGTCCCATTTGTTTATTTTTGTTTTTATTTCCATTTCTCTAGGAGGTGGGTCAAAAAGGATCTTGCTGTGATTTATGTCATAGAGTGCTCTATGTTTTCCTCTAAGAGTTTGATAGTTTCTGGCCTTACATTTAGGTCTTTACTCCATTTTGAAGCTTCTGTATATTTTAATTTGACCTGGGGTTGGCACACGTAGATTGGGTCTGGACGTTACCGTATTTTACAACTAGATGGGTGGTGGCGCTCTTAAGGATTTATTCACCGCCACTGCCCTAAGATTCTACTAGAAACGTCGTGGGGTTGAATTTTTGGGAATGAGCTTTATTTAGAATTGTCTTTGAAAAAGTAATTTATCAAGGAAGCTATATAGCTGGTATTTCTTCAGAATCCAAAGTGACCAATTATATCATTAAAAAAGGAACATTTAAGACTTAGAAACGTATTACTTATAAGCAGTATCTTAAGCTTGTAAACAAACTCTCATGCTTGTATGTACCTCTGAAGTAAAAATTTTGGGTAGTTTTGTGGTGCTATGTAGATTAGGGTACTGGCCTTTAAAAGAAAGTCACAAGATGTTGAATATACTTCAATTAAAACCAAAAAAAAAGGAAGTCACAGAAGATAGTTTTGCCCTTTTGATGAAACGTGGTTCACGCTGGCTGCAGGGTGAGGCTCCTGCGCTGTCCGGCCGCTCCTGTCTCCACGGCCCCGCCCTGGATGCAGGCCCTCGGCCCTTGAGAGCCAGGAGCCTACAGGGCCGCCCCGCGCTGAGGCTGGGGCTGCGCCGGCGGGTGGTGTGTGGGGCTCAGTCGGCCTGCCTGGGGGCTGGGGGGAGCACTCCCCGGACCCCAGCTGCCCCCCGCTTCAGCATCCCCTGCCCTGTCTGTCTGCTGGGGCAGAAGGGGGAGGAGAGAGAAGAGCCTGATGTCATCTTAACGGCCGAATCTGCCTGGCAGATCCATCAGTTCATAGGCCTGTTCAGCCTGGGCTCAGGAAGCCCTCAGCTGGGAGCGTCTGGAGCTAGTTCTGCTTTCTTGGTGGGATCTGAGTTCCTCTTTTCAGAGTTTTCCCCTCAGGATATGGGTTGGGTGGGCAGGATTTTTTAGGAAAGTGATCCTGTAACTTTAGAAACCCTCACTGGGATGCCAGCTCCAGGCTCGCGGGGCCCTGCGCCTCTGGGCCACCCCTTCACACTGATGGATGGATGGTGGAAGTGGTTTCTCCAAAAAGTGAAAACTGTTACAGTTCTCAAATACTGAAGGAACCCTCCACCCCCATATTGAACCTAGACATTATTGAGAAAGCTGCATTTATCACATTTTAGGTCAGTTTCTGTACCGTTAGAAAACACAAGGGTGCTCTATTGTAACCGGTAGTAGAAAAAATATACAATTTGCCATCTGGATTTTGTCATTCTAAGAATATTTAATGGCTTAAAGCATAATTTTTTGAATTGGTTCTTTTACCTTTTCACATTGCTATCTACTAAAAATCTCTGCTTTCTGTTTAATGAAATCTTACTTAGGAACTTAGCATATTTTTGTAAAGGAGAAATGGTGGCTTTCTCAGGGGACTTTAATGATAAGAGTGCTATGCTAATCACTAGAATGTAAAAAGTAAAATTAAATACAGATTGAAGTTTTGTCAATTTGTTATCTATATCATTCTCATAGTAGTATCTAAGCCTTTAGTAGTTTCATTGCTTTTTAAATTTAGCCATAAGTCATTCCGGGTATTTAGTGCATATTGAAAAATTTAACTTTATATAGCAACTACTTTTGTTTTTTCTGTGTGCCCTCATTAATTAAGTTAATTTGTTCGCCGTATCTTTTCCCATTACATCTGAGTAGCACAAAAATACCAGCACCTGAAATGAATCCTGCTTTGCATCTCAAGGTAGCCCCTTCCAGGAAATGGCCTGTGTGGCAAGTTGTCAGTTTGTCACAGTCACCGGACAGGGCTGGCATCTGAAGTGGAGCACGCGCAGGCGAGCGTGTGGTGCTGGGGAGGCGGCCCCACCCCTCTGCGCAGACAAGGAAGGATTCGCTAGAAGACACGCAGACACCTGGTGCTGTCACTCCCTGCCAGCCCACAAACCAGAGCAGCCCACGGTCGAGGGGGAGTCAATCCCATCAGACATCACACCACAGTCTTAGGGGTTCTATCTGCCTCTCCTTCCATCTCTGCCTTAGGTCTGGAATTCTGAGATGTGCTTTTAGACACAGTGCTGTTCTCTTCAGAGTGATTATGATTTGATTCTTTCACAGTACAATTTTTTGTATCTTAGGCCCTGGACCAAACGCTGTCAATAAGTGATACTGCGTCCATGGCGGGTTTGTTAGAGATCGTTGTGATTCTTTGGAGAAGCATTCACAGGAGTATGGAGAATAACAAAGAGGCCAGAGTGTACACCGTTAGCAAGTTCGCCTCTATGCTGCCAGAGTACATGAAAGCGTTTAAGGTAAGACGGGCCACCCTGCTAAGGCAGGCGCGCCAGGTCACATTTGTGCAGGACCAGCCTCTGGACCTGCTCCTCCTCTGCAGAGGCGGGGGCTGAGCCACCGCCCACCCCGCAGGACGCTCGGCCTCTCGCCCTTCACAGGGTGAGGCCACGTGTCCTCCAGCCTCCATCCCTTCACCCGGGGACTTGTCTGGGGAGCACTGGTTTTCTATCTCTAATGTCCTGACACTATTTTAGAATCTGGTTTGATTTGCTGGGAATTGAGAAAGAGGAGTTTGTGAACATCAAGATGTAGTAGCACCTTGGTTTTGTGGGCAATTTTAGGCATTTGACAGCATCCGGCAAGCACATGTTTCTGAAGTATCCGAGTTGTGTCTGTGTTATTGAGACAGACAGAACTGTGTGCATAACTTCTGTTTGGAGGAAGGAAACCTCCTCATTCCTTGACTTTCTATTTCTGAATAAAGGCCATATTTCAAAACCGATGGAAATAAAACTGCTATGTAGAAATGTAAATTTATTCCTAATTGTGAAGAAAGCGTGGCTTAAATATAGAAAGGTCATAGGTCTTATGAATCACCCTTCTCTTGGTAAAGTTTACTTTTGGTTCTTCTACAACTGCTTATGTGACCTTGGACCTCTTAGCTTTTCTGAGCCGTATTTCTGTGACTGTTATGTCTCCGAGCTCCATCCTGCCTCTGAAATGCAAACGTGACCTGTCTGTGAAGGTAAATAGTCAAGGCTGCCCAAGTCACTAGGACATTTAAAAGCTCAGATAATCGCATGGGGTTGAGAATTAGAAGATAAACATAGAGGCCATAGGATACCAGACGAGATGACAGGTGAACAGTGTGGCCTGGGTGTGTCCAGGAAAAGGGAGGTGGTGAATTAAGTCTTTAATCCCGAATTATTCTGGCCAGAGAGCTTCTCTGCCCTCAGTACCTCCCAGAACCTTGTGGTTGGCCCATAAGTGGGTAAGGCATCTGTAAGCCACACATGGAGTGGAATCAGGAGTAGCTGCCAGCCGACTGTTGTAACATCAAGAAAACATTTTCTTTATTGGGAGTTGGGGGTGAGGGTGGGTTCACTCTGACTGAATGCAGGTTAATTACAGGCCAGATGGTGACATTGCACCTGTTTCTGTTTCATGTATATGTCCAGGAAAATTGTTGTCTCTTTTCCTTTTAGGGCCCATCTTCCTTCATCCTCTCATCCAACCAAGGGTGTTTCTTATTAAGTGATCTTGATGGAGTCTGGTCTGTCTGCTCTGTTACTGTGATAATACTAGTGGTGGTGATGTAGCTGCAGTGGGGCCCGAGGTGGCATCCTCACTTGGTTCCTGCCAAAGCCCCGCCCTCAGAGACCAGCCCTTCTCCGTGTGTTGTACCAGCTGGTTGGGGTGTGGCATCTCATGGGACTTGGGTTTGGCCAGGTAGCTCCATTGCACTGCACTGTCTTCCTAAGGTGTTCTGTTCTGATTATTTTACTTAGGAACTTTTCTGACTAGTTTCATTCCCTTGAGTTTTATACTCAGGACACACTGAGTATATAGAGTTGGGTTTTTTTTTCCTTTCATCGGTATTGTTTTTCAAATACCAGTCAGTGCCTTGACAGCAAGGACTTTTGTCTCTTCTGGTTACTGCTGTATTCCAAGGATCTCCTGGTACACAGTAGGTGCTTAATAAATATTTGCTCAAATAATTCATCACAGAAAGTAGTAAAGTGTCCTATAAAAGTTTGAGAAGACTTATCAAACCTAATGCTTCCCAAGGGGTTAAGTCCTCCTGTTGTGTGTTGAGAGCATCACTCTAATTCCTACCAAGCAGCTTTGAAAATGGGTTCCTGGGAGTCATGGGGCCCTCGGGACCCCATTGTTTACGTTCCCTGTTGCTGTGTGTCTTTTCATGCTTTCAGGATGATCGCTGCAAGACCCCTCTGTCTGTGCTGGCCTCCCTGATGCCGGCCTCGGCTGTGCCCACCTTCAGGTGCCCGCCCTCTCCGTGCACTCCTGGTCTCACTTGGCGACTCCTGCGTGACCTTCAAGCTCCCAGTGCTGTGCTCCCTGCCCCTGGCCTCCTCCCCTATGGCAGGGAGAGCAGGGGATGTGGCTTCCAGGGCTCCGGGACTGCTGAGGGACACAGGAAGCCACCACGGGAAACTGAGAGTCTGGCGTTGTTCAAGTGCCAGATGGTGAGACGTGAGCCATCCCGCCGTCCACCACGGAGCCTTGGCCACACGTGACTCTGAGTGCTTAGAATGTGGAGTCTGGGTTGGGGCAAGCTGTGTGTGCATCCTGGTGTGATGCAGACTCGGGGACCTGGTGTGAAAGAGGGATGTAACATGTTTCATCTGTAGTTTTCTACAGTGACCATGTCTTAAAGGATGTTGGGGGTAGGCTGGGCTAAATAAGATACATTATTGAAATTAATCTTGCCTTTTTAGACGTGGCTACTAGGACCTTTATAATGACACACGTAGCCTGCTTTTGTGGCTCACATTGTGTTTTTTATTGGGCAGCATTGCGCTAGGGTGTTGGATATTAACTCAGTAAAAATTACTTATTTTTATTCATATTTATGAAAGAAAAGAATGTTTTGATGCTAAACAAAAAGTATTGTCCCCAGATTACGGATCTTTACTCTAGAGTCTGACAGAGGCAACACAGAAACAAAAGGCCAGGGTTTGTAAGTGCCTGGTGTGTCCTCGGTGCCTCACATCTAGGGGCCCCTGAAGCTGCTTTCAGAGTCAGCATTTTGTACTGGACCTTGTCCTGCGTAGTAATTGTGGGAAAACAGTGTATTTTTCCTGCGGTAGAGAACGTCTGAGAGTTCCCATGATAGGAAGGGCTTATGTACCCTCAGTTTTTAGCTTCTTCATTTTCCCCGCCTTTTAGAAAAGTGAGAAATTGCTATTGAGATATTAGATATGATTTTATATATGTGGCATTTTCAGCTGTGGTGTGATTTCCACACTAAGAAACCAAGAGGAAGGAACAGCCGACAAGAGCTACTGTATTCTGTTAGACTGTCTCTGCTCCTGGGGGCAAGTGGGACACATCCTGGAGCTTGTTTGTGACTCGCTGCCGGAAGAGCAGCCTCAGAGCAAGGTACACTTGTGTCATTTTTAAAGTTTGCTGAAGGAGGGTAGCTGTATGCTAGAACTCACGTGCTTTCCTGCTATGTGCCTCACTCACTCTGCGCTTTCAGGGTAACTCTGCGTCTAAGCGGAAGGTGCGGGTCCAGGACCCGCGCCCAGTCAAACCCGGGCTGGCGCTGGTCTACGTTGAGTACTTGCTGACCCACCCGAAGAATCGCGAGTGCCTGCTTTCCGCGCCCCAGAAGAAACTGAACCGTCTTTTGAAAGCCCTTGAAACATCCAAGGTAACTTTGTAGAACAGATGCAGATGCCGTGGAAGTTGAGCGATAGGGTAAGGTCTAAGTTTTCCACGTTTATAGTGTAAAATTTTCACCTGGGGGCGGGATGGGACTGGGTGAACACTTCCAGGCCCTGGTCTTTCTAGCAAGTCGTGTTCAGAGCCCAGTGTCCTGTTGAGGCCAACTCTGAGGGTGAGCCGGTCTGTGGGAACAGGCCCGACAGCAGGAAGACGGCCCGCCACCCCAGGTCCCCTTGCTCTGGCCCTGCTCATCGACGAGGGAATTCCAGCCCCCTGAGTCCTGGGCAGGCTTTTCTAGGGCCCTTTGCAGAGCGAGTCACGTGAATTTCCCGTCTCCTCTCCCCGTCCTGGCTCTTTGGCCGTCTCCTCCAGGCCAGCCCTCGGAAGCAGCCTGTTACTGACACTGCTGCCAGAGGCTCCCGCCTATCAGCACCAGACATCGGATGTCGGCGGGTTGGAGGTGGGCAGCGGGGGCTGCAGGGGGCAAGGGCTGGACGAGCTTGATCCTGAGGGCTCCTTGAACAGCACCTATGAAAAGGTGTCTTCTTGTCCCTTTACGGGAGGCTTGGAGGAGGGAGGACACTCGCCCTGCTGCTCTGGCAGCCCTCTCCTGGCGCAGCTGTGTCCTCACTTCATGCGCTGCCTGCTGAGCCGGAACCTAGCCTGCAGATGTCCTGTTTCACAGGTGGATCTGGAATCGATTTTGCAGTCGCCAGGTGGGAGCCCTCACCACCTGAGTGAAGGCACTGCCCTGCGAGCCTTCAGCCTCCACTGTCGGTTGAGTATCCATCTTCAGCACGAGGTGCGTCCACCAGCTTGGGGCAGGACATGGGGCGAATTGGCCCAGCGGCTCTGTGACTAACCTGTCTTCTGTTGTTGTTGGACAGTCCTGCTCAGAAGGCAAAGTTTACCTGTCCACTTTGGAAGACACTGGGTTTTGGTTAGAAAGCAAAGTTTTATCTTTTATCCAAGATCAAGAAGAAGAATATCTGAAGCTTCACAGGGTCGTTTATCAACAGATTATCCAGGTTAGAAGTCTTTAGACACAGAGACCCTTCTCCAAATTGTGATGTGCTTCCAGGTTTTATTTTCTAATTTAAAGCTGTAACTTTAGTCAGTACTGCTGCTCTTCTTAAACACTTACAGTGGCATCTGAATATCTAGAGTTTATCTTTTTTTTTTGTATGTTTATTTATTTATTTCTTAGTAGTCATCCATTTTATACACATAGTATATACATGCCAATCCCAATCTCCCAATTCATCCCACCACCACCCCGCCGCTTTCCCCCCTTGGTGTCCATATACGTTTGTTCTCTGCATCTGTGTCTCAATTTCTGCCCTGCAAACCAGTTCATCTGTACCATTTTTCTAGGTTCCACATGTACGCGTTAATATACGATATTTGTTTTTCTCTTTCTGACTTGCTTCGCTCTGTATGACAGTCTCTAGATCCATCCACATCTCTACAAATGACCCAATTTCATTCCTTTTTATGGCTGAGTAATATTCCATTGTATATATGGACCACATCTTCTTTATCCATTCATCTGTCGATGGGCATTTAGGTTGCTTCCATGACCTGGCTATTGTAAATAGTGCTGCAATGAACATTGGGGTGCATGTGTCTTTCTGAATTATGGTTTTCTCTGGGTATATGCCCAGTAGTGGGATTGCTGGGTCATATGGTAGTTCTATTTTTAGTTTTTTTTAAGGAACCTCCATACTGTTCTCCATAGTGGCTGTATCAATTTACATTCCCACCAACAGTGCAGGAGGGTTCTCTTTTCTCCACACCCTCTCCAGCATTTGTTGTTTGTAGATTTTCTGATGATGCCCATTCTAACTGGTGTGAGGTGATACCTCATTGTAGTTTTGATTTGCATTTCTCTAATAATTAGTGATGTTGAGCAGCTTTTCACGTGCCTCTTGGCCATCTGTATGTCTTCTTTGGAGAAATGTCTGTTTAGGTCTTCTGCCCATTTTTGGATTGGGTTGTTTGTTTTTTTAATATTCAGCCGCATGAGCTGTTTATATATTTTGGAGATTAATCCTTTGTCCCTTGCTTCATTTGCAAATACTTTCTCCCATTCTGAGGGTTGTCTTTTCGTCTTGTTTATGGTTTCCTTTGCTGTGCAAAAGCTTTTAAGTTTCATTAGGTCCCATTTGTTTAGTTTTGTTTTTATTTCCATTACTGTAGGAGGTGGATCAAAAAATATCTTGCTGTGATTAATGTCAAAGAGTGTTCTTCCTATGTTTTCCTCTAAGAGTTTTATAGTGCCTGGTCTTACATTTAGGTCTCGAATCCATTTTGAGTTTATTTTTGTGTATGGTGTTAGGGAGTGTTCTAATTTCATTCTTTTACACGTAGCTGTCCAGTTTTCCCAGCACCACTTATTGAAGTGACTGTCTTTTCTCCATTGTATACCTTTGCATCCTTTGTCATAGATTAGTTGACCATGGATGCGTTGGTTTATCTCTGGGCTTTCTATCCTGTTCCATTGATCTATGTTTCTTTTTTTGTGCCAGTACCATATTGTCTTAATTACTGTAGCTTCGTAGTATAGTCTGAAGTCAGGGAATCTGATTCCTCCAGCTCCTTTTTTTTCCCTCAAGACTGCTTTGGCTCTTCGAGGTCTTTTGTGTCTCCATACAAATTTTAAGATTTTTTGTTCTAGTTCTGTAAAAAATGCCATTGGTAATTTGATAGGGATTGCATTGAATCTGTAGATTGCTTTGGGTAGTATAGCCATTTTCACAATATTGATTCTTCCAATCCAAGAACATGGTATATATCTCCATCTGTTGGTATCATCTTTAATTTCTTTCATCAGTGTCTTATAGTTTTCTGCATATAGGTCTTTTGTCTCCCTCGGTAGGTTTATTCCTAGGTATTTTATTCTTTTTTTGCGATGGTAAATGGGAGTGTTTCCTTAATTTCTCCTTCAGATTTTTCATCATTAGTGTATAGGAATGCAAGAGATTTCTGTGCATTAATTTTGTATCCTGCAAATTTACCAAATTCATTGATTAGCTCTAGTAGTTTTCTGGTAGCATCTTTGGGATTCTCTATGTATAGTATCATGTCATCTGCAAATAGTGACAGTTTTACCTCTTCTTTTCCAATTTGTATTCCTTTTATTTCTTTTTCTTCTCTGATTGCCGTGGCTAGGACTTCCAAAACTACGTTGAATAATAGTGGCGGGAGTAGACATCCTTGTCTTGTTCCTGATCTTAGAGGAAATGCTTTCAGTTTGTCACCATTGAGAATGATGTTTGCTGTGGGTTTGTTGTATATGGCTTTTATTATGTTGAGGTAGATTCCCTCTATGCCCATTTTCTGGAGAGTTTTTATCATAAATGGGTGTTGAATTTTGTCAGAAGCTTTTTCTTATTTATTGAGATATCATATGGTTTTTATTCTTCAGTTTGTTAATATACTGTATCACATTGATTGATTTGCGTATATTGTAGAATCCTTGCATCCCTGGGATAAATCCCACTTGATCATGGTGTATGATCCTTTTAATGTGTTGTTGGATTCTCTTTGCTAGTATTTTGTTGAGGATTTTTACATTTATATTCATCAGTGATATTGGTCTGTAATTTTCTTTTTTTGTAGTATCTTTGTCTGGTTTTGGTGTCAGGGTGATGGTGGCCTCATAGAATGAGTTTGGGAGTGTTCCTTCCTCTGCAGTTTTTTTGGAAGAGTTTGAGAAGGATGGGTGTTAGCTCTTCTCTAAATGTTTGAAAGAATTCACCTGTGAAGCTATCTGGTCTTGGACTTTTGTTTGTTGGAAGATTTTTAATCACAGTTTCCATTTCATTACTTGTGATTGGTCTGTTCATATTTTCTGTTTCTTCCTGGTTCAGTCTTGGAAGGTGATACCTTTCTAAGAATTTGTCTGTTCCTTCTAGGTTGTCCATTTTATTGGCATAGTGTTGCTTGTAGTCGTCTCTTAGGATGCTTTGTATTTCTGCGGTGTCTGTTGTAACTTCTCCTTTTTCATTTCTAATTTTATTGATTTGAGTCCTCTCCCTCTTTTTCTTGATGAGTCTGGCTAATGGTTTATCAATTTTGTTTATCTTCTCAAAAACCAGGTTTTAGTTTTATTGATCTTTGCTTTGTTTTCTTTGTTTCTGTTTCATTTATTTCTGGTCTGATCTTTATGATTTCTTTCCTTCTGCTAACTTTGGGTTTTGTTTCTTCCTTCTCTAGTTCCTGTAGGTGTAAGGTTAGATTGTTTATTTGAGATTTTTCTTGTTTCTTGAGGTAGGCTTGTCTGGCTATAAACTTCCCTCTTAGAACTGCCTTTGCCGCATCCCATAGCTTTTGGATCGTCGTGTTTTCATTGTCATTTGTCTCTAGGTATCTTTTGATTTCCTCTTTGATTTCTTCAGTGATCTCTTGGTTATTTAGTAACGTATTGTTTAGCATCCATGTGTCTGTGTTTTTTACGTTTTTTTCCCTGTAATTGATTTCTAATCTCATAGCGTTGTGGTCAGAAAAGATGCTTGGTAAGATTCCAATTTTCTTAAATTTACTGAGGCTTGGTTTGTGACCCAAGATGTGATCTATCCTGGAGAATGTTCCATGCATACTTGAGAAGAAAGTGTAATCTGCTGGTTTTGGATGGAATGTCCTATAAATATCAATTAAATCTATCTGGTCTATTGTGTTATTTAAAGCTTCTGTTTCCTTATTTTCATTTTGGATGATCTGTCCATTGGTGTAAGTGAGGTGTTAAAGTCCCCCACTGTTTTTGTGTTACTGTCAATTTCCTCTTTTAGAGCTGTTAGCAGTTGCCTTAGGTATTGAGGTGCTCTTATGTTGGGTGCATATATATTTATAATTGTTATATCTTCTTCTTGGATTGATCCCTTGATCATTATGTAGTGTCCTTATCTATTGTAACATTCTTTATTTTAAAGTCTGTTTTATCTGATATGAGTATTGCTACTCCAGCTTTCTTTTGATTTCCATTTGCATGGAATATCTTTTTCCATCCCCTCACTTTCAGTCCGTATATCTGTCCCTAGGTCTGAGGTGGGTCTCTTGTAGACAGCATATATATGGGTCTTGCTTTTGTATCCATTCAGCAAGCCTGTGTCTTTTGGTTGGAGCATTTAATCCATTCACGTTTAAGGTAATTATCAATATGTATGTTTCTATGACCATTTTCTTAATTGTTTTGGGTTTGTTTTTGTAGGTCCTATTCTTCTCTTGTGTTTCCCACTTAGAGAAGTTCCTTTAGCATTTGTTGTAGAGCTGGTTTGGTGGTGCTGAATTCTCTTAGCTTTTGCTTGTCTGTAAAGCTTTTGATTTCTCCATCGAATCTGAATGAAATCCTAGCTGGGTAGAGTAATCTTGGTTGTAGGTTCTTCCCTTTCATCACTTTAAGTATATCATGCCACTCCCTTCTGTCTTGTAGAGTTTCTGCTGAGAAATCAGTTGTTAACCTTATGGGAGTTCCCTTGTATGTTATTCGTCGTTTTTCCCTTGCTGCTTTCAGTAAGTTTTCTTTGTCTTTGATTTTTGCTAATTTGAGTACTATACGTCTCAGCGTTTTTCTCCTTGGGTTTATCCTGTATGGGACTCTCTCTGCTTCCTGGACTTGGGTGGCTATTTCCTTTCCCATGTTAAGGAAGTGTTTGACTATAATCTCTTCAAATATTTTCTCAGGTCCTTTCTCTCTCTTTTCTCCTTCTGGGACCCCTATAATGTGAATGTTGTTGCGTTTAATGTTGTCCCAGAGGTCTCTTAGGCTGTCTTCATTTCTTTTCACTCTTTTTTCTTTATTCTGTTCCACAGCAGTGAATCCCACCATTCTGTCTTGCAGGTCACTTATCCGTTCTTCTGCCTCAGTTATTCTTCTATTGATTCCTTCTAGTGTATTTTTCATTTCAGTTATTGTGTTGTTCATCTCTGTTTGTTTGTTCTTTTATTCTTCTAGATCTTTGTTAAACATTTCTTGCATCTTCTCGATCTTTGCCTCCATTCTTTTTCCGAGGTCCTGGATCATCTTCACTGTCATTATTCTGAGTTCTTCTTCTGGAAGGTTGCCTATCTCCATTTCATTTAGTTATTTTTCTGGGTTTTTATCTTGTTCCTTCATCTGGTACATAGCCCTCTGCCTTTTCAACTTGTCTTTCTTTCTGTGAATGTGGCTTTTGTTCCACAGGCTGCAGGATTGTAGTTCTTGCTTTTGTTGTCTGCCCTCTGGTGGATGAGGCTGTCTTAGAGTTTATCTTTTTGCAAAGCATAAACTGCATAATTTTAATGTAATTTGACACATTGCACGTAACACGTGTTCAGTAATGTTTGTGGATAACATAAAATGTGTTTCTAGATTTCTTATGGAAAGAGAAATGAGAATTAATGTATTTTTATGGAAATTCCTTTTTAAGCATCTTTGTAGACATCTGCTTTATGAGACCCCTAGTGGTACCCTTAGATGTTAGGAGCTTGACCAGCAGGATGTCCCCTCTTGTCCCTTCTGTGGCTTTTGATGGGAAATCACATCATCATGTCTACCTCTCTTACAGACCTACCTGACTGTATGCAAGGATGTCATTGTGGTCGGCCTTGGTGACTGTATGTTTCAGACACAGCTTTTACAGCGGAGCCTGGGAATCATGCAAACAGGTACTGCGTTTATTAAAGGACTAGTTTAGAGCGACTAGCAGTCAGAACCAGCCCCTCTCTCCCTCCCTCACTTCGCTGGTCAGGACTCTTGTTTTTAAGTGATAGATGTGTAGCACAAACTAGCTGACACCAAAAGAAGAAGTAACAGGCTGAGGCAGCCAGGAAGTTCAGAGGTGTTTCTGGCCTCGGACGTGACCAAGTGCGGAGTCTCTGGCAAGGTCTTGGGCTCCTCCTCCGGTGGTTTGCGTGATTGCAGCTGCTTTGCCGTGTGGTCACCAGCACAGCTCCAGCCTGTCTGCTGCTCCTGTCTGGTGTCTGTCATCGTCTGCGTGCTAGTCAGGAGCTGTTTAATGTCCTCCCTCACCGCCCCCCGAGACCACTGGGAAGTTGCTGTCACCCCAAGGACAGGATCCCTGGTAACTCATACCATGGCGTCCACACAAGTTAAATGTGTTCAGTGAGTGAGTGAGAAGTTGGCCTCCTTCCAGGTGGGCTGGGCTTCGATTATCTGGAGCATCGCATCCAGGGGGGCCGGGCCAGATCCTTGCAGCCCCGTCTCATTGTGGCGGGGGGAGTGTGGGTGGACCCAGGATGCCTCCTCTGCCTCGGGTCATGGGCTGGCTGAGAAGGGCACCGCAGGGCTGTGACCCCTGCCCGCTGCCTCCCTGGGGCAGCCGAGTCGGCACAGAACACCCCGTTGCTACAGTTGGTTCTTCCTGAGATCCCTAGAAGCTTGGAAATGCATAATTTGAATTTCTTTAAGCCTAAATATTTGCTAACAGAGATTGAAAGTATTATCATTTACCAAATTCAACATGAAGTTTGCAGTTAGCTCTCTGGGGTCTTTTGCTGTAGTCTTGACTATCGTTGTGCAGACCCCGGGGAAGTCTTGGCCACAAACCCCACAGCTTCTTTCTTTCATGGTTCTGCCCCTGAGGTTGGCACTTGGCCTGCATGGGTGCTGGGGTGGCAGTCACTCTGCTCTGCTGTCTCGAGTGTACGTGTCCTTAATCTGTAATTACAAGCAAGATTTTACATCATTTGGTTACAATATCCACAAAGACTAAATATTAAATAGAACAAATGTTTTTTGTTTTAAAATCTTTTTCCTTTGTTTAAGTCTTTATAACTCTCACTTTCTATTGTGAAAACAGCGTTTTAAACTTAAGCTTAATGATTGAAACATTAAAGATGATTTGCATTGTTAAACTCAATTTATCATTTAAGAATTATTTTCCCCTAAGGATTAAATCTATTTTTAGTATTTATAAAATTTTCCAAGGAGCTAATAAGAATTTTAGATCTCCAATGTAGCCCGTAAGCTACTGACCTTACCTTCAACCAAGCTGAAATGATCTTTGTATTTATACATTCTAACAATCGGGATTTCCCAGGAGAGAATCAACTGTGTGCTCATTCTTTGTAGTCCTGTTACAAATGAGATTATACTTTGCAGTTTTGCTAGGTAAGCCCAGAGCCTGTTCTCTGGACTTGCTCTACTTGAAAGAGTCCTAATAGAACATTTAAATTTAAAACTCAGTCACATTTATGTTATTAACATTTGAGCATGGCGTTCTCCATGCTGAAATGCATATTCTGGAAGAGACGTCCTTGAATACAGCTGAGTTCCCACATATAACCCAGATGTAAACAGCTCAGTTCAAAAATGCAGGTGTTTCTGCTATAACACAACATGTGTGCTTTGAAAAACTCTGTGTGTTCTGCAAAATCAGGCACTGGAAGTGACGGGGCTTGTGAGAGAAGATGCCTGCGGTGGACTGTGGGCCGGTGCCGCGTGACAGCACCAGGAAATGATAATGCCCCCAAAAGTAATTAGCACGACTACGAGGAAGGTTGAATTCCTAATAAGTAAATATTACAGTAAATAATGGGCTTTGTGGTCAGTGCAAAGGTAAAGGGGGATTGATGGGGACCACAGCCTCCTGTGTAGAGCCGGGCAGGAGGGGCTTGCAGGACAGCACACCCCATCTGAGACAGAAAGGGGCCTGGGTCCACGTGGCTCTCGGTGGCTGCTGCCCTGGGATGGGCTAGTGAGCGTCTCCTTGCGTACAGACTCATGGTGGCCTGAGATGCTGACCGTCGGTGCTGGGCCGCGTGACCCCCCAGCTTAGCCATCCCTGTGCACCAGTCACTCTAGAGAAGCAAGAACTTCCAAAGTGAGGGCCTTCTGTTTCCCATGGCTGCAAATCCTGACCTACCTTAGTAACTTATCATACTCTACTTAACCACTACCTATATATATTTGGTTATAATGCACATATGGCTTGAATGTAATGAAATAACTTTCAACTAAAACTTTCAACATTTCAGATTTTTGTCAGTAGTAAAGACACTAGTTAGTGTGAGGTTCTCCCACTGCACCAGGACCTTGAGGGTGGATGCAAGGGGACAGGCCCCCTTGTCCTCAGAGCCCCGTCACCCTCAGCGTGTTGGCCTCTGCTGAGCTGCTGCCTCACTGCCTGCTTCACTGAAATGACTGATATGTGGAGAATGTATCTCTCTGCCTTCTTCTGGATAAAGAGATTTGTTTCTTGAAAGTTTCTGTTAAGTTTGCAAAGACTCTCCAACTTTGTGTTGATTCTGGTAGTGCCATACACCTTTTGAGGGGCCAACTCAACTGGAACGTGACCATTTCTTTTATTTACTTTAGTAGATAGATTTGGATTTGGGGTTAGTTTCTTACTTCTGTCTCAAGCAGAGCTTCTATGTCTATTAATCTCTTTCATAAATCAAGGAGCTTCCCTATTAGGGCCACATGATTCCTATGTAAGGTAGGAGAGGTCATAACGCTTTGTCCCCTAGATACTAATCTTTTAACGAGGAACATTATTTCTGTGCTTTTCTATGTGACAGGTTTTTAAAAAATATACATGTATAGTTTATATAGTATATACTTTTAAATGTATATAAGGAAGAATCATGGTTCCGGCCCAGTCCACCAGGGATGCAGCCCTGCATACAGACCTGAAGGTTAGTCAGTGGTGGGCAGTGCGAGGTGCAGCATGGGTGCAGAGTGGGGCAGGGGCATGGGAGGGCGCGGCCTCTGGCTCTGTTTGCAGTGCAGCTCACAGGCCAGTCTGGGTAGAAACAAAAAAGAAAATTGAAGGTCCTCAGCATGAATTGTAGAATTGAGTTCACACTCTGAAAACATTTTACCAAATTTTTACCAAATCATTGCCACACAGGAAAGGAGAGAAAGACACCAACAAACTACACAGTGTTGGGGATTTAACAGAGTTGGCCTCGGAGATTCTTAGGTCATAGTCTGAGAGCTCTAGGGCCTTTCCTCTCAGACCCGTCAGCGATGTCACCATCGTGTGAAAAAGTAAGACACAGCCTCTACCCAGGTGTTCAGGGAACCACACTGTCCACACATGCAGTGCTTCTCAGTGCCTGAGCCAGGTGGGCTGTTACTGTTATTGAAGGCATCGGCTTTATATATTTAATAAAAGGAGCAAGTCGTAGGTATGTATGTCTGTTAGATTTTATGTTAATCTGACCAACCTGGTATTGGCTCACCAGTAACAGTCTCTTTTAAGTTACCATAATATACATGTGTTAAGTGAAAAAAATATAATAATTTCAACTAAATTGTGTGATTAAATAACTGATTTTTTCAACTTTCTTTCCAGTGAAGGGATTCTTTTATGTTTCATTACTTCTTGGCATTCTGAAAGAGGTAACCAGAAGCTCCTTGACACAGAAAGCAGATTCAGAGAAAGAAATCTCAACACTGTTTGATTTGGTGCAGAAAGTATTTCAGCAGATGTTGGAATGTATGGCGCGGAGCTTCAGGAAGCAACCAGAAGAAGGCTTGCAGGTACTGGAGCCTCCCCAGGGCGGGACAGAGGGACTAGAGGGACAGCGCCCACCTGGTGGAGCAGGGTGCGCGGAGCCAGGCCTGCTCACACGCTGGGGCTATCGGGTGGGGAGAGGTGCCACGCAGACAGGAAGTGGCTGCCAGGTGCCACCTTCAGCTGGTGCTGCCAGCCCTCTCCCTGGGGTGGCACGCTCTGGGGCAGGAGGCGAGGGAGGCCAGGGGCTCACCTCCGGCCACCAGTCTGGGGACAGTGTTGACGTGTTCAGGTCAGTAGGCCAGCGACCCGAGAGCTCCTCTGCCCAGCAGGACAGAAACAGAGAATGAATACAGTAGCTTGTGAGTGCCCAGCTGTTAGTAGTAAAGATTTAAAAACTGCTTAAATGGGAGGATGTTTATGAGCTATTGAAACTTTCGATTTTGTCCTGTGTTTTAGCTGGTAGAGGTAACTGAAGGTTGTTGGCCATGCTTTCTGTGGCCTAGCTCATATCTGCGTTAATTGGAGATAGTCCTGTTTTGGATGAGTTGGTTCAAGCGTCTGTGATCTGTTCACGGAATTTGTGCCAAAACAGTTCTCTTTTCTCACCATGGTCTGTACAGCTTCGTTCAGAACACGTGGCCTCATAGTGGGTGTCTTCCCTTAATGTCAGTGATGTTTCTTCATCTCTCCTTTCGAAAACTTTATTAATGTTATTGATACTCCTATTCTTGGGGATTTTTCTTTGCTCTGGGGTAAGAGTGTCATAAAGGTCCTTCCTGGCGGGCTTCAGTCCTGTGTGTCGCCTTCTGGTCGTGGTTCCCATCAGCTGCAGAGAGGAAGGTGCGGCAGTGAGGGTGGGCAGACGAAACGGGCCCCGGGCCCCCGGGGGACAGCAGGAGGAGGCCTCATTCTTGAAAGTGGTCTTCTAAGCACTAACAGTGACTGATGTGTTTTTCGTAGCTCCTTTATTCTGTTCAGACCCCTCTTCATGAATTTATCAGCACCGTGCAGTCCTGGCACGTGGACACGCCTGTCCACCGGGGCGTGCTCTCCACTCTGATTGCCGCGTCCGTGGTCGAGATAAGTCACCGGCTCCGAAAGGTGAAGTGTGTTGTCCTGAAACTGCTGTGTCTTGTTTTGACTATTCAAGAGGCTGTTTTCTGCTGGCAGCACATTTTTATGCTTTTCCAAGTATTTTTTCAGAACTCAGGTATAGCGGGAGGTCTGCTTCTCCTGCAGCTTCACCACACAGTTCCGTGGCTGGTTTGTGTTTAGAATCACGTGACCATGGGGGGAACCATGCTAAGGATGTTGTCGTTCTTCATTAAAACCAAGCTGCTCCTTGCATCTTGAATACTTCTTTTTGCCATATTTTAGAGGCTTAAGCGAGTTGATACATTTCTTAAGATTCCCCTCTCCTGACAGGCAGAAGTGGCCCTGGTCAGTGGCGAGCAGGGTGCACGAGTACTCTTGGGCTCTGTTTCTGGAATAGCTCACATCTCTGACTGCCTTGCTGTACATAAGCCTTACTTTTCTTTTTCTTTTACGCATAGGAAATTTGAACCTCTGATATCAGTTTAAACAGATAGTTTGTTTGCCCCTGCTCTATAAAGGACTGGCCATTTTCCTAGCAGTAGCCTATTTTATATGATTAGCCTACTTGGTTCAAGATTGACATAATCAGGATGGTAATTCAGGTCACAACAGAAACCACTCTTTCACGGCATGGAATCCTGGTGGTAGCGAGTGAGGGCATGGAAGAATGCCTTAAGATAGTTAAATAATGAGGCGTTTTCTCAGTATGAAAAGCTGAAATCTGATAGGAGATATCTTTGAAATATACAAATGCAGACATATAATTTGTATAAATTTTGTATTATAAAATCACAAATATAAAAAGAGTTGACAAAATTCTGAGACATTGATAACATTTAAGGCCCTCCTGAAAGCTTGAAGAGAGGTCATTTTGGTTTAGGAGCGTGATTCCTGGACTATACACAGCCCAAGAACTGGAAGTTATTCAGGCCTGTGAGCTACACAGCTGATGACGATGAATCCGTCAATGGCCTGTGGGCCATCGTGGCCCACTGTCTGTTTTTGTAAATAAACTTATTTTGGGAAAAAAACAAACAAACAAACTCATATTGGAACATGACCAAGCCCATTTATTTACCTTTTTTATATGGCTGCTTTGTGCTGTAACAGCAGAATTGAGTAATTGTGGCAGAGATCGTTTTGCCCACAAAGCTGAAAATATTTACTCTTTAAATATTTACTATTTACTACTTTATAGAAAAAGTTTGAGTTGAGAAAACCTGATCTGGACTAATAAGAGTAACGAGTTGTTTGCTTAGTGTAGAAACACGTTGTTTACAGAAGGTAATAGAATTAAAGGGTCTTCGACAGAAGGCTTGTTGAGTGGCGTGTCTTTTTTCTTCTCTCCAGTTGATTGACACCACTGTGTATAGTAATAGGTTAATCATAATTATGGTAGGCATTGCAGCAGTTAATAAAAATCATTGTTTTGAGTTTCTGGAAAGCCTTTCTCAAGTTTGGAAGAAAACCCAGGGAAGTGTAAAATGAGTGATCAGTGCAGTCTCAGTCTCAATTCATGTTACTGACTTGACTTTTTTTTTTTAGGTTTCTGATACCAAAGAGCTTACTCCCCCAGAGGGTCTTTCAGCCCTTCCGCCATTTTCAAGGTGTTTAATAGGAATAATAATAAAATCTCCGAACGTAGTCAGGTAATCCCGTTTTCTTTGCTGCTCTCTTAATCCTGTCATGGCTGTAAGCTCTCAGTAACTTTAGCTCTGTTCCTTTTACTCTCACCATTTGTCAAAAGTGCATTTTTTTCCTAAGAGAAAACATTTCCATACAATTTTCTCTCATTTTATCAGAGATTAAAAATATTAGCATTATACTTATACAAAGTGAAATTCTAACTTTCTGAAAGATATATTCATCCAAATAGTCTCTGGTTATGCTCTATCATAACTACAGTTCATTTAGAGGGAAACATTTAAAATTTTAATGTCACTGAAATACTTCCTACAATGGACACTTTCAAAACACGACTTGGGTAAATTCCATGTGGTTTTCATTCGGCACACAGCTGTTACTCATTTCTCCATGCCATGTGTCACCTGACCTGCTTCTAGGGTTTCTTGTGGCACATGCAGGACTGGTGGGCTACAAAAGGGATAGTTTTGCAGATACCTGATACCTGTGGAATTTTAATAGTACCTATGTTCCTTGAAAACTTCAAAAAGCATTGTTTTTAACAGCTATGAATTATCTTTCAATAGCATATCAAATCTTTTTTGTGGGCATTACGAGCATGCAGAGTGGCTTTATTCACTAACCAGAACAACCCTCTTCTCTTTCTAGCAACGCCCTCTGATTTTAGTGTCTCACCTGTATGATTTGGCATGCTTACAGCAAAGAGTATGGGAAGGGTTTAGTCAACTTCCCATGTTAGCTGAAAACTAGAATTCATGGTGGTTGATGAATCTTGGCTATATTTGTCTTTCTGTAAAGTATTAAGATATACTATAGAGTAATTTCAGTTGTTTTTTACTTTTTTGCAGGTCATTTTTAGATGAACTGAAGGCATGTGTTATTTCTGAGGATATTGAAGGCATCGTGTGTCTCACAGCTGTTATGCACATTATCTTGGTTATTAATAAAGGTTGGTTAAATTTTCTGTGGTATCGTCTGGGACATTGCTGGGTGCATCTTACACAGAACTGTTGTGGAATGTTTGGGAGTGAATCCCCTGCTAGTTAGGCTCTCACGGCACTTTCCCCCAAGCTCTCCACGCGCTACACGTGTGCCGTCTGCCTGGGCATCTGCTGTGTAGCTGCCACGTACCAGCTTGAATAATGGTAGCTTCTTAATGCAGCTCCTGTCCACTTTCCCCACTGGACCCATTACGTCTCCCTCTCTGTGCCTTAGACTGAATTTCTATTGATATGTCATTTATTACCTTTGTCATGTACATTTAAAAATCTGAATTCATTTTTGCTAATGATGGTGTGTTTTGGTATTAATATTTAATGTATCTGTGTTTTGCTTAACTTTAACTGTGCCTATTCTGGGTATCCCAGCCAGTTGAAATAGTATTGGAAAAATAATTGGAGATACCTAGGAAATGCTTACCTAAGTGTAAAATATGGTAATGTCCCTGCAGATGGACTACTATTAAGTTTCTATATTTTTGGACCAGTTTTACTAATGTTGAAATTATTTTCTAAGATATTATTCATAGAGTGATCCTCTCAAAACAAGCTCTCCCCGTAAGCATGAATGCATAGTATGGCTGTAGATTCATGACAGGAATTTGTAACTAGTTTGACCCAGGCCAAGCATCAGGAAAGACTTGCCTGAGGCAGCGTCTCCTGGGGAGACATCTGCAGGAAGAGGGACGTTCTCCATGTGGAGGGTGTGAGGATGGAGGTTGGGGTGCAGATGACCACCGTGTACTTAATAGGTACTTAAACATTTGCCAAACAGATGATGACTCTGAAATGTGTTAGTTCCGTTACTGTTGAAGGTGTTGGTGATCATCAAGTCTCATGGCATGGACAGAACTCACGGGATCACGGCCTTGGAAACTACCTCAGAGCCAATGAGGTGCTTTGTAATCACTCATTGGATCTTCTAACATCCCTTTAAAGGGATCATTACTGTTCTGCAGGTCAATATATGCACTGACTCAGAGGGGAGGGTAGGAGGCTCTGTCTTACTGAAATTGAACCTGCATTGAGAGTCTGTGTGCTTTTTGTGTAGTTGTGTTCAATATTTTTCTGTCTTTAACAGGTAAACATAAGAGTTCAAAAGTGAAGGGTGTTGCAGCTACTGTTCACAGAAAACTAAAGACATTCATGGAAATTACTTTGGAAGAGGATAGCTTGGAAAGGTAAATCACTAGATACCCACCAGGTGTGATTATCTGAACACTGCTAGTTATTCCTTAGGTATATTTTAGAACACGTTTTCATTGCTGCTAGCTACAGCCAGGTAGAAAACTGGGGATTGAAGGGATAGAAGTGTTTCTGTTGGCAAGACCCTTTGAGCATATGTTTTAATTACTTCCTCATTCTGTCTTTAAAAACAAAAACAAAACTGTCACTTGCAAGATTCTGCCCTAGAAAAGGAAGGGCATACAAACTCATTCTATATGGTTTTATTTTATTTATTATTTATTATTTATTTATTTTTGGCTGTGTCGGATCTTAGTAGAGGCACATGGGATCTTTCCTTATGGGCTTCTCTCTAGTTGTGGTGCATGGGCTTCAGAGTGCGTGAGCTCAGTAGCTGTGGTGCATGGGCTTAGTTGCTCCATGGCATGTGGGGTCTTAGTTCCCCGACCAGGAATCGAACCCGCGGCCTCTGCATTGGAAGGCGGATTCTTACCCACTGGACCACCAGGGAAGTCCCGTCATTCTATATGGTTTTAAACCTAGACAGATTATATTTGGTGGTTTGCTGTATTTTTGAAACCATGAACATTCATTCCTCGGTTATAATTACCAGTTTACAAGTATCCATGTTGGGAATGGGAAAGGTCCCTCCAGAGACTGAAGAAATGTGCACTGTTTTCTACTTTCCAGGTAGCCTGTTGCTGCTGCAGGGACTGCTATCTAAGAATGTATTCATTGGGCTATTTTTCCAGCCAGGTGTTTTTCCTGCTGTATAATGTTTTTGACATGCTGTGCAATTTCCTGTAGACTCTTTTCTGAATTGTGTTTGACTCTCAGACCAGCCACAGAAGCAGTGTTTTTCCTGCTGTTTTCTGAACACCATACAGTTAAGTGTTACAGAGCTTTGAACCAGGTAATTAGTTTTATATATGCCTGGGAAATAAGCCACTTGCCATAGCTACTTTCTCCTTTGGAGAAAGGCTTTCAAAATCCTAAATTGCTAACTTATGAACAAAGACAGTTTTATCGCTTCCTTACCAATCTGTATACCTTTCTTTCCTTGTCTTATTGCATTAGCTAGGGCTTCTGGTACGGTATTGAAAAGGAGTGGTGAAAGGACATACTTGTCTTGTACGTGATCTTAGTGGGAAAGCTTCCCATTTCTCACCATTAAGCACAATGTTAGCTGTAGATGTTCTTTATCAAGTTGAGGAAGTTCCCCTCTATTCCTAATTTACAGATAGTTCTTATCATAGTGGGTGTTGGATCTTGTCAAATGCTTTTTCTGCATCTACTGACAAGGTCATAGGATTTTTCTTCTTTAGCCTGTTGATGTGGTAGGTTACGTTAGTTGATTTTCAGATGTTGAACCAGCCTTGCATACCTGGGATAAATCCCACTCGGTCATGGTGTATAATTTTTTAATACACTGTTGGGTTTAATTTGCTTATATATATATATATATATATATATATTTATATATATATATTTATATATATATATATATTTTGGGGTTCGCGGGCCTCTCACTGTTGTGGCCTCTCCCGTTGCGGAGCACAGGCTCTGGACACGCAGGCTCAGCGGCCATGGCTCACGGGCCCGGCCGCTCCGCGGCATGTGGGATCCTCCCAGACTAGGGCACGAACCCGTGTCCCCTGCATCAGCAGGCGGACTCTCAACCACTGCGCCAGCAGGGAAGCCCATAATTTGCTGATATTTTATTAAGTACTTTTTGCATCTATGCTCATGAGTGAGATTGTTCTGTAGTTATCTTTTCTTGTAATGTCTTTGTCTGGCTTTGCGACTAGGGAATTGCTGGCCTCATAGAATGACTTAGGAAGTACCTTCTTCTGTCGTCTGAAGAGACTACAGAATTGGTATAGCTTCTTTCTCAAATATTTGGTTGGAATTCACCAGTGAGTCCATCTGGGTCTGGTGCTTTCTACTTTTGGAAGGTTATTAATTACTGACTCAGTTTTTTAAATAGATGCCTACTCAGATTGTCTGTTTCTTCTTGAGTTAGTTTTGGCAGATTGTGCCTTTCGAGGATTTGGTCCATTTCATCTAGGCTGTCAGCTTTGTGGGCATAGTATTCCTTAACTGTCTTTTTTTAATGTCCATGGGATCTGTAGTTATGTACTGTCTTTCATTTCTCATATTAGTAATTTGTGTCCTCTTTTTTTTTTTTTTTCCCAGCCTGGCTAGAGGCTTATTGGTTTTATTGATCTTTTAAAAGAACCAGCTTTTGGTTTCATTGATTTTCTCTATTGATTTCTGTTTTTCACTTCTTTTTTTTTGCTTTCTGCTCTAATTTTTATTATTTCTTTTCTTTTGCCTGCTTTGGATTTAATTTGCACTTTTTTTTTCTTTTTTTCTGGTTTCCGGAAGCCTAGATTACTGATTTTAGATGTTTCTTCTTTTCTAATAGTCAGTGCTATAAATTACTCTCTAAGCACTGCTTTTGCTGCATGGCACAAATTTTGATGTTATGTTTTCATTTCCGTTTAGTTAAAAATATTTTAAAATTTCTCTTGAGATTTCTTCTTTGCTGCATGTATTCTTTAGAAGTGTCTTATTTAATCTCTCAATTTTCCAGTTATTTTTTTGTTATTCATCTCTAGTTTAATGTCTGAGAGAAGACATTGTATGGGTTTCTATTCTTTTAAATGTATTAAGGTGTGTTTTATGGCCTAATATGTGATCTGTCTTGGTGAATGTTCCACAGGAGCTTGAGAAGAATGTGCATTGTGCTATTGCAGGGTGAAGGAGTCTTTAAATGTCAGTTGTATCCTGTTGGTTGATGGTGTTGAGTTCAGCTTGTCCTTACTAATTTTCTGCCTGCTGGATCTGTCCATTTTTGACAGAGGGGTTTTCCTTTATATATTTTGTAATCCTGATATTAGGAGCATATGATTTTAGAACTATTATATCTTCTTGATTGGATTGACCCTTTTATTTTTATGAGGGGTCCCACTTCTTCTCCAGTAATGCTTTGCTCCGTAAAAGCCATTTTGTCAGGTATGAAGATGGCTCCCCAGCCTCCTTCAGTGAGCATCTCTGGAGCGTTCGTGGTGTTTTAGTCAGGAGGCCGAAACCCCACGGTGACGGGACAGTGTAAGCTCCAAGTCAGGAGCTCCCATCAGGGCACTAGTGCAACGGACTGGGGGCTCGTGAGGGTCACAGCGAACTGTAAAGGGTGGGCTCACCCTCATGGGCTCAGCAGCTCCCCCAGCACTACCCCTAGGGAGGACGCACACCCCAGGCTGAGCCTCTCCAGGAAGGAGAAGTCCTCAGGCCTTCTGGGGGGACCGCTGGCCATCTGGTCTCCGGGGGGTGGAGCCCGTCCATAGGGGGGTGCCAGGGGAGCTGCTGAGCCCATGAGCCCCACCGCGGGTCAGGCGGCCGCCCTGTGGGGCCTGGGTGCTGCCTCTGCTGCTTGCACCCGCCCCCCCAGAAGGCTGGACCTTGTGGGAAGCCCTCTGGCGCCCCTGCTGCTAGGGCTGGTGCTGTGCCTCATGAGCCCCAGCGGGGCCGTGGAGCGGGGGCTTGCTCGTCTGCGAGCCAAGGACGTGCGTTCAGTTACAGGCTTTACTGCAGAGACTGTTGACTATTTCCTATGCAGTTCAGGAAGGGTCTTTGAGGGAGAAACCCAACAGACTCTAGGGTTATGAACTTGTTTAATTTCTAGGTATGGGAGGAAGAGAGAAGTGAGCTAATTTGGAGGAAACTGAGGAGTGTTTGTATGTTTCTGAAAACACAGCGCAGTGCAAATACTAAATAAGGCCGTCAGAATTACAAACTAGGTAAATGATAGGTTATTGTCATGGGACATGGTCATAACCTCGGAAATGCAAGCATTTTACAAGATTTCTCTGTTAGAAATACCATCTGTAAGGATAGTTTTTTGGAAAAGAATGGTATGAACTGCTCTGAGGGTGTAAGGAAAGAGGGACGTTTGCACTTGTACAGAGGTTCAAGGCGAGTACTTGGATTGTGTTAGTTACACTGACAGAAATAAAGGCCTTCTTTAGAAGTTCAGAACTTACTCCATGGAAAAGAAAAGGATATTCATAGAAATTAAATGCAGGGCATGTAATATTTTGTTTCTTCATTGTTTCTACAACTATGCAGTTTTCTGTGCTAAGCTGATACACAGATGGCAAGAAACAGTTCTTGCCTTTAAGGAGGAAACATCCTAAAAAAGTAAATAGGTAGAGACTGAAATATTGGCTTCTTACTTAAATATGCAAGAAGCACACTGTACAAAAACCAGTGTCTGGAAAATAAAAAAAAAAGAACTTAAAAAAAATTGATGAAACAAAAAAATCAATCTAATGGAAGATAAGCAGTTAAGATTTAAGACTCTATTTTAGAATATTATTCATTTTTGTTGGCATAGAGACGTTAAGGCAAGTCTGCATCTTTAAGACTCTTGGGACCCTTTGGTCCAATGAATATTTTAGGAAACGGGGCATTAATTTAGAAGTGAATGTTTTCTTAACAAATACACTAGCTTTCTCTGCAGCAGGGTTAGTATTTTGTTGACTGGTCTGTTGGGTGCTGTCTCATTGCACTTTCAGTGCTTCACCTGGCATAGTGCTCTGTAAATTCTGTAAATTGTGTAAACTGGACTCTTTTCTCAGGAGCAACAGCATGCATTCACCAACGCACTCATGCATTTAAGTGTCAAAGGATGTCACCTTTATTACTTTCATACATAGTATACGAGTAGCACTATAATTAGAGATTATTTCTTAAGGTTTGTGTTATATCATGAATTTTTCCCACTAAGTGAACTGGAATCATATTATAAACAAGTTAATTACCAGCATTAACTGTGTTTTGGCAGCTTTGGTGGTGTATGTGCGTCCCCAACGTTAAACCTTGTGATTAGACTTGAAGCAAAGGAGTATTCCCTGAAACAGTGGCCTCTTTTTTATTATCAAGTATGGATACGTAATATCACCTTATTCCACTGTATGTAATTTTCATAGTCTTTGTAAAAAAATGAATTCGAGGCTGGATGCTTTTTGTAGCTCATTTAGAAGCATGCATCGAAACCTAGGGACCTTGGTGTGGATAATTAAAAACTACTCGTAAATAAAACCCTTCTTTAAGTAGAAAACATACGTTGCTTATCTTACCGAATGTTTTTCTCGGAAGGCTGATTTTGTGCCTCTCCTGTGTTGGCGTCTCCAGCCATGAGCACGGCCGGCCTTGGGCCGTAGGAGCTGGAGGTGGGCGGGTCGTGGGGAGTCAGAGCTCAGTGGGTGACATGGGGGACCCTGGACTAGGGCTGCCACTGTCCCTTCCAGCTCTGAAATTGTATGCTCATTTATTTTGCCCCTTAATAATTCTGATTCCTCTGGTCTATACAGTGTGTCCAGCCCTCTTCCCAGGTAATAGGAGAATGACTGAATTCACAGGAGAGCAGAAGAGCTTGTTGGTATCCGAGCCCCGTGGGGTAGTCAGAGGCCTGGTTTGCACCCACCGTACCTTTGCTGATGCTGGGGTCCCAGGCAGGTTGCTTTGCCTCTCAGCCTTGGTTTCTGGCCTTGGAAGGAGAAGTCAGGGTGCCCGGAAGCCCAGGACTGGCCTGGTGCTCGGTTCAGAGGTGACCAGAGTCTCAGATTGGACTTAGGCCAGCATGAGAGGCTGATTACCCTATAGTAATTTAATAAGTCGTTTTGCCAAGGTAACCTAACATTTTTCTTTAAGGGTTTAAAAATTCTTACATAAGGAGACAATATTTTCGAGTGATTAAAAATAAGTTTTAGATTGTGGGGCGTTGGTGACTTACCATGTCCTGTGTCCCTCTGTCTCGTCTCCTGGGTGGGACAGTGCTCCCCACCTCTGGCCACCAGGGAGCTGGGGCCTGGCTGGCGTGTTGGCCCTTGCAAGCGTCCTAGCCTATAGCTCTCGAAGAGTTGATGCAGGAGGGTGGTGCCGTCGGGCACTGATGCTGGGAGGCCGGAAGGGATGGGGGGATCCGAGTCTCCTGGTGTTTCTCCGGATGCAGACAGCTGCTCGCTGCTGATGGGGCGGCTTCCATAGGCTTCGTGTTTCCCACCGTCCGCCGTCTCTGCTCAGCCTGAGACGTCTGTGGGGCGCAGACAAAAATGACTGCACACGTGCAGCGGTGGAGCGGTGAGAGACAAACAGGACAACCGTTAGTAAAAGCAGCAGTGCTGGGCCAGCCAGACACTTAATGACAAGAGTCTTCAAAGAAAAATTAATCGTAGCCCAAAAGAATGATCTGGAACTAAAAACCCTTGAGTTGGAAACGTTGCTGAGGCACTGGAGCCTCAGCTCCCAGGTGGTCCAGAAGGTCGCCGTGGAGGGTGCCCCCGAGCAGGACAGACACCGATGAGGGTCCTGGGGGAAGCAGACACCGATGAGCGTCCTGGGGGAAGCAGACCCAGGGAAGCAGCGATCCAACCGCCGACGGGAGAGAATTTCCTGGGGCCAAAGAGATATGCAATTTTAAAGATTCATTTTTTGTTGTTGTTGTTTCTTTAACTAAAGTTTAGATGGGACTGATGAAACAAATCACGCATAAGTCTGAATAAAATTCCTGAATTTTGAGACAAAGAGAAAAATATGAAAACTTTTCTAGATCTGTGTTAGCCCCTACGGGGCTCCTTGTGACGAGTGGAACAAGTGAGTGTGACTCGAGATGTGGCCCAGGTGTGAGGACCCACAGGCTCTGCGGCTGGTGTGCAGAAGGGCTGTGAGATACGTTGGTGATGTTTTTGTGTTGGTTACAGGTTGACTTATTTCGGTTTGTGGGGTTAAATAAAATACACTGTTGACTCTTGGACAGCAGGGGTCTGAACCATGTGGATCCACTTAAATGCAGACATTTTCCATAGTAAATGGCCCAGGACCGCACAGTCGTAGTTGGGTGAATCTGTGGATGCAGAACCGCGGATATGGAAGAGCTGCGTTCTCAGAGGGCCGACTAAGTTATCCACAGATTTTCAACTTTGCGGAGGGTCGCGTCTCCCCAAACCCCTGCGTCGTTCAAGGGCCAACTGTCTTAAGACGAATTTCACCCATTCTTTTCATCTCTTTGAACGTGGCTACTAGAAAATGTAAAGTTACCCCATGCTTGTGTTGATACTGGACAGGGCAGGACACGGCAGACCCGAGTGCCCATAACAGCTGCAGGCTGAAGAGTGAATCAAGCTGAGAGGCCGTTTGGGATAAAGGTTGAGGTTTGTCTTGGCAGCCTTTCAGAGGTTGGCTGGCCCACACACCCTCTGAGGGGAGCTCGGGGGATGGAGAAGGAAGGGGAGTGGGTGGCGGGCTGCCCAGCCAGTCTCGCCTGGGGACAGGTGTGCAGGGGGTGGGACGAGAAAGTGAGGTGTGTGTGCAGGAAGTGAGCAAGCATGGCCGCAGCAGTGCCTCATGGGGGTTAGTAGTTGTCGTTTACCTTGTGATCTCGCGAAGGAGGGAGACGAGCTAGCGATTGTGGGCGTGGGAAAAGGGGGCGCCCGGCCATCCCCGTGAGCCTGCCGTGTGTCTCCTAGAGGAGAGTCCTTGTGAGTGAAAGAGGAAGCACGGCCAGGTGAGCACCTTTCACCGAGAGGGTCTTCTGTTCGTGTTCCTTGGGGACAGAAGACGCCTCCGGTCATGGATGGCTCTGTCCGTGTGCCGTGTGTCGTGCTAAGGTTTCTGCTGATGGCGATTCTTACTACTCCATTTACCTTTGAGAAACAGCGATTACTTCAGTTTTCTCTTTAAGTGTATTCTGTTCCAAGCCATTTTTAGATTTATCCTGTGAAAATGTAAATTTGCATACTTCAGTCACATTTTTCTGTAGCTAATTCTTTCTCTGTGTTTCAGGTTTCTCTATGAATCATCATCAAGAACTTTGGGAGCACTTTTGAATTCATAACCAAGCCAACATCTTGGTCATTAAAAATAGAGAAAAAGGACTTACAGAAAGCGAGATGGATGTGTATTTTCCTAGTGTTTTTTTTTTTTTTTTGCGGTACGCGGGCCTCTCACTGTCGTGGCCTCTCCCGCTGTGGAGCACAGGCTCCGGACGCGCAGGCTCAGCGGCCATGGCTCACGGGCCCAGCCGCTCCGCGGCATGTGGGATCTTCCCGGACCGGGGCACGAACCCGTGTCCCCTGCATCGGCAGGCGGACTCTCAACCACTGCGCCACCAGGGAAGCCCTCCTAGTGTTTTTAATGTCAATAACCCATATAGTAGAGAAGGGGTAGGATTTATTTTGGGGTGGGTATGAGTAGAAAACTCGAAGGTTCTTACATTTTTGCCCAGCGCCTGCATAAATGATACATTTAATGTAACAGGCTCCAGGTATGAATGGTGCAGAAACCCACAGAGCAAAGAAAAAAAAAAAAAAGACACCTTTCTAGCAAACCCAGTTGTTTTAAAAATGACTTTTATATATAATATTGCTTGCAGACTATGAGTAATAAAGCAATGACAACATCTGTTTGTCTACTTGATTTAAAAATATTAGTACAAGTTTTCCCCTGCAGGAACGAGGGCTGAGTTCTGGGCGGGCCTGCCTTTCTACCAGGGGCAGAGGTGTAAAGCGCAGGGAGCGGCTGGGTGGGTGCGGGGAAAGGGGCCACGCTCGGGGGCCTGTGGCTGTGAGTGCCAGGACACAGGTCCAGTCATGCAGCCTGAAGCTGAACCACCTTTTCTTTCCGAGAGCTGTCCCGGCTGACGGAGGACTGGCCCCCGGCTCCCTGGCTGCATCGTCCTGCGTCACCACCCCCGTTGCCAGAGTCTCCACGTTCAGATCCCGACAGCCACGGCCCAGGTCGAGGCCGTCAGCATCCTGCCGCCTGGGGTGCTGCTTCAAACGCACGCGTGTTCTGTCTTAGCCCCCCAGCAGGAAGGAGAGAAGTGCCAATGTCTCAGTGCCTCTGTTTCTCCAAGAAGGTACCTAAATGGACTGTGCACTGTGGTCATGAGCATTTAGCGCAAGGTTTTACCAAGGGATATCTGAGGACTGGGAGGTGGGGGGTTGATTACTCAGCTGGTTTTGAACATAAGACTATCTAAACATCTTTGCTAATTAACTAAGCCGTACTTTGTATTGGTGAATTTTTTTTTTTTCTTTTTTGCCCTTTCCTTGTTTGCTTTAGTTTCAAGAATAGGCAAGCCTCATAAAATGAACTGAGGAGCGTTCTGTCTTTTGGTATTCCTGGAAGAGTTTGTTCAAGATGAGAAGTAGTTCCTTGCATTTGTTGTAGCACCCTAAAATGGAGCTTGGTGTTTGTTCCCTTTGTGGGAAGAGGTTAATTGGCTTTTTAATTTGCATGTACGTTTTTAGGATAGTCGGGTTTTCTTTTATCTTGTGT
This sequence comes from Leucopleurus acutus, assembly GCF_964270905.1. Classification (NCBI taxonomy): domain Eukaryota; kingdom Metazoa; phylum Chordata; class Mammalia; order Artiodactyla; family Delphinidae; genus Leucopleurus; species Leucopleurus acutus. The sequence goes on along the minus strand of NC_139144.1, from coordinate 108,485,539 downwards.
CAAACTTGATGGGTGAAATAATCCAATTTGTGAAAAAATATAATTCCACTTTTATTGGGTCAAAATAGTTCAGACACTCCTGCTGCAGGCATACGCCCTGGAGAAGCCCCTACACGTGTGCACGGGGGACAGAGCGGGGTGCTCAGATGCGGAGTGGCGGGGCACCGGGGCGCTGGGGCTTCACTAGGGGAGCAGGTTTAAAGCACGCAGAACTGAACGCTGTATTGCTTATGCTCGCGTGTGTGATGACAGCGTGCGGATGCACGAGGAAAGGACAAAGACAGGCTTCCAGTCTAGTCCACCCCACCCCTTTCCTGCCCACACATTCACAAAGCCCTCCTCGCTGTCATTACACACGGAATAAAAGCAGGGTCTCCTGGCTAACAGGCAGGGGTCCCTTCATGGGGTGGGGAGGGGGTCGCCATTCCCGGCGGGGAGGCCCTCCTTGAGATTTCCATCCTCCGGGTCTCCAGAATCCTCTGTGTCCTGCAATCGCATGTTCACCCTGATTCCTCCAAGCTTTGGGGTGCAGCTCCTCCCTCCCCACTCTGGGCTGTGCCCTGGAGTCAGGCGGTACTCGGTGTGGGACAGAGCTGTCACCCCGGGGAGAATAAGGGAGGCACGGTGTACTCGGGAGTGGGGAGTGGTGGGCGATGTCCCTGTGCTGAGTGAGGGCAGCCACGTGGGGTCCTGGCCTCTGCAGCAGTGGGATGGGGATTGTTTGCTCCCCGCCCTCTAGAAGGGGCTCCGTGAACGTCACAGGCTAGCAGCCGAGCGCCCATTAGAGGCCCCTTTCCTTGGGGTCTGGCAGCCCACTTTCCCTCCTGGGTGGAACTGGGACCATCAGATGTCCTGATCAAGTGGAAATCCAATGGGCATTCCAGCCTAGCACACTGGGCGTCCACCGACATGAGGGAGGACACAGTCGGTGCTGCTGACGCGGTAAAAACCTTGGGACCCGTGTCTGAGCCCGTCTCCCGCCGGCTCCCATGCCCACCATCCCAGTGAATCACCTGCGGCTGGGCCATTTTTTTCAGGACAGAGAGTGGGAGCCCAGCTCCCCCATTTTGAATACTTCCTGGTCCTAATGAGATGTCACAGATATTCTGGTCAGCTCCGAGGTAATCCAGAGCACTGACAGTCAGAACCATCCGGTTTGCCAACGGTTTGATCTGTCACCACTCAGGAGCATGAAGGCCGACAGAGCTGGTGCGCACAGGGCTGGGGTTTGAGCCCCACCTGTGTCCTCGCTGGGAGTTTCGCTCTGCTCCCTCCTCAGGTGGACAGGAGGCCCCTGAAGGGACACATGGCTCAAGGGTCTTGAAAATCTCCTTGAAAGAGTCATTCCTTGACCTGTGACTGCAACTATGTTCTCACTGTGAACCACAGGACGGCATCACATACAGACTCTGGCATGCTATGGCTGCCTGTCGTAAATATCAGCAAGTGTGACAGGAACGGACGGAATGGTTTCATAAGGAGAAAGGCACAGAGCATCAGTCCACGCAGGAGACGCCCACCCCCCAGCCAAAGGGCTCAGGGAGTAATAAGCGTGTGTTTGAAGGCTGTGCACACAGTGGACAGACCCATGTGTCTCCGTGCCTTGTACAGCACTCAGACATGTTCTCGCACACACACGTGCAGTCACACACGCATGCAGACACGCTCCCGTGTGCACACACGCACATCTGCTTGTCGGGGCCCAGCACTGGGGATTCCTACCGTGCCCACGTACCCGGCCGGCACTCCAGAAAGGGCCGTGCACAGCCCTCCCGCCCATCAGAAGTCTGGGCTGCCTCTGGAACGGCCCTGTGCTTCCCACGCGAGATTTCCTTTCCTCCCTTCCTCACGCTCCGCTTCTCCCCGCGTGAGCGTCCTCTGTCCCGTCAGCAGAACTCGGCCGCGCGGCAGGCAAAGCAGAGGCCAGCACGGTTTGCTCTGCTCAGAGCAGGGCAACCTCCTGCGCCTCCTCGTGGGTTTTGTGCTTCTCCCCGCACCCTGTTGCTGCGATTTCTTTGCGGTCCCTCCTGTGCCTCTGGTTCCCCACTTTCCCTTTCTGGGGTGTTTCCCTCTAACTGTGCTGTGACTGCCAGAGTCCTGGAGCCGGGGCCCAGGGGTGACGCAGGACCGGTGACGCAGGACCTGGTTCCGGAAGCCACCGTCAGCAGCAGCCGGGCAAACAAGGAAAGAACGAACCCCTCCGCGCTCTTCCTGGAGCCCGTGTAAGGATGCCCGGGAAGAAGCAGCACAGCCCCAAGCGGCAGCAGTCCTGCGGGGCGCGGGCTCGGGAGGGGCTGGGCTCCTCTGGGTCCTTCACCAAGGCCAACCTGTAAATGCCCTCGGCTTCGCCTGTCAGGCAGGCACCTGACGACGGAGACCTGCATCTACAAGAGGTGGGGTTAGGCCCTTCGGTATCACACAGACGTTGCTGGGCGGTTTCACGCCCCGCCCTCGTGCTTCCGAACCGCTTAACAGCCTGTCACGAATGAGCTCTACCTTCTAGCCCACCCTGGTCTTATTCCCTGTCTTTCCCTGTTGTTTCTGTCAGCAAATGTATCAGCAGTCCGCTCTCTGGACATCAGAGGACAGACGTCCTGTCAGCCTCAGGCCTTCACTGGGGTGGGTCTCATGCCCAGAGCGCCCATCTGGGGTCAGCCCCATGGGCTTCCATTGCGGATGGATGGCGGGGTGCTCAGCGTGGCTGAGGAGTGAGCCTCTTGGATCCTTTCTCAGACGAGTCTGGGGATGGAGCATCTCAGCAGGTGCGTCCACTCCGGGAGGCTCGTATGCTTTGAGGGGAGAGCAGCATGGTGCTAACGCAGGTCTGGCTGCGGAGAATAACGCGATGAACAAGCTGTGCCCTGAAAAGCCCACTCCCCAGTGCTTTTCCCCATCCGGTGGGCCACCCTTTGTGGGGTGCCGTGGGGCCACGATGGATGGTGGCGGCTGCTGCATCCTGGGGAGGGACGGTGGCCCCACAGGGTGGACAGCGCTTTCTCTGGGGGGCGGTCCCCTGGGCCGTTGGGCCAAAGAGAAGAGAAAACTCCCCACCCACCCGCCTGCTAGGCCAGGAGACAGGAGGGGGAAGTGCTCTCTTGGGTGCTGCGGCACGGAGGGTGCCGAGCAGGGTCGGGAGGCGGACGGACCTGGGGTCTGTGGGACAGTCGGGCCCAGTGTTCAGTTCCACATGCAGGTGGGCTGGCCGAGCTGTCACCCCCAGCCCCAGCGTCTGGGCAGCCCAGCCTTGCCTGGGGTGGGGAGGCCGCAGGAAGCCTGCCTGGATGAGGGCCCGGCAGGGGCCAGGGACGGGTGGGAGTGGGCACAGCTGACCCTGGGGTCAGCCACACCAGTCAGCAGAGAGGGGTGACTGAGGGGATAAGCCAGGGTAGGGTGTGGGGGACACTCAGCTCAGCCCCGCACACGCACACCCCCCCTCCTCTCTCAAACATACACAGCCCCCATCTGCTGAGGGACCCCGCGCTGTGCCCAGGTCTTTAGGGAGTGGAAGTCTCCTGGGGAGGAACGCAAGGGCCCCAGCGCCCCTTGCTGGACCCTCGGACGGTGGCCCGTGGAGGGCAGGCTACAGGGAGCAGGGAAGGACCCCCGCTGACCCCACCTCAGGGCAGGGTCCCCACTGTGGAATCCTGGCCCCGCTGGCTGGAGCTCAGGGCCGCAGCCTCCGTTCCCGTTGACCCCGCAGGTTAGACTCCCCCAGCCCCTCCTTCCCAGACTGAGGACCCCCACACCCGCAGGCCCTGCGCGGCTCCAGCCCCTTCCTGGGGAGGCCCGCACTGCCCGCAGCAGGTGCGCTTCCGACTCAGGCCTTGGGCCGGCGTGGGGTACGGGGTGGGCGGGGGCTGGGCGCCCTCACGGGCGGAGGGGTCGAGGAAGCCCTGGGACGCAGGCGGGCCGGGGAGGCTCGGCGGCCACAGGGCAGCAGGAGGCCAAGGGCGGAGCACGGGGGGCTGGGCGCCCGCAGAGATTCGGCGGGGTTGGGGGCCAGGCAGGCCGGAGCACGTTTCGCGGACCGCTCCCCGCGGGGGGGGGGGGGGGGCGGGGCGTGGGCGTGGCCGGCGGGCGGGCGCGCGGCGTGTCGGGGGCGGGGCACGGGCGGGGCCGGGCGTGTCGGGGCGGGGCCGGCGGCGCTGTCCGGTGCTGAAACCGCGGCAGCGCCGGGAGCGCGGGGAGGGGCGGCCGCCATGGACTGAGCGCCGCCGACATGGGGCCGCTGCTCGCGCTCCTGCTGCTGCTGCTGCCGCGCGCCCCGCCCGCCGCCCCCGCGCCCCGCGCCCGCCCGCTACCGGGGCTGCTCGGTGAGTGGGGTCGGGGTCTGGGTCGAGGTTGGGGAGGGGCTCCCGTGTGACTGAGGGGAGCGGCGGGGGGGGCCCGAGTGGGGGCGGGGGTTTCTCGGTGCTAGAAGGCGGTGTTGGGGGCGCCTGGGAGATGAGGGGCGGGTGGGGGAGGAGGTGAGGGCCGCGGGGGCGTCGCGGGTCCGCCCGTACTCCTCCTCGGTTTGCGGCCCCCGGCGGGCGCGGGGCGGTGGGAGCGCGCTCTGCGTGGGCGACCCCCGCGTGGTCGTGCCGCGTGCGCCGCGGGCCGAGCCGGGGGGCGGGCGGGGCGCCCGGGGCCTTCGCTCCCCCGGCCTCGGTCCCCCGCGGGGTCCTTCCCGCCCCTAGCGGCCTCCTCCCCCCTGCCGGCGCTCGCAGTCGCACGGACATTTTCCTCCCGTGACGGGAGTGGGAGGGCGAGGGTGGGAAGCGCCACGGGGAGCGCCCCGAATCGCCTTCCTACAGGCGTGGCCTTTGACACTCCGCCCCGGGAGCAGTCGGGCCCCTCCCTCCCGCCGCGCTCAGCTTTGTGTGCAGGAGGCCTTCCAGCCGCCGGCGTGCCCGCGGCTTCAAGGCCGGAATAAACGGTGCTACAAGACTGAGCGCAAATCCAGGTCCAGGGTGGTGGAGGGGGCCTCGCTCCGCCGCCCACCGCCTCCTCCTGCCTCTGGTCTCCTTGGGCGTCGCTGTCCCAAACAAACGGAAACTGCAGCGAGCGGTGGACAGGCGGTCTCCCCAGACTCCTCGCTAATGCGGCCACTTGCCCTGAGTCCCTCTCTGCTTTCCGGGTCTTCACACTCACTCCCTGGCCTGGTGGGCAGCGTGGCACAGTTGGAGGCAGAGCTGGATCCAGGAGGAGGTCCTCGCCTGCTGGGGTGGAGTCCTGGGGTGGAAGGGTGTGTCTGGTTGGCCACATCCTGGGGTCCTGTTGTCAGAGTCACCTCGGGCCCTGGGGGCCACTCCATGCACAGGTGAGCCTTGCCAGGTGAACCCTGCTTGGGGAGGCTCCGGGGCCTGGCTCACTCTGCCTTGAGCTCCAGGGCCTTGCCCCCGATCAGCAACAAAGGCCGAGCTGCGGGCTGGTCTGCTTTGGCTGGGCTGTGTTCCCTCCTTTGTCGGGCCGGAACTGGCATATCACCTCACGTGAGAGCTGTTTGCTCAGCTCGCCAGATGCCACCCTCCACATACACACACGGTCAGGGAGAGCCAGGATCAGCTGACACTGCCCACTCAGTGTTGCAGGGAAGGTAGCTTCTACGAGATGCGGGGGAGGCTGGTCCTCGACTATCCTCTTTCCATTGTAATTGCCAGTTCATAGCATTTTTCAGAAATCGTAGATAAAGGAGGAAGTGGGGAGGGGGGTGGTAGCTCAGGGAGGGAGCAAGGAAAACCCAGGGCCGGACACATGTGAAGAGAAGAGAATCGCTAAGCTGCCCAGGACAGCACTGCCCGACACAGCAGTGGAGTTCCGGCTACAAGCAAAGTCGAGTCATATCACTGAGAAGGGGTGACTTATTCCCCCTCTGTTCACGATGTGGCCCAAGGGAGCCTCCTGGATACAGTCTTGATGTGGGACAACATTAGGGGCCCAGGCATTGTTACAACTGTCTCAGGGACTCCAGGTGATCCGTTTAACCTGCTGTATCCAGGGATGATTGGACACTGCCATGGCAGAGTATACAGGTAGTCAGATGAAGTGTGGTCTTCCCATTTGGGGCCCCAACCCGGGCTTGCATGTAGCCGTGTCTACCTATGTACGCTCCCAAGGTTCTGTTCACCCAGCCTTATGTCCATGCGCCGTCCGCACCCGGAGGGCTGCTGCCTTATGCTCAGGATTCACACACACAGTCTCCAGCAGGTGCACGGGGAACCGTGGTCGCCTGTGAAAGGCACATGCTACTATTTTCCTCTTTCTCAGCCATCTGGAACTTGTTTGTTACTGGTCGCACCAACTACAGTGTTCCGAAGAGTGAGGGACAGGGAAAGATGCACCAGAGACCTTAGATCTGGGCCCAACCATGTCACTTGTACCTATTTTCCAATTTAGCTCTTCACACTCAACTTCACGTTAAGGCCTATACAACACGTGGTTCAAGGAGATAACACGTTTTTGCTCCTCATTTGCACCATGAAGTTGTAGGTTAGAATAAAGGGTCAAATGTCACCAAGACCTAAGACCAGTTCTTTTTGCACCGGATGCCTTGCCTTGAGCGAGGGGCCTCTTCACATTTAGACAGTGAAGGAGCTCTTGTTGAAACCCTGGGTTGACAGAACTACCGCATCTGAGTTTAACTTCGTTGCTCTGAGCCACGTGCCATGGCGAGGCCTTATTTCCACGGCAGCTGACGGCAGCTTCCCACTGACAGTGGATGTTGCACCTCTCCCTTTCTCTTCAAGTGCACCCTTCCACTGTAATCACTTAAGCTTCCTGACCTTGCACCACCCATTCTGCCCATGTCTTTCTGGTGCAAAAGGCTCCCTTATGGCCCAAGGTGTCCCATTATTTGTGACACTATTATCAGGGTTGAATGGGGCAGGAATAAGGCACCCCTTCTCAATGCTATGACTCAACTTTGTTTGTGGCTAGAACACCATTGCTGTGTTGGGCATTGCTGTCCTGGGCAGCTGAGTGATCCTTTTCGTATAAGCCCATCTTTGGGTTTTCTTTCTCCCTCCCTCTGCCTTTCCCTGTGATTTTACGACGTCCTTTTGTTCAGGTGCTCAGTACTTTTTCCATAAGGATGATGCGAACATGAGCCTTTTGTCTTTAAGCCATTCTTCAGTTACAGGGAGGCCAGTTTGTGAACCTGCTCCAGCAGCCTCCACGTTTAAGGGCAGTCATGTTAAAGATCTTCCTCTTTTGCTAAAGAAAAATGAATTTCCTTTGCCAAAGGACAGAGTCAACCTTTCGTGCAAATTTTTCTTGGAGAATCCAAAGTCAGACCTACCCAGTGCACCTGGCTTTGAAGATGGGCGGCTGTTTCTTTTTTCTCCTTTGTTTTTGCCTCTCGATTTGCCCACACATAGTTTTCATTCGCTAGTGAGCCCACTCCCGGAGCAGGAGTCGGCTTGCTTTGTCACCTAGATGGCACGACGTTTATTTTTGAATCAAAGCATCCTTCCTGCCACAAAAGCACAAATCCATTTTTGCTCCTTGGGGTCCGGAGCTGTTGATTTTGTTGGCTGTATGGTGATGAGCAGCCTGCCCCTCCCCCCGAGAGAGCCCTGCTGCCTTCTCTCTGGCTGTGAGCCTTTCTCTGCCTGTTGTTTCCTCCTCCTCCTGGTCCGGCTCCTGCAGCCTCAGGTGCTGGTTGATGTCCCCGTGCAGAAGGATTGGGGCACAGGGAAAACCCCAGGCTTCCGGGAAGGGGAGGTACCAGATAGTGGGCTCACCCACGGATGCAGAGGCGTTGGGTGGAACTGTGGTGCGGCTGTCTCCTGTGTCCAGAGACGGCAGTTCAACGAGTCAGACTCAGGAGGAATGTGTAGGGAAATACAGAGGTTTTTAGATGGCTTCCTCTCTGTGCTAAGCTTAGCTGTGCATCTCAGCATCTTGCATCTCTTCTTTTAAAAGCTGATCTCTTTTTGCACCTGCTTACCAAGATCACCATCAGTGGTACCCACCAAGGAGGTGCAGGGGGTGTGCTAAATTCGTAGTAGTCTGCTTTCTACTTTCCTCTCGGTGGTGGTGCTGGTCTCCGCTGATAATTTCTGTACGCCATGAGATGTGCAGACTTGTTGGATTCCTGGCTTCCCGTGAAGAAGGGCAGTAGCGGCACAGTGAATCTGCAGCTCAGGCAGGATGGAATCCAGGGCTCATCACCCCAGGGCATATGTTTTGATGAACTCTGTGGCAGTCATTGGTTCTTTCACGTGATAATAATTTATGCATTCTGAGTTTATTTTGTTCTGTGTTTTACATGCAATAGTACCTAACTTGAAAATGCAGTTATTTATCCACTTTTCTTAGGATTTTTGAAAGTTAGGAATATGGGGTGAGGAAGTGGAGTGAAGTATGGAGAGGTGGGGTCAGCTGAGCTGTCATTACGCATATGGTCTTATTAAGAAGGGTTTCCATTACCACGACCTCTTGGAGCATTACCTTAGAATTGCAACATATTTTATGAAAGGGTGTTTGTAACTCAATGTGATCCAAACTAAAAAGAACCCTCTGGTTTTGGGTGGTAGGTATTTAAGATATGCCTGGTTAGGTGCAAATATTGCTAGTTTAAGGATTCTTTACGTGTGGAGAGGTGAAAAAAAGCTTAAGAAGAAAGTGGACAAAAGGGTTTTTTTAATCTAGATGCATCCCGGTAGGTGAGGCTCAGCTGACTGAGAACCTATCTTATCTCTCCTGACAAGACGTTCCGTTTCCTGAGAAAGCAGACAGTTGAATTAATGGCAGATAACTCTCTGTGCCACATAAAAGCACCTGGCAGCTGTTTTCACATTAGTCTAAATTGACCTTCATAAATGTAGACCCAGCTGGACTTATTTTTCAAATCTTGGTTGATAGGAGGCCAGAGAACTGGAGGAGCAGGAAACAGTCAATGCACTTTTCTGCTGGCTGGAAACAGAGTTTGTGGAAGGAAGAAGGAAATTTTTTCTTTTAACTCGTGCTCTAACAACTTGGCCAGGATCACTACTTAAGTATCTAGGGCAGGAAGTGAAAAGAGGTGTGGTTCTCCTGGAAACACTCATGGTCACATGTTAAGTGACATTTTCCTTTGTTAGTTGTGGTAAGTAGGTGACTCCCATGTTAGCCAAAGAAACTGAACTTTGGGCTAGAGGTGCTGACGTGTGAAACATCAGGGCCTATAAAACGCCCTCCGTGTGTGATGTGCAGAAATAAGGAAGCTGTTGAGGGTTTTGTGATGATCACTTGGCGTTAACTCTCCTGTGTGGAGGTGGGTAAGAGGGCATTTGGTTTACTTATTTTGTGTTTTATCTGTTCTCTCCAGTCGTATTGACTGTGATTCAGAAAACACAAACACACGCCCTCTCAGCCTGTGTGACTAATAATGGTTTCCGTGAGGGCAGCTGGAGGGTGTGATGGGCTGGGGGGGATGAGCTAATAGTTGTAAAACAGATTGGGGTGATTTCTCTTTCTAATTTAATTTAAAATGATCACATAGTGAAATGGTGTTTTCCTTTTGGTATATGGTTCTATGTATAGATTCCAGTGACAGGAGGTAGCCCAGTTCCATAACCCCAACACTGCCCCGTGCCCTCCCTCTGTCCCTTGAACCCTGGCAACCCCGGGAGCACTCTACATGTGGCTACCTGGACGCCCCCGAATAGCTTTGATAGGTAAGCGTTTCTATCTCCATTTCACAGATGGAAACACTGAGACTTGGAGTGGCTAAGAAGCACGCTGTAGGACACCCAGTGCTGGGATTGGGTCCTGGGCCTCTGACCTTTTCCAGCAGATGACCCCAGGATGGGGCAGGGACACCTCTGTAGGATGCAGGTCCCAGCAGAAGGATTCTGTGTGACGTTAGAACTTGTCCCTCTAATTCCACAAGAACAAGGATGTCTGGGGCGGGGGACATTGATTTTCCAAGTTGGGATTTGTTCTGAGTGTCAGATTCAATTATTTGGTTAGCTGTTCTGGAGAATTTTGATGTTTGGAAATGGATGACTTGTTTCTGGACACCTTTAGCCTTCCCAAGATGGCAGGAGTGCAGGTGCCACCACAGCATCACAGATTGATGTGTCCATAAACTCTGTTCAGAATGCCTCTGGGTTTCCATCAGATTTTTAAAATGTAGTAATACAAACACCAAAGAAGCTAGCTCTCATTTGAGACTTGTTACACCAAACGGTGTACTTCAGAGTAAGGCACGAAGGAGGGATTACTTTCATAAGAAAAACTTAAGAGTAGGTTCCGTCTAAGCTTGACATTTAGAGTGGTAGACAGGCAAGGGATGGGGCATTCTGGTCACTCATTATTCTTTTCTGAGGTGTGCTGGCCGGTAAGAGAATGAAGCTTCCCTCATGTGACATGAGCAGTCTGTGTCACCTCGTGGTCCTAAAAGCCCATTTTGCAATGTCCTACGTACAGTACAAAGGATGTGTTTAGAAGTTTGTTTGGCGGAAGGAATTTTCAGAAGGAAGGCTGACCTGGCTGCCAAAGGGAAGAGGGCTTGACATTAATGGTACAAGTCAGTTCTGACTCTAGCAGTGAAATATAGTCAACTCATAAATGGACGGAGCAGCCACTAAAGTTGGCCCTGGGAGGCTGATGCTTTTTCCATCTGGGGCTGTGGCTTTAATCCAGCTCAGAGCAGTAATTAACCTGAGGTACGGCTTGAAGCCAGTTCAGTGATATGTATGTTCCCTGAAATAGCTGGTATTTTAATGGCACCAGACGAGGCAGACCAGCGAAAGAAAGCACAGTTTCTCCGTGGTGGGTGGGAACGGGAATCTGGAGAAGAAGCGGTGCAAGTCGCCGGCCCCCAGCCTTCCCGTCTCAAGCCGTCCTCTGTCCTGCAAAGGCACATCGCTTTTACCAAACAATACTTCGGGTCTTCTTGAATCTCCTTTTCTGCTTTTGCCTGAAAATAGGCCAAGGTTCACATCACCAAACTTCCATCTGAGCTAAGTGTTGCCTAAGCAAAACACAGGGAAGTCCCGGGGTCAGTTCCAGGAGCCCGGGGCCCAGCCTTGTGCCTGAGCCTTCCCCAGCCTCATACTGTCTCCCCAGGGCATCCTGGTCCCTGATTCCATGACATGGTCCACGTTGAACCAAGAGAGGATTCCAGTAGTTTCCAAACACATGGTGGGGACTGAGTGGATATGGGTCCAGGACACAAACTACAGGAGAAAAGATACCATTTCAGGGGGGCATGTGACTGACTGAGGGCCTGCCTCATCTTTCCATCTGGTAATCTTTACAGTTTGCACGCACAACAGGAGTCAAGAGAAATGAAAGTACTTCACCTAAACCACTCTGAATTTATACCATGATAAAAATGCCAAATTCTTTGTGTTTTTGAGAAGATTTTATGAGATGGTGGGAGAGCCCTTGGTAATGGCAGTCCTAGTTGTAACCCTACTTGTTTTTAGAAGCTCCAGGTTTCTCCAGCTTGGTGGCCACACAGGGTGGAATATTGTTATCATTGAAAACAGTGCGACTTTGCTGAGTCCAGGTCTCAGCTGAACTGACTACTGAGGTTTTTGCAAAAGCATTACCATTTAAAATAGTAATATTGGGAATTCCCTGGCGGCCCAGCGGTTAGGATTCGTACTTTCACTGCAGAGGGCCCGGGTTTGATCCTTGGTCAGTGAACTGAGATCCTACAAGCCTTGTGGCACGGCCAAACAAACGAACAAAGTCATATGATTTATGTTTTCTAAGAAGCGTATTTAAAAAACAGTCACCAGCCCAGCTAGAATGCATCCCTCATTATATTGTACCATGAGGACAAATAACGGTGATAACACGCCTGCAGGTTACGTCCTCCCTTCAAAGAGCCTCAGGCCCTTGAGCAAAAGAAAGAGGGCGCAAATAACAGCCACACGGATTCTGACACGTGTGAGTGGAGAGCGGAATAAAACGGGATGGTCCATACTCTTTTCAAACACAGTACACACTTCCTTTTAAATAATATTTGATATTTGATAAATGCAGAAATCAGAGCACTTTTGGGGGTATATTTGACATGCCTAGTTGGCACTGTTTTTAAGTGTCTGGATTTTTGTCTCGTCACCGAAGCATAAACATATTTGACGGTAGAGACTGAAGGCCTCACACACCTTGCAGAAGCGTTGGGGGTCACACGCAGCACTCGGGACCCAACTTGCTGAGCACGTCTGCCTTCTGCGCCTGACACAACGCACGGTGGCCGCCCTGCGAGGGCACCACACGCAGTGTCCACGGCGGCCCCCCAGTGCCCGGTTCTCGTGGAGAGAGGGCTCCCCCAGCGCAGGGCTCCCGAGTCCACCACCGCCTGCGCCGCTCACCTGGGGATGTTCTGTGCCGCACGGTCCGTCGGAGAAGATGGCCGCGGCGGTGACGGTAGCCGCGGAGCGGGGGCCTCGCTGCCTCCGGGTCCGACTCCGCTGTGTCTCTACTGTGAGCCCTGGGCTCAGGCCTTCGGATTTGGGACCCGGGGTGCGTGGTCCTGGCACCACCAAGTCCCCGCTGGTGTCGGCGGTCACTGCAGGCTGTCCCTCTCTGCTTGCCTGTGTGGCTCCGCTGGCCACCCCTATCCCCGCTCTCCCGAGGGGAGCCCGGTGACTCTGGCCGGTCGCCTGCCCTCTGAACTGCAGTTTGAGGGGCGAGTCTCGCCGCCCCGTGTTTGGCAGGCCTGTGGGAAGGCAGCGCCTTCCACCTGCGTGGGCTGTCGGATTCCTGCTGCGAGGTATCTGCTGGGCGCTGGTCAGTGCCCCAGTGTGTTCCTGTGCTTTGCTCCCCAGGTCCACCCTTTCTTCCCCGCAGCCTTTCTCTCGGAGGAAGGACGGTGGGGACAAGCGCTCCCTCGCTCTGCTCCTGGTTTTCGTCAGGCTCCTCAGGTTCTGGGGATCCGGCCCATTGGTGGGGCGGTGGGAGGTCAGGAGCTGAGCTGGCTGTCTTCCACCTTGCCTGACCGTTCCTGCCAGGGACAAGCCCTGGTGCCCCGCAGGTGAGCGCGTGTGGCCTGTGGCTCGCTGCCCGGCCGCCCCGCCCAGAAACCTCCCCCCAGGAAGGTCTGACTTTCACCCCGTCTGCGGTCCCTGGTCTCCACTCCGGGAGCTCACTCCCAGCCCTCTCCAGGCTGCACCCCACTCCTGTCCTCGCCGGGGGTCCCGCCGCGCGTCCCTCCCCAGAGGAAACCGCAGCGCGTGTCTGTGGGGAGGGGAGGCAGAGGTGCCAGCGGGATGTCCCGTGGGGAGCAGACGGCGAGGCTGGGGTCCTGGTGGAGTCCTCCTGGGGGGGCACACCCTGGGCCTTGCCCAGCAAGGATTCCAAGTTCTTTGCCCAACTTCTGTGTCACACCCAGGGCCTGGAATATGCTTTTAAAAAAAGACTTTCGGCAGAGTGTAGGTGGAATAGGGAAACTGTGGTATCAGAAGCCAAGGCTTCCATCTCTTGCAGAACCAGGTGTGGGCTGAATTTCTCTCTGACAGGAGCCAGGCAGGGTGCCTGTGCAGGGTGGCCCAGCCCCTGGCTGTGCCAGCGCCTGCTTCCCCGGAAGTGGCCATGCCAGGCCTTGGGTCTCCGGTTTGCTTCTGTCTTGTTTGGGGCAAGCACTTCAAAGGGCACGTCAAGTGCGGATGCTGAAAGCCCAGAGAATGCTCTTTTACGTGAGTTTTTCATCACTGGGAATTTAAGCAGGAGGAAGCATTTTGATGACTTGAGTAAAGAAACCTTTTTTAAATGGAAAAATTATTTTTCAGAATAAAGATTAGATTCTTAGTTTAGTCTACTAGGAAGCCGAATCACTTATTTTCTATCTGTGATAATTTCTTTTTTTTTTAATTGTTGCATTTTATTTTATTTTTTTATACAGCAGGTTCTTAGTAGTCATCCATTTTATACACATCAGTGTATACATGTCAATCCCAATCTCCCAATTCATCCCACCACCACCACCCCTCCCCCCCACCGCTTTCCCCCCTTGGTGTCCATATGTTTGTTCTCTACATCTGTGTCTCTATTTCTGCCCTGCAAACCGGTTCATCTGTACCATTTTTCTAGGTCCCACATGTACGCGTTAATATACGATATTTGTTTTTCTCTTTCTGACTTACTTCACTCTGTATGACAGTCTCTAGATCCATCCACATCCCTACAAATGACCCAATTTTGTTCCTTTTTATGGCTGAGTAGCATTCCATTCTGTATATGTACCATATCTTCTTTATCCATTCGTCTGTCGATGGGCATTTAGGTTGCTTCCATGGCCTGGCTATTGTAAATAGTGCTGCAGTGAGCATTGGGGTGCATGTGTCTTTCTGAATTATGGTTTTCTCTGGGTATATGCCCAGTAGTGGGATTGCTGGGTTGTATGGTAGTTCTAGTTTTAGTTTTTTAAGGAACTGTTCTCCAGAGAGGCTGTATCAATTTACATTCCCACCAACAGTGCAGGAGGGTTCCCTTTTCTCCACACCCTCTCCAGCATTTGTTGTTTGTAGATTTTCTGATGATGCCCATTCTAACTGGTGTGAGGTGATACCTCACTGTAGGTTTGATCTGCATTTCTCTAATAGTTAGTGATGTTGAGCAGCTTTTCACGTGCCTCTTGGCCATCTGTATGTCTTCTTTGGAGAAACGTCTGTTTAGGTCTTCTGCCCATTTTTGGATTGGGTTGTTTTTTTTTGTTATTAAGCTGCATGAGTTGCTTATAAATTTTGGAGATTAATCCTATGTCAGTTGCTTCATTTGCAAATACTTTCTCCCATTCTGAGGTTGTCTTTTCGTCTTGTGTATGGTTTCCTTTGCTGTGCAAAAGCTTTTAAGTTTCATTAGGTCCCATTTGTTTATTTTTGTTTTTATTTCCTTTACTGTAGGAGGTGGGTCAAAAAGTATCTTGCTGTGATTTATGTGAAAGAGTGTCCTTCTGCTGACTTTGTTTCTTCTTCTTTCTCTAGTTCCTGTAGGTGTAAGGTTAGATTGTTTATTTGAGATTTCTCTTGTTTCTTGAGGTAGGCTTGTATAGCTATAAACTTCCCTCTTAGAACTGCTTTTGTCGCATCCCATAGGTTTTGGATCACCGTGTTTTCATTGTCATTTGTCTTTAGGTATTTTTTGATCTCCTCTTTGATTTCTTCAGTGATCTCTTGGTTATTTAGTAACGTATTGTTTAGCCTCCATGTGTTTGTGTTTTTTACGTTTTTTCCCCCTGTAATTGATTTCTAATCTCATAGCCTTGTGGTCAGAAAAGATGCTTGATATGATTTAAATTTTCTTAAATTTACTGAGGCTTGATTTGTGACCCAAGATGTGATCTGTCTTGGAGACTGTTCCATGCACACTTGAGAAGAGAGTGTAATCTGCTGTTTTTGGATAGAATGTCCTATAAATATCAAATCTGTCTGGTCTATTGTGTCATTTAAAGCTTATGTTTCCGTATTAACTTTCTGTTTGGATGATCTGTCCATTGGTGTAAGTGAGGTGTTAAAGTCCCCCACTATTATTGTGTTACTGTTGATTTCCTCTCTTATAGCTGTTAGCAGTTGCCTTAGGTATTGAGGTGCTCCTATGTTGGGTGCATATATATTTATAATTGTTATATCTTCTTCTTGGATTGATCCCTTGATCATTATGTAGTGTCCTTCCTTGTCTCTTGTAACATTCTTTATTTTAAAGTCTATTTTATCTGATATGAGTATAGCTACTCCAGCTTTCTTTTGATTTCCATTTGCATGGAATATCTTTTTCCATCCCCTCGCTTTCAGTCCGTATATCTGTCCCTAGGTCTGAGGTGGGTCTCTTGTAGACAGCATATATATGAGTCCTGTTTTTGTATCCATTCAGCAAGCCTGTGTCTTTTGGTTGGAGCATTTAATCCATTCATGTTTAAGGTAATTATCGATATGTATGTTCCTGTGACTATTTTCTTAATTGTTTTGGGTTTGTTTTCGTAGGTCCTATTCTTCTCTTGTGTTTCCCACTTAGAGAAGTTCCTTTAGCATTTGTTGTAGAGCTGGTTTGCTGGTGCTGAATTCTCTTAGCTTTTGCTTGTCTGTAAAGCTTTTGATTTCTCCATCGAATCTGAATGAAATCCTAGCTGGGTAGAGTGATCTTGGTTGTATGTTCTTCCCTTTCATCACTTTAAGTATATCATGGCTCCCTTCTGTCTTGTAGAGTTTCTGCTGAGAAATCAGCCGTTAACCTTATGGGAGTTCCCTTGTATGTTGTCATTTTACCCTTGCTGCTTTCAATTCGTTTTCTTTGTCTTTACTTTTTGCCAGTTTGATTTTTATGTGTCTTGGCGTGTTTCTCCTTGGGTTTATCCTGTAGGGACTCGCTGCACTTCCTGGACTTGGGTGGCTATTTCCTTTCCCACGTTAGGGAAGTTTTCGACTATAATCTCTTCAAATATTTTCTCGGGTCCTTTCTCTCTCTCTTCTCCTTCTGGGACCCCTATAATGCGAATGTTGTTGCGTTTAATGTTGTCCCAGAGGTCTCTTAGGCTGTCTTCATTTCTTTTCATTCTTTTTTCTTTATTCTGTTCTGCAGCAGTGAATCCCACCATTCTGTCTTGCAGGTCACTTATCCGTTCTTCTGCCTCAGTTATTCTGCTATTGATTCCTTCTAGTTTAGTTTTCATTTCAGTTACTGTATTGTTCATCTCTGTTTGTTTGTTCTTTTATTCTTCTAGGCCTTTGTTAAACATTTCTTGCATCTTCTCTATCTTTGCCTCCATTCTTTATCCGAGGTCCTGGATCATCTTCACTATCATTATTCTGAATTCTTTTTCTGGAAGGTTGCCTATCTCCACTTCATTTAGTTGTTTTTCTGGGTTTTTCTCTTGTTCCTTCGTCTGGTACATAGCCCTCTGCCTTTTCATCTTTTGTATATTTCTGTGAATGGGGTTTTTGTTCCACAGGCTGCAGGATTGTAGTTCTTGCTTCTGCTGCCTGCCCTCTGGTGGATCAGGCTATCTAAGAGGCTTGTGCAAGTTTCCTGACGGGAGGGGACTGGTGGTGGTAGAGCTGACTGTTGCTCTGGTGGGCAGAGCTCAGTAAAACTTTAATGGGCTTGTCTGCTGATGGGTGGGGCTGTCCCCTCCCTTTTGGTGTTTGGCCTAAGGCGACCCAACACTGGAGCCTACCCGGGCTGTTTGGTGGGGCTAATGGCGGACTCTGGGAGGGCTCATGCCAGGGAGTACTTCCCAGAATTTCTGCTGCCAGTGTCCCATGGTGAGCCACAGCCACCCCTGCCTGTGCAGGAGACCCTCCAACACTAGCAGGTAGGTCTGGTTCAGTCTCCTATGGGGTCCCTGCTCCTTCCCCTGGGTCCCGATGCACACACTACTTTGTGTGTACCCTCCAAGAGTGGAGTCTCTGTTTCCCCCAGTCCTGTCGAAGTCCTGCAGTCAAATCCCGCTAGCCTTCAAAGTCTGATTCTCTAGGAATTCCTCCTCCCGTTGCCGGACCCCCAGGTTTGGAAGCCTGACGTGTGGTTCAGAACCTTCACTCCAGTGGGTGGACTTCTGTGGTATAAGTGTTCTCCAGTTTGTGAGTCACCCACCCAGCAGTTATGGGATTTGATTTTATTGTGATTTCGCCCCTCCTACTGTCTCTTTGTGGCCTCTCCTTTGTATTTGGATGTGGGGTATCTTTTTTGGTGAGTTCCAGTGCCTTCCTTTCGATGGTTGTTCAGCAGTTGGTTGTGATTCCGGTGTTCTCGCAAGCGGGAGTGAGAGCACGTCCTTCTACTCCGCCATCTTGAACCAATCTCTGTGATAATTTCTAATGGTTGTTTATTCCTAACATATCATAATGAACTTAGATTTTAATTTACCCTCATCATAGAAGATGTGGATGCGTACATACAGATGTATAACCAAGATGGTGTAAATGACATGGGTGGTGTGCTGAAAACCATTGTACGGAATTCATATGACAACCAAATGTCTAGGAGAATGGACCAATGCAATATCAAAGGAACAGTCTGGGAATGAAAACCTTGTCAGTAAAAAATATAGTAAGTGTGTACGGGTTAAAGAGTATCAGTACTTAGCAATGAAACTAGATCCTGCCTGGTTACATCTGTTTTGTCTCTGAGAAGAAGTAGTTCTGAAGGAATATGTTGATTTGGTGCTATTCTGAGAAGATGAAAATGTGCAGTCAAGCTGAAAGTTTGGATATTTATGCAGATATGCCTGTTCTTATTCTCCAAAGGCTTGAGGGAGTGAACTATAGATGTAAAACCCATGTTAGGGTGCTAGGAGACTACATTATTGACACATCAGAGCATTAATTAAGCAGTCTATTGGTGATGTTAATGATATGTTTGGTCTAAATTGATATTGTTGAAGAATATGTAGCATTTGTTTAAGGATTAAATGTTTTCCTTAGGAACTCCTAAAGAACATCAGATATCCAGGGTACATTTAAAGTCAAACACTGGGAAAAAAAGAATGTTCCAGATTGTTAGAGGTGATCTTACATAAAATAAGATGTTTCACAAAGATTGTAGAAGATGAAATGGGTCCTAACTCCAAAATCAAAGCCTTATTTTGAAAGATTCGATGTGGGTATGGGTGTACGTGTTTCAAATGGTGTAATAGTTCCTCCAGTATATCAAAAGCTGCTGCTTTGCTGTGTAAAATGAATAAAGGGGGAAGAATATGTCCTTTGAAAAAAGGCGGAGGGTTGTTTTAAGTTTCCCCTGGAGAAGCGGGTGTGCAGTTCCTTTATGTAACCCAGTGGTTTTCCACTGGGGTCTCAACTGTCTTGGTGACATTTTTGGTTGTCCCAGCTGGGGTGGGAGGTGTGCTGCTGGAACCTCCAGAGAGGGGGCTGAGATGCTGAATGAATGTCCTTCAGTGCACAGGAGGCCCCCACCCCGGAGGACTGGCTGGAAGGTCAGCTGGGCTGGCTGAGGAGCCCCGATGCAGATGGGGGGCTTGGGAGGAGCTGCTGGCTGTGTGCTCACCTGCAGGAGAGGGAGAGGAGGGCTGATGGAGGTGGCAGAACAAAGTGTAACACAAAGAAGTCTTGTCTCCTCTGCATGCCCTCCAGTTCTGGTGCAGTGACCGGGGACCTGCCCCGAGAATCTGACCCTGTCACTGTTCTGCTGGAAACCTCCCCTCATGGACGTGGCCCACGCCATGTGTATGTGTCCATGTAGAGGTATACACGTATGAGTATATATATTTGCAAATTATCTAC
Source organism: Leucopleurus acutus (assembly GCF_964270905.1). Classification (NCBI taxonomy): domain Eukaryota; kingdom Metazoa; phylum Chordata; class Mammalia; order Artiodactyla; family Delphinidae; genus Leucopleurus; species Leucopleurus acutus. The sequence goes on along the minus strand of NC_139144.1, from coordinate 108,466,385 downwards.
ATGCTCTACTGAACTAATGCTTATTATAAAACAAATTAAAAATAAATTTAAAAGAGTGAGAGCTAAAACATTGCCAATGATGAATTATTATTGTTGAAGGTACAAAAACTTTTTTTCCTCACTAAAATTATTAATATTGTTTCAGATGCTTACTTTTTAAATGTCTTTTCAATCTCAGTGGCTTCAGGGTATACCTGCTGTCTCAGGGCACAATGTGCGGTTAGAACAGTGTCCACCGTTAACGATAATGTATGTAAATCCATATGTGAAAAAGTCTGGAGGATGATGTTCCATCTTTTTGACTGCTTCCTTGTTGGGTCTGATTAAATTGCCGTTCCTTTGACCTCACTGTGTCTGAAGAGCTCCCACCAGGAGAAGTATCAGCTCATCCCATTTTCTGTGATAGTGTCGTCATTAACAATCCATGATTTCCTTGCAAGAATCCCTTCAAATCTGATTCATATTGTGTTTAGTTAAAATGGATCATCAATCACGTCACCGGGCACACGTGAGCGGCAGCACATCGAGAGGACCAGTGGAGGGTGGTCCACCCTTCTGCACAAGAGCTCCCGGGCCTGTTTGCCACAGACCTCGTGCGGCTGCAGAGTGAGCCCATGTATCAGAAACACTTAGTTTTAAGCCAGTATAGTGGTGGGCATATCTGAATATATACACTCAGTCATATTTGCTGAATAAATGAATGAGCCAATTATAGACTTTGAGGCTGGAAAAGATTCCCTGGTCCAGTTTCATCAATTTATAAATAACTTCTAAGTAAGGAGGTTCAGACCTGGGGATGTGGTGGTCACGAAGCCTCCCAGACTGGCCCAGACAGAGCCTGAGGAGGGATACGGGGGGTTCTCTTGGTCTGGAAGTCTTCACGGGCAGAATAAACAGAGACATGAAGTGTGGGCGAACACTTGCTGGAAGTCGGGACACTGGCCCGGTTATTCTTCCAGACTCCCTTCCAGTTACTCTGGGATTGGACTCTTTATTTTCAGAAGTGATACTTTTGGGGACTTCCCTGGTGGTGCAGTGGTTAAGAATCCACCTGCCAATGCAGGGGACACGGGTTCAATCCCTGGTTGGGGAAGATCCCACATGCTGCGGAGCAACTAAGCCCGTGCGCCACAACTACTGAGCCTGTGCACTAAAGCCTGTGAGCCACAACTGCTGAGCCATGTGCCACAACTACTGAAGCCCACGTACCTAGAGCCCGTGCTCTGCAACAAGAGAAGCCATTGCAATGAGAAGCCCACGCACCCCAACGAAGCATAGCCCCTGCTCTCCACAGCTGGAGAGAAAGCACGAGTGCAGTAACGAAGACCCAACAACGCAGCCAAAAAAAAAAAAGACTATTTTTCACAAATACACGTAATCTTCTTGTGAAAATTTCTTGACTCTCTGAACCTCTCTCTGGCCTCATCAGCACCCAAAGCTGATGTTCGTGCGTCTCCAGGAAGCAGATTCCCTTTCTTGTTCCCACCCCACTTCTCTGGGTTGGCATCAAAAGCCAGTGAAATACAAAGGACTGTTGATTATCCGATGACTAATTCCTATCAACTATTCTTATAAAAATGGGATGAGGGAAGGGAATACATTTCTACATTATAAGCATCAGATTTTCTTGCTACTATTCATTATGCATCACTCTAACCTCCAGAAGAACACTTTATAAAATTCAGATTCTCATTCTAAGAACATTTCAAAATGAGTGAATGACTAGTCTTCAGCTTAGAAAATGTCAGGAAGTGAGGTTTGCTTATTCAGTTGGAATAAAATGTAAATCACTCAGAAAATATAAACTCACATGTGGGAGCTTCCTCTGCCGGCATCAATCAGTGGGCTGAATGACCCATACCATGCTCTCATCTTCATCTAGAAACCACCATTTTCATGTTAGCTTAATTGCTTTCCACTGAAGACCAAATCTAAAGCTATTTCAATGCCAAAGATTCCAGGGAGTTCTGTGTCCATTAGTGGTGGACTGAGGCGTTTGACTAACCCAGTAGAACACAAGAGAATCTGGACAAGGGGTAGGAGATAGAAAAAGAATCAGAGTGAAGAGTTAGGGGTGGAACTCTAGGAGAAGATGGATCAGAGCATCAGCCAGTTCTGGGGAGGGCTCCCTGCTTCCCAGGCAGGGGTCCTTGGAGTGTCTCTGAGGTGCCACTTGGGACCCAGTGGGCTGTGGACAAGAAGCGGTTCAATGGAGAGAGGACAGGCCTCGCAGGGACAGAGGTCCAGCTGCGAACCATCTTATCCTGGCTGGATAAGGCTCTCGGGGCCCTCAGTCCTTAGTCACCAGACGGAAGCCAGAACCAGGCTTCTCTGGAGGAAGGCGACACCCTTAGAGCTTAGAGGCAGCGCCACAGTTCACATCTGTGCCCAGGACTAAACAAGACAGGCCACCCGTGAATGGCGTGGCTTGGAACTGTGTGGATCCACTTACATGTGGGTTTTTTCCGATTAATACGTTACACTACAATCTGTGGTGGTTTGAATCAATGGACGAGGAACCACAGATACAGAGGCCCAAACGTGGGACTTGAGCGTCCGTGGATTTTGGTATCCATGGTGGGTCTTGGAACCAATCCCCCCGTGGATACCAAGGGACAGTGGTACATTCTGAGGAAAATTTAGATATTTATCCTTTGTCAGGTTTCTCTATTATCATTATGAACACAGAGTGTCGGTTTACCTCTGAACTATACAGTTAGCCATGTAGAAAAACCTCTTACCGCTGCAGTGGACTGAGCACGTACTGTGTGCCAGGCCCTATACTGGGCACTGGACGTGCAAACACAAACAAGTCAGTGTCTCCCTGCCCTCCAGAACCTTCCCTGCCTTCCCAAACTGTTACCACACCAGGTTCAACCAAAATGCTGAGATGCTGAGGTTGGCAGCGAAGAGAGGGTTTATTTGCAAGGCAGCCCTCTCCGAAGGCAAGGGGCTCGGGGGTATCTATGGGATAAGAAGTAAAGAAGGACAGCGGTCCGAAGCCTGGGAAGCATGGGGAGGGTGGAGAAGGGTGCTTGGGAAAAGGTGCGGGAATCGTAGTTCTGCGCAGGTGTAACTGGGCTACAGGCCTCTGCATGTTCAAAAGGTCACTGAGTGGACACTCGTGCAGGCCCAGTTGGAGGGTTGGTGGTCCTATCCTGTCTCAACCAGTTCAGCTCAAACTAGGCACAGCTGATTCCAGGTTCCTGGAAAACAACTCAGGCAAACATCTTATTGTTTAGGCTACGTGCTGCTTGGAGGACATGCAGATCCTAAAACGACCTGGATTAGTGAAGGCGGGTGAAATGGATCTGACTAATTACCCGTGGTTTCAGAGCGTTCCCTGTTCCCAGAACCTCTCCTGCCCTCCAGAACCTTCCCTGCTTCCAGAAGATCACCGGGGCCTCTTTCCTGTAAATTCCCAGTGCTTGTCGTATAACGGAATTTTATTTAAGTTAATTCACTTAATAACTGGAGAATTTTCCATGCCGCACACACGTTGTTGGTTTGGGAAGTCCTTATCTGGAAAGGGCTTCCCGTGTGAGAAGACCTCCATGTGTAAGTACTACATTTTTTTATTCCATAGATATTTATTTTGTTCTGTTTCCTAATTCTTGCCAGGAAATGGAAGTAGCACTTACGAAGTTGACGTTTACCTTTTGGGACCCTGAAGAAATAGATGTTTCCCATGTTTCTCATTAGCTGTGCTGACGAACACGGGCCTTACTAAAAAGTAACAGCACGCCAAAACAAACAAAAATCCCAAACCCTGCAACGGGCGGAATAAAAGAAGCGAAAGAGGGACCCGATTAGAACCTGAAGACTCTGCAGGCGGAGTGTCAGGTCCAGCTTGAAAACACACCTTGCAAAACGCTTTTGTATGAACGTGGCCCCAGGGCGGGCATCTGGAAAGGCAGGGCTCCTGCGTCCTGGCCGTCCTCCCCACCTGCTCGTCCTTCATGGCCTCTGTGATTTGTCTGGGTCCTTTGGGGCTTTGCACGGGGTAGCTGCTGGGGTGAGAGAAGAAAGCTCTTCTGTAAATCCCTAACGGAGGAGCCGTCCCTAAAAAGATATAAACGTCTCAGCTTCTGTGCTATGAATTGTTCCCTTGGCCACGAGCTACCGTTGACCTCAGTCTAGCAGTTTATAAAGTGTTCCGTGTATCAGCACTGAGTGGCTGAAAGGCGACCCATCCTCTTTAGGCGCCTGTGCTGACTGGCAGTGAGTTCAAGGGCCTGTAAGGATATTCTCGATTTCTCTGCTCTGTGCTGTCTGCATGGCTTGTGTTTGGAATTGACCTTGGGCTTCTCTGGGCTGTGTCCTAAATGAACAACTAGGAAAAACTGAAAGTGAAGTGTTTGTGGAAAGGAAACGAGAGTGAGAAGGAAGGGTTCTTGTCTAGATTTGCACACTTGGTGGTGCTGGCAGGGGTGTGAGCGCTCAGTTGTCTTGTCCTGACCGCACAGACCAACGTGTGATGTTCGGCGAGTCGTGACCTTCTGGTCCCACGGCCCAGGCTGTGAGTGGACAGCATCTGAATCTGCGGTAGATTTGTGGCCCGGAGTTGTGAGCTTCCTCTCTCTGACGGCTCTGGTTTGGCTCAGAGGCTGCCCCTGTTTCTGGTATGTGGGGCTCCAGGTCTTGGGGCAGCACCCCTGTGATAAGACCTGGCGGAGCAGCCCGGGTCCTGAGACCTGAAGACAGTGAAGCCAGAGAGGGAGGCGGGGGTCAGGGCAGACCCGGGCCTCCTGCTTTATGAGTGAAATGCCCTGGAAATGGGGCTTATCACACACTGTTTGCAGCTCTGGGGCAGGAAGGCAACATTACTCTGAGCAGAGGCTTCCTGATCTTTTGAAGCAGGCTTTTCCCATCGCTCTTGTCCTGGCCTGCCCCGTTTGTGGGCCTGGTGCTCTGAATTTTCTGACGGGTGAGGTGCAAGGTGGCATCGGCGGGCTTAGAATTCAGACTGACCATGTGTGCTCGCTGCTGGAAGCAAGGGGGACGGCAGCGTGGTCTGGGCCAGTGGGAAGGACAGCCAGCGCCCGAGGGGCTTCTCAGGCGGTGCAGCCACCACGGTTTCTTGGGTCTCTGGAGAGGACGCCTCCTCTGTAGCAAGAACGGCGGGGGCGTCAGCATCAAGTGGGCCTCTGCTGATCCTCCGCTGCCGGTCAGGGTGATTCTGTTTCTCCCGTCACTGTGAACAGCGAGGCACATTCTCTGTGGGCAGCGAGCTTAGGTGGACGCGCACGCGCGCGCGCGCGCGCGCGCACACACACACACACACACACACACACACACACACACACACACACACACACACACACACACACACACACACACACACACACACACACACACACACACACACACACACCATTCAGTGTTCCCAGGCTTGCCGAACTACCCTCGCCTGGCTCCCCGGCTTCTGCCCCAGCTTGCAGCGATGAATGTCACGTCAGGTCCCTGAGTGTCAGGACGGCGGGGCTGGGTGCGCCCTCCGTTTTGTGGAGGCCCAAACTTGATTTCTTTCCAGGCTGCTCAGTGAAGATCCAGTTCTTGGAAGTCAGTCCACACTCCCTTACAAAGCCCGATTTATAGCCCGAAACCTTGAGAGGCCGGGGGACGTGCACCCCGGCAGTGACTGGCATGGATCATTTCCCCTGGGCTGCCCCGAGGACCGGGTCTGAGCACCTGGTGGGGGCGGGGCAGACCTGACATCCCCGGTGCCAAACGGACGACGAGTGACTCGTTTCCATCAGGTCAGATCTATTCACTTCGAAAGACTTAAAAAAAATTATTATATTCTCTTTTTTTGTTGTTAGTGATTTTTCTTTTAAGAAGTGATTGTGGTAGCAGGTGGTAGGGTTTTTTTCTTTAAGCATTTTAAAATTGGAACTGTAAAGATTTGGCAACTTTGTATCAGTTCTCCAAATTTGAAAAAAATGGTTACTAGTTTGCAGGATTAAAAGAATACAAATGGCTATTTTAAGGAATGTTTATGGTTTTCAATTTCAGTTTTATTGAGATACAGCTGACATACAGTACTGTGTAAGTTTAAGGTGTACAGCGTAATGACTTGACTTACATATATTGTGAAATGATTACAGTAAGTTTAGTTAACATCCATCATATAGATAACAAGAAAAAAAGAAAAAGATGTTTTTTTCCCTGTGATGAGAACTTTTAAGGTCTACTCTCTCAGCAACTTTCAAATACACCACACAGCAGTGCTCCCCAAGGCCCCTGCGCTGAAGCAGTATTTGTGTGAAGTGTGACAGGTGAATGAATGAGCTGCTCCAGAAGCATTTGTTGAGGTATTTGTGGTAAGTATCCCAAATTGTGCAGTATAAGTGAGGCATATATGATTGACACACTGCAGATTCCCTCAGTATGTTGGAAAAAGGAAATCGAGACTAAAAGTTGTTTTTTCTCTCAGACCAGGGACCCCAGAAGGAGTTATTTAATGTCCCTATCATTAAATTATCTGTGAGTAACGGAAAAAAAGTAAGGGGTTTCACGCTACTATGAGTGACCAAATTATCCACTTTGTCTGGACCTCAGTTTCCCTGAGGTCCAGGGAAACTAGATATATGCATAGGTATACAATTTATAAACACTAGGTTTTGATGAGTAAAGGGAGTCCCCTCCCTCTGCACGTGCCTTAGTGGCAGTCGTGGGCATAGCTGGCAGCGGGCGGGCCAGCTGTGTGTCCAGGACGACCTGCATACCCACCCTGCACATCTGGGCCGGGACCTCTCCAGAGCCTCCCCTTCCCCGAGAGCCCCCATGTCTCTGCTCCTCCTCGGAGCACTTTCGGCGCAAAGCGCCCGCCTCTCGCCTCCATCCGGAGGCTGTCCTTCCTCCAGAACTTTCATCGGTTAATCAACTTGGATGTTGGGTTGCCGGCTTCGGGGGTGGGCCAGGCCGCTCAGCACAGGGCAGGAACTGTGCGTGTGTCAGATAATGAGCGAGCCTGGAGGTCTGGAGGGCGCCCACGGAGCCTCAGCCCTGGCATTTTCCATCGCCATAATGAAAAGCCTTCCTAAAATAAATGCTGCCTGGGTAATGTCTGATCTGTTCCGTTTGGAGGGGGAAATGCAGTCGCAGGCACAGCGGCCCCAGCCAGCATGTCTGTCACAGTGACAGGACAGCCTGGCGAAAGCTCAGGAATCTTCAGGCCTAGAAGAGATGGGAATAAACACCATAAATATCCAGGGGAGCACAGGGCAAGATACATTTCATTCATTCAGTTGGATGAAGGCCATTTGGCTTCCGTTAATTTCTGATCACTTCCGTGGTTTTCGTGTTTGCTAAGGGACCGGCCACGAGCAGGACTGTCTGGTAACCTGCAGAGACCAGGGGAGCTCTGCCCTCTCCCAGCAAGAGAAAACCATGAGGATGAAACCCTTTTCTCCTTCGGAGACGTTTGAAGGGAGGAAACCCAGAAGCTCAGAAAGGACCCCAGTTTCGCTAGGAAGGTCACGAGCACAGGGATTGGGTGTCCTGGGGTTCAAGGTTGGGGCTGCCCGTGCCGGGCGGCGGGCCGTGGGGCTGTGCGCTGACCTGGAGAGGGCTCTGCGGCGTCACGGGTGACCCGCTGTCTGATGCTTGTCTTGGAGACTCGAGGACCCAGCAGGACCTTCTGACGCCTGTGGTTGATCTTCAGCGTCTTCAAGACGGTTTATAATCTCAGGGAGAGCTTTTCAGGAGGAGGAAATGGCTCAGACGCAGGGAACTTCTTAGGGGATGGTGCTGTGGTGGATGCCTAGGTTGGGGTCCATGCCTCAGTCCGCTGTCCTGTGAGGCGGACTTGGCGGTGAGGCAGCAGCCAGCTTGTCCCTGTTTATTGCGTGGAGTCCTGACACGACAGAGCGGCGTCGGGACCCCAGCGGCCAGGTGTCTGCTCCCAGGGGCTCCACTTGGACTCTCGGCCGAGGCCGGGGAAGTCTGGCGTCCAGTTAGGGGCCCTCCCCACACTGGGCTTCCAAGGGAAGCTGCACTTCTGTGGACGTGGCCACTTAGTGCCGGGCCAGGCGGAGCCCGATGGCCCGTGGGGTGGAGATGACCGGTTGGGTGGGGCGTGGCTCTCGGCCATCTGCAAAGCTCCCCTTCCGGATGGCTGTATTGGAAAGTTGCTTATTTAGCTGTTTTGACAATCTATGTCATGTAGCCACAAATATTTCCTGTATGAACCGTGTATTTGGAGGTGAAAGTTAACCATCTGAAAGTTAACCCTCGCTACATGTACAGCCAGATCCCGTTCCCCAGACCGGATGCAGCGTGGGCCACCTTCTGTCCTGGGAACCTCATGGTTTTAGAAAGGGGGAGCCTCATGCCTGTTTGGTCAGGCCTCGCCTCTCTCCCCAGGATACGGGGTTCCAAGCCCCACACAGCCCCAGGGCTGCGGCAGACAGGATGGGCCTTGGACCTGGGTCTCCCTGTGGTTTCTCCCGAATGCAGATCCCATGGAGAAGCGAGCACTCGCACACAGGCGCGATGTGGGCCCCGCTTGCCCCACGGCGCAGTTCTTCTCGGGTTTGCACGTGCTTCTCCTTGCTCCAGCAAGACCCTCGTTCTCCTTCGTGTCCCTGGCTGATGTAGGTCATGGAGCCTTTCCTGGGGCTGAAGGACTGGCGGCCTGCTGGCTGAGCTGGTGCTCTCCGGGCCTCACCTACCCTATAAATAAACATGTGCCAGGTGAAGCTAAAGCAAAAGGTTCTAAACGGAGATGGGGGACACAGTGGGAGGTGAGGGGATCAGGGCAGGTGCCCCGGGGGGCTCAGCTGGGACGGGGCAGGCAGGAGCCTGGCAGCCACACACAGCCTGGCGTCCTGCTGACTCGCCACCCTGGGCTTGGGTGCTGCTCATGTGCTTGTCGGCCTCCAAGCCTCACACAGCACAGCGGGCACTGGCGGGGGCGTGGGGTGCCCCACCCTCATGCCCTCTTGGTGGGAGTAGAGTTGCTTCAGCTTTTGCAGTGATGGTTGTGCAAGGATCTTCCCTGCTGCATTTTTCTGTTACAAAAGGATACTAGAGGGACTTCCCTGGTGGTACAGTGGCTAAGAGTCCGCCTGCCAGTGCAGGAGACATGGGTTCGAGCCCTGGTCCAGGAAGATCCCACGTGCCACAGAGCAACTAAGCCCGTGCACCACAACTACTGAGCCTGCGCTCTGGAGCCCGCGAGCCACGACTGCTGAGCCCGCGTGCCATGACTACTGAAGCCCACGTGCCTAGAGCCTGTGCTCCACAACAAAGAGAAGCCACCGCAATGAGAAGCCCACGCACCGCAACGAAGAGTAGCCCTGCTCGCTGCAACTAGAGAAAGCCTGCGCGCAGCAACAAAGACCCAGCGCAGCCAGAAATAAATAAATAAATTAAAAGAAGAAAAGGATACTAGAAACAACTTACTTTTTCATAATAAGAGACTGGTTAAATGTATGCTGTATTCATACCACAGAATCTGCAGCTGTTAGAAAGAATGAGGTGGAAGAGTCTTTGGAGCTTTGGCGAATGATACTTGGAGTAACAATTAGCTCCCCTGGAGAGCTTGCTGGGTGCCTGGCACTGCTCTGCCCTTTGTCCTGGTCGTCTTGTTTAGTCCTCGCAACGGCCCTGTGATGGAGGAGCTATTCTGATGCACGTTTCATGGATACACTCAGGCACTGTGGCTTCGGCCCGAGTTCTTAACCATGATAGCAAATAGCCAGGTGTAAAGCATGACCCCATTGGCAGGTTTTAAATATGTATACATACAGCCTGTAAATAGAAAAGACCGTTCATTAAAAAATAGGAATCTTAGGAAAGATGTCACCATCTTTTCAAAGCTTATTGGGGGATGAGATGAAGGGAGGTGAGACTGGGCCTGTAGAGTCCCCCAGGGTCTCGGGCCCCCTTCTCCTTTCCCTGCCACACTTGGGCCTGCTTCAGGCCACGGGGCTCACAGAAGGGGTGTGGCCCAAGCCGACGAGGAGGCCCAAATGTTGGAGAACGCACGTCCGGTGCTCCCGTGCAAGCTGCCGGGAGCAGCTGAATGCTGTGTGATTAGCTCCATTTGGGAGAGGCGTTCGTTGTAATCAAGTTGTATTTCCAAGGGTTTGCAGGCCAGTTGTTTTTCCAGCTTGCACCAGCTGGGTGTTGGCACTGCCTCACCCAAACTTCAGATTATGAAACATCACGGCCAATTTGCAAACTGCTGTAAGAAAAAGCCTTGCATTTCATTATGCTTTTGGTTCTTCCTGATGCTCCCTGTGTCTGTCATGTTTGAATCCTTCCCGTGTCGAACTTCAAGAAAAGGGCATCGGTGAATAGTTAATGCTGGATGATCAGTCAGTGATTCTGCCTTTTCCAAGAGGCCACTTCAGGCTGCCGGCCCCCGCCGCTGCCCCCAGGACTTCAGCTGTGAGTTTGCAGTTGTGCCTTGGTGGCAGGGATTTCAGCTCTTGGGTCACGCCATGCTGGGGGCGCCTTCTTCCTTGCCTGCGTGAGGTAGAGGGGGCTCTCCGTGCGTGAGGGTTTGGCCATGGTGGGCAATTCCTCTGCAGCCAGGAGGACCGCTCCCTGCCCCAGGGAACAACGGCTGTGGGAAATACCGAGCTACCAGTGTTTCCAAACCAAGCTTGTGTCCGCTCACCAGACGCGCAGCAAAGCCAGTCTACTGACGTGAGGTTGTAGTGAAGGGAAATACAGTGTTTACTGCAGGGCCAAGCATGGAGAACAGGCAGCTCGTGCTCAGAAGACCCAAACTCCCTGCTGGCTTTCAGGGAGGGCTTTTAAAGACAGGGTAAGAGAGAGGGTCACAGGGTATGTGATCAGCTCGTGCACAATTCTCTGCTTGGTTGGTGTTTTGGGAATCTCAGTCATCAACCCTCTGGTTCTAACTGGTCTGGGGTCTATGGGCTGGTGGTCAGCAGTTAACTTCTTCCACCTGGTGGGAGTTTCTGTATCTGCAAAACAGCTCAAGGATATGGCTCAGGACATTACCTATCGCCCTTGGGAAGGAGCTGGAGGTCCTTGACTGTTTTATGGCTAAACTCTTGTTTTGTCTTGCTCGACTGTTTTTCTTTGTCTCTGCACTTTCTCATGTTTCTGATTAAATTTGCTCTTTGGAACTTGGGGAGGGCCTAGGTGGCTAAACCTTTTTTATAAACGAGGTGGGGGACACAAGGGTGGTGGTCTGTCCCCAGGAAGGCCCCTCAGGGTCCTGCTTGGTCTCACCAGCCTCTGCCATCCACTGATGCTGAGACAGATCAGGGAGAGACCCTGTGCTTTTGCAGGACATGGTACTCAGTATAAAGAAGGCTTTTTATGTCTTTGGTTTGGTGTTTAGTTAATCTGCTCCATCCACATATGTGGTTTTGAGCTGGGTCCCATCACGTTCTGGCACGGGCCCTCTGCGGCGCTCATCACGGCGTCGATCCTGGATTCCTGCTGCAGGCCTTCCAGCCCCGTGTGACCGGTGGGGTTGGCGGTACAACAGAAGATGCGCTTCGTGAGTTATTGAGCCGGTGGTAACTGAACAGCTTCCCTCTCACGGTGTCTGTCAGCACACTGTCCTTCCTCGGGCCTCCCGCGCGAGTGCCAGCACGTGCGGGGAGGATTGGAGGTGCTGCTGTCAGCGCTAAACGACTGTTTATACGGGAGACTTTACCCTAACGCTGGCTTTGTCTGTGGGAGGTGGAGGGGGTGTCCTAATGCAGACAGGCCCTGGGTGTGACTGTGTTGAGTCAGATTTTGTTTGCTGTTGTGGTCAATTTCACGATCACTTCTCGTGCGAAGGGAAGGTGGAGCCGGGCTCTATGCCCCTGTCCCCACCTCAGAGGACGGGGGCTGGAGGTCACGCGAGCCCCTTAGAAGACTCGTGTCCGTCGGCCTCTCTGCTGACGCCCTTGGCACTAGATTTGCGGTCGCAGGTCTCACCCTGCTGAAATGTGTCTGTGGAGACTTCTGTCTGCGGGCGTCCTCCAGGCTCCTTTATCAGTGACCACACTCACCCAAACCGTGGCATTCCGGCCAAGCATGCGCAACGGGGAAACCCATGTGGTTTCAGGCGTGGCATGTTCGCCCCGGGGATATCTGCCTCGTGAGCAGCATGTTGTCTAAAATAGGTGCTCAAACTGAGACGTTATTGAGTCACTGGGGATGGTGTTAGAATGTGGCTGCAGGTTCGGACCCTCTGGGGCCACACTTAGAAAGGAACCCCATTTGCTTGGGGATCAGGAGAAAGTTTGCTTTAAAAGAGAGAAATGAAATAACACTAAAGCTTGCTGGACCACTTGGTCTTTTCTTTAAAAAGCCTGGTGTGCTCAAATAAAACACACAGATATTGGAGGTTGCCCACGGTCAGCTGAAGCAGACGTTTCCCCATCTCACAAAGGAAGGGCTGAGAGCCCCTCCCCAAACAGCTGTCAGGGGCTCATTATCTCTCAGACCTGAGGCGCTTTGCTTTTCTATAGCAGTAGGTGTTGCAAATCTGTGATTTTGAAAAATACCCTGAAGTGTTCATCAGAGCTGTTGCGTTGTTCCTTTTGGAACATTGCAGAGTTCTGGCTTCAGGGAACTGTGACAAAGTTGGACACGTGTCCTGAGCCTCATAATCTTTCTGAATTTTTGAGATGTATTGACTTGGTCAAGTTTACAAGGGGGGGATTTAGTAAAACTAAAACCCAGGGCTCCTGACCCCCAGACCTGGGCCTTTCACCATTCAGCTCCCGTTCGTGGAACACCTACGTGTGCGGGGATTTTACTGGCAAGTGTCAGTGAGCCTTCCTGACGTGGATGAAGGGAAGCACTGAGCGGGAGCTGGGCAGCTGCACTTGAGTCCTTCAGGGCGGGGCGCTTCTGGGAGCGAGAGACGCCATCACCAGTGGTCTCACTGCGATTGGGCGGCACTGCGTGGTATGGCCAGGCCCCATGGCTTTGTCCACTTGCTCCAAGGCCAGGTCTGTTATGGGGCTTCAAAGGTCCACTGTTTCGTTTAGCACTTCCTTGACAACAGCATCCGGGGAACAAACCCAGGGGAAGTCACGGCACCTGCCAGAGGCCACGCAGGGCCCGAGAGGCAGGGCGGCACCCTTGCTGGGTGGTGGCGTGGGACCTGGGGTCAGGGTCACCTGGTGCCATGGGGGCCTCTGGGGGGGACCCCGGGTGCAGAGGGGCAGGAGTGGGAGCTGCCCGTGTCTAGGGCAGAGCGATGACAGCCTCCTTTTTAATCCCCACCATCGCCCATGTTCTCATCGAATCCCCGTAGCCGGTGGGCTCCATGTGGACCTGGATGAGTAGTGGCGGGCCGTCCTCCTGGCCTGTGCGGCGGGCGTCCAAGCAGGGCTTTATCTGCGGGCGCTGGGCAGGGACGGGCCGCCCGGCTCCTCCCGGTCTTAAGTTTGGCTCAGCGCTGTTGTCGTAACTGATACCAGGCCCGGGTTTTGTGCGCTCTGGGTTTCCTTCCCTTGGAGTCTGTAGATCTGCCGGCCTTTGGGAATCTGCTGCCTTGCATTATTTACGGAGGAATTGGATCCACAGAGAAAACTCCTGGGGGAGGAGCGACAAGTGTTGGTTGTGGGTCTCTCCCTTCCGAGAGCACACACGAGGTAAACGGACATTTTTATTCAGGGACCGTGGCTTTCCCAGGGGGTCGATTAGCCTTTACGTTTATTGCTGCAGACGGTGCATGGAGCCAAGCACAGCCCTTGACAAGTGTCTGCAAAGCGCTGTGGACGGGGCAGGGCTGTGGGTAGACTTACGGTTGACGGCTCTGAAGGTGGACAGAGGACGTTAGGGTGCAGCGCTGGGGTGAACTCAGTGTTCCCAGAACTCTGCATTAAGGGTCCTCCATTTCCAAGGTGAATCTGCTGTCTGACCCATTAGAAGACCGCTCTGAGGGGCTTGGGTCTTCCAGAAAAGGAAGCAAAAATAAACCAATAGGAAGAAAGTCACCTTTGCCTGCACAGAGGTGAATGCCGTGGGGTGTCTGCTGTGCGGTGAGCAGGACGGGGGACTCTGAGGTCCGCGGTGGGGGGGGGGGGAGAGCAGGCGGTTCTGTGCGTTTCCGGGCTGCTTAGCGGCCTGCCCGCCTGCACTTGCTTGGTGGCCTTGCCCTGGGGGAGGAGGGCTCTGGACACGCCTGGGCTGCTTTCCCGCTCAGCCAGTGACCGCCCTCCGCGCACGCATCCTGGGGAGTGATGGTGTGACCAAGTGGCCGCGACGGTGGGAGACACACAGGAGCGCTGATCAAGCCCACACCCTCCCGGCTGCTGGCACAGGGGGGCACTGGTGGGGGGTGACAGCTGGGGCTTCCATGCAAGGTCATTCTGGCCTGTCTCCTTCCTCCGCATTGGCCCTCTGAGCACCTCAGAGATAATTCATTTCTCCGGGGACAGAGGCTGCCTCTGTCCAGCGAGCACGTGCTTTCAGAGAGTGACGCTGGAGGGCAGCCAGCTGGACTCCTCCAGGGGTCTTTACGTGTTGCTCGCGGCGATTTGTTAAAAGGTCCAAAGCTGTGCTCAAAGCTTGTGCTTCAGGAACCCTCATCTCCGATGCAGGTGGGAATCTCAAGATGCTGGAATGTTCTCTGTATGTGGAACTGAAGCCGGGTCCTCTGTGCCTCTCGCCCAAGAGGGTGCAGTCAATGGCCGAGACCCCCTTTTGCTTTCTCGCTCCAGGAGGACACACCCAGTCCCCAGATTCCTCATTTCTTGTCACTGTGCCCTGCTGGCGTCTCAGAGTGCCCCTAGAACATGACACAGGCTGGCCTGAGCCTCTGGCCGTGTTGCTGTCCAGTTTGTTGTGGGCTCTCCCTGGGTGTTGGTGAGGAGCTCAGGCTTGTATCTTCTGATCTACTGGACGTTCCGGTAGGACCAGGAATTCCTGCGAGAGTGAGTGGCTGACATGTGCCTTGGAAGTCTACATTTCTGAGTCTGTTTCCTCAAATTTAAAACGGGCAGTGCAGTGCCTACCCCATAGGGCCGGGAGGAGTAAATGAATAACGTGGAGTAACATCGAGCACTGATGGCACTCAGCAGGCTAAATTTATCACCGGCCTGTCACTCAGCAAGCTGGTCAGCTGGAGCTCAGTTGCCAGCTGCTCGGGGTCAAACATTTTGGCAAAGGCCCGGAGTGCAGATGTTCCAATTAAAATGTAAATGCTTTGCTAACAGAGGTGACACAGTTATGTCTTAATACTAAAGTGAGTGCTGAGCTTCCTGGCAGACAAAGCAAAAACAAAAACTCATCAGATGACACGATTTATATTTGCCGATCAAAGGAAGCGTCGCAAAGAAATTGAATGTGCACCTTTGTTTTGGCAAAGGCCCCGCCCCGGGCGTGGGAATCACCTTTGAGCTTCTCGAGGGAAAGAGTTCCCTGAAGTGACCTCAGGTCAGAGCTGGGCCCTGAGTGGGAGAAGTGCATCCAGCCGCACAGAGAAGGGCAGAGAGGACGCCAGAGGGCCAGGTCCAGCATCACCGTCCCGCTCCTGCGTCTAGCGGAGCCGGCCTGGCTCAGGTGTGTGTGGGCGTCTGACCAGGCTTGGTCTCCAGCTGTTGTTACTGCTGAATTATGTCTTGTAAAATCTGAGGGTCTTAAAGGAAAAGGGGGCGTGATGAGATCCGGAGGGGACAGCAGCCGGGAGCGGCGGACAGTCCACTGGTCGTGGGCTTCTTGACCACGGCTCTTTGCTTCCCCTCAGGGGGTCTTGTGTTGCGTCTGCACCACTCCAGTAGCTGGTGCAAAGGCTCAGGAAGCAGTCCCCTGGCGATGTTTCGAGATGGCACTAATTTGAGGCCCCACAGACACCTCTCTGGGACGGAAGGTGACCGTGTCAGTCCTGGGAAGGGTGTAGGGAAGAGGAGGAAAAGACATGTGAATTTTACTTGGAAGGAGGGTTTATGTAGGAGCGAGAGGTTTTCTGGGCTTTGCGTGTGTTCTGAGCAGTTACTTTGGAGGGTAGAGTTTGATGGAAGCACCGACGTGGCCAGTGGCTGCACCCCACCCGCCCCCTCTTCGGACCTTTGTTGGCTCCACCTGGCGTTGCCTCGGTGTTGCCAGGAGCCCGGGAAGGCCAGCAGTGGAACGGTGCGGGCACCGCCTGTTCCTAGCACCTTCTGGAAGCATTCTCATGTGGGTTCCCGTGATGTGACAAAGGCCAGGCAGGAGACAGGATGGTGGTTCCCCAAAAAGCCAGATGTTTTTACATGTCTAACTGCCCCTCGATGTTACTCAGCTGGGTAGAGGGTTAGGTACTGAGATTTGGGGAGTTAAACTATTCCTATTTGCTTTATTAAAGGGTTGGTGATGAGATAAGTTAAAAAAACATGTTAAGTAAAATCTTAGAAAAAGAGGAAACCATCAAATTCCCAAAACCGACTGGATAATGAAGCTGCTGGCTCCAGCAGTGACAGACGACAGCCAGGTGTCTCAGGTGGAACCGGACTTTCTGACCGTGACACACTGAGCTGCGGGGGAGGGCTCTGAACGCTTCGCATGGCGCTCGTCTGGGCTTGGTGATTGTTCTGGGTGGGTTTGTGGGGGAAGGCGGAGCCCCCCAGGGTCGCATCTCTGCACAGCCCCACCCTTTGTGTGCCAGGCTCACAGCAAGCCCCTCGGTCTATGACGACACAGCCACAGCCCCCACACGCCTCCCCGAGTCTTGGGACCTGGCGTGCCGCGCCGGCAGTGGGCGCGGAGCCCGCCGAGGAGCGCCCCTCAGGGAAGGGGAGAGGGCTCCCCCGACTTGTGGAGGCTGGAGGTGGGTAGGGCTCCAGACACATCAGCCACGGTCCTGGCTGCACTTTTGGCAAAGGACTGGGAAGCTGTTAGCTAGGAACTAAAATTGGCTCTTCAAGTTAAGGACTGGGTGAAGGACACCAGAGATCTACCCTGCAGGGTATCCAAATGCTTTCTTCTGACGGACGCTCTGAGGTCACATACAGGTTCAGCCTGGGAGGGGTTGTCCCCTCCCCCTGTGGCAGCGCTCAGCCCCGCAATCACAAGGCAAGGCAGGCTGGGGCTCAGGCCCTGTGCAGGGCCCCGATGGTGGTTTGTGTTAAGTATTTCCTGGCGCTCACTGCGTTTGCAATTAGGCCTCACAAATAAGTGAAGTGTGGTTTTGGATAATGCTGGATTAAATGTAAGATCATGTTTGTATCTGCACGTGCCAAAGTGCAAATATTATAATTTCAAATGTTCTGCCATCTTGGCAGGAGTTTTTTTTTTTTTTTTTTTTTTTTTTAAGATGATGCAGTTACCCTCAATCCTGTTTTTCCATCCCATACCAGGGTGTTTTTAGTTATCATAAGAAGGGAAATAAGATACAAAAAAAGAAATCGAGCTGTTTGTGGCATGCTGACCTTTCTGAGGGTTTTATGAAACCGAAACAGTGACGAGAGGGATAGATGGAGTGGCTTTGCTCTGGCTCCGCCCACCTTCCCGAGCGACCTCCGCGGGCTGTGAGGGTGCAGCGGGCTGTGCCCGGTGAGGCCGACAGCAGGGCTCCCACCTTCCCTGCTCGGCTCTGCTGTGACCAGTGGCCGACAGCAGCTATTCCCTCAGCTCCCTGGGTCTCAGTTTTCCTGTTTGAAAAGTGAATGGATTGAACAGACCAGTATTTTTAAAGTGGGAGAATCTTTTCTTCAAACGAAATTTGATGAAAGCGTTCACCGGGAGAGCATGCTTACTGTCCTGGGAGCGCGCAGGGGCCGCGGAGGGGCCCTGGCCCTGGCTTACCCGCCGTGGGTCGCCTCCCGGCAGTGCCTGCCCAGCAGTGACCTTCAGAGCTCGGGGATCGGCGAGCTTGTATCTGCCGCGAGGGCCCGGCTCCCCTGTTCCTGGAGGCTTCAGAGCAAAGCCTCGATAATCAAGAAGGAGCCCTTCTCGACACACAGAACCCGAAGGCGCAGATCCGTCGACAGCGAGTATTAGCGTTTCATAAAACGTGATTGTAGAGATTTCCATCATTAATATCTGCAGAAGAAAAAGAAGGCTTGCAGGCTTTCTGACAGAGTGAGGTTGTGGGCTGTAGCGTGGAGCGGAAGGGCGGCGGGGCTGGCACTGCCGTTCCTCCCCGGCTGCGCCGGAAAGCGGCCGTGGGCAGCTGGCTGCTGCCTGCTCTGGTCTGTCCTCGCCCGAGAGCCACACTCACTCGCAGAGCCAGAGGACCACCCACCGGCGAGTGTGTGTGTGCCCAGAAAAGTGCCCCAGAGAAGTCAGGATGAAGTAACAGAAATAAGGGAGCTGGTTTCTTGGGACTGATGAAAGGTCTAGAAAACATGTCCAGTTTTATTTTTTTAAGGAATGTAGCTAAAGCCAGACAGACACATTTTTGGTCTCCTCTTCTTCCTTAGGGACCTTACTTTATATATATATATACACATATGTATATGTAACATGTATATAACATTTATATATATATATAAACGTTAGTAATTAGCATATTAATTGGTAGTTTGAAAGTGCATGCTTGTAATAAAGCAGTGTTTGTGGTTTCAAGTAGGTTAGACCAGTTTGCTTCATAAATCAATTTAACAAACCACACCTTAGCAACAATCCTAAATTCTGTGCAAATGCCGTGTGGGAGTGAAGCCTTGCTCTTTCTTTGTGTTCTTCTGTCTTTCTTTTAGTTTCTCCAAGTTGGCCCCCTCCCCCTTCCAACGCAGTCTCCTTTTGTAGCACTGCAGCCCTTTTTCATTCTCAGCTGTGGCAAGCTTTAGCAAGTATTTCGATTTTCTTCAATTCACTTAGCTAAACCTTAAAAAAAATTAACTACTGTTCACAATTGGTAGAATTATAGCCAGATTTTGCAGAGAGCTTGTGAAATGGCAGCCAGATGGCTATGGAGTCTGAGTCTTACTCTGGAAACCGTAGCAGGTTTTCTGTCTTGATGGCGTTCTGTGTGTGAGCTCACCTGGTTTGGGGGCCCGACACCCCGTTTGTGCCAGCGACGCTGGTGTCACACAGCGGGACGGAAGGAGGGGGCACCCGACCCTGGGGTGCAGCATTGGGGCAGGACTGGGCAGGACTGAGTGAATAACTGCTGCTTTTCTGGTGTTTGGACTTGAATTCTAGAAAACAAATTATGCTTGCAGTGCTTCTGGGCAGATCAAGCCCGGTGGGTTACCTGCTGTTGCAGTCCTGACTCTCAGGACGGTGCTGCCCACCAAGCACCAGCTAAGGCTGTGGGCACTTCAGGTGGCACATGGTGGCGGAACGCCCTACAGGAGCCCACGAATGTCACTTCGACATTTATAACAAAACTCTGCCCTCCATCTTCCAGAGGAGAGGCTGGCATATGAAGTACCATAGTGCCAGGCACTCTGACGGTATGGTTTACATACAGCCAGGATCAGACCTGGATTCCAGTCCCCGCACCGATTATTGGCTGTGCAGCCTCAGACAGATCATTTAACCTCTCAGAGCCTCAGTTTCCCCATCTGTGAAATGGGGACTTTTGTCTTGCTGGTTGTTGTGAGGATTAAATGAGGTCATTTATGGAAAGCACTCTGTGGTTGGAACTCAAGAAATACTTGATAGGGACTTCCCCGGTGGAGCAGTGGTTAAGAATCTGCCTGCCAATACGGGGGACAGGGGTTCGAGCCCTGGTCCGGGAAGATCCCACGTGCCGCGGAGCAACTAAGCCCGTGCACCACAGTTACTGAACCTGCGCTCTAGAGCCCACGAGCCACAACTACTGAAGCCCGTGTGCCTTACGCGACAAGAGAAGCCACCGCAATAAGAAGCCCGCACACTGCAACGACGAGTAGCCCCTGCTCGCCGCAACTAGAGAAAGCCCGCGTGCAGCAACGAAGACCCAATGCAGCCAAAAAAAAAGGGAAATACTTGATAAATGTGACACATTATCACTAGATGTCAGATGGCCATAACTGAAGGTGTAACCCTGTAGATAGATGCAGGCACATGATAACTTGTTTGGTTGATCTGAATGGAAGGAAAAACTCGAGAGATTTTAAGGGTGGAAGAGGCACCAGTGGTGGGTAGGTGTTTGGGCACCCCCAGGGTGCACAGGGAGGCCTGGGGCCACCACGTCACTGCCCCGAAGTCCCAGGGTCTGTGCTGCCTCCATCCTGGAGAAGGGAGGGCGCTGTGCCGGATGTCCCCGAGCCCTGCACTTGCCAGCCCTCCTCAGGCGCGCGGGGGAGGGGCGCCCTCCTTAGAAATCCCAGCGCTCGCAAGCCCTGTTCCCCGGATGATGGAGGGGCGTGCAGCCAGCTCCTCACCCACGAGGCCCCACCTGCGGACGTGCCTTGTGTTGTAGACTCAGGCAGGGAGCCAGGTGCCTTCGCAGCCCCGGGGACACTTGGCTGGTAGCCTGAGCTCCAGGCTGAGTCTTCTGTTTGAGGGTGATGTCAGTGACTTAGGAGTCTGAGGCCCTCTGCAAGGAGACAGCAGGTGACGCTGAAGTGGACCCCGCAGTGTGAAGGGCCAGCGTGGAAATGCGGACCGGGGCAGGTCCCGGCCAGCCGGACGAAGTGCAGCTGCAGCGGGGGTGGAGTGCCCATGCTCACAGCTACACGCAGGCTGCGGTCCTGCCACACCAGGCTTCGTCAGATTTACCCCAGCCTGTGGCCCAGCGGCGGGCACGGCAGGTGTGGGCACTGCAGGTGCAGGCACAGATGGTGCAGACAGAGGGGCCCCGCCCAGATGGAGAAGGCGCTGCCCTGACCCGGCACCGGAGGCGCCGTTCTCTCCAGTCACACATCACGGCTGTGCACCCCCCCGCCCCAGGGGCGGCCCTTGGAGATGCCTTCTCTTCCCTGCCCCAGAGGTTGGAGCTGAGTGCCTTCCTGGGTCCTCAGTCAGGGCGAGCTCTGTAGACTGACCCAGGAGTCTGCACTGAGGCCGCGGGGAGACGGGAGCGGGTCAGCCAGGCTCAGGGCTCCCACGTGTGGCGCTGAGCTGCTCACACGTACATCTCTGTGGCAATTAAACACTTGCTTTTTTGTTTTGTTTTTAGAGCCTTTGAGTAATTAGCGTATGAGACTGAAATAGGACTTTTTTTCTTAACCCATACACTTAAAAAATATTTATTTATTTATTTATTTTTGGCTGCGTTGGGTCTTCGTTGCAGCGTGTGGGCTTCCTCTAGTTGCGGCGAGCGAGGGCTACTCTTCGTTGTGGTGCGTGGGCTTCTCATTGCGGTGGCTTCTCTTGCTGCGGAGCATGGACTCTAGGCGCGCAGGCTTCAGTAGTTGTGGCACGTGGGCTCAGTAGTTGTGGCTCGCGGGCTCTAGAGCGCAGGCTCAGCAGTTGTGACGCACGGGCTAAGGTGCTCCGCGGCACGTGGGATCTTCCTGGACCAGGGCTCGCACCCGTGTCTCCTGCACTGGCAGGCGGATTCTTAACCGCTGCGCCACCAGGGAAGCCCGAAACACTTGCTTTTAAAGGAGCACCCCCAAGGGTGTTTAAAGCAACCCCCTTGCCAGTTTGCGGGGTAAATCTATGTTAATTAAATGCGCACAACCAATATTACTATTAGTTGTGGCTAAAAGCACTGAAAATGTGAAGAAGATAAATAGTTAAGTCCACACTTTAGTGCATTTGAGTATAAATTTCGAAAGATTCTCAGGCTCATTTGAATTCATAGTCATATTTTTAGATGCAGTTTGGAGAAATAGTTCATGGGAAAATGTGCCGGTTTATTAGCTCGTTACCAGTGTAGGTCTTTGCAGTGTCTAACTGTGGAGAACTACAGCTAACAGCCAGAAGCATTATTTTCCTTGGGACATTTCTGAATCTGTAATTTAGTTCCCTGCAGAGCTTTGGGAAGGAGAAGGGTGATCACCCCACTGGGTTTGGAAAGACTGGCCTGCAGGGGTGGGCCTAGGTTTGGGAGTGAGACCTAAGGATGCAGGGCACCCAGCCTGCCGCCCCCTCTGTTTGCTCACCTCTAAAATGGGAGTAGAATGCTCCCATTGAGTACTCAGTGCTGAATTGAGTAGAAATTCATGTAATTGTTTGAATTACGAGATGATGAGGTAAAGCACTGGACCCAGTGCCCACACGTGGTCAGTGTTCACAAATGCCAGCAGCCATTCTTCCCAGGCCCAGCCTGGCCTTTCTGCCTGGTGTCCTCCTTTTGAACCATGCAGTGGACACAGGCATGTCCGGAAGGTTCAGAGCAGCAGAGGGCCTGCTCTCGTCTTCACTGCTTAAGGAACGGCGAGATCCACCTGTGGGATTCCAGGGAGCACTGCAGAGCTTATGGAATCAATCCCATCTATTAACTGAAGCAAATATGCGTGAGCCGTGCTGGACTCCTGGAGACCTGCACATCACGAGCATGGCAGGTCGCTCTTGTCCTCCGGGAACTCGAAGTCATGCCCTGCTTGGTGTGGAACACACAGGACAGTCAGACACAGATGTGAGGTGTCCATTAGTGGGATTCCACAGGACGACTTCAGCACAGGAACGATGAGTGGCTAGGAGGGAAACCACTGAAAATCAATGTTTATAATTGCACTCATCACTTACTTGGTAAACAAAAGAAGACCCTTAAAGACAGTATCAAAATGAGATGTGGTTCACAGTCCTGGCCGTGTGCTCTGTGAAGCATGAAAAGAAAGCAGCTTAATGGGGCTCCCTAAAAAACTGACGCTGATGCAGAGCTGCCTGCACTGTGGTGTTTAGTCTCTGTCCAAAACAGACTTCTCCATCGCCCCAGGGGGAATATGAAATTCCCTGGCGTTTTTACTCATTGCAGCTCTCGGAAAGCCAGAGTTTTGCTTCCAAAGCTAGAAGAAATAAATTATGAGCAAAACCAATTATTTTCCCTCACCAGCTCTAAAATGACGGCTTTTCAGCATTTTGAAAAGCTGTTCTGCCACTAGAATTTGAAAGAACAAATTAAATTTATGAGGTCCAGGTGAAACTAGGAAATGTAACAAGGGAGAAAACATTCATAAACAGAAATGAAGAAGAGACCGTCATTCATCAGAGAGCTAAATAAGGACTTAAACTGAGAGTGCTGTCAGGCGAAACTGTTGGTATAAGGGTAACGTAGCCCAATATTCAGATTTTTATGCAAGAAACAGTTCAGCAGAGGGGCCCAGAGCAGGCTAGTCGCTTTGCTGGCGGGACGTGGCCTGGTGGTCTCTGTCTTTCCAGGGGTGCTGTCTGCTCTCCCCATCCTGCTCGAGCCACAGGCTGGTCTGGCGTCCTGGCAGCTCCCTGGCTAGTGGCCCTGGTCCACTGGCAATGGGAGCCCAGCAGGCACTGAGAAGGAGCAGGGGTGTCTGGGCTTCCTTCCTCAGACCCCCTCCCAGTTGGCCCTGTCCTGGGGCTGCAGGTCCCCGCCCCTCCCCCAGCGTCTCCATCTTCTGGGGCCTTGGACGCTGACTGGGACCTCCCGTGGAGCCCCAGCGGTTCCTTGCGTCCTCCACACACCCTTTTAAGTGGTCCCTCTAGTAAACCCTCTCCACGTGACCCTGATTTGGCTGGGCCATCTGTCTTAGTCCCTCTGGGCTTCCGTAACAGAATACCATGGACTGGGCGGCTTAAACAGCAGACGTTTCTCATCGTTCTGGAGGCTGGAAGTCCAAGGTCAGGGTGCAGGTGCTGCAGATCTCATCTGGTGAGAGGTCTCTTCCTGGCTTGCAGACAGCCGCCTTCTCGCTGTGCCCTCACGTGATGGAGAGGGGAGGCAGAGGCAAGCTGCAGGGCCCCAGTCCCACCACGAGGTGCCCCCTCAGGACCCCGTCCCCACCTCCTGACCGTGATCACCTGGGGGACTAGGCTTTCAACGTGAATTTGGGGGACACAGCCGCGCTGTCGGCAGCTCGGCTGTCTTATCTGCTCCCTGACTGGTAGACCTCCCTGAGGTCTGGCTCAGTTCCAAGTTCCGGCTCAATTGGCGGCGGAGCTGGAAGCCCACGACGAGTCAACTGCCCAGCTGGTCTCATACGCACCTGGTGCAGAAAACAGACGTCATCCAGGCAGGCTCACTTATTTAGTTTCTTCTTATTGTTTTTCCGGACAGTGTCATCAACGTCCTCAAATCCAAAATCTTCAGTTTCACGCGGCAAGCTTGTTTACCCATCCTTATCTGGACCCTGAGCCAGAGTGAAGATTTCCAGCAAACCTTAAAGAGCATTTCAGACCTTCCTATCTTAATTTTCATGTTGTCAAACTTATTATTTTAATTGATTGGATCAGTGAAACTTCGGGCACTGCATCACCACAACCACAACAAAAGTTGATTGGGGGCTGGGCTGGGTGTGTAGTTGCTTTAGAGGATCCTAGCCTCGTGAGTGTCAACTAAAATCTTATTTTCCCTGTTCATCTTACCTCAGGCTTGGCCTTTTTGATTATTCATTTTTGAAGTATTTTTCTGAAATAAAAATAACAGGGGATCATGGTGGAAAATTTAGACCTTCTGTAAAGAATGAAGAAGAGAAAAGTGGTACTACCAGGTATAGCCCCTGTATTAAGATTTGCTATCCCTTCTCTCCTGTGTGTCCCTGCCTGTCCCGCGTGTCCAGTGCCTGGTGTGGACCCATAACCGCCCCAGGCCCTGGGCTCCGGGCAGGGACAGCTGTGCTGTGGTGGACGTCCTGGAGCTGCCGCTGCACTTCTGAGTGGGGCTCTGCCCATCCTTCGTCCTCATGGCCTGGCACGTCCGGGAGCTGCAGGGCCACTGCTCAGGCTGCCCGCCACAGCCCCTGCCGGGACAGCCGGCTCTGCCACGCTGGCCCTCACCGTCCTGGCCAGAGCTCAGGGGTGTGGCTCGCTGGTCGCCTTCCCAGAGACGTGCTGCTGGGTCAGCAGAGACCGCGCACCGGTTCCCACTCTGCACGCTCAGGGCAGACGGGCGTCAAGAGGCCACACCCACGGGCTGAGCCACAGAAGGTGCCAGCGCTGAAGGGGGACTTGTCGGCTCGGAACAGAAGCCCCTCTCAGAGCTCAGGCCCCACGCCACACCCTCGGGGTCTGAGACACCCACAGGCTGCTTGAGCCCCCGCTCCTCCTGCATTGTCACCCCAACGGTTCCCAGCCTGGAAACGGCAGGTCTCCAGGGGCTTCCTTCCTGTGGCTCGTACTCATATGATCCGAGGAAGGGTCTAAGTTCCAAGTTACCCTGTGGAAAGGGCAGTTCGTGCTCCTTCCACAGTCTCGTCAAAGAAAAAAGTAGCTTTGGGCTCTGATACTCTTGGCAACACAGTACAGTGGGGAACCGTGGGTCGGCCAAATGGACCTGATTTAAATCCCCACGCCATCCCTTCCAGCTGTGAGAACCTGGGCAGGTTATTTACACTGACTGTGCCTCGGTTTTCCTTTCTGTGAAATGGGGGTTGGGTGATGCCTACCTTGTGGGCGCTGGGGAGAACCTGCACAACAGTTGACTTGGGAGCCCGGCTTTGCCTCTCTCCCCACACGTAACTGCGTTTGAAACCTTGCCTTCAGCAACTGAACTGCTGTCAATGCACATTTAACTATAGAGAGAAAGCGGAGGGGTGATTAGGGCTTCCCTGGGGACCAGATCATGGCATAGGTGACTCCCTCTCACGGCATTCAGGTGGTTATTTATTCAAAACGTATGAAAATACTCATTAGGCAGACATTAAAAACGAGGTTATAAAGAGGTTTTCGCTTACTTGCTAACTCGCTTACGCAATGCAAAGTGAAGAAAACGGGGTACAACTTGTACGTCAAGCACATCCATGACCGTGGTTTTTTCTGACCGGCTGTCCCGGCAGGGGCTGTGGCGGGCAGCCTGAGCAGTGGCCCTGCAGCTCCCGGACGTGCCAGGCCGTGAGGACGAAGGACGGGCAGGGCCCCACTCAGAAGTGCAGCGGCAGCTCCAGGACGTCCACCACAGCACAGCTGTCCCTGCCCGGAGCCCAGGGCCTGGGGCGGTTATGGGTCCACACCAGGCACTGGACACGCGGGACAGGCAGGGACACAGCCTCCAGGCACGTCTGGGTGAGGTATCCCTCCAGCAAGGCCCACCAGCTGGGGGAAGCCTGGGATGCAGGCAGCGGGAGGGTTAGCGTTGCCCTGTTGCTCGTGTTCAGTTCATTCGGCGTCCATGTCTTGAGAGGAGATCCCTGGGACTCTGTGGAGAGCCCTTTGGGGCACCTTGGAGAGCTTGGTAAAGGCTTCGATGGGGGGGAACAGCACCCACTGTAGTTGGGAGCTTTCATCATCGATGGGCTGATTGACACTGGCTTCTTCTCCGTTGCTCGAACCCCTGTGAGCCTCGGTGCTCCCGTGCAGCTGCAGGCTGGAAACCAGCCAGGGTTGGGGTGAACTTGTCCCTCTTTCCTTCCGGCTTTGTGGTTTGTGTGCAGTTTTAATGCAGCAAAAGCCTATTTTAAGAACAAAATAAGCATGTTTTATTACTGGTGGAATGAGAGGACTCGAGACTGCTGTGGCCTTTTGCCCCCATGTTCTGGAGAACAACCAGCTGGGACACCTGGGCTGTCACACCTGGGCGCTCACACCTGGGCCCTTACACCCAGGTGAATGTGTAGGCAGCAGGTTTGCACTGGGGAGCTCAAGCTTCCAGGTGATTTTGCAGAGGCAGGGATGGTGCTGTTTGTCTTACGGTGTTACCTGGCGACACGCATGAGTGGGCGCATGTTTGTGTAAGAGCGATAGGAAGTGCACTGTTGCACAGTTGTATTCCTTTACTCTCTACCCGAGGTTGGGGCAGCAGGTGGTGGAACTGAGGCTGGTGTTTGAACGTTGGTTTCACGGGATACACTTTTCATAAGTTATTTCTCCGAAGGTGGTATTTTAATGGCTTATTGCTTTTCTTTCTTTCCCGAACTCTGAAGGCTGTGCACCTCTTGGCCAGGACAGTTTATTTTCATCTGCTGCTTTCCAGGAGGCTGTTTGTAAACTGTAGCTTCCACTCACCCGCAGTGGCTTTGTGGGGGGCCTTTGCCCACTGCTCCCCTGGGGCCTCTGTGAGTGCGGGGATGGGGGTGGGAGGCTGGGCCAGGGCCCTATGGGCGCCGGGGGGCGGCGCCGGGGGTGGGGCGACGGGTGGGCGGGGCGTCCCTGGGTCTGCGGTTTGACCTTGGCTCACAGACCTACATCAGGACTTTTTCCTGCCCCCATGATCGTTCTTGCAGTGGCTGCCGCCCGCGGGTGTGACTAGACTGTCGCAGAACTGAGCAGGGTTCCGGGCCGGCCTCCTGGGTGCTCCTGCCGCGGGGCGTCTCTGGTTTGGAGCACAGTCTTGTGTTTTTTTTTTTTTAACATCTTTATTGGAGTACAATTGCTTTACGATGGTGTGTTAGTTTCTGCTGTATAACAAAGTGAATCAGCTATTCGTATACATATGTCCCCATACACCCTCCCTCTTGTGTGTCCCTCCCACCCTCCCTATCCCACCCATCTAGGTGGTCACAAAGCACCGAGCTGATCTCCCTGTGCTATGCGGCTGCTTCCCACTAGCTATCTATTTTACATTTGGTAGTATATATAAGTCCGTGCCACTCTCTCACTTCGTCCCAGCTTACCCTTCCCCCTCTCCGTGTCCTCAGGTCCATTCTCTACGGCTGCGTCTTTATTCCTGTCCTGCCCCTAGGTTCTTCAGAACCTTTTTGTTTGTTTGCGTTTTAGATTCCATACATGTGTTAGCATACGGTATTTATTTTTCTCTTTCTGACTTACTTCACTCTGTGTGACAGTCTCTAGGTCCATCCACCTCACTACAAACAACTCAATTACGTTTCTTTTTATGGCTGAGTAATATTCCATTGTATATATGTGCCACATCTTCTTTATCCATTCATCTGTCAAGGGACACTTGGGTTGTTTCCATGTCCTGGCTATTGTAAATAGAGCTGCAATGAACATTCTGGTACATGACTCTTTTTGAATTATGGTTTTCTCAGGGTATATGCCCAGTAGTGGGATTGCTGGGTCCTATGGTAGTTCTATTTTTAGTTTTTTAAGGAACCTCCATACTGTTCTCCACAGTGGCTGTAACAATTTACATTCCCACCAACAGTGCAAGAGGGTTCCCTTTTCTCCACACCCTCTCCAGCATTTATTGTTTCTAGATTTTTCATGATGGCCATTCTGATTGGTGTGAGGTGATACCTCATTGTAGTTTTGATTTGCATTTCTCTAATGATTAGTGATGTTGAGCATCCTTTCCTGTGTTTGTTGGCAGTCTGTATATCTTCTTTGGAGAAATGTCTATTTAGGTCTTTCGCCCATTTTTGGATTGGGTTGTTTGTTTTTTTGATATTCAGCTGCATGAGCTGCTTGTATGTTTTGGAGATTAATCCTTTGTCAGTTGCTTCGTTTGCAAATATTTTTTCCCATTCTGAGGGTTGTCGTTTCGTCTTGTTTATGGTTTCCTTTGCTGTGCAAAAGCTTTTAAGTTTCATTAGGTCCCATTTGTTTATTTTTGTTTTTATTTCCATTTCTCTAGGAGGTGGGTCAAAAAGGATCTTGCTATGATTTATGTCATAGCATGTTCTGCCTATGTTTTCCTAAAAGAGTTTTATAGTGTCTGGCCTTATATTTAGGTCCTTAATCCATTTTGAGTTTATCTTTGTGTATGGTGTTAGGGAGTGTTCTAATTTCATTCTTTATATGTAGCTGTCCACTTTTCCCGGCACTACTTATTGAAGAGGCTGTCTTTCTCCATTGTATGTTCTTGCCTCCTTTATCAAAGATAAGGTAACCATATGTTTGTGGGTTTATCTCTGGGATTTCTATCCTGTTCCATTGATCTATGTTTCTGTTTTTGTGCCAGTAACATACTGTCTTGATGACTGTAGCTTTGTATAATAGTCTGAAGTCAGGGAGCCTGATTCCTCCAGCTCCGTTTTTCTTTCTCAAGATTGCTTTGGCTATTCGTGGTCTTTTGTGTTTCCATACAAATTGTGAAATTTTTTGTTCTAGTTCTGTGAAAAATGCCTTTGGTAGTTTGATAGGGATTGCATTGAATCTGTAGATTGCTTTGGGTAGTATAGTCATTATCAAAATGTTGATTCTACCAATCCAAGAACATGGTATATCTCTCCATCTGTTTGTATCGTCTTTAATTTCTTTCATCAGTGTCTTATAATTTTCTGCTTACAGGTCTTTTGTCTCCTTAGGTAGGTTTATTCCTAGGTATTTTATTCTTTTTGTTGCAGTGGTAAATGGTGTGTTTCCTTGATTTCTCTTTCAGATTTTTCATCATTAGTGTATAGGAATGCCAGAGATTTCTGTGCATTACTTTTGTATCCTGCTACTTTACCAAATTCACTGATTAGCTCTAGTAGTTTTCTGGCGGCACCTGTAGGATTCTCTATGTATAGTATCATGCCATCTGCAAACAATGACAGTTTTACTTCTTCTTTTCCAATTTGTATTCCTTTTATTTCTTTTTCTTCTCTGACTGCTGTGGCTAAAACTTCCAAAACTATGTTGAATAATAGCAGTGAGAGTGAGCAACCTTGTCTTGTTCCTGATCTTAGAGGAAATGGTTTCAGTTTTGCACCATTGAGAACGATGTTGGCTGTGGGTTTGTCATATATGGCCTTTATTATGTTGAGGTAGGTTCCCTCTATGCGTACTTTCTGGAGAGTTTTTATCGTAAATGGGTGTTGAATTTTGTCCAAAGTTTTTTCTGCATCTATTGAGAGTATCATATGGTTTTTATCCTTCAGTTTGTAAATATGGTGTATCACATTGATTGATTTGCATATATTGAAGAATCCTTGCATCCCTGGGAGAAATCGCACTTGATCATGGTGTATGATCCTTTTAATGTGCTGTTGGATTCTGTTTGCTAGTATTTTGTTGAGGATTTTTTGCATCTATGTTCATCAGTGACATTGGCCTGTAGTTTTCTTTCTTTGTGACATCTTTGTCTGGTTTTGGTATCAGAGTGATGGTGACCTCGTAGAATGAGTTTGGGAGTGTTCCTCCCTCTGCTGTATTTTGGAAGAGTTTGAGAAGGATAGGTGTTAGCTTTTCTCTGAATGTTTGATAGAATTCGCTTGTGAAGCTTTCTGGAGCTATCCTTGACTTTTGTTTGTTGGAAGATTTTCAATCACAGTTTCAATTTCAGTGCTTGTGATTAGTCTGTTTATATTTTCTATTTCTTCCTGGTTCAGTCTCGGAAGGTTGTGCTTTTCTAAGAATTTGTCCATTTCTTCCAGGTTGTCCATTTTATTGGCATAGAGTTGCTTGTAGTAATCTCTCATGACCCTTTGTATTTCTGCAGGGTCAGTTGTTACTTATTTTTCATTTCTTATTCTGTTGATTTGAGTCTTCTCCCTTTTTTTCTTGATGAGTCTGGCTAATGGTTTATCTATTTTGTTTATCTTCTCAAAGAACCAGCTTTTAGTTTTATTGATCTTTGCAACTGTTTTGTTCATTTCTTTTTCATTTATTTCTGATCTGATCTTTAGATTTCTTTCCTTCTGGGAACTTTGGGGTTTTTTTGTTGTTCTTTCTCTAATTGCTTTAGGTGTAAGGTTAGGCTGTTTATTTGAGATTTTTCTTGTTTCTTGAGGTAGGATTGTGTTGCTATAAACTTCCCTCTTAGAACTGCTTTTGCTGCATCCCGTAGGTTTTGGGTCGTCGTGTTTTCATTGTCATTTATTTCTAGGTATTTTTTGATTTCTTCTTTGACTTCCTCAGTGATCTCTTGGTTATTTAGTAGCGTATTGTTTAGCTTCCATGTATTTGTATTTTTTATAGTTTTTTTCCGGTAATTGATATCTAGTCTTACAGTGTTGTGGTCAGAAAAGATACTTGATACGATTTCAATTTTCTTAAGTTTACCAAGGCTTGATTTGTGACCCAAGATATAATCTGTCCTGGAGAATGTTCCATGAGCACTTGAGAAGGAAGTGTATTCTTCTGTTTTTGGATGGAACGTCCTATAAATATCAATTAAGTCCATCTTGTTTAATGTCTCATTTAGAGCTTGTGTTTTCTTATAGTTTTTCATTTTGGATGATCTGTCCATTGGTGAAAGTGGGGTGTTAAAGTCCCCCACTATTATTGTGTTACTGTTGATTCCCCCTTTTATGGCTGTTAGCATTTGCCTTATGTATTGAGGTGCTCCTATGTTGGGTGCATAAGTATTTACAGTTGTTATATCTTCTTCTTGGATTGATCCCTTGATCATTATGTAGTGTCCTTCCTTGTCTCTTGTAACATTCTTTATTTTAAAGTCTATTTTATCTGATATGAGTATTGCTACTCCAGCTTTCTTTTGATTTCCATTTGCATGGAATATCTTTTTCCATCCCCTCACTTTCAGTCTGTATGTGCCCCTAGGTCTGAAGTGGGTCTCTTGTAGACAGCATATATATGGGTCTTGTTTTTGTATCCATTCAGCCAGTCTGTGTCTTTTGGTTGGAGCATTTAATCCATTTACATTTTTTAAAATAAATTTATTTATTTTATTTATTTTTGGCTGTGTTGGGTCTTCGTTGCTGTGTGCGGGCTTTTTCTAGTTGCGGCGAGCAGGGTCTACTCTTTGTTGCAGTGCATGGGCTTCTCATTGAGGTTGCTTCTCTTGTTGCGGAGCAGGGGCTCTAGGCGTGCAGGCTTCAGTAGTTGTGGCTCGCAGGCTCTAGAGCACAGGCTCAGTAGTTGTGGCGCACGGGCTTAGTTCCTCCTCAGCATGTGGAATCTTCCCAGTCCAGGGCTGAAACCCGTGTCCCCTGCACTGGCAGGCAGATTCTTAACCACTGGGCCAAAAGGGAAGTTCTAATCTATTTACATTTTAGGTAATTATCAGTATGTATGTTCCTATTATCATTTTCTAAGTTGTTTGGGGTCGTTTTTGTAGGTGTTTTACTTCTCTTGTCTTGTCTTTCCTGCCTAGAGAAGTTCCTATAGCATTTGCTGTAGAGCTGGTTTGGTGGTGCTGAATTCTCTTAGCTTTTGCTTGTCTGTCAAGGTTTTAATTTCCCTGTTGAATCTGGATAAGATCCTTGCTGGGTAGAGTAATCTTGGTTGTAGGTTTTTCCCTTTCATCACTTTAACTATGTCCTGCCACTCCCTTCTGGCTTGCAGAGTTTCTGCTGAAAGATCAGCTGTTAACCTTATGGGGATTCCCTTGTATGTTATTTTTCCTTTGCTGCTTTTAATATTTTTTCTTTGTATTTAATTTTTGATAGTTTGATTACTATGTGTCTTGGCGTGTTTCTCTCGGATTTATCCTGTATGGGACTCTCTGCACTTCCTGGACTTGACTGACTATTTCCTTTCCTATATTAGGGAAGTTTTCAACTATAATCTCTTCAAACATTTTCTCAGACCCTTTCTTCTTCTCTTCTTCTTCTGGGATCCGTATAATTCGAATGTTGGTGCATTTGGTGTTGTCCCAGAGGACTCTAAGACTGTCCTCAATTCTTTTCATTCTTTTTTCTTTATTCTGCTCTGCGGTAGTTATTTCCCCTATTTTATCTTCCAGGCCACTTATCCGTTCTTCTGCCTCAGTTATTCTGCTATTGATTTCTTCTAGAGAATTTTTAATTTCGTTTATTGTGTTGTTCATCATTGTTTGTTTGCTCTTTTGTTCTTCTGGGTCCTTGTTAAACATTTGTTACATTTTCTCTATTCTCTTTCCAAGATTTTGGATCATCTTTACTGTCATTACTCTGAATTCTTTTTCAGGTAGACTGCCTATTTCGTCTTCATTTATTTGGTCTGGTGGGTTTTTACCTTGCTTCTTCATGTGCTGCATATTTCTCTGTCTTCTCATTTTGTTTAACTTACAGTGTTTGGGGTCTCCTTTTCACAGGCTGCAGGTTCGTAATCCCTATTGTTTTTGGTATCTGCCCCCAGTGGGTGAGGTTGGTTCAGTGGCTTGTGTAGGCTTCCTGGTGGAGGGGACTGGTGCCTGTGTTCTGGTTGGTGTAGCTGGATCTTGTCTTTCTGGTGGGCAGGGCTGTGTCTGGTGGTGTGTTTTGGGGTGGCTGTGAACTTAGTATGATTTTAGGCAGCCTCTCTGCAAACAGGTGGGTTTGTGTTCCTGTCTTGCTAGTTGCTTGGCATGGGCATCCAGTGCTGGAGTCTGCTGGCCATTGGGTGGAGATCTCTGGGAGAGCTCTTAGCGTTGTCTTAGCGTTGAGATGGAGGTATCTGGGAGAGCTCTCGCTGATTGATATTACATGGGGCCAGGAGGTGTCTGGTGGTCCAATGTCCTGGACTCTCCTCTCCCACCTCAGAGGCTCAGGCCTGACACCAGGCCGGAGCACCAAGACCCTGTCATCTACATGGCTCAGAGGAAAAGGGAGGAAAAAAAGGAAAAAAAATTTAAAAAATATATTAAAAAAATAAAAAAAAATTAAAAAAGAAGAGAGCAACCAAACCAATAAACAAAGCCACCAATGATAAGAAGCGCTAAAAACTATACTAAGATAAACATAAAAATCAAAGAAAGCACATTGGGAGGTCAAGTGTGCCCCCTGCACTTTACGTGGAGTCTGAAGAGCATGAGATCCATGGAGCCCAATGGGATGGTGCAGGAGACCAGTCAGATAGTGCAAGGAAACAGCTGTGGGTGGGAGCTGAGCTGCTGTGGGTGCATGGCCCGTCCTCGAGAGGACGCTGTGCAGTGGAAGATGGAGGTGTGCAACCTGCCTGGCCTTCACTCATGGCGTTCAAATAAGAGGATATCCGGTGCCCCCATGGCCTTCGAAAGCATAGTCTCCAAGTTAACTGGCAGCTCAGAGGACTGCCATGGGGCCACTGGGGAGACAAGAGGAGAGGGCCCCGGCCGGAGCCACAGGCCGGCCCCTCCCCCACACCTGGGTGAACTTCTGAGGCTAGACTGTTACCCCAGCCCCGGCATTTCTCCTCTTCACTGCTCTTCTCCATCTTGTCTTCCATGTTTGTGGGGGAGGGGAAATGACTCGGTAGAAATAAACACAATAAAAAAAAAAACCATAAAAATCAGAAGTCAGTCACAGTCAGCAAACCCCAAGTCTGCAGTTGCTCCCAAAGTCCGCCTCCTCGATTTGGGATGGTTCGTTGTCTATTCATGTATTCCGCAGATGCAGGTACATCACGTTGATGGTGGAGCTTTAATCCGCTGCCCCTGAGGCTGCTGGGAGAGATTCCCTTTCTCTTCTTTGTTCCCACAGCTCCCGGGGCTCAGCTTTGGATTTGGCCCCGCCTCTGCGTGTAGGTCGCCGGAGGGCGTCTGTTCTTCGCTCAGACAGGACGGGGTTAAAGGAGCCGCTGATTCGGGGGCTCTGGTTCACTTAGGCCTGGGGGGGGGAGGGCGGGGCATGGAGTGCGGGGGGGCGGGGCATGGAGTGCGGGGGGGGGGGGGGAGGGCGGGGCATGGAGGGCGGGGCATGGAGTGCGGGGGGGGGGGGAGGGCGGGGCATGGAGTGCGGGGGGGGGGGGAGGGCGGGGCATGGAGTGCGGGGGGGGGGGGAGGGCGGGGCACGGCGTGCGGGGCGGGCCTGCGGCGGCAGAGGCCGGCGTGACGTTGCAGCAGCCTGAGGCGCGCCGTGCGTTCTCCCGGGTGAGTTGTCCCTGGATCCCGGGACCCTGGCAGTGGCGGGCTGCACAGGCTCCCCGGAAGCGGGGTGTGGAGAGTGACCTGAGCTCGCACAGAGGCCCCTTGGTGGCGGCAGCAGCGGCCTTAGCGCCTCCCGCCCGTCTCTGGGGTCCGCGCTGTTAGCCGCGGCTCGCGCCCGTCTCTGGAGCTCCTTTAAGCAGCGCTCTGAATCCCCTCTCCTCGCGCACCAGGAAACAAAGAGGTAAGAAAAAGTCTCTTGCCTCTTCGGCAGGTCCAGACGTTTCCCCGGACTCCCTCCCGGCCAGCCGTGGCGCACTAACCCCCTGCAGGCTGTGTTCACGCCGCCACCCCCAGTCCTCTCCCTGCGCTCCGACCAAAGCCCGAGCCTCAGCTCCCAGCCCCGCCCGCCCCGGCGGGGGAGCAGACGAGCCTCTCGGGCTGGTGAGTGCCGGTCGGCGCCGATCCTCTGTGCGGGAATCTCCCCGCTTTGCCCCCCGCACCCCTGTGGCTGCGCTCTCCTCCGCGGCCCCGAAGCTCCCCCCTCCGCCCCCCGCAGTCTCCGCCCGCGAAGGGGCTCCTAGTGTGTGGAGACCTTCCCTCCTTCACGGCTCCCTCCCGCTGGTGCGGGTCCCGTCCCTATCCTTTTGTCTCTGTCTTTGCTTTTCTCTTTTGCCCTACCCAGGTCCGTGGGGGGTTTCTTGCCTTTGGGAGGTCTGAGGTCTTCTGCCAGCGTTCAGCAGGTGTTCTGTAGGAGCTGTTCCACGTGTAGATGTATTTCTGGTGTATCTGTGGGGAGGAAGGGGATCTCCGCGTCTCGCTCCTCCGCCATCTTGAAGGTCCTCCCACAGTCTTGTTTTTGGTGTGTCTTTCAGTTTGTTGTTGGCCTTTTGGTGGCAACTAGAGTTCATGTGAATTCCATCGACGGACTTCCACCTGGCGGCAACACTGACTTTTCTTTGAGGGATGAGAGAGAAATGAGCTCTGTCTGCAACTCTAAAGTTCCTTATGAGTTTTGCCTTTATTTTTTCCTTTTTAAATTAACACAACTGGAACACAGAACAACTGCAAGTTCTTTGACTTCTGGGTTCTGCTTGTGTCACTCAAGGAAGCAGTGGTGCTTAAACCACAGAGACTTGATTGTAAATATCTTGTGTGTGCACGTAAAGTTCGTTGTGCATTTCCCCTCCCCCAACACATGCCCTCACACGCATGTGCACACATGCACTTATGTTTCGAGGTGACTTGCCCACTCGATCACCCGCTGCCACCATAACACCCACACTGTTCTGAGTGAACAGAGGCTGCGTCGGGAACTGTAGGGGCTGCAGCGCCCTCAGAAGGGGTGAAGAAATGGGGGTTTTGGTGTAAAATGCACCTCAGGAGCGCCGTGTTCATTTTCCTTTGCTACCAACTCTTCACGGTGGGTAATTCCAACCCTGGCTCTGCTTTTCCATACATTTGCTTAAACCTGCACACACACCCTGCCCACACACATGCACTCACACTCACCGCAAGCGCGCACACACACACACGCACGCCCTGTGGCTGTGTCCCCGCCTTTCTCTTCCGACTCTCGCTGTCAGCCTAGGAGAGCTCTCCCGCCCTCTCCTTGCACCCCTTTCTCTTACCCCCCGCCTCATTTACACTGTGAGCTGCACAGCGCCTCTCACAGCCAGTAAGTGTGGGAACAGCGCCATTGATTCACCCCATTGCAAGGAAAAGGAGTAAGATGACGAGAGGCGAAGTACAAGATGCAGTGAGCCATGTGCTACACGTCGGGGGCTTGAGTTCGCCCGGAAGGCTCTGCAGAACCCCCGAATCACCGCCCTGGTCCTCAGCCTGTTCTCACTGAACCTCAGGTTCTTGAATCAGCACTCAGTATGAATAAACATTTATTGGGGGTTCAATTCAATTGTTTTTGCTTAATTATTGTTGCAAAGAGCTGGTTTTCCATTGCTTTTTATTGCAGATATGTAGTATTTAAAGTGTATTTTGGATTAAACAGGTTTCGTGGGCTGGCCAGGCCACCAGATCACTAGTTCTGAGCTCCAAATATCTGACTTGACTCTCCTTCTTTGTTGGGGACAGTCTGTCCTAAGAGTGAATCTCAGTATCTCTTTGTGTTCTCTGTTTCCGTCTTGGCCGCAGCAGAAACCCTGAGGGGTGTGCTTGCGTGTGTGTGCGTGTGTGAAGGGGGTGGGGGAATGACAGGGGCTCACTCCGTGTTTCTGCTCAATTCCTTACCTGCCCCCTGGCCCCCTTTTGCCAAATGGTCGGGACCCCCATGGAGACCCCGAGTGGTGTAAGAGTGAGGGAGAGTCTTCAGGGGTGAGAGGCCCCCTCCCACGTTTGCATCTCCTCATGTTCGTCAGAGCTGCCTGCTATGCAGCTTCCCACTGCCCCCTTCTCCCATCTGATTCTTTCATCCAAAATACACAAAATCCCTGACGTAGAGAACTCAGGTTGTTCCAAAGGACTGTAGCCCCTTCAGGAGAAGCGAATTTGCAGTCACATCCACGTGCGGTGCTGTGAACATGCACCTCCGTCCCAGCGGCACCTCTCAGTCATCTGCCTGTGGGTTATCTGAGGGGAGCTCCTGCTGGGCTCCTGCTGGGCTCCTCCTGGGCATTTCCACTTCGTTTCTGCTTGCCTGGTAGGCGGATCAAGGTGTGGGCAGGGCTGGTTTCTCTGAGGCCTCTCTCCTTGGTGTGCAGTTGGATGTCTTCTCCCTGTGTCCTCACGTGGTCACCCTGTGTGTGTCTGTGTCCTGACCTCCTTTTCTTATAAGGACACCAGTCATATTGGATCAGGGCCCACTCATGACCCATGGTTTTAACTTAATCACCTCTTTAAAGACCTGCATCTCCAAATGCAGTCACATCCGGAGGTCCTGGGGTCAGGACTTCAACATACAAATGTAGGGGGACACAGCTCAGCCTATTGCACCCACACATAGGAAACGAGGTCAGGAATGCAGGAGGACCGAGTCAGTTTTCCGAGCCCTGGTGAGGCCCCCAGAAGTGGAGAAGCAGAAGACAGAGGAAGGGCGAGGCCAGAGCCAGGTGGGTTCACAGGCCTCTCAGCAGCGGCAGGAGGGGAGACACTTTCTCCCATGTCGGCGGTGGCTTTCAGGAACGCGAGTCTCGCCGGATCACCTCTGGGGCGTCGCGTGGGAAAGCCCCTCTGGGCTCTCGGGGACTCTGCATCTGGTCAGCTATGTCCCCTGGGGCGTAGTGGAGGAGGGAGGCCGCGCCGTCCGGGAACCCCTTTCCCCCTAGCAGAGCCTGCACCCCTGGTGCTGGCAGGCGTGCAACTGCTGTTGCAGGAAGTCACGTCTCTGCGCCCATGTCTGTCTGGGGCCCCGCTCAGAAGTTTCCAGAAGTTGTGACCCCCTCAGGGACTCAAGGACACGCTTGCTTCCCCAGAAACCCGTGGAAGCCTGGCGCCAGGAGGGCCGTGTCTGTGCCTTTTGCAGAGCAGTGGGTCCCGAGCAGGGCCTGGGTTGGGGGCCTGCAGGCCGCATGGGGAGCCATGTGAGGAGTGGGCGCCGCTGCCAGGCCCCAAGGAGCCTCCGGTTTCACACCATGGAGCCGTGGGCCCTGATGTGAGGCCCGGTGTCAGGGTGGCTCTCGGGGCACTGTGTCCCCGCGAGGCTCCCTGGAGGCCTTCCATGAGCCATGGCCTCGGGCTTAGGAGACGTGCTGTGGGGGAGCGATCAGCAGAGTGTTGGCCTGAGACTGGGGGTGGGAGGAAGGCGGACCTGCCTCCACGGGGGACCTCTTGGAGAAATCCGTGCTCACAGGTACACGCATCTCTGAAATCCTGTAATTCACGGAATTACGCTAAATAATAATTAAGCATTGCGGCTGTCAGCCTTCAGGTCCCTGAGGACCTGTAGCTGAGACTCCTCTCAGGAGGGACAGGAGAGCAGGTAGTGTCGCTTCCAGAGAACAGACACCCTGGGCTGGCGGGGAGGCCGACTCCCAGCAGCTGCAGAGAAGCGGGGCTTGGGCTGGAGGAAGTTCGGTCTGCGTGTCTGAGATTCCTTTTCCTCTTTCCTTTCTAAACCCATAAGGGGCCCAGGGGCCAAGCGGGCAGGGAGGGTCAGTGATCCGAGGTCTAAAGGGGCCGGTGGGAAGAAGGGCATTCCAGGTCCCCGGAATAGCATGTGCAAAAGCATGGAGGATGCGGCTGCCCAGAGCTGCAGGCAGTGGGGCTGTGAGGGAGGTGGGAGTGGGTGGTGACAACAGGCCCGACGAAGGGGCCCGGTGGCTTTTTATAGGGCCCATCACTGGAGGGTTCTCTTCACTGGACGCAGTTCATTTGGTGTCGTAGACGGTTTCCAGTCGCAGAGAGAAGAGCTGGCAGGGCAGTGGCTTAAAGCAGAGGGACTAGTTAGTAGGCTGTTGAGGCAGAGGCTGGGGGGATGGACGGGAGAGGAGGAGGCGGAAGAGGGGCTTTCAGGAGATATAGCCGACGTGGGCGCGGGCATCATTGGTGAGTGAGACGGGCAGCGGAAGAGGAGTCCGGCGTGGGGCCACTCAGGAAGAGGTGCTCGTGCCACGGAGGTGACGGTGTCCAGAGAAGCGCGATTCTGCCTCTGGAGCTCTTGGAAGAGTTTGGGAGTGTGTTTAGGACTCATGACTGATGAAGGCCGTCCACGTGGAGGGGCCCGGGGAGGAGTGTAAAATGTGAGAAGGCGGGGCCGACAGTAGAAGCCTGGTAGACGCGGATGTGTCGGGGGTGTGTGGAGAAGGCGCAGCGGAAGGGCGATGAGGGCTGGCGGAGCAGCAGGAAGACCCGCGCGCGGATGGCAAGGCAGCGTGTCGGGCACCAGGCGGAGGAGGCGGTGATGGAAAAGCCGTCGGAGGCCGTGGGCGCCGAGGACGCGGCTGGTGAACTGAGTGGGAGGAGGTTCTTCCTCGTGTCAAGACGCTGTTATTTAACAGTTAAATACGTGGGAGGAGAACATCCACACGCGCCAAGGACCGCTCTCGCGCTGGAGCCGCCCGCCCTCCGCGCCCCCCCCGCCCCCCCCGCCCCCCCGCGCCCCCCGCCCTCTGCGCGCCCCCCGCCCCCCCCGCGCCCTCCGCGCCCCCCCCGGCCCCCCGCGCCCCCTGCCCCCTCCGCGCGCCCCCCCGCCCCTGCCTCGGGCTCTCGCTGCTGCTCGCACTCTTCCTGAGCATCTGCAGTGCTGGCGACGTTTTTAACGTTGGGTGAAAGTTATCCGGGCAAGAAGCGGTACTGCGGGTATAGACTGCAGTGACACCGGTGGATGGTCTCCTTTCCTTCGGGTGCTTTTCCTCTCACCGTCTCCTCAGAGGCTTCTGTGGTGAGAGAGGGCAGGCCCGGCTGGGTCCCCAAACCAGACACGCGCCAGCATGACTTAGGCCGGTAGGTGGTCGTCGTTCTGGTCAGCCATGTGGTCACATTTGTGATGTTTTCTGTCCCTATTTTCCTTTTAAAAAATATTGTATCAACTTTGAAAGGTAAAGTTTCAGAGGGAAATATCTTTTGACCTTGAAATTCCACAGAAACTGTTCCTGTTTTCTTTTAATGAAACAGATTAGGGCAGATCTGTCCTCTAATATTTTCTTTTCATAAATATTTCCCAAATCTTTGAATAGCTTTAAGTGAGGAAGAAGCAAACTCAAGCAGACAGCTGCTTGCACGTTGGCGGCTGCTGTGTCCAGGCGTCGGCGGTGTGTTTGCGTGTCGATGGCTGCTGTGTTTGGAAAGTGCGTTTGGTTCTCACCTGTGTTTGCTTTGACCGCCCTCTGGGCACGGGGGAGGAGGGGCGGCTGTTGCGCACATGTGCGCTCTTGCCGATGCAATGGCGACTCTTCTGTCAGTGGGAGCCATCACCTTGCCCTGGGGCGCGGCGGTATGTTATGTCCCTCGGGGACGCCCACAGCTGGACACAGCTGAGACTGTCTCCTCTGGGGCCACGTGGGCTTAATTACTTCACCAGCGCTAAGCGGCACTCTGCCAGGCCACTCTCGTGGGGCTCACAGCCCCGAAGGGCCCCCTGATTGGCTCCCACCCGTTATCCCAGGCTCGTCCCCGCCAGCTGTGTGTCCTCTGTGTGAGCCCTCCCCATTTACTGGTATGTGTTCATACCAGTTCATACCAGAAGCCCCGACATTCCTGGGGTGGGGTAAGGAAACCCTCGGGGACAGAAGGAAAGGTTAGGGCCTGTCGAGTAACCCTTCTTGGAATCAGTCTTAGACGGAGCATCAGGAAGGTAATGTGGTCACAGCTTCTCTGTTCAGCATCTGCGTTGTTCAATTCAAGGTTTGTTGACACAGGGTTCTGGGCATTTTAAAGAAGAGTCAGACCTTCTGGTTTTCTTGGGGTGATGGGCTGAGCGAGTGAGCCGTCAAAACCACTTTCAGACTCTGAAGAAATCAGGATCGTTTCCTCAGCTGCTTTCATCCAATGACGTTTTGTAAATCCAGTAACTGATAACCTGTAGAATATTTCATACTACAAAGGCAGTAACATTCAGAAACACAGATTCACAAAAAAGAAGGAAATAAAATGGCGGTGCATTCCCACTGCGCAACGTAGAAGCAGTGTAAATGTCAGCGCTGCTTCCTACACCCTCTGTGTTTACAGCCACAGCTTTTCAGAACTTCATTTAGCATCAGCCTATTATTATGCTAAGAAATATTAACTTACAGAACGTTTGATGGTTTCGTATGTTCCATTGTGTGGTCATACTATATATATGTAAGTGTATGTGTATGTGTGTGTGTATATATATATATATATTTTTTTTTAATTTATTTAAAAACAACTTTTTAAAAGAACAGTTTAAGATTTACAAAAAACTGTGACTCTAGGACAGAGAATCCCATATACCCCACGCCCAGTTTCTCCTTACTAACACATTAGTACATATATTTGTGATAATTAATGAACCAATATTGACATATTACTATTAGCTACGTTCCACACTTTATTCAGATTTCTTTAGTTTTTCTCAGTGTCCTTTTTCTGCTCCAGGAGCCCATCCAGGTACCGTGTTAGGTTAGTCATCGTGTCTCCTTAGGCTCCTCCTGGCCATGACGTTTCCTCAGACTTCCCTTGTTTCTAGTGACCTTGGCCTTGAGGAGTGCTGGTCAGATAGTTTGTAGAATGTCCCTCAGTTTGCCTTTGTTGGTATTTTTCTCATGATTACACTGGGGTTATGAGTTTCCGGGAGGAAGACCACAGAGGTAAAGGCTGTTCTCGTTACATTATGTCAGGGGCACACGCTGTCAAGATGACTTATCCCTGTTGACGTTGACCTTGATCTCCTGGCTGAGGTGTGTTTGCCAGGTGTGTCCATGTGAAGGAACTCTTTCCCCCCTTTCCACACTGTACTCTTTGGAAGGAAGTCGCTATGCACAGCCCACATCTAAGGAGTGGGAGCTGTGCTCCCCACCTCGAGGGGGAGAATCTACACACATTGTTTGGAATTTTCCTGCACAGGAGGTTTGTCTCTTTTCCTCGTTTATTTATTCACTAATTTCTTTTATACTTTGGATAATAATCCACTACTACTATATTTTTTTGGCTCCGATTTTTCCAGCTTTGGTCAGTAGGAGCTGTTTCAGTCGGCTCTCTTTGAATACTCCCATCTGTATGGCTGTTGTCTTGAGCACTTCCTTACTTTCTGGTGCTACATGATGCTCTAGGCTCATCTGGTGTATTTCCTGCCCGAATCTTAGAATTAGCCATTTCTCTAGGGAATCTCAGTGCCTTTTATTTGTGAGTGGGATTAGAAGCCAGGATCTGAGCACTGGGTGTGCTCATTGCTACTGTGGTGTCATTGCTTGTGGACGTCTTAGCTAACAGAGCGAGGAGTCACATGTGTGTGCACTAATCATACTTATAAATATTTCTGTCTGTGACCATCTGTATCTGTATCAGGCTAAACAGCAGCGCTTATCGGTGTCTCCAGCCCTAGTTCCTCGCCACGGGGGTCCTCCTGTGTCCTGCCTTTGCTTCTGTCGTCTGCAGCTGCAACAGTGAGAGGTCTGGCCCCCACCAACTGCGGTCTATTTACTTAATTGTTGGACTTCAGTGTCAGAACTGCTAGTCTGTGCTCCTGGTGAAACTTTATCAACTAGAATACAGGGCTTATGTACAGTCTCTTTTGCCAGTAGTTTTATAGGCTCTCCTCGTTTCCAGAGTTACTTAGGTCAGCATCTTTCCCGCAGCCCCTGAGAGGTAGTGGTTTCTCACATTTGTAACACGGTTACATTCTTTTGTCATAGTCTTCATTCCATCCCGGCGTCCTCCTGCCTCACTGTTAATTTTTCGTTAAATTTGCATACATTTAGGTTCATCTTTGTGCTGTAAGTTCAGTGGGCTTCAACGGGCACGTAGAGTCATGTGTCCACAATTACGGAGAAGCTTCACTGCCCAAAAAGTGCTCTGCGCTGCACGCAGTCAGCCCCTCCCTCTCGGGACCCCTGGACACCACTAATCTTTTCCCTGTCTCTATAGTTTTATCTTTTCCAGAATTTTCAGACTGGCTTCTTTCACTTAAGGATGACTTCTTTTTAAATACTGCGATAACAACCCTGTTCTTCCCAGGGGCCCAGTGAACAGGCTCCCACCCACATGCTTGAGCTGATCCCCTGGGGCTGCAGAGACATGATGCTTGGGAAACGTGTGGGGACTCTGCGTGTTATCTGTGGGGTAAGGCTGTGCGGCGAGACTTGCCTGTGGAAGTTTTCCTTTTTCTTCAGCAAGGTCGTGGATGTCTGTTGAGGTATGTTCAGGGGACAAGGGCAGCACCCTGTTTGTATGGTCTTTCACGTGGCTACAAGACGTGCACGGTTTAGAAGAGTTGGAGGAACAGCTCATTCTGTGATTTATGGGTTCTCTTACCTTCTGAATTCCACGTAAATTGATGTAACCTCCACGTTCATATCTCAGCGCGTGGCCTTTGTCCAGTCACTTAAGTGGAATCACAAAACCGTGCTGCTCTCTGTGGGCCCTGGGACAGGATGAGCCTGGGGATGCTAATCCTGGAAACGGACCTTGAGATGCTATTGCCAGTCCTGACACATCAGCTCGCTCCACCGCCTCTTTTGTTTTTTGAGGTCAGGGGGAAATGAAGAGAAAACGTGTGAGAGGGGAGGGAGGGAGGAGAGGAGGTTCTGCAGTCACAGACATCAGAAGGAAAATTAACCTGGCATTTCCTGCTGTCCCCAAGTCCTAGGCACCTGCTTTCAACCTTTCGACCTGAGAAAAACAAATTGAAAATCGTGCATCCATGGTACATGTTATGCTGCTGAGATTCTCTGCAAACTACATACGGTCTCACGTGTGCGAGAGAGTAAGGCTTGCTGTGGGAGGGGTCGTAAGACAGCAAAGTGCCTTGGTTCTCATGGCTCCTGCTGCCCCGTGCACAGCAACGAGGACCCATCACTTTCTCATTAGTTAATCGTCTCTGAAAATAATCCAGTCTCATTCTGTCAGCGTGTTCTTTGTGTCCTTTCTGGTGGCTTTTCGCATCCCATCTGATCTGCTCGTGATTGTCTTTCTCCTTCTGTTCCTTCTCCTCATTTTTGTAAGAATGTGGTTGCTTCTTCGACATGGAATTCCAGCGTTTTTCATCAAATGGGAGAATTTCTGATGTCTCTGAACTGCTTTACTGTTACAATAGGAAAGAAAGAGCCTGGGCTAGAATAGAAGGGGGAGTTACAGTGGATACGAAGAAGGGTAGAATCTTCTTTTTGTAATGAAATCTTGGAAAACATAAAATAGCCTTATTCTGAATGTGTGAGAATGAGAGGGGGGGGGGCTTTGAGGGTGTGAGGCTCTCACAGGGTGAGAGTTGGAGAAGTCACTCATTTATTACTGAATAAATGCAGCAGAGCGTTTAGTTCCTCTCTACTGAGCACCTGCTCTGGGTTGCGTAAGCGAAGCAAACTTTCGTCAGCGCACCGAGGACATCCGAGTTATTCTGTGTCATGGGGGCTGTGGGAGACCCCAGAGGGAGAAGCTAAGATACAGAGTCATCACATTGAGAACATCCAGTGTCCCTTCTGAGAACCAGGCCCAGAGGAATGTTCCCTAGCGTGCACAGGACAGGGCACATTTTCTGGCATGCC
Organism: Leucopleurus acutus; assembly: GCF_964270905.1. Lineage (NCBI taxonomy): Eukaryota > Metazoa > Chordata > Mammalia > Artiodactyla > Delphinidae > Leucopleurus > Leucopleurus acutus. The sequence goes on along the minus strand of NC_139144.1, from coordinate 108,421,820 downwards.
CTTGACACTTCGGGGATGGAGGCCTTGAAACGTTACTGGTGGGTCATCATCACCGATGTGAGGTATGCAGATGCACTTCCCTTAGTGGCTTCTGGGGACGGGTCTCTGTATTTCACTTGTGTCTGTCTGTGTGGCCCATAAGGGACCTTGAATGGATGCTTGCTGGGTGGAATTGCAATTTGAGATGCCCCTAGTTGCTCACAGCTAGGCACGGAGAAGGAGGTGGGCGCGTCACCCATCACTTCTCCTGTGCAAACCTATAGGCAGCTCTGCTCCGTGCCACCGTCGGTTCTCGCCATGTGTGGCCACCCAGGGCCTCAGGCCAAGCTGCCAGCACCAGACAAAGACAGGGCTCATCGCACTTTCCTCGCGGCACTCTGCCCATGAGCTCAGCCATGCCTGCTGGGTGCTGCCTGGCAGTTTGCCTTTTCCTATAGTGTGTTGTCAGCAGAACCCATAATATAGATGTAAATGAGGCCGTGGAGACTAGAAAGAAGGAAAGGAAATCTTGAGAGTTCATTTCCCCACTCATGCAGTTCCGGCCCTGCTTTTTGAAACAGCACTCAACTTTGGTTCTGTGTCACCTTGACCTTTTAACTCTGCTTGATAGAAGGGGGAAATGGGTTGGATGTTGGGCCCTTGAACTGAATCACAGAGGTGACTCCGTGAGGTTCGTGCAGCTCCTACTGGGCGGGGGGCAGGATGGCACACTGACCACAGTCCTGCTTCCTTCTCTGGAGGAAGAGTCCCGGGCCTGCCCCGCAGGGTCAAACAGCTGTGGCAAGTGCGGAAGAAGGCTCGTAGGGGCATTTGCTGCAAGCTTTTACCAACGACGTTGGTGGTTAGCCAGCCCTGGATGTGGCCCCAGGCCCAGTGCAGAACTCAGTTGACGCTGCCTGTCCAAGGCTTAGATATAGATGGGAAGGATGGACCGGTTTATTAAATCTGCACAGGACGCAGAGGGAGGGGCTGGAGAAAAGCTGCAGTTGCACAGGTAGAGTCCAGAAGATTTAGGCTGTGGCTACGACAAGTGTGAATTCCCACGAGGATGAGGACAGAGTCCTGTTCTGGGGTCGAGAGGTCAGTGGTGGGAGTGGTCCAGGACGGTCCAGGCTGGGTGGCTCAGCAGTGAATGTGGAAAAAACCAGCTTGTGTTCTGAGGTGAACTTGGAGTCCGTGGTGTCCTGGGATCCTGGAAAGGCCCACATGCTCTTGGGCAGCGCAGTCCAGGTTTGGGGGCGTGTGGCTGCCCCTGTGTGAACTGTGCTGGGGCCGTGAGGCCACCTGCCGTCGGCGAGGCCAGCCTTGCTGTGCCCGAGCTCTGAGCCGTGCAGCGAGGAGGGGCGCCCGGGGAGCGTGCTGGGCCTGGCTGCTGCGGAGTCCCGTGGGGGCGCTGCGTCCCTCGTGCTGTGTTCTGGAGGTGTCCTGTCTTGGTTCCCGCCTATTTTTTCAAGCCCAGTTTCTAACCTCCTTTTGGTCCCATGAGCAACCTGCTTTCCTTCTAAGGGACTGGGGCCAGCTCAGTTTTCTGTAAACTGATTGAGGCTTTTCAGGCCCACAGTGTCTGTCACAAGTATTGAGCTCAGCTGTTGTAGGAGAGAAGCAGCCATAGATCAGGTGTAAGCAGGGGAGTGGGCTGTGTCCCAACAGCACTTGACCTGCACAAGCGTGTGGCCGTGCTTTGCGTGCCCCGGGTACCCTGAAGCTCTTGGGCCTCCTCTCTCTGACCCCTGGGTGGCTTGATGGGCTCCAGCTCTGGTGAGGGGAGGGGAGAGGCAGAACGAGGGAGAGGAGTGTCCACCGCTGCAGGTGGCCTGTCGCTCCTGGTCTCTGTTCACTCCTGAACTGCGTGCCTCACTGGAGACGGGGATAGACGAGAGCAGGGAAGGTAGACTGAAACCTTGTCAGCTCACGTTTTTCAAGTGTAGCGGCCCCAACCCTTTCTGAATAAAGCGTATTAACGTACCGTGGCCTGTGTCCTGCGGGGTGCCGTTGCCAACTGGACGCTGCTTGTTCATATCACTGTGACACAGTTTGCAGTCATTTTTCTTCTCTGTTCCGCTATGTAATCTGGACCTACCGTGGACAGCAGGGTGCGGGAGATCAAGGATGCTGAAATACAACAAGTTAAAGAGGAGGACAAAAACAGTTACTGCTCAGATTCACCCGGACACCCTTCCTAGCCCTTCAGCCCCATCCTCTGTAGCGTGTCTGCGTGTCCCCAGTACTTCAGGTGTCAGTGTTAAAAGGATGTGCAGTGACAGTTGTCTCATTTGGGATTTCATGTTTGGCACGAAGACTACACTTACCACCATGCTTCTTTTGTGGACAGGTGCTCACAAATAGCAAACGTTCTTTCTTATCTCATCATTTAAAAACAAACCCAGAAAATTATCTGAAAAAGACCTCTGATGTTTTTGAGCTCGTAGTGTGAGAATTCGAAACATCAAGCCGTAGGAGCAGTTCTTGCCTTTTAATCCTGATTTAAAAAAATATATATAAATATACATCTATCTTAAAATGAAACCTAAGATACTCATGAATGTTAGTTGATGTATGATTTTTTTCCTTCATAGATAATACAAGATAATTTGAATAAGGCATGTCGCTTGGTGCTTGGGAAAGTACAGAGTTTGGATCCAGAAGATGAGCCGTAAAGAGCTTGTTAGGTTTACTCTGTGATGCAGTCGCTAATAATATGCTCATTCAGTTGTTAGGTTTACTCTGTGATGCAGTCGCTAATAATATGCTCATTCAGTTGTTAGGTTTACTCTGTGATGCAGTCGTTAATAATATGCTCATTCAGTTGTTAGGTTTACTCTGTGATGCAGTCGTTAATAATATGCTCATTCAGTTTATTGACTTGTTTTTGGGAGGGGATATGCTGCTATTTATTTATTTATGTATTTGGCTGCATTGGGTCTTCGTTGCTGCACGCAGGTTTTCTCTATTTGCGGTGAGCAGGGGCTACTCTTTGTTGCGGTGCATGGGCTTCTTATTGCTATGGCTTCTCTTGTTGTGGAGCACAGGCTCTAGGTGCATGGGCTTAGTAGTTGTGGCACGTGGGCTGTAGAGTGCAGGCTCAGTAGTTGTGGCATGTGGGCTCAGTAGTTGTGGCTCTCGGGCTCTAGAGCACAGGCTCAGTAGTTGTGGCACACGGGCTCAGTAGTTGTGGCTCATGGGCTGTAGAGCGCAGGCTCAGTAGTTGTGGCTTGTGGGCCCAGTAGTTGTGGCTCGCGGGCTCTAGAGCGCAGGCTCAGTAGTTGTGGGTGCATGGGCTTAGTTGCTCCGTGGCATGTGGGATCTTCCTGGACCAGGGATCGAACCCGTGTCCCCTGCATTGGCAGGCGGATTCTTAACCACTGAGCCACCGGGGAAGTCCTAAAAATTTTAAATTAAAATTATTTCTACATGTTGTGCCCTTCTTGTTGGAAATGCAGAAACCTGGGATCCACTCTGGCCTCAGGAATCCACATGGCATTTTATCAGGAGCCCGGTTGATTCATGGGCACTAAAGTTTGAGAACTGTGTGTTCTATCATGTGATGATGGCAGAATAAGATCGATTTCCTAAGGAGGGTCCTGAGATTTTATGTGACTGTCCAGGGGCCCCATGCATCAGGAATGGCTGAGAAACTGAACGAACCTTTCGCTCTTTCACCTGAGACCCGAGGCAGCCCAGCACTGCGACAGTCCCCAGGCCATGCATCCAGCACAGCCGCGGAAGGCTGGGTCTGCAGCGCACGTGCACCACACTCGCAGCCTTACTTTTGTCTGGTCTCCGTCAGTTGTTCTCACTTCCACGCTGTTGTTTCACGGGGAGCTGCTGTGTTTGGCCGGGCTCATGACTGCACCAGTCGGGGGGGGTCTCTGGGGTTCCATTTCTTTCTCCTAATGCAGTGTGTATTTGCACCCTCAGTATTTGACATTCAAGGCTCCTTGTTAAATATTTTTTTCAAAGCTTTTCTTTAACTTTGTATCTATGGAAACAAGGTTAGAAATGCTTTCTAAATCCAAAATAATAATTCAGAATTATTCAATAATTCAGAATTATTCAAAAGAATAATTTTCCCAGTAAAGGGAACGGCTGAATCGGGCGAGCCACAGGCTGAGTGTGGACGCCTCACGTGTGGGAGCTGGAGGCCTCGGGAGCTCTCGCCCGGCTCCCTTTAGCAGCAGAGGAGCGGCTGGTGGGCTCGCCCGGTTCGCCACGCGCCGGCCCTGCTCCCGGGCGGGCCCGGCGGAGGACCCACCTGCGCGCGGGCACCCCGTGGGCCACGGAGCCGTCCCGGCTGTCCTGGCACTCGCCGCGGGGAGGTGGCCCTCAGGACCCACACCCGCAGGGGCCCCCTGGCCTGCAGGCACTGCGCCGGGCGGGCCTGCACCGCTCCCACTCGGGTCCAGTGGCTCACAGCTTGGCGCAGGCACGAACCTTCGCGTTCCAAGGCCGCACACACAGCTTCTAGGTTGCTGCTACTTAGACACGTAGAGACAAGAAGCGGCTCCCGGAAAAGGAGAAATGGTCCAAGTGAGTGGAGAACAAGCTGAGCATATGGCAAGTCAGTGCCAGAGCAAAGCCTGGAAAGCAGGCCAGCCCCGAGTCGCTGTCTGCCGTCGCCGCGCTTTCCTGGGCGCCGCCAGGTGGGGCGCTGCGCCCGCGCTGGTTCCCCCTGTTTCCTCTGGTTTCTTCAGCTTCTGCTTCGACACTTGCCTCAGGCCGGTGCCTCTGGGCCGGGGCTTCCGGTGCTCAGGTCGCAGGACGGGGTCTGCCACAACTTCCCTGAGTCCTGCCGGCTCTGAGTGGCCTCCCGTCCCTTCCTGTCGGGCTGGGGGCTGCTCCCGGGGCCAGGAGCAGAGCCGAGGCAGGGGTGTCGCCGTAGGGGAGGAGCGTGTGGCTGCAGGGGCTCTCCGAGTGGAGGGGTGAAGGCGGAGGTCTGGAAGTGCCGCTCCATCAGGTGAAAGTCCGGTGGCCGCACCCCTGCCTCTCTCTGCTCGGGTGACCTTGGTGAACACACACCCTCTTACCCGGAACAGCGCGCAGTAGTGGGGAAGAGCATCTTTGGGGCAGGGACAAACCAGGCTTTTGGCTATGGACATATTACTCACCTTTTTGGGTCCTGGTTTTCCTCATCTGTAACATGGGAATCAGTGCATTGCAGGGTTATCTAGGACTCGACAGTGTATGGAAGGCACAGGCCACAGTGTTCAACTGACAAGCTCAGGAGCACAACTGTACAAGGTAGTGAGAAGGTCGCTACATTGTATTGTTTACTTGGGACAAGTGACAAAGTAACGGAAAATCCACGTATGAGAAGACATGTTGTGGAAAATTGCCACTGGGAAAAGGATGACATACTTGTCATTAACGCATGCCATGCAGTCCTTGTGCCGCTGGATTTCGCTGTAGTTTTATTTGGCTGTGATACTAAACCATTGGCTTCGTAGCGTTATCAGCTCTCAGTTTTAGCAAGATTGGGTGAGACTACTCTTGGTTTCTGAGTCTTCCTCTACCTTGTAGAAGGTCCACAATCACGCTCTTGTTCTTGTGGTCCATCTGAGAGGGAAGCTATTTTATTTCTGGTGAGAGAATTCACTTTACATTCAGCTTTTTCTTACATTATTCAGTCACAAAACCTCTGTATTATGTTAGCGCATGTTTATGTCTGTCTCAGAACTTTTGCAGAAGCCCTGAGGGAGGGGAGTGAGTTCTTTTGATTCTGGTTTGTCAGGCGAGAAGACCAGACCCAGGTGGGTGAATGGCTCCACTGTGGCTGGTTGGAATGGAGGTGATGGAGTTGGCGGGGCTGGGGCCTCTGGCCCCTGCAGCAGAGTCCCACCTGCGGGGACCCCCAGGAGTGGAAGGGACAGGTTGGGGCAGGTGAGGGTGAGTCTCCGATCAACAGGGCGGTGGGGTCCGGCTCACATGAACTGTTTCCACCACAAAATACAAAACCCTTTCTGAATGCCTCTTGGGCGTGGTGGGGTATGAGAGGCAGAGCCAGCCCGGCTCCTCTCAGAAGAGCTGGATCCATTTTGATTCTGAAAAGGATGAGAAAAAAGAGGCACCAAGGTGGTGACACTGCACCTCTCAGTGTTCAAAGTAAAGAGGAAGAAGATTTAGAACTAAAAAAGCTCAGGAGTGTGTGTGTGTGTGTGTGTGCGCGCGTGCGTGCGTGCACGTGTGTGTGTGTGCACGCGCGTTTGTGTATGTGTGCGTGTGTGCGCACGTGTGTGTGCGTGTGCGTGCGCTCCTTGTCTTCACGGACAGTGTGCAGCACACCCTTAAGTGAGGAGTTCTAGTCTGACCACTGGGTCCCAGGAGATTCAGGGTAGATGGCCGGCTGTGGCTTTCTTCATGGATTTAACTCTTGCCTTCAGAGCGGCATCCGGACCCGAGACCATCCATGCACTTGACCTGAGGCAGCAGCGTGAGCGGTGACCGCCCAGGGTGAGGGGGCAGCGCCGACCTGGGGACGGGACTCTGTCCAAACCAAGCGCCGTCAGACAAATGTCTCTTTCTTTCTCTCTTGATGGTTTATGGCTGATATTTAAAATGAAATACGGTCTTTCTTAATTTTAGTGCAAATAACGACACAAGTAAATTAGCAGTCAAATTAGCATGTTGCCTGGCTGGGTGAGATGTGCACAGCATTTGCAGCTCTGGCCGTAAATAACTTGACATGCTGCCGGTGGCGGCCTCTCTGACGCATTTTCTCCGGCTCCCTGGGGTAGACCAAGCCAGGTGGACACTCTGATAGCACGCTCTTGTTCCCAGGTTGGGATTCAAGAGTGAATCGTGATGCACGTCCCATTCAGATCGCATCTCACTGTCAGCCGTGATTACAGCAGGACGGGGAGCGAATAAAGCATTTTCCTGATGCCTTTTCAAGCAGTGTCACCTGCCGCTTCCACGTGACAAGCACAGAGTTCTTACTGTGAGCGAGTCTCTGGCCTGAGCCGTGCGGCTGCCCTTGCCCCTCTGTCCTGTCTTCCTCTGAGGTCTCCTGCGATCGTCCTGGGTGGTAATGGAGAGCGGCCTCCCTCTGAGGGCCTGGGCCGTGGGAGAGGCGGCCCGAGCCCCGGGCTTCTCGCAAGGCCCTTGGCCGTTGCTTCTGGTCACCCAGCCGAGCGGGTCTCCCTCTGGGTGGATGAACAGAGCCTTAGCGGTTGGCTAACCTGGCCCTGATTTCAGTGATCGAGATGCTGAGACCAGAGGGGCCAGGTGACCTCCTTGAGGTCACTGCTTTGGGGGGAACCAGACTGGACTCAGTTTCCCCAAGTCTCCCTGTGCCAGGCTGTCTTGGGGGGGCATTCGCGCAGCTTCCCTCTTAGGGTGTTTTCCTCCTATCCCGCACTCGGCCTGGCTCTGGAAGGAGCGGGGAGTGGGACAGGAGGGCGCAGCTGCGAGAAGAGGGGAGCTGAACACGGGGGTCAGTTCACGGTGAAGGAGGCGATAAAGGTGTGCGTTGAAACTAGACTAAAGAAGGAAGCGCTGTTTCTCGTGAGGTTATGAGGTTTCAGGAGGATGGAACCTCTGCTCTGAGCTGAGGCCCAGGGCACTGTCCAGCTCGCCGCGGGTCTGCACCCTGGGCCTGCCTCTTAGGGCTTCTCCTCTGCAACGAGGGGACTGTAAGGTCCGGCTCTGACAGTTGTCACAAGGGCAGGGTGAGACTCCTTATTCTCGTGAATTTGGGCCGTTCCATCCTCTGTGAGACTCTCTTCCTTGGTTCTGGGACCGTATTTTGCATCCTCTGCGGATCCGGGTTCTGGGCCTTCCTCAGTCCGTATCTGTTTAAAGGAATGAGTGCTTCAGCTGTAGGATCTTAGAGCAGTTCCCTGATTGGAAACTTTACAGTGACCCTGGGGGTGAATCCCTTGTGATTAATTCCTCTATTTGTCATCCTCTTTCACTCATCTGTTTACTCTTGAGCACCTGCTGTTCTCCAGACACACGGGTAGCCATTCACGAAATGGTAGGGGATAAAAACATAAATTTATGAGGTTCCTCACCTTGAGAATCTCATAGTCAGAGAAGTTATGCCCTTAAGTTGACATCACAATACAATGTGGAGAGTCCTACAGCGGATGCCTGGACAGAACTAATTGGCCAGCCTAGTCAAGGGAGTTTCCAGGGGGTACTATCGACTTGGGTCTCAGTGGGTAAATAGGAGTTTGTCAGTTGGAGGAACAGGAGTGCAGGCATCACGCTTTGAAAGTAATGTGTTCTCTGCATCGCTGAAAGGTGCGGTGTGTTCAGGGTACACCTGGCGCTCGTTGGCTCACGGCCCTCCGCTGGGGCAGGTGTGCCCGAGGGGACCTTCCCGTGAGCGGCAGAGGGGGCGGCGCCCTGAGGACCACTCTGTTGTTCCCATTGTTCACACCCTCGCCTGACCGGGTCACCCCACTGGGGATGGATTTGCTCTTGTCCTTTCCCTGCGTCGCAGATGTACTTGAAGGCAGAGCAGGAGGCCCGCCTTCTGGGCCCTTCCCCTGCCCCCCGCTTGTGGGTGAACTTGTCTGGCGTCACGCTCGCTTCACGTTCTGGTCTCTTTATGGTGCGTGTGCCTCTCTCCTTCCTCTTTCCCATTCGTTGGCCACAAACGCAGGCTGCCTGTCCATTTCGGGCGTGCACGTAGCGGGTGTTAGGACGTTTGAGAGAGGGACTCAGGGGCGCTACCCGAACGATGATGTTCACAGAGCCCTGTGGGCCTGGCCGTGACGGGGAGCTTGCCACGAGGTGTCTGCCTGAAGGGCCCGCACCCGGTGCCCCCTCTGCCGCTCACGGGAAGGTCCCCTCGGGCACACGGCCCCTCCTCGTTGCCAGAAGGGACAGGATGACGGTGACCATCCTCCTGATGGAGAAGCTGCGCCTGCATTTATTCCCTCTCACTGACTCAAGCCAGGGGCACGTTGTTCTGGCTTCCAGATGATGCAGCAGCATCTCAAAAAGGCCAGACCCTCAGAGCCCGTGCAGGTCTGCACTGCTTCTCTGGGACGCAGGAGTCAGCAGATGCCACGGCCCCGAGGGCTGCATGGCTCCTCCTGAGGCTCTGACCCCTTTCTCCTTTGTGTTTCCTCCCCAGGCTGCTTACTCGAGGATGGCCTGTGCACACCCTCTGAGACCTGCGTGAACGGTAAGTGCTGGTGCCACCGGACACATGGCTGAGGGTGTGGGTTTGCCTCTGTCCCACCAGCCCACTGTGACTCCAAGCGTGGCTTTTCGCTGTGTGGAGCGAAGGTTCTGGGTGAGGCTGAGTTTGTTGATTCTTCCGAAGAGCGTCGTGGAGCTGAAGCTTCTCTGGACACTACTAGAAGGAGAGGAAATGGGAAATTAATGGAAGTAGACAGGTTCTTTCTGTGAACGTGTGTTTGTGTGTCCGTATCTTTATCTGTGCCTGTACCCCAGTATTTTAAGCTGATTCATGGGAAGCTGTTTGTTTGTATTTAAAAGTTACAGGTGACTGCTCAGACTAGTGTCAGTGAAAGTAGTTAAGGCTCCATGAACCCAGAATTCCGGAGTAGGGCTGCTTGATCTGGGGACTCTCAAGTTCTTCCCATCTCTCCTCTTCCGCAGCTTCATCCTTTCGGCCCCCTCTTTTCCTCTCTTATTAGGCGGAGGAGAAGACGTCTGGTGCTTTGTGTTTTCCGGTAGGGCTCGTAGCCCACAAGCGGGGACCTAAAATGTCAGAGCAGGGTGTCCTCCCAGGCCCGGGCTCTGGAGCCTTTGCTCAGAGGGGCTGCCCCTTAGAAGAAGACCCAGCGTCTTGTTTGATTGGCAGCAGATCCGGGCACTGCACACGTCGATCGTGGCCCAGCATGAGGCGGGCTTTCTTCTCCCTCACTGCCCGTCCCCGTCGTTAGATTATGGGTGTGTTTGGGGTGGATTTTTCCCTGCCTGGCCGGACACAGGCGCTCTGGCTCCACCCGGCTCTCTGCGCCACGCGGGGCTTGTGGGTGGACCCAACTTGGGAGGCCGTGCGGCCCTGGGACCCTTCTGTCCAGTGCAGTGAGGCCCTCGGGGTGAAGGGGCCTTTGCCTGACCTTCGCTGAGCTCACTGGTCTTTGCCAGGCCCACGGGGGACACTGTTGAGGGGCTGAAGGTCAAATACCAGGTGCGCCAGGCATTCCGGGGTGAGAAGGTCCTGGGTCGGAGAGCGCGGATTTCAGGGCTGGGAACAACTTTGTGCCTGTGTCCCGGCAGCTCGCGTGCCCTGGGGACGAACTGCTGACGGGCTGGATGGTTCGGTTTCGTGTCTTTGCTTGGGTGGGGGGGTTCTGTTCAATCATGACAAGCAGTGGCCTGGGCTGGGGTGTGGCCTCTGTGACCAGAGCTGTCCCGGTTTGCGACGCTGCAGGGCTGTCCGGCCTGAGCGCCTCGGGGTGCAACCTCGCGCGGCCGGGCCTCTCTCTGGGTCCCACTGTGGCTTCTTGCGACGGTACCTCCTGAAGCTTTTATTTGGAGGCAGCTTTAAATATAATTTTATTAAAAAAATATGTCATCTGCCCTGACTTGGTGAAGTTTGATTATAAAGGAAACAGGTGTGCCTGTTTAATTTAATTGGAGACCAGGGTGGCCCCAACAGGATAAAAGCTGTAGCTCTGTTCCCTCCCTTTGTCCTTGACGAAAAGCAGGCCTGGAAGTCACAGCTGTCCTCGGAGGCTTTCCTTCCCTGACCCCAGCTGGCCGCCCTGGCATGGAATTACATTAACATTATATAACGTAATAGCTTTGAGTTCTTTGGAAAAGGAAAGCAATTTAAATGGAAGTATAAACACACAGGCCTTGATTTATGGAGACAGGCAATATTTGATGTGTTCTCTAGTACAGTTGAGAGCCAGCTGTGAAATGGCAGCGTGGGGTGATAGGCAGTGACACAAAGTGGTGCTGTCCTGGATCTGTGCTCCCCACGAGCGACTGCACGAGTCACCCTGGCAGCAGGTGGGTGTGGGCCAGAGAGTGTGGCCCGGCAGCCAGGACACCACCCGGGGCCAGTGTGTGGAGTCCAGAGTGTTCTGCGGTCAGACTCGGTTCTTCTCTCTCTCTCTCCCCCCCCCTCCCTCTTCCCCCTCTCCCCCTCTCTCCCTCTCTCCCTCTCTCCCTCTCTTCTCCCCTCCCTTTTCTTGGGATACAGGTAGAAATATATGATCCTACTAACCTTATATATATTTTCAAAAAGCCCAACAGGCCTTGTCAAGCACAATTAAAATGCTTGCATGGAATAAGATACTTTATAAAGAAAAGTCAAAAGAAATAGACTCACCGCCTCACACCTATTATGATGGCTACTGTAAAGAAACAAAACCCAGAAAATTACACGCGTTGTCAAGCATGTGGGGAAATTGGGCCCCTTGTGCACTGTTGCTGCGAATGTAAAATGGTGCAGCTGCTGTGGAAAATACTATGGTGGTTCCTCAGACAATTAAAAACAAAGTTACAGTGTGATCCAGCAATTCCACTTCTGGGTATATACTCGAAAGAAAGGGAAACAGGGACTCAGAACAGATATTTGTGCCTCCAAGTTTACAGCAACGTTACTCACAGTAGCCAGGAAGCAACCCAACTGTCCACTGATGTGAATGGATAGACAAAGTGTAGCTCATCCACACACGGGAACATTATCCAGCCTGAAAAAGCAGGGACGTTCTGACACGTGTTACAACATGGGTGAACCTGGAGAGCACGATGCTGAGTGAAATAAACCAGTCACAAAAGGACAGATACTTAATGATTCCACTCATTTGAGGTCCCGAGAGGAGCAGATTAGTAGAGACAGGAAGTGGAATGGGTGGGGGGCACCAGGGGCTGGGAGGGGGGATGGGGAGTCGTGTTCAGTGGGGGCAGAGCTTCAGTTTGGGAAGATGAGAAAGTTCTCAAGGTGGATGGTGGCGATGCTGCATAGCAGTGTGGATGTACTTAATGCCACTGAGCTGTACACTTAACAGGGGTTACGATGGCACAGATTGTGTATAGTTTGCCACAGTTATAAAAAAGATACACAGATTGGGAAAACCATTAGCAACATGGCAGACCAAGGGTTTGGATTCTTAACTACAAAGAACTCTTACACATTATAAGAAAAAGGCAAAGAATTCCATAGGAAGGTGGGTGAAGATGTGAATATAGTAATTTACAGAAGAGGAAATTGTGAAAATATGTTAACCTTCAATAGTAATTAAGGAAATATAATTATAAACCACACCCATCAGATTGCCAACACTTAAAAGATGAATAACATCCAGTGCGGGTGAGAACACAGGGAAATGGGCACTGACGTGCTTAGATGGTCAGTATGTTTGGTGACGTTCTTTCAGAATGTAATCTGGCAATATTTACCGAATGAAAAATACGCTGATAATTTGATTTATTTTTGAGATTCACACATATAAAAGCAAAGGCATCCAACAGTATTTATAGTGGCAAAAACGCACGACAGCTGTAAATCCAGTGATGTGGGAATGGTTTATGGTAATGGTTTCATAAATTATGGTGGATCTATGGTATGGAATATTATAAAGATACTTAAAAATGTGTAAAATGTCTATTTTCTGACCAGGAAAATGTCCATTATATAGTAAGTAGAAAAAGTAAGTTGCAGAGCAGTGGTTATAATATGATGTAATTTTCTGGGAAAGCCCATCTATGTATCTGCATTTCCCCCTCCCTGTATGACCAGGAAGGAGGGTGTGAAGAGGACCACTGGTATCTTTTTGGGGAACTAGAGACAGTTTGGGGCGGGTGTGGATGAGGGGATCCCAGGAAAAAGGGTGTGAAGAGGACCATTGGTATCCTTTTGGGGAACTAGGGACAGTTTGGGGCGGGTGTGGATGGGGGGATCCCAGGAAGAAGGGTGTGAAGAGGACCACTGGTATCCTTTTGGGGAACTAGGGACAGTTTGGGGCGGGTGTGGATGAGGGGATCCCAGGAAGGAGGGTGTGAAGAGGACCACTGGTATCTTTTTGGGGAACTAGAGACAGTTTGGGGCGGGTGTGGATGAGGGGATCCCAGGAAGAAGGGTGTGAAGAGGACCACTGGTATCCTTTTGGGGAACTAGGGACAGTTTGGGGCGGGTGTGGATGGGGGGATCCCAGGAAGAAGGGTGTGAAGAGGACCACTGGTATCCTTTTGGGGAACTAGGGACAGTTTGGGGCGGGTGTGTATGGGGGATCCCAGGAAGAAGGGTGTGAAGAGGACCACTGGTATCTTTTTGGGGAACTAGGGACAGTTTGGAGCGGGTGTGGACGGGAGGATCATTAACTTACGTTTAAGTGCCTTTGCGTTGCTTCATTTACTAAAGCAATCGTGTTACTTTTGTAATAAAACTAATCTTATAAAGACATTTCAGAGTCTGATTTAGAAAGGCAGATCTTGGACTTCCCTGGTGGCGCAGTGGTTAAGAATCCGCCTGCCAATGCAGGGGACACGGGTTCGAGCCCTGGTCCAGGAAGATCCCACACGCCGTGGAGCAACTAAGCCCGTGCGCCACAACTTCTGTGCCTGTGCTCTAGAGCCCGTGCTCAGCAACAAGAGAAGCCACTGCAATGAGAAGCCGGCACACAGCAACGAAGAGTAGCCCCCGCTCACCGCAGCCAGAGAAAGCCCACGTGCAGCAACAAAGACCCCAACGCAGCCAAAAACAAATAAATAAGCTTGTAGAAAAAGAAAAGAAAGGCAGGTCTGGTTAAGGCCTGCTGCCTGGGGTGCTGACCTGTGCAGGCCAGGGCTCTAGCCAAGCCCCCAGCTCCCATGCAGAGGGCGGCCCTGGGGGAGGCCTAAGACCCCATTCTGGCCTCAGATGGAAGCTTCTTGGTGGAAATGTCTTGGGTGTCTGAGGTGGGTGGGCAGGAGGACAGATGGTAGCTGATGGTCTTCAGGTGGGGTTAACACTGGGTGGGCAACTGGACGAGAACCTGGGCACAAAACAGCCCCTAAGTCCAGCGATGAACACTAGTGGGGCCAGGGGTGGAGAAGCAAACGCTGGGGCTGGGGAGGGACCTCTAGGACGGCCGCCTCGCTCCCCTAAACAGCGTCCATCGCCACAGCAAGAGCCTCACTGGGCCCGGCTGGGCTGGCGGGCCTCCGGATCTGGACGAGGCCTGGGGTCAGGTCCCGGGCCACCCACTGCCTCTTTCTTGAGTTGGCCCTTCTGGGGTCTCAGAAATGCAGCTGCCGGTCCCCAGCAGCACAGGCCCCTGGGCCCCGAGCACGTGAAGGAACCATCCTCCCTCCTCCCTCCCTTTTTTCTTCTTTTCCTTCTAAAGCTTTCTTGAGGTCTGAAAGAAGCAGACCAAATCAGTATTTTTGTTGGAAGCTCTCAGAACATTTTTCTTTTTTTTTCATTTTTGTGTTTAGCGACCACAAGCTGGGTTTGTCAGCTGCTGGTTGTGATCTACTGGCGTACCCAGCATGCCCTGGCAAATTTGATAAACGGAGCTATTCTGTTTTATTGCACTGGAAAATATAGAATAATAAGATGCTTTAATTTGACAACTTGGAGACTATGAAAAAGTACAGTCAGTTTGAAAAAGAGATTAGGTAACAGCAATAAAATCAACACAGTATGAATCATGGGCCACCCGGAGAGCCTGAAAAGGCCCATGTGATCTAGACGTTCTGAGGCTGCTGGCTCTGTGCGGAGGGGCTGCCCCGAGGGTGGGCTCGGCATTCCGGCTCTTAAGGCCGATTTCCGGCGCTTAATGGGATTCCCATGGAATGGCTTTACAAACCCCACTTTGTGAAAGCCGTTTTCACCCCCTTCCAGGAAGATGATGCCCCTGTGTGGCTTCTGCTGTTCAGGTAATAAAAGCAGCACTGAGGAACGATCAGATTACTGGTTCTTCACTTGACGGTGACATCCTGATTGGGCTTCTAGACTCCAGGGAGGTAGAGGCTGATAATAGTTTTGTCTGGATAAGTCTCAGGTTCATGGCGCTTTGAATCTTGGATAAAGATGTTGAGGATCGTTTTATCAGCAAGATGTAGAGGCCAAGTCTGCGGGTTTTGATCTTCACCAGTGGACCATTCTCTTGCTTCTCTTGGGCTATTCCAATTCCTGAAGCATGCTCTTGGGAGTTCAGCCGCGGTGTTTGCAGGTCGGCCTCTGCTCAGGGCCCTGGGGGTGTGTCTGAGGAGGTCCCCGTGCTGGGCAATGAGGACCAGTGGCCAGTCAGCCCTCGTCTTGCCCGCTTTCCCACAGAAGCCCTCGCTGAGCTTGCTGTGGTGGAGACTACAGATGAGACCCATCACACGGCTGCAAAGGATCAGGAAGAAATTCAGGATTTGGATACTCTGAAGTTGGTCAGTTTGGGGGTAGCCCTAGTGCTTTCTGTGATCCACGTTGCTCTGGGCCCATTGAGCAGGATTTTCCTTGAAAACTTCCTGAATCCTGGGAGAGAAGTTGTGCCCATCTGTCTGTAGTTGGCCCAGATGGAGGGGCCGCCATTTGTAACCTGGGGGAGTTTTCAAGTATCCTGGGAGTCCATTTGTCTGCATCAGAGAAGCGATTCCTTTAAGGAAGCACAGTTCTCCTGCTGTGTCCTCGGCCATTCAGTCTTATATCCTCACTTCACTGTGTCCTCAGTTCTTGATGATGTCCTGCCCTTTCCGTGGAGGAGGGGCTTGGGGAAGATGGAGTGTCCTGGCCGCAGGAGAGCTTCGTGTGTGGAGGAGCCCCCTCCTGGGAGCGAACCCTGAGTGGTGCCACAGCCACTGCCCCATGAGCAGCTGCTTTTGCCACGACCACCCGGGTCCAGAGGGGAGTCTCAGTCCCTGCAGCAGAGCCACAGACTCTGCACGCACACCGAGCTGGCCCGGCTCACTGAGCTATGGGGATGTTGTCATCGCAGCACGGCTCAGCCTTGGCCAGCTGACCAGGGAGTGACCAGGTGGAGTGTTTTCCTGCCCTTGAGGTTTCCCCACCTTCCCCGAGGAGAAACGTGAACTTGCCCCCTGGGTGTGCGCGCGTCCCCACGCCTCTCCCGGGTGCTCACCCCGCGCTCTGGTGCCTCTGCTTTCTCCTTCCTGATTTCTTTAGTCATTTCCTCCCACTTCTCTTCTTTTAATAGAGACGGGCTCATATTAAAAAGTTTCAAAAGCCGAAAGAAAATATGAGGAAAGTAGAAGTCACTGCCCAGGGGAAGCCTCTGTGTCAATAGTTTAATGGAAGTGCTCCAGCCTTTTTTCCTGTGCAGATTTCTGCATAGTCGCCAGCATATTAAACCTACAGTTTTGTATCCTGAGCAGTCAGTAGTCTAAACCTGCATTTTCTGATGCTACGAATAACTGTTTGCAGACCTTCTCTTTAATATCTGCCTAATATTCAAATCATGTGGGTGTAACATAACTTTAAAGAGCATTTCCATGGATTTTAATATTGAGGATACATCCACTGTTGTTTAAATTAATATAAGTGTCATAGCAAAGAAGGGCTTTGTGCCTAAGGTTTTCAGTAGTAGTTTGCATTGGCTTCCTAGAATATATCCTCATACCCAGAGTACTGGGTCGTGGTCTGCGGGGCTTTGGCGGCTCGTGGCGTGTGCCGGCAACCCGGCTTCTATCACGCGGTCCTGATTTGTGCTCCCATGGCAGGCGTGAAAGCAAACATCTCACTTCTCAGCCGAAGCACGATCTTTTAAAACATCTTTGCAAATTTGATTTCCTTTTTTCTTTATGTATGGAGTAATTGATAATTAGACCTTCAGCATTTATTTTTAGGACATAACATCTGTTTTTTGACTGTCTCCCATTTCGAGTTATTGGCCATGGAATCAAATCTACTTTTAAAAAATTTGGAAACCTGCTTTCCTAACATTTAGTATACCTATGGGATTACACCTAAACAAACTCTCTTTTCTGTAATCTGTTCCAGGATGACTTAATCTCTTTCTCTCGAGTCACTTCTGGAACACTTACATTTGTTCTCTAATGGCCAGAATTATTTCAGTTTGCTCTTTAAAGTTGTCCTTTTCGTCTGTCGCCCTAGATCTAAGGGGCCCCTCATGCACCGCGACCCGCAGTCCTGCCAGCTCCCCCTCTGCAGTATCTTCTGATTCTCTGCGTTTCCTGCTCACAAGGACCCGTGCTGCTGCTTTGCTGCACTTCCCTCCTGACCAGTGGACCTGCCCCCAAGTCCCCTCCCCCTCCGTGCGTCCCACCCACTTCGACTGCGGTCCTCAGTGCCTCTCTTCCCACAGAGTCGCGTCTAGACCCCTAAGGCCAGTGCGAGCTTTTGAGGTCATTTGCCACGTGGCTGCCGCCGCCGGGTTACCTTTAAGGTGGCCTCCCTTCACCGGGTTGCCTTCCGCGCTGTTCTCGCGCTCCTTCCTTTCCCGGGCGTCTTCCCTCGTCCAGCCCCGCCCCCTCCTCCTGCGGTTCCTGCACCCGCTGATCTTTCCCTCCTGCTGTTCACCAGAACACCTACCTTGTCCTGCCACGGGTCTCAGTGCCTGGAGTTGTTTTCAAGGGTTTGTGTTTTAACTTCCCTTCTCGGTTGAAGTTTGTCGAGGAGTCTCGAAGTACTGCCTTTCCTCTGCTAGGGGTCTGCTATCATGCGCATGCAGAAAGTATTTACTGATTTCTGGACAGTTTGCATCCAGACACGGAGGCCTGTTGGAGATGAACGGTGGCGGTCCATTGAGTGAGGGGTCCTTTCCTGATCCATGCAGTTGCTGGGAGCACAGCACTTCCTCTTCAAGGACATGCCCTGGACCCACAGGGGGCGCTGGTCAGATGGCACCTGTCGTGGGGTTAGCGCACAGAGCACTCCTGCCCACCCACCCTACTCCTTGCCTCTCTCATGGGTTCCTGCCCAGCAGTGCCCACCTGCCGTGGCCCCTGTTGGCCTGGCCTTCTCGCTTTCTGCCCCCAGGTGCGACCTCCATCCTGGCCACGGACAGGCACGGCACATGGGCTACGTTGCTGTGCCGAGTCGGGCCCTCACTCGGATTCTCTGCTGGTTGGGGTGACGCACAGGACTTGCGCTCGTCCCGGAAAAGGCATTTCTGGAACCTGCTTGAGGGCCTGCCTGCCTCCCGGGACCAGACCCTAACACGGGTGTGAGCATGGGTCCTGCCGGCTGCGGATGGGGAAGCAGAGGAGGAGGGGCTTGGAGAAGCTGGCCAAGTGCGGCTGGACGCGGCGGTTGGCAGGGGAGACGGGGGGGCCCTCCTCTCCCCCATCCCGCGCTGCAGGGTCCGCCTCTGCCCTCAACAGCCCTCCTGTACCCCCTGCTCCAGCGTTGGATTCCGTTTTACACGTCTGTTGAGCTCTAAGGAGAGAAAGTAGGGTTCCCCATCCAAGCTCAGTTTGTCCCGCTGGAGGGTTTTCATGTGACACGTGACGCCAAGGCGAGTCCTCTGCAAGCAGCATCTGAATGCAGCTGCATCCACACCTGCTGCGTGGACCAGGCTGCTGCCCACCTGTGATAGGAGGGGCAGCACCAGGTGGGGCTAACCCGCCCTCCTTCTCATACAGCCTCGAGGGTTCTGGGTGGAGAGCGTAGAGCCGTTCTGGCCGTCCACAGGCGTCCCTGGTGATGGGGAAGAAATGAGGGGACGCCCACATCCGGGTCGGTGCGTTTGAGAACCAGAGCTGTGGAACGAGGGGCTGTGCGCCTGTAAAAGTCTGTCCAGAGCCCTTGACACTTACAGAAGGGGCGCATTACTGAGGGCAAAGATGTTTGTCTGTTTTAGTTTTGCTTTAATGGAGAGTTTGGCGCCTTCTCCTGAGTCAACAACATGCTTACTTATGTGTGTTGGTTTAAAGCTGAATAGCTGTTCGGAGGGTAGAAAATGGGAACCAAATATGTATTACCCATAAAATGTAAATGGCGATGGTTTCCAGAACTTTCTAGTGTACCAGTTTTTGCAGAGACATACTGTCAGGTAGTAAAGCACTCCCAGAGTCCTTAAGAAGGATTACCATGCTGTGAAGCTTATTTAAAACAAAGCTTATGAGAAATAAAATTGTGTCTTTTGTCATTTTCTAGCGGACATACCCCATTTAATTGAATGTTAGTGACAACGCCAAAAATCTCCTCTTCCAGGAAGTCTTCCTGGTTGATTTAGAACCCCCTCCTTCTCTGCCCTGAGCAAGGTGCATGTGTGCACCTCCCTCACCACAAGCTCCAAGGTTGGGGCCCAGCGTGTCACCTGACTCACGGGCGTCGTCTGTGGCAGTTGGCAGAAGGAAGGAGATTGTTGGAGATCAAGGAGGAAATGGCAAAGTCTAATTCTGCATTGAGTTACAGCGTGTAAATTCTCACTGCTTATCTTCACATCTGTTGAGTGGATTTTTAAAAATAAAGACTTTCTTTTTCCTAATTATAACTTACAAAATCTGGAAATAAAGAAAAGAATAAAGGACACAATAAAAATTTCCCTGAAGATAACACCACAGCTCCATTCTGTTTCTTCCACGTAAGCAATTCTCTTATCTCTTTCTCAAGTTTTCACACCGCGTGTGGTGTGTGCACACAGGACAGTGGGCAGCGGTCAGCACTCGGCTCCCTTGAGAAGCAGAGCATCATTGTTACTCCTGAGCCCACTTCTGCGTTATTGTGATGATAGAAGATGGCAGCAAAGTCTCATTGTATAAAAAAGGAAAACGTTAGTTCCTGCAGTATTTACCTGCTTTTCTCTTTTTGGCTTATCGTGTATTGATTCAAAGTGGATTATACTGATAATACTTGGATACATTCTCATTAAAAATGAGCAGTTTGGAAATACATAGAATAAAAAGTGAAGTGTTTTCTCCACACCCCCGCGTCCACCGCATCTCAGCCCACCGAGAGGCAACGGCTTTTACCAGTTGCTGTGCGCCCTGCCAGCCTGTTTCCTGTGTATGCTGACGTGGAACGTGCCCGGCGTTTCCTCAGGAAAACGGTCTAGCAGGGAGCATGTCTGAACGGTCTCACCACCTTTGTTCTGTGCTGTGATGGGAGCATCTGTGTCATCCGAGGCTGCTCTGTGGGCAGGACCACGGCCCCAGCTGCAGCCCCGGAGCCCAGAGGTGTGGGACTGCATCCCTCGGCGTGGCCGGGAGGCTTGTTCCGCTCCCAAATCCCAATTAATCAAAACTCAGAGGGAATGGGAATTAATTACTGAGTTAAATGGTGTGAAGCGGAGTTTAATTTGGCATGTTAACAGGAAAAGAAATGCAATTTTGAGCCTCACGTGAATGACTGGAGATGCGTTAAAATTGATTCTGCGCATTTGCGTGCCCGCCGCACGCACACGCGTGCTCAGAGCGCGGGCACGGCCGTAGGCGCCCAGGGCTCCGAAGAGCCCTTTGCGCCTGTCCCCCAGGCTGGGCTCCTGCAGGGGAGGCGGGAGGGGCAGGACCCGGCTCCTCTCTCCTCCTCTTACCTCCTTGCCGCTCGGGAAGCAGGAAGCTGCACCCGGAAGTGACCCGCTTTCCTTCCTCTCAGCTCCGGGGCGGTCGGCAGGTCGCCAGGCAGCCCCTCCCGCTTAGCGGCTCTGGGCCCTGAATTTCCAGGAAGATACGGGCTGCTTCTTCCGGCACCTGGGCTGGCAGTTATCGGGGGATTAAAAGACATTCATACGTCGGAAGCTGAGGACTCTGCTTCTTTGCGTCTTCATGGGGTGCCGCGTCAGCATCGTCGATGCGACCCTAATGTGTCGTATCTGGTGTGGCTTTGTAACTACTGTAATCAATACTGGGAAACGACGGGGGTGTTTTATTCTGAATAAACAGCGAGAGGGTACACGTGAAAGTGTAGTTTCAGGCCTAGCCGTCTGTGGTCTTCCCTTGAGCCAGGGCGTTAAGGAAGCAAAGTCCTGGGGGTTCGTCCCTGCACAGCGTGGCTCTGAGCGTGCCTATCCCCGCACCTCTTCCCCAGCAGACTGCCCGACGAGCCTCGCTTAGCCCGTCCCGGGGCGCCCACCGCCAGACTCGGTTAGGCTCAACTGAGTGCACCCCACCCCTTGGAATTTCAGGGTAACGGTCCAAGGCCCCGTGCCCTGTCCCCTGCTCCCAGGGCACAGAGGTGACCTGCTGCAGTTCCCAGTTGCCCGGTCATCGTGCGTCCACAGGGAACAGTTAAACTGTCCCACTGGGGGCCTTCGCCTCGCCAGGCCTCTCCAGGACGTCCTCCGCCAGGCCTCATCCTCCAGCCACGCAGCCCGTCCTACCGCCACAGCCCCGCTGCCGCCTTGCCCACCCGTCCTCAGGTGTCGCCCTGCCGGGGGTCTTCACCTCCACCTGGTGGGCCCTCCCCCGCCCCAAGGAGGAATTAACAAGAATGTGAGGCGGTGTCTCCATCTCACAGGTGGGCCACCGGCTTTGAGGACAGTGCCCCGGCTGGGGATGTGCGTGTGTATGGAGACGCTCTTGAAATACTGTTTCCCCTTTTGTCCCTGTTTCTAGATTGATTTACCAATTACTCGAATTAACCCTTCAAAATCTCTAACTGCGAAGACAGTAGAGGATAAGGAGTTATCTAGTAGATGAAGCCTATTTTCGGGTTTTCTGTTATATCCAAACCAGAGCTGTTGAGAGCTTTCTCTGGGGGAAAGTTAACTCGAAGGGCCAGTTATGGACAGTGTCTCCTACAGGGTCCAGGGTCCATGGATCCGCCGGTGATCTCGGTGTGTAATAGCTTCCTGATGAATGAGCAGATTCCGTGTGTGGAGTCCAGAGGCCCTGTGCCTCTTCCCCTGGGATGAACGGCCAGCTGCCAGTGGGCAGCACTGCCTGCTGTGCAGGTGGGCGGGGGCTGCGGGGGTGAGAACCCGCATCCACACCCCGGTAGCCGCGCTCACCAGGGCTTTCTTTCTGGCCTGAGTCTCTGCTGATTTGTTTATGCTGCGGTTTGGGTTGGGGTCTTGTAAGCACTGGATCTTGTGTCTGCCTAAGAATGTCAGCAATGTGAAGAGGAGCGCTATTGTACAGGAGCATCTGGGGCCTGGGTGGAGTGAGTTCAGCCAAGCAGATTGTATCAGAGCCAAGAAGTGTCACTATTTGAGGTTTATGTTGGACTGGTATTTGCTCTGCAGTTTGTTTCTTTTCCTTTCAAGTGCCTAAAACATTTGGTTTTTAAGATATTTATGGCAACCTGTTTTTTCCTACATTAATATTTAAAACAATATTTTTTTTTCAGTTTATCATTATCAACTGTTAGACAGTTGGATGGTCTGAGCTGTCTTTGGAAGCCAAGATTGGAGTTTTAATTAGCTCATTTCAAACCACCCTAGATCTCCTGAGCCTACGACCGTGCCCTTCTCTGGAGCCCTGCGTCTGGGGATGCATTTTTGCACTTTAGGAAGCATCCCCTGCTGGGAGCTGGGAACCCTTTCCTCTCCCCCGCCCGGTCCAGTTGCCACGGCGATTATAAACGTGTCGCCAGCGGGGGCAGGGCTGCAGCAGTGTGGTCCAGTCTGCAGGGTGTGGCCTTCTCCCAGCGGCAGCAGCCCCTGCTGGGGCGCAGACCCCGTGGTCGCATTCGCCCTGTCTGCTCTGGGGCGGGATCGGCCCGCCTCCACGGAGCTGTCCCAGGAGTGGGCTCGCGCCTCCCGGCCCTGGGGACGCCCACCCTGTGAAACAGCTTTTTACAGACACAGTTTCTTCAGAGGACGGACGTGGGTTTGTGGCAGGAAGGGTTTTAAAGTTTTAATGTATTTCGTGGCTGCCCCTTCTCTGTTAGTAGGACTCTGAGTCTAGAATTGCTGCGATCTTGAGAGAAATGTGCTACGTCCTCGTTCAGTTTTGGTTCACTTTGCTGGAGGCGTTGGAAGAGATTGGGAGCTGGCGTTGGGGGTCACGAGCTGTTGATGTTTTCAGCCGCGACCAGAGGCTAGATGAGGGGCGTGTGCCAGTGGTCACGCCACTGTGAAAAGCACAGGACTATTTTTAAAGCAAAATTTTATACTAAACTTGAGTTCTAGAGATGATATATTTAAAAAAACTTTTCTTTTTCTTCTTTGATCTCTAGGTAACCATGTGGGAATTTCAGTGTTTCAGCCAGTGGTGTGTTGGTAAATGTTCAACAACCAGCTCTGGCCGGGGGTGTGTTGATTTGCAGTCAGTTTCCATGGTCTAAATGGTGCCCCTGGGCTGATTTCCACCCAGCCGGCTCCACCACAGGGGCGTTGGGCAGACACACGACGGTCAGCTGTCAGCAGCCGGGGCCATCCCAGGGTGAGCCTCTGTTTCAGAGGTGCCGTCTGCCCGTCCTGGGACCCTTGGGCACACAGGTTCCGCAGGGGTGGGTCTGTTGAGTGTCAGCTGACGGCTGGGTGATGGCAGAGGTCTCCAACGCAGGGGTGATTTTCACGAGGTCAGGCTTGGCGTGGGGTTGTTTTGAAACATGCCCTGGTCTGTTCCCCGGGCTCAGAGCTTGTGAGGGAGTCCAAGAGGGTTAATGCCCCGCACGTCTCTTCTGTAACTGAAACAGGGTTATGTGATAGCAGTGTGTTTGCATCGGGTTATGTACTTTTCTGAGTGTTTTCACACGTTATCTTCTTGGATTTCTGCAACATTCCTGAGCGATTCTTTTCTCCTGAGATAATTTCGTTCTCATTTAACAGGTGGTAAACTTGGTCACTTAGATGTTAAATTGGGTGAACGCGGCAGAATCTAGACCCGGGGGTGCCCCACTGTTCCTCCAACTGAATCATCATTTGCTTCCCACAGCTGCACAGAAGCACGGGGGGATCACCATCATGGGCCTTCAAGGGGCAAGTTCTCGATTTGCTACTTGTGAACCCTTCATGATGTCGGCAAAAGTGAGGAAATGGTCGTTTATGGTGAGATGGGTGTTGAAGTGAGAATAACCGCGTCGCGAGCACCTTTGCAGGAGCCGAGCGGGGGCTGGTGGTACCAGCTGGGCAAGCTGGTGACTGGTGTTGTCTTTTTGCTCTGAAACCAGATTCCGGTGATAGAATGAGCCAGGAGCCTCGCGCTCGCCCAGACCCTGGAGAAACCCTGGGCCAGGGAACCCATCAGCTGGGAGGGTCTTGGTTGCTTTCACTTTCATGAATAAGAGAAAACGATCTGCGGAGGGGCCTCCCCTTGATTCATTTGGCTCGAAATCAGTTTTGTTAACGGGGTTTTAAACTTGTTCTCAGAATTGGAAGAAATCCCAGAGACTGGAAACTGGTGATGCTGCGTGGGTGAGACTCTGTGGAAATCAGGCTGTGGCCGGCCTGTGGGCTTTATTAGGAGGGCGGGGGCGGGAGAGGGAGAGGGAGAGGGAGGCTGGCCCTGTGGCCAAGGAGAAGGTTCTTCTTTCATCTCCAAGGAGGAGGTTCACCGGCTCAGTCACCTTCCACCGTGGGGTGGGGGAGGACTCTTCCTCAGCTCCCTGCTGTGAGGTTTGACAGGAGGACCCTTTGCTTTCCTGTTTTCTTCCTCCATCTTGGAAAAAAAATAACAGCTCTGATTTTTGCTTAGAATAGAACTGATCCTCTGAGAGTGCTTGGAGAGAAGGAGGGGGAAAGCGTGATTGCCTGAAGGGCTCTCAGTGGTGGGATCGGTCTGGACAGACCTCAGGCTCCCCAGACCTCCCACTGCTCTGGGTCTGTAACAGTCAGGCCAGCTCAAGGTCAAGAATCCAGTGTTTTGAGCAGCGTAACGTGGTGAAGAGATTGGAAGTAGTACAAGATTAATGGATGCGTTAGAATAGTGATTACCCGGGCTGTGGTCCAGATGTGCACTGGCTTTATCAAGATGACCAGGGTTTTAAGTCCTTGAGGGGCCAATCTGACAGAGTTGGGGCGGGGGTCTGGTCACCAGGCAGGTCCTGGCCCCTCCCTGCAGTGTTGCGTTGTCCTCAAGAAGTCCCTGGCTGCCTGGTGGGCTCACCTGAGGATGGAGCAGACCCTCCCCACCCCCATGCCTTCTCTGCCCACCACCAACATGCAGCTCACCCCTTCCTTAAATTCTGTGTGATGCACGAAAATCCACCGAGATGCGCACTCAGGGTTGTGTGTCTCCCTCTCTGTACGCTACACCCCAAGTAACGTGGGGTCCTGAGCTTCTCTCCACCTGGGCCGTCCGCACCGCCCTTCACCTCGGCCCTCTCTGGCCCACACCTCCCGCCTCAGACGTTTGTTCTTCTGTTGCTGAGTCCTGTTCTGTCGATGAGTGGGCCGTGTTTGGGGTGTTTCCAGTGTTTGGCTGTCATAGGAAGGCTGCTGTGAACACCCTGTGTGGGCCTTTGGGGGTGGAGGAGGAGGTAGGGCTTGTCTTGGGGTACCTGCCTGGGGAGTTCCCCTGAGTCTGGTTACCTGAGATTCTGGTAAGATGCAGAAATGTAAGAAATAAAAATAAAGAAATGAAAGGCAGATTATCACACATGCCACTAGGAAAACACACAGTTGGGAAAACACACAATAGGATTGCCTATTGGTCGGTCTTAGTTCTTCAGCAAAGTGGAATAAATTTTATGTTCCCAGTTGTTGAAATGAAACACCATGACCTTATTTGATTATAACCTATGTCCAAATGGAATTCTTCCATCTCTACTTTATTACTTTCCAATATGTCAGACCTTGTTATGATGGTAGGAAAAATCCCCGTTCCTTATGTTTTCCTTTGGCTAGACTTTCTCACTTGCCGAGTGGCCTGAACAAATCCTATATGGCAGCTGACCTGGTAGGATTCTCTTGTTCTTATTTGTTTCAGTGAACAGAAATGCACCCGAGCATGATCAAGACCCCCGTGGGTCGTGGGGCAGGGGCGGGGGCCAGTCGTCAGCCTCACCTGTCTGGAGCCCAAGTCATCAGAGCCCTGTCTTTAGTCTGATTGGCTCTGCCTCTGTGGACTTCAACCACCAAGTCACGGTTCTCCTTCTGGCCCAGGCAGGTTGGGGGCTGGGGAGTCTTGAGTTGCTTAACACCCGTTGTCTCAGCAGGGTGGTGGGCTCTTCTCTGCCACAAACAAAGGTGCAGCAACAGTTTGTATTTTGTTTCTTCACTCTTTAAAAGGAATCACAAACAAAACAACTAGACCCAAACTTCACGCGTTTTGGGTCTGCTCACTGTGGATTAATGTTTTCATTTTCTTAATCTGAAAGCCTGGTGCCGTTGGTTCATCTGGCACGTGTGCGTGTGCACCGCCATGGACACAGTGTGGCCATGATATCTGAAGCACGAGCATGTCGGACTGAAAGTCAGAAAACTCAGGGCCAGTCTAGGCTCTACCAACAGACATTTCCTTGACCTTCTACTTAAGTGAATTCTCCGTGGAAGGAGCCAGTTTTCTCACCTGTAAAGTGGGGAGTTTGGCTACATCAGGGGTTACAAACCGTGGCTGCCCATTAGAAACACCTGGAAGCTTTTAAACAACTGATGGCCAGACATCGTCTGGCAGAGTCGAATCAGAATTGGGGAGGGGGTGGTCGGCATCAGTGTTCTTTCTTTTTCTTCTTTTCTTCTTTTTTGTAAGCTCCCTGAAGTGATTCTAATGCACAGTCATAGTTGAGAACCTCGGGGCCAGATGATTTCTAAGAAACCTTCCAACCCTAAAAATTCCATGACATCTACACTGAAATGCCAGCTGTGCTTTGTGCAACAGAGCCAGAGGTATGGAGGGGGGTTCAGTCTCCTCATTATCGCTTGTATGGCTTGTTAGAAAGAACATCGTTAGCATAGAATGTATTCCTCTGTGGACATGCAAATCAGTGCAAATGACTGATCTGCCATTTAAGAAATCGCAGATTGCAGCACAAAACTGTCTTAGGTAAGTAGCCCTAGTCCAATTAGTTGACAGTATTCTGTACTTCGTTATTAAGGAGATTTGCCAAAACACAGAAGACTGTAAAAATGCTACAAAATATTATTAATACCTGCACAGTGTTTTACAGTTTATGGGAGACTTCATACTTTATTTCACTTGAGCCACAACATTCCAGTTGTACCCTAGACTGACTACTTGTATGGCTGTTTGGTCAGGTAGAAATAGGGTAGGTTGTCAAGGAAAGCAGGGATGTAGACAGTTGGCAACAACTCAGTACAACCCAACCCAACAAGGCCAGATCTGGGAGGGGGGCTACCAGGTCTTTGGCAGTAGAATTACCTAAGTTTTGGAGGCCAGTGACTTACACATATGCTATGTAAAGTGAGGGGGTGAATTCTGTGTTTGCCTTAAGTGCGTCCTTTTTGTTGCTGCACAGATGCAGATGCATCATCATGCAACAGAAAGACCGCCGGGCGAGAGGGCAGGGGATCTGGGTTCAAGATCTGAAAGCAGGTCCCCAGGTGAGCAGCTTAGCACATGTGACCCTGGGAGCTCTATGCTGTAGACTCAGGAAGTCAGAGACCATGTGCCCAAGTCCGGCAAGCGCCTGGCGTGTGACTGGGTCTTGGCAGGCAGCTGCTGGAGGCCATATATTTAGGGCAGCGTCTGGCGTGTGGCATCTGTCACCAGGCTGGATGCTGGTTATGGGTATGGCTTACGGTCTGTCCGCCCCTGGAATGTGAGCTGCATGGGCAGGGTCTTGACTGTCTGGCTAATTGATGTTTCTGGGCATCTACAACAGCGCCCACTGCAGGGCTGGCCGAAGCAGAGGTCAGTGTTTACTTTGTGTTTATGGGACATGGTGCCTTTAACTCCCCCTCAGTTAACTTTATCAAAGCAATGTATATACGTAGTTTCGAACAGTCAATTAACACGAGGTTCCAATAAAAGCAGAACAACCCCCCGCCGCCCCCCCCCCCCCCCCCGGCTGCCTGTCTGGGTAGCATTTCCCACAGGAGCATCGCCTGGCCGTCCAGTCTGAGGTCCGGCGGTTGCCTGTGTGTATTCACGTTGGGCACTTCCACCCTCGGTCACCGTGGTCCCCTGGTCCTTCTCTTGTTCCTGTTGTAACAGAGCAGGACCCTATGGGGCCTTCCCAGGACAGACCCCCCATGTCCTCTGCCTGCCTTTTGTCTGTAGGAAAACTTTAAAGAATAAATTTAATCAGAGAAGTCAGAAAATGCAGAAGCAAAGGAAAACAGTGAAACAAGCAAAATAATAATAGTTTAGTCGTTGAAGTCAAAGCCCTTCAGCTCCTCCTCAGGGCCGCACATCGTATTCTGAGCCACGTCCTGTGAGCTGCTTTGTAGATCCTGAAGCGCCCCCACTAGGTTCACTACGTGACGACCAGACGTAGCCATGACACAAGCTGCCACAAGTCTGAGAACTGGCCTCGAAGAAACAGCAGCGAACTGCCCTGGACCTGAAGCCTAACTGTATTAAAACAATCGAGACGACGCCGGTCGGACCGTTGCACGAGCAGTTTCAAGGTGGCTGTGGGAGCTGTCGGAGCTGCCCTGCCGTGTGTCCCAGCAGCGGGGCGGGGTGGACAGGCTGCAGGCATCCCGCGAGGTGGGGGATGGAGCCAGAAAATCGGCCCCCCACCCCGGAGGTGGGAGATTCCTCTTGTAATTCCTCCCCGACTCCTCGAGGGTCGCGCACGGGCTTCTTGGGATCAGGCTGAGCCCCTGTGGGGCGGCGGACGTGCGGGGGTCTCCGAGCGGCTCTGCCCCACCGAGGGCGCGCGGCTCTCGGCTCCCTGGCAGGGCGCCTGGCCGGGCGGGCTGCGGGGCTCCGCGCTCCTTCCTTGGGGCGGTTTGCGCAGTGCGCGGTGGGGAGCGTTTCGGGCCGGACTGCTCTCTCTCCGATTCTCGGGGTCCCAGCGGGCCGAGGGGCCTCACGCTGCTGGGAGTGCCCAGGCCCTGGACGGCCAGGTGTCCTCCGGCCCCACTGCCGGGCCCTCTCCTTAGGTCTCAGAGCTGCTGCCCCGGGTAGCAGGAGCGAGTACCGCCCTGCGTGCAGCCCGTGGGCAAAGCCAGCTGCTGGGGCACCGCTCGTGGGGAGCCCTGCGTGCAGACAGGGTGACCCTCCCCCCAACCACGCTTGGCCGAGCGGGCAGGAGGCGGTCCCCGCATGACCTGCCTGAGCGTCCCAGAAAACGGAATGGAGCCGTCCATTCCCACATCCACACAGCGGTGCCCTCAGATCCTGGTTATCCAGGGCGCGGAGAACCCCCAAGGCGTAACGCAGCGTTATCAAACGTTTAAGTGTCAGTGCTTCATAGCACCTCATAAAATGTAAGTTAATCTTCTAAGCATTGGCACTGACAGTGAGGATGGCGTGGGAAAAGGCTGGGTACTTGAGTAGAGATGGGATCCAGCCAAACTCGATGAAAAGTTTCCACAGGTATTCCTCTGGGCAGAAGTAGGTGATAAAAAGCATAATACAGACTAATAATTATTAAAAGTCATTCAAGAGTGATTTTTCTTCTGCACAATCCTGTTCTCAATTTTAACTGATTCCCTTAAGATCAAAGTTTTAAAAAATGTACTTTGGTTTTCTCCTTCATTTCCTTTATCCCACCACAGGGCCCCTCTCCAGTCGCGGGTAGAGGCGGTCAGTCTGCCCTGCAGGGTGAGGCCTTGCTCCCTGGGGCCCTGTGCCTGCTGGGCGGGGGTCACAGCGAGTCCCTGAGGGCTTCGGTGTTGGCACAGTGGCGTGTAGGCATTGCTTATTTTAAGCGAAAGGTGCTGACTGGTAAGGCCCAAAGCGCAGAGTTTTATGGAGGTTTTATTTATTTCCTATTCTGAAAGCACTATTCTTCATTAAAGAAAACTTGGGAAGAAGACGAGCCCGTGGTCCTGTCACCTGAGACAACTTAGTTTTGATCTCTTTTTTTCTGTGTTTTTCCTGCATTTGGACACGTTTTGTGCATTTATAAACATATTGTTACTATAATTCTCTCTTGAATTTATACAATACATATTTTCTATCTAATTCACTCTCTTCCTAAATATAACCTTTAAAAGAGTAATAGTTTTGGGTCCTAAAATTAATATCAAAATCACAATCCCTCTTTACTACTGCTTAGGAAATCCGTTTGTTCATTAGTTCATTCACTCACCGTTTTGTGAAGGGACATTCATTTATGAGTGTCAGTGCCAGAAACTGACTGGAGCTGGGGTTTCACAACACCCCAAGCATGCAAGGATGTGGGAAGGCAGACATTTGAATAATGGTAATGGGAAAACACCCTCCCATCCCAAAGATGGAGCATCTAACCCCACCTCATGGTGGGAGAACAGGAAGGTCCAGGCTCACAGGTTTAAGGATGAGTAGCATTGTGGAGAGAGAGAAAAAATTCTAGGCAAGAGTTACTAAGTTTTTACAGCTGGTTTAAATGTCACCTTTTCTCTGAATCTTCCATGATCTTTCATAGTGGTTGTTTGTATCCGTTTTCCTCCCCTACCCCCGGGGAAGGGAAGTTTTTGTATCACCCGTGACCCAGTGCTGGCACATGTGAAGCGTCAGTGTGTTTAGTCCATTTGGCGACACTGACCATCTCCACTTACGCAGCTTGAGGAGAAGGGAGGCTTTCCCATGGGCTCAGCTGCTGTCCAAACGGACCTGCATCTCCGGGAGGGCTGTGTGTGGTACCACTGCCCGCCCATCCATATATGTGTGCGTACGCATGGGGGGCTTTGCCTTAAGAAGTCTGTTTTAGAAGAAATGAACAGTAGAGAGCAAGTTATTACAGTGACATTGTTTATAAAAATACCATCTTTCTATCCAACTTCCAAAACATTGATAAATCCAGTGGTAATTAAACAGCTTTGGAGCATAGCACACAGAAAACCTTCAAATTCTCTATTACAAAACAGCGTTGATACAAAAAAACTGTAAAAGATAGCCCACAGTCAAAAAGATCATAGTACAGGTACCGCTCAAAGGGTCCTGTACACACCCTAAATACAGTATTACTAACGTAAAGATCATAGTACAGGTACCGCTCAAAGGGTCCTGTACACACCCTAAATACAGTATTACTAACGTAAAGATCATAGTACAGCTACCGCTCAAAGGGTCCTGTACACACCCTAAATACAGTATTACTAACGTAAAGATCATAGTACAGGTACCGCTCAAAGGGTCCTGTACACACCCTAAATACAGTATTACTAACGTAAAGATCATAGTACAGCTACCGCTCAAAGGGTCCTGTACACACCCTAAATACAGTATTACTAACGTAAAGATCATAGTACAGCTACCGCTCAAAGGGTCCTGTACACACCCTAAATACAGTATTACTAACGTAAAGATCATAGTACAGGTACCGCTCAAAGGGTCCTGTACACACCCTAAATACAGTATTACTAACGTAAAGATCATAGCACAGTACCACTCAAAGAGTCTTATACACATCCTAAATAAAGTATTACTAACATAAAGATCATAGCACAGTACCACTCAAAGAGTCTTTAAATAAACTATGACTAACATAAAAATCACAGTACAGTACCACTCAAAGAATCTTATACACATCCTAAATAAAATATTACTAACATAAAGATCATAGTACAGTACCACTCAAAGAGTCCTGTACACATCCTAAATAAAGTATTACTAACATAAAGATCATAGGACAGTACCACTCAAAGAGTCCTGTACACATCCTAAATAAAGTATTACTAACATAAAGATCATAGGACAGTACCGCTCAAAGAGTCCTGTACACACCCTAAATACAGTATTACTAACATAAAAATCATAGCACAGTACCACTCAAAGAGTCTTTAAATAAACTATGACTAACATAAAGATCATAGTACAGTACCACTCAAAGAGTCCTGTACACATCCTAACTAAAGTATTACTAACATAAAGATCATAGGACAGTACCACTCAAAGAGTCCTGTACACATCCTAAATAAAGTATTACTAACATAAAAATCATAGCACAGTACCACTCAAAGAGTCTTATACACACCTAAATAAAGTATTACTAACATAAAGATCATAGGACAGTACCACTCAAAGAGTTCTGTACACATCCTAAATAAAATATGACTAACATAATCTAGTAGCACATTAGAAGAATACTATGTCAGAATCAGTTGGGGCTCATTCCAAGAATAAAGAATTCCATAGCAAGGAGTTAATATGACTTTTACCATATTAATAGGTTAAAGGGGGAAATACATGTGTTTATTTGCAGAGTCAAAATGAGATTTGAGAACTTTAACATCTATTCCTTGACATGATAAGATTTATAGGTAGACAGATTGAGTGTCAAAACCCAGCTTAACTACGTAGATTTCAGCGTCCACATGCATACCAGCTGTGCATGTGACTTTAGTTCTGTCACTGGGCACAGTGTCCACAGCGCCAGCCCAGGGCTCTCAGCCTTGCCTCTCATTAGTGTCACCTGGGAGCATTCAGGGGCCTCTGTTGTCTTCATTCTGCCCCAGATCAGTGGAATCAGAATTTCTGTATTAGCCAATCAAATAAATGTGAAAAACATAAGAGGTATAAAACCAAAAGGAAGGGGCTTCCCTGGTGGCGCAGTGGTTGAGAGTCCG
The DNA here is from genome assembly GCF_964270905.1 of Leucopleurus acutus. Lineage (NCBI taxonomy): Eukaryota > Metazoa > Chordata > Mammalia > Artiodactyla > Delphinidae > Leucopleurus > Leucopleurus acutus. The sequence continues at coordinate 108,389,487 of NC_139144.1, read as the reverse complement.
TCTGCTAATGCAGGGGACATGGGTTCGTGCCCGGGTCCGGGAAGATCCCACATGCCGTGGAGCGACTGGGCCCCTGAGCCATGGCCGCTGAGCCTGCGCATCTGGAGCCTGTGCTCTGCAACGGGAGAGGCCGCAGCAGTGAGAGGCCCACATACCACAAAAAAACAAAACAAAAAAACAAAAAAACAAAACAAAAGGAAGAGACAACCTGATCATTGTTTTCAAATGATATGATTATTTACCTGGAAAACCTCGATGAACCCATGGGAGAACTACTGACAGTATTCAGTGGGGTGACTGGCTACATGATTAATGTAGAAATGAAGAATTTTCCTAAATACCAACAATCAACAGAAGACACAGTGGAAGAGAGCAACAACGAAAAACGTTAAACCATCTGGGAATAATCTGAAGAATGTGCAGGTCGTTTATGAAAACCCCCTCAAGTTCTGCTGAGCAGGTTTCTGCTTCTGAGTGTGATGGCCAGTCTGCAGCAGACCCATTTTACCTAAAATGAATAGAAAAGCTGGATAAAGTAGGGAGAACTTCCAGTAGAAGACACCAGGGAGTTACAAAGACAGCCAGGACTTGAAGGGCCAGGGCCGCAGGAAGAGGAGCCAGTTGAGGCCCGTCAGTAATCGATGCTCTCAGAGGAATGGCAAGAGAGAAGGCAGCCACTCCGAAGCAGTTGTGTTGACTTCTGGGGGCTGGAGAGCTGTGGTTCAGGGCCTGCCAAAGTGCGGGGACCCTGGCGGGCAAACTAGGCTTTCAGTTGGGGCCCCTGAAAGGCCGTGAGTACAGCAGGAGAACCGCGGATGGGAAATAGCCCAGTGTCTCAGCCCAGCCCAGCCCACGATGCATCCAGGCCCTTTGCCCTGCGCTGCTGGCTGCGGAAGCTGAAGAAAAGCCCTGTGTGGGGTAAGATACCAGCGAGAGCCTATTCCACTGTTCACACGCTGGGTCAGCATTTGGTCAAAACTGCCTCGCGTGTCAAGTGACCGGACTGAGAGAAGACAGGCAGTCGGTACAGGCAGATGCGAAGTGGTGCAGGTATTGAAATCATCAGCCTTTGACGCTGAAATAACGATGATTCAGGTGCTTGAAGCAATAGTTGATAAGTGGAGAATTTCAGAGAAGTACAATCAGCAGAAAAGAACCACGTGGAAATTCTATCCCTGAAAAATGCACGTACTGGATTTAGGAATGTAATCGATGGGTTTAATAGCAGATCAGACATAGTGGAAGTGGGGATGAGCAAAGGAGGTCAGAAGACCATATCCAGAGAGAATAAAGGATGGAAAATACAGAGAGAGGGAGAGACCCATGAGCATTGTAAGGAGGTGGCTTACTGTGAATTATAGTCCACAGAGGGGAGGACACAGAGACTGGGGAGAAGCAGTGTTTGAAGAGGTGAAGACTAGCAGGTTTTTTGTTCCAACTTTCGTCGAACAAAAGTTCAAGAAGCACCACGAATCCCAAGAAGAATGTGCCCGCGTGCCCCCTGCACACACGCACACGTGTGCCCACCTGCACACACACACGCACTTTGGGAACAGTATAGTGAAATTGTTGAAAATACAAATTTAAAAAAGCCAGAAAGGGCAGAGAAAAGACGTATAACCTCAGAGGTTCTAAGAAGACGGCAAGGAAAACAGCAGTAAGTCCCAGGTCTTCCTCTTTCGCTGCACTTGTGTCCTCGGCCAAGCAGCTCTGGTTATAGATGGTGCTCGTTCCCACTGCCTTATTCTGGACCCAGCTGCTGGCTCGCCTTGGTCAGCCAGATGAGGATGGAATAAGGAGGTCCTGACATGGGGGCCTCTCTTGCTTCTCCAGCGTTGTCATGAAGATATGACTGAGCCACTCCCTGGCCCCAAAGGAGGAGGAGGGTCACCGGGAGCACAGCCACCCCTAGCTGACCCCTGGCTCGTTCACAGACTGATGCGAAATTGCATGTGGTTGTTGCTTTCAACCCATGGGTTTTGGGGGAGTTTCCTTATGCAGTTGACAGCAGCTTTGACAGAGTTGGGGGCGGCTAGAAGATAATGGAATGGTATCTTTAAAGAACTGAAAGATAATAACTTCCAGACTGAACTTCTATACCCAGAGGAAGTATCCTTCTAAAAGGAAAGGGAAATCATGACATTTTCAGGCCATCAAAAAAAAAAAAAAAAAAAAGAGAGAGAGAGAATTTATTGCTAGCTGCCCTGACTAGAGAACCATCACCAGGAGGTCTTCAGGCAGAAAGTCTGTGACCCTAGATGGCAGCAGAGGGAGAAGCGCATGGGGGGCAATGGGGAAGGCATGTTCACAGCCTGTCTGGACTGCGCCAAATTCAGGCTACAAAGGGGTGAATTGCTGGGAAGACAGTGTTTCTGGGTAGGAAGGTTTAACATGACAGCATATCAGTTCTCTCTGAATTAACCTTGATGTTTAAGTGAGCACAGCAAAACGTTAACAGAATTTCTTTTGAAACTGAGCAAACTAGTTTTAGAGTCCACGTTGAGAAATTACGGGAAGGCCGGGGAGCAGGGAAGTTGCACGGGGGCTGCTAACCATCCCCCCCTGGTGCTCTGAGATGATGGAGTATTTCCACCCGAGTGGCTGTGATCAGGAACAGACAAACGGATTGAAGGAAAAGAATAGAAAGCCTAGAAATAGACCTAGTGCATATGAGTATTTAGTATATGATAATGATGACATTTAAAATAAGCGGGGAAAGATGTATTATTCAATAATGATTTGGGGACAACTGGCCAGACATTTGGAAAATATATAGCTGGATCCCTCCCAGATTTCTTACCCCAAAATAAAATCCAGATGGCTCAAAGACTTAAAAGTATAATGGGACTTTATAAGTACTAGAAGAAAACTTGGGGGAATTTTTAATAATTTTGACAGGGAATTAATTTTATAAAGCAAGACAGAAAACCCAATATCTAAGAAAATGTAAAATGCACATCCTTTAGACTCGCCAGGCCTGCTCCCATGAAAGTCCATGATGAATATGCTTAAGTATGTTTGTAAAGAATTAAATGTAAAATGATTCTTTGAAAAATTGGAATAGAAAAAAAGCATCCTAAATATCCTTCAAATTATGGCTTATCCTCAAGATGGAAACTGTATATGTGCAGATACAGGAAGAGCTGAAGATATGGCTTATCCTCAAGATGGAACTGTATATGTGCAGATACAGGAAGAGCTGAAGATATGGTTTATCCTCAAGATGGAACTGTATATGTGCAGATACAGGAAGAGCTGAAGATATGGCTTATCCTCAAGATGGAACTATATATGTGCAGATACAGAAAGAGCTGAAGATATGGCTTATCCTCAAGATGGAGCTGTATATGTGCAGATACAGGAAGAGCTGAAGATATGGTTTATCCTCAAGATGGAGCTGTATGTGTGCAGATACAGAAAGAGCTGAAGATATGGCTTATCCTCAAGATGGAGCTGTATATGTGCAGATACAGGAAGAGCTGAAGATATGGCTTATCCTCAAGATGGAACTGTGTATGTGCAGATACAGAAAGAGCTGAAGATATGGCTTATCCTAAGATGGAACTGTATATGTGCAGATACAGAAAGAGCTGAAGATATGGCTTATCCTCAAGATGGAACTGTATATGTGCAGATACAGGAAGAGCTGAAGATATGGCTTATCCTCAAGATGGAACTGTGTATGTGCAGATACAGAAAGAGCTGAAGATATGGCTTATCCTAAGATGGAACTGTATATGTGCAGATACAGGAAGAACTAAAGATATGGCTTATCCTCAAGATGGAACTGTATATGTGCAGATACAGAAAGAGCTGAAGATATGGCTTATCCTCAAGGTGGAACTGTATATGTGCAGATACAGGAAGAGCTGAAGATACTTTGAATGAAAAAATGAAGATGGAGAACAGCTGGAATCCATATTAGAAAAAATAAAATTGGACCTGATTTCCTTCACATCGGTCAACTCCTATATACTTAAGTGAAAGTGAGAGAGATGAGATGAGAACATAACATTTTCATGACCTCAGAGTAGATAAAGTTTTTGAAACGGGATTTAAAAAACACCAACCACAGAGTAAAAGATTGATAATTTCAACTACATTAAAATCAAGAACCTCTCTTAATACAGACAGAGTTAAGACAAGCGACAGTCTTGGGAGAAGGTGAAGTACGTGTACCCAGAAAAGGCCTCACGGTCAGTAACATAAAGACTCCCAACAGATCTTTAAGGAAAAGGCAGACAACCAAGAAAAAACTGGAGAAACACTTGAGCAGGAACTTCTAAGGAGGAAATGCAGTGACACAAATGTATACGATGGTGTTCAACTTGGTTATTGAATCAGAGAAGTGAAAGGGAACCACGTGACACGCAGTGGCCCGCTGACTAGATGGGCAGGAACTCCAAGTCCGCCAGCTCTGAGAATGCAGAGCACGAGAACGCTGGCCTGGTGGTGGAATAAATACCACCCGAGCTCCAGCAGGTCCCCGGATGGCAGCAGGCAGCACCCTGGGGCACTGAAGACGCACATGCGACAACGTCCATAGGTAGGGTTGTTTATTAGCTTCTTCGCAGTCTGGAAATCCTCAAACGTACTTCAGGGGCAGAAGAGATGAAGTAAATATTTCATACAATGGAATGTGTATGTTTTGTATATTGTATGGATACTTTCCATATTCACGAATATAAGCTGAATGTACTGTATATTCGTTACCTTCATACAACAGGAACAGCCCACAGCAGTGAAACTGAACAAACCACGACGACCTGGATCACATATAAAACTGAGTGAAAGAAGGAAGGCATGAGAGGTTCCATGCCACGCGTGTCTAGTTCTAAGAAGGGAAAGGCTAGCGTACACAGCGGCCACCTGGGCAGGTGTGCTCAGCGAGGGGGCTTCTGGCTGCTGCAGGATTACAATTCTGGACCTGGGGAGTGATTCTATGAACATTCACTTAATAATTGTTTGTTATATATTTTTGTGCATATTTCTCTATGTTCGTTACATTTCACAGGAAGACTGAAAAAAAATGCAGGAATAAATCCCTGTTGTGTTTAACCAGTGTGTGTGTGTCCTCATGTGTGGGAAGACAGTCTCTGAAGGATCCCAAGAATCAGCTGGCGTCTGTAGGTTGGGGGACTGGAATAGGAAGAAAATTTATATTCCACTGTTAATTCTTCCTTATTAATTTTTTAAACGAAAAGAGAAAAAACTCACCTTAGACTTCTACAGTGCATGTGAAAACCCTACAATTTCAGAAAAATTCACCAACATGCAGCTTTTGGGAGACCGTATCTAATTTGTTCAGATATGAGGGGAGGGGGGCGAGGCCGGGCGCGCACGGTGGGGCTGACCCCGGCGATGCCTCTGCTGCTGTTGGAGGAGAGCTGCTGCCCAGGTGGAGCGGGAAGGTAGAATCTCCTTAAACCTCCTCTGGGGGCTTTTATGGCAGAACTTTTGGCACGTGTCCCGAAGGCCGTACTGCGCACGTGTGATCGTTCTGACAGGGAGGCAAGTGTGCCCGACGTGGACTCAGGCCTCTCTCCCCCTGGAGGGAGGACGCTTGCACCCGAGCATCCTCTGGGCTCATTTCAGCGCCTAGCGCCTCCTAACTTGTGCAGTGTTCCGAGTGGTCTGTCTTCCCCCGTTTGCACCCAATGAAACAATTTATTTGAAAGCCCTCCTGTTTCAGCGTGTTTAGCAGACAGTAATGAATATTTTTCCAATTAAGAGATAGTATGTACCTAAGTTTCCCTTCTTGAGGAAGAAAAAATTAAATTCAAGGATATGCTTGTGATTTCATTCTATAAAGTGGTAGAACTTAACAAATGAAGGTTAGATTCATCCTCAACATGAACGTTGCTTAAAGAGCTGCCCTCAGATTGGCTGGGGGTCACTGACAAATGACAAGATTGCCGTTCTGAGAATAACAAGTTCCGGCTCTGAGGCGGGAGCGGGAGCTGGGGCGTCAGCGTCGGGCCCAGCGGCTGGAGGCCAGACTCGCCACGCACACCGCTCTCTCTTGAAAGGGTAAGAAAAAGAAGACGAAGAGAGAGAAACTACAGGAATCTACATCAGTCTGGAACTGAACCTGTAATGTCTCCATCGTCTGCCTGCTCCTATTTTTAATTGATTAAAATTTCGAAAAAGGACCAGAAAGCAGAACAAACATAGAGTATGGGAATATTGGCCAGACAAAAACACAGAAGAATGGAATGAAAGACAAAGAAACCACACTAAAGCGCAAACTTGGACAAGTGTTGCCATTAAAGACAATGTGAACAGTCGTCTGCAGACTTGGACATGGGAGCGCACAGCTTCAAGAACCTCTACAGGCACATCAGGCCAGAGCTCAGTATGCTGGGTCCTTCTTTGCTGCTGGGAACCAAAGATAGAGTGGAGAGAAGTACTAGATCTTGAAGAGCGATGACTGAAACGATGAAATAGATGGGCAGTATAGCCTGTGGTGAAAGGTAAAAAGATTTTAATTCTTTTGTTCCGAGGTGAATGTTTATAACTTGGACCTGAGATTACAAAGCCATGAAACAGGATACTAAATGAAAGGATGGTTCTTTGATTCCTACAAATTTTCAAGGAGAACAGAGATTGTGATCTTTTAAAGGATTTGTGTGCATTATATAGTTTTTCTAAAGTGGAAATTGGGGCCTAATCTATTTATGCCCCTTGAAGAATTGTGGTTCTGTGAAACGTGCTTAACTTTCTTCCATCACGTTCTTTTTAACTTTATGTTCTTCAGAATAATTTCATGACCTTAATTTGGCTTCATAGATAGGTTTCTTCTAACGGGAAAGGAATACATTGATGGAAAACAAGAGGAAGGTTATCTAGGTAGTTACAATTCCCATGGTAAATGAATATATAGACCTTCTCTTTAGCAAATTAGTGTTCTGTGAATTTGGTAGGTCTATGGCAGGCTGTTAGGGCCTAATAAACCCTTCAATCATGGAAAAAAAGACTTGAAACTGAGGTAATTAACTCTAAGACTTCTAAGGACAAGGATATGTGCCACCAGAGGAAATCTGTACGCAGATAACCTAGCATTTGCAGATAGAAGCTAATGTTGTTCACTGTTATCTTACATTGGTTCTTGGATACTGTTGAGACGTGTTGACCTTGGCATATTAGCAGTGCCCAAAATGCAGCACAACTAACTTACCAAAATGCAGCTAGCTGAATGGATTATTAATAGAATCATTGCTGTGGGCACTAATTAAGATGAAAATTAATTTCATGACCTGGTATAAGGAAACATCTAATCACATAAATTATCACCATTATAGAAAATGGTTTGCCTTAAGAAGCCACATCTTTAAAAGGGTGGGAATAAACCACCGTCTAAAAATTGCCTATCGGGCTTCCCTGGTGGCGCAGTGGTTGAGAGTCCGCCTGCTGATGCAGGGGACGCGGGTTCGTGCCCCGGTCCGGGAGGATCCCACATGCCGCGGAGCGGCTGGGCCCGTGAGCCGTGGCCGCTGAGCCTGCGCGTCCAGAGCCTGTGCTCCGCAACGGGAGAGGCCACAGCAGTGAGAGGCCCGCGTACCGCAAAAAAAATAAATAAAAAATAAAAATAAAAATTGCTTCTCATAGCTATCTAGTCACTGTCCTTGGATACATAGTAAATGCTTATGATATTTCATATGACATATGTTAGGGTTAACAGTGATGGAAAGGTACTATTGAGAATTTTTTTTCAAGATCTTTCTTTCAACTAAGTGGAAACCTAAGGAAATTTTATGCTGTATTATTACAATAAACTGTTTTGCACGTGCAGATAGAAGAGTAACAAGCTCCGAAAGCCCGCGACATTGTGGGTGCAGCGCCGCCGTTGCTGATGGGGCAGCGCGAGGCGGGTGTGCCCCCGGCGGCCCGGCTCACTGCCGAGCACGCGCCGTCCTGCGACTTCGGCCGCGGCCCACTGTCGCTCTGCGGCGCTGAGGGCCAGTACTGCGTGCTCCTCCCTTTGCCGCCTGGCTGGCTGCCCCAGGAGATGGCTGTGAGCATAGGAGGGTGTGGGGAGGAGACACAGCTGTCCTCCTCTCCTGCTGCTAGTTCTGGAGCGTACGTCACGGCAGCAAGACGCCGGAACACTGGGCACGTCAGAAATTCCACCGCCCACAAAAGGCTGGGGAGAGGAAGTGCTCCGTAAACAGGTGCAACGTGAACGCATCGGCAAAGATCTTCCTCTTGCGTCACCAAAGGCTGTTGAAAGCAGAGTGGAACCACGTGGCTGGCTTCGGGAGCCCCTGTCTCTTCAGACCCCTGGAGAGCACGTGCTCCTGTGTGAACTGCCTTTTTGCGGGTGATTCTGTGGGCAGTGCACACGCCCACCAGCCTGACTGTTGACCGGCGCATAGCCAGGAACGCATAGTCTCCCCAGAGCCCAGCCCAGGGCTCTCCCTGGGACACGGCTTCCAGAGGATGGCTCCCGGGTGGGCCACCTGGTGCCTGCTGTTGCCTCCCAGCCTACCCTCTAGACGGTTGAGGCCACCTAACAGGCAGCATGACCTCATCACACGGTGTCTTTCCCGTCAGTAAGCGTGTGCGTCCAGTGCTCAACGGAAGGAGACGAGGTGAGACCAGGACTTGAGTGAAGTCGGCCCCAGCCCACAGGCCCACCGAGTGAGCTCATTCTCAGCTCAGGCCAGACCCTCCCTGCTGCGTGGGCAGTGATCTTGCCAGATCAACCCGAGTTTATTCAGAGTGACGTGGATAAAGTCGATGAGCCGATGCGCAGTGAGTGAGAGGAAGAAGGAAGATGGCAGATCCCGCTGCCGTCGCTGTGGCGCTGCAGGAGCGGGGTCTCCCTGCTTGTGTATGTGGAGGGGGCACCGAGGGGCGTGGGCCCTTGCACGCAAGCACAGCGCTCCTGTCTACGTTTCCGCCTCTGTTAGAGCAGCGTTTCAGGTTGGTCCTAGCTCTGCTGTCTTCATTTTAATACCAATTATAACATGATTTTGAAAAGCAGCTACTTTAGGAATTTCCTGTATTCCTGTTTGCTGGGAAAATCACAAAAGGTTACTTGATTACAAAGATGGATGAAAGGCCACAGCAAGTTACATGGCTGCTGAAAACAGCATGACTTGTTAACAGTTTCATTAAGCTGCTCCAGATGCGTCGTCAGGCTGCTGAGATGCAGAGGACACAGCTCTCAGCTTCACCGTGGTGACGGTTCTGTGGGTGATCTCAGAAAGGACCAAGCAGAAGCCTAAGCCCTCAGCGCTTTCACTGCCACAACTTGAAACCTCGTAGTTCAGTCCCACTCAGCTGGCAGTGCCCTGCGCGTCTCTGTCCATGGGGGCCGGCCCTGTGGGTTCCTCCCTCCTTTGTGACCTCGGGGATGTCCCTGTCCCTAGGGACGATGAAGACTGAGTACGGTGATTCCCTTTGCCACGTCCCAGGCGGTGCGGTTCCCTTTGGAACCTTGCTGTTTCAGGATCTGGGAGGTGAACGGTGCGAGTTACGGTGAAGCTGGCATCGTCCCTTCCGAGCGGGGCTGGAGGGGGAGGGCCGATCACCAGGTCACTGTGGTTCTTCTGTCGTTCCCTGTGGCTCTCCAGCCGGCGTGCTTTTGAAGTGACACTCATTTGAGCAAACCAAGCGTATCATAAAAGTGTCTGTTGGAAGCTGTGGTCCTGCCAGCTCAGCCGGTGCTCACACTTCTGGAAGATTCCTGTGAGTCGAGTGTGTGAGCTCAGCTTTGGACTGGGTGAGTCTTACTGGAGACCTGCCGCCCGCCCCCATGACCTGGGCGACACGGGCTTCCTGCTTGTTCCCCTGCCTTGGTTAGTTGGGAGGAGAGAAGAGAGGGAGCCGGTTTGTTTCCCCTTCCGCGTGAAGGCTCCTGGACCGTGAACTTGCCCCGTGGGTTCACGGAGCTGTGGGGGAGGGTGCAGGGTCAGGCGACTCCTGGTCACCTGGGTTTCGGTCCTGCGCTCCACGGTGACGGCGCGCCCACGTGTCTCTCCCCGACTGCGGACACCCAGAGCGTCCCCCCGGGGCCTAAAAACTAGTCCCCTCGTTCACGAGAGCTTGAAGCGCAGGCGAGGCCGGCCGTGGGTAGTGGTGGAACCAGCCCCAGGCTGACCGGGCAGGCTTGTGAGGCTGTTACCTTCTGCCCAGATGCAGAGGCCAGAGCTCCTTCCCTGGGGGCTCCGCCCTGGACGCCCCCCTGACAGCGGGAAGCACGGCAGCTCAGGCAGGGGCGGGACTGGCCTCCTGCTTCTTGGCACCAGGGTGAGGAAGGGGATGGGGGAGGGAGGGTCGCCTGCGGGGGAGGTTCACAGGGGCCAGGCATTTCTGCCCACGGCTTGGGAGGCGGCGGTCAGCAGGACGAGATGACGTCTGTCCAGGGCGTGCAGCTCTCACGCGGATGTAAGATCGGCTTCAGAGGAGGTCACTGTGCAGTAGCTGAAGCTCCAGCTGGGCCGGGACGAGGGGAGGAGGGAGTGACTGCAGCCTGGCTCTCTCTAGGGAAGGGATGGCCGAGTAAGAGGCGCCGGAGGGGCCCGGCCTCCAGGGCTTCCCACCGGAGGCCCAGCAGCAGGGCTGGTGTGGAGCTTGGCTGCAGGCCTGCCCTGGGCAGCTGTCCCCGGCCTTCGTCCCCAGGGCACCTCCCAGCAGACCCCTCTCTTCTTTAGCACCGGCCCGTGTGGCGGGTGGGAGGAGGGTGGTGCCCGATGGTGACGACGGGCACCTCAGAGTCCGGGAGGCGCGGCGTGCGATGCTGGGAGACAGGTGCCCCCGCCAGGAGCACTTCGCGCCCCCCCCCCCAAAGGCTGCCAGCTGCCCCACCTGGACGGGCCCCGCGGGCCCCGCCGAGCGTTGGGGCCTCACACGGTACGGGGTGCTCTGCCGTGGGGACCGTCTCTGCTGAGGGTCACTTGTAGGAAGGGACCCTGTGGGTGCTCTCAAGGGGAGAGGGCGGCCCGCCCCTGAGGGACAAGTGGCTGCCATGCCCAGTGAGGAGGAATTCGCCCAAGTGTGGCTCTAGCAGGCCAGTCCCTCTGCTTTCCTCCCCTCCCCCAGGGCCCTCCTGGCAGCTGGAAGCGACACAGGTGCTCAGTGTAACGAGCTCCACGGCACGATTAACCAGGTGGGCAGGGAGGAAGCCCACAGCTCTTAAAGATTAATTCTCCATTGACTCATTTTATCCTTTCGGGAGAACTTTTTTGTGTATCGATTTGATGTAAACCACCCCCGCCCCCCGGATTCACGGGCAGCTCGGGCAAGAGGAGGTGGCTCTGAGCGAACCCTTAGGTGCCCTTTGTTGAGAGTTCGCCCTTCAGGCTGTGGCTCCAGCCACAGGTGAGCATCTGGGGGGAGCTGCAGTGATGGAGCGTGTTCTGCGCGTGGGTGCTTTCCATCCCCACCCGTCCAGTGATCTGGCACCCCTCGGGTGGGAAGAAGGAGTTTGCTCTGTGCTTGTTGACCAGGATTAAACAGAGCAGAAAGTATTAAAAAAAAAAAGAGGTACAGCCAGGTCCCTGAAAAAAAGAGGTACAGCTCTGTCCTGCTTTTTTACTTATCTTTCTGGAAAGCCTTTGACATTTTATATTTAAAAAAATTTCTTTTAACTGACGAACGTGGTCAGTTTTCTTTGGGCCCCTTTCCTATTATCTCCCATGATTTGGGAAAAATGGAAGTAGATGGAATCTGTTTTAATTTTTCCCAAAATTGAAATGTATTATTTAATTTGTTGATGAAAAAGGAAATGTAAGTATATTTCCTTTCATACCTTTTTCATATGCACGTTTCCCATAATATTTCCCATAATTATTCCCATAATTAATAAAAAAAGAAATATGCTAAATGGTGGACCTTTGGGTTGTACAGAAAGGTGTAAGGAATAAAAGAAAAGTCACGCACTTATCCTAAAACCCCAGAATAATCATCATGAAGGACACTTCGGTGAACAGCCTTTCAGATGCTTTTCTGGCACAAAAATGGAATCCTGTAGTTCTGCAAAGTTTTCTCGTCACTTATCAAAGGACCGACCCTCTTACCCCAGTTTGCTGAGTCACGTTCCACTGGCAGGTACTGGCAGGCAGTGCCCATTGTAGGGAAGTGCTGTTATGGCTTTAACTAATTCTCTAGTGATGAAAACCTAGGTTTCAGTGTTCTGTTTCAGCCCCTTTAACCCCTTCATTATCATATGAAGATATTCTCAGCTCAGGTTTGGGGAATCCATTACTTTATTATTATTTTTTAAACCGTGTCACATGCTCAGAGAATGGTCTTCATCACCACCGCCACCACCATCATCGTCACCCATGTTGAGTAAATCTGGCTGCAGCTGTGTTGACACCCTGAAAGTACCCGTATGAAATCTGTGGCCCTTCACAGGCACCAGGGCCTCCAGTATAGGGCCTTTCTGGAGAGTGTTGAGCTCTTGGGGGCTGGACCTGGAGGTGTTTGGCGTCTGAATATCAAGCCCGTGGAGCATGTGTTTGAGGTGGTGTCTTTGCCTACAAGGAGACAGTTTCTAGTGTGGTTCTCCACCTCTGCGGCTGTGGCCCCCCAGGCTATCCTGGTGGGGTTAATGTATCGGTCTCTGTTCTTACAACTGAGCTTGGGGGGAGTGTCTGATCAGAAGTGGTGACACATTAGAGTGAGAGGCCAGGAAGTTGGCAGGACCCAGTAGGACTCATGTGAGCACATAGAAATGAAGCTATTTTCTAAGTGATTTAATTAGTTATGTCCAGGAAACGCAGGTGGTGTCTCAGCATGACATTATAGAACCTGAAACCAGCTTTTGCTTGGGGTTTTCCTCGATGGGTCTGGTCAATCCCAGTTACTCCCAGGACTCAATATTTCCACTTTGCAAAATGAGTTCCAAAAGACCTAGCCTCCCTGTGAACATTGTGAGATGCACCACCTCAAATAAGCCCAGAGGGCTCTGCAGACCCTGTAGTCCTGTTGTTGGTCTTTGAAAGACATGTCTTGCAATTAGAGCAAAATTATTTCTGTGTCCTACACTTTCTATAACTAATATATTTAATATATAATATCTATATTAATATACACTAAGAATTCACATTGAAAGAATGAGAGATGGGATAGAATAAGTGTTGGCAAACTGTAAATTAGCAGATGATAAATATTTTGGCTTTGAAGGCCATGTAAGGTCACCGTCTCCTCCATTTCCTCCAACTCCTTTTTCTTCTTCCCTTAAAAAATGTAAAAATCACCCTTAGTCTAGAGGCCCTATAAGCAGAGGTCAAGGGCAGGGTTGGGCCTGAGGGCTCTAGCTTGCTGGCCCTGGTCAGTGTCTCTCCCACGAAGTTACTGGTAGCCGAAGTTCTCCTGAGCCCCGTGTTACTCAGCTGTACATCCAGCTCAATGAGAGTTTTAAAGGATGGTTTCACACAGCATGTATTCATATTTGTCAATTTCCAAGAATCAGAATTGAACTGCTCACTTCTCCTCTTGGCCATGATGAGCGAGTTTGAACAGATCAGATTTCCTGCAGAGAACAACTAGAAAACCTGGATAAAATACATAGGACGTCTGTTTGAAGGCGTTGGGCAGCTTCTAAATCAACCAGGACTTAAGAGGCCGAGATCCCACAGAGAAGGGGCCAGAGGAGGACTGGTGCTGTGTTTCTGGGGAGAAGAGGCTGAGAAACTAGGCAGGGGTTGTGGGGAAGAGGCATGGAAGAGAGCAAGAAACCAGTAGGGCATCCTGCCATGTCGCACAGTTGTGAAGTCCTCTGGCTCCCAAAGAGAAATAGGTACAGAGAAGAGAGGCCAGGGCCTGTGGCTCTCTCCTTCCAGGTGTTTGCCCAGTTATTGGGTTGCAGGGCTAAAGCCTGATCAGAAAGGAACAGAGAAGCAGAACAGAATTTTTGGCTGTCTCATATATCCAAATAGACAAGACTGGAGTTCAAGGACTTCTAAGGAGGAGAGGTCATAGCCCACACCCAGGCCTCAGCTGAGACTCCTGGTGAGTTGCACCCCAGGCGTGTGTGTGACCCCGAGGTAGAATGGCCCTTGACAAGATGACAGTCCTGTCTTGTTGGCTTAGTCCTTGACTGGATTAAGTGACCTGCGCCTGGTCTGGCTGCCTAACCAAGGAGGAAGGTAAGGAGAGAAAATCACCCAGAGCTGCTGCAGTTTCATTCATGATATCTGGCATTCAGTTGTCAAGAATGAATGACCAAAACCAATCACAAAAATAGGTGATAGAAGAATGTCCACACACAGTTCCTGTACTTATCACAATCAGATTTTAAAATAACTGTGACTGATATGTCCAAGAACATAGGTGACAGGATATAAACTTTTACTGAAGGAAGGGATTCTAGAAGTAAAATAATCAAATGGAAATACTTGCACTGGATTTAGGAACTTAATGATGGTGTAACAGGAGATTGGACACAGCAGAAGAGGGGATCAGTGAACTGGAAGTAGGTCAGAAGGAAATAACCAGGCAGAGCAAATGGATAAAAACTACAGGAAAGAGTGTATGAGACAAATGGGACATGTTGAAAGGTTTGCTATACGTGTAGCTGGAGTCACAGAATAGGAGAGAAAGTGGTGCAGAAGCAATACTTGAGGAGATAATGTCTCAGATTTTTTTCCAAAACTGAAGAAAGACACCAAAACTTGGATTTTAAAAGATTTACTAAATACCCATTTTGCAGGTAAAAAAGGTTGAATAAAGGCAGTGTTTTATGGTTCAGCCCCATAGAATGAATATAAAGAAAACCACACCTCTGAAGACCATAGTAAAATTAGTGAAAACTAAAGTTGAAGAGAAAATCTGGGAAGCGACATTACATTCTGTTAGTTTTACATTCCATTCCATAGTTTCTGTTCTGTTTGAACAGAAACTATGGAAACCAGAGACAGTGTAAAGACAATTCTGGTGTGGTGAGAGAAGGAGCTCTCAGCCTAGACATAGAATATTCTCTGAAATTATTGTTCAGATATGAAGGTGGCGTAATTATATGTCGAGACAAACAGAGCTTGAGAGACTCCATCAGGAGAAGACTCTCAGTAACATGTAAAGGGAGTTCTTCTGACAGCAGGATGTGAACATGACGAGGTGCAGGAAGGAGTGGGGAGGGGCCGGTGGCAAATACACACAGACATGGGCCTCCTGGGAGGTAAGGTGTCCTCAGGTTCTAGCACCACCTGAGACATGATGAGCATGCTACACTGGAGTGAGTCAGGGAGCATGCTGTAATTTCTAAGGTGACCACAGAAAGAAGAGCTAGCAAGCTGAGAAAGGGGAAAAAGGAGTAATAGAAATACTCAATCCAAAAGAAGGCAGTAAGAGAGAGAAAGAAAGGACACATAGAGCAGGTGGGACAAATAAAAAACAATGATGAGGTGGAGGTGCAAACCCCAATACACCAATAGCTGTGCTGAAAATAAATGGGCTAAATATTCCAACAGAAAGTTAGAGATTGTCATTGAAAAACAAAACCCTTTTATATGTTGCTGATTACCACTTTAGCTTCGGGGATATAAAAGATTGAAAATAAAAGAATGGAAGAGGATACCATGAAAATACTCACCTAAGGAGAGCTGGCATAACTATACTAAAATACAAGTAGATTTTAAGGTAGGAAACATTTTTAGAGATACAATGCTCATAATAAAACATGAGGGTCAGTCTGCCAGGAACATGCAGTAATTATACATTTGATGCCCCTGATGATATAACTTCAAAATGCATAAAGCAAAAATTGAGAGAACCAAAGGCAGAAAAAATGTATAATTACAGATTTTAGCATATTTCTGTAAATAACTGGTAGAACAAATGGAGCAAACAAGAATCCGTGAAGATAAGAAGATGAAGAACAGGATGAGCGCACCTGACCTAGCAGACTCGCGCAGAGCCCTGCACCCGTCCGAACAGAACACACACTCGTCCCGTGTGTGTGGAATATTACCAAAACTGATCAGATGTTGGGCCAAAAAAATTCTAAAGATTGAAATCACTCACAGTAGTTCTATGACTTAAAGAATTAAGCGAGAAATCAATAAAGATAAGTAGAAAATCCCTAAATGTTTGGAAATTAAGCAGTATTCTTCTAAATACCCTGTATATCAAAAAAGAAATATCAATAGAAATGAGAAAATATCTTGAGCTGAATGATAATGAAAACACAACATGGTAAGATTTGTGGGATACAGCTAAAACTATGGTTGGAAGGAAATTATGATCTTAAATGCTTTATTAGAAAAGAAGAAAAGTTAAAATAAATAATTCAAGTATACATCTCAAGAATTTAGAAAAAGAGCAGGAAATTTAACTAAAAAAAAAACAGAGGAAGGAAATAATAAAGAACAAAAAATACTGTAGTAGAAAAAACCGATGTACAGCAGAGAGAATGCAAAGCCAATAATTGGTTCTTTAAAAAGATTTTAATGTTTATTTCTGGCAAGACTAATCAACAGGGCTTCCCTGGTGGTGCAGTGGTTAAGAATCCACCTGCCAACGCAGGGGACACGGGTTTGAGCCCTGGTCTGGAAAGATCCCACATGCCGCGGAGCAGCTAAGCCTGTGCGCCACAACTACTGAGCCTGTGCTCTGGAGCCTGTGAGCCACAACTACTGAGCCTGTGCTCTAGAGCCTGTGAGCCACAACTACTGAGCCCACGCACCACAACTACTGAAGCCCGCATGCCTAGAGCCCATGCTCTGCAACAAGAGAAGCCACCGCAATGAGAAGCCTGCTCACTGCAACGAAGAGCAGCCCCACTCGCCGCAGCTAGAGAAAGCCTGCGCGCAGCAATGAAGACCCAATGCAGCCAAAAATAAATAAATAAAATAAATTTAAAAGACTAATCAACAAAAGAGAGAAGGACCAAATCACCAATACCAGGAATAAAAAGTGGACATCACTATAGATCCTACAGACATTAATAAGACAATGAGGGAATATTGTGAACAACTTTTGCCTATAAATTCAGATAAAGTGGCAAAGAACCTATAAAAATTCCCCCATGATTCAGCAGTTTCACTCCTAGGTAAATATTCCCAACAGAAATGCATACTTAGTTGTACAAAGGACATATACAAAGATGTTCCATATCTGTGAAAGCTGAACATGTTCATCTCTTACGGTCCAGTAATTCCACTCCAATTATATACCCAGCAGATGGTGACCAAGCGGGGCAGGGCGTGCTCTGAATTATGGGTCTGTGTCTGAGTGTGTGCGTTCATTCTGTGAAAGCCATCAGGCTGGGCGCTTCTCATTTGTGCACTCTTTGGAATGCATGTTATATTTTAATAAAAAGTGGTTTGTTTTCATACCACTTTAAACATATTCCAGGGGCCTTAAAATATATTGTCTCAGCTGAAACTCACAAAAAACCTTCGTAGGAGGAGACTCCAAGCTTTAAGTGACCTTCATTCTCACCAGTTAGGGGGCGTCTGAGCCAGCTCCAGCGTCCCAGCCCCAGCCCCAGCTCCGTCTGTATCCCTCCCACTCTTCAACATGGCCTGGAAACACACAGACAGACTCATTTTTTCTAAGCTACATATTTGAATTCTGATGTGTGCTCCCTTTATGAGGGACTGTTGTTTGTGGTCTACCCCAGCTTGTTAAGTTTGGGTGCTCGTTTAGGGAACAAATCCACTGTTGCTGAACACCTGTCCCGTGTCAGCCACCGTGCAGACACCTGCATGCATCACTTCTGTTGGTCCTCTCCGTGTCACTGCAGGCATGGCCATCTTGCTTTTCTCCCTCACATTTCGTGAAAGGTACTCGATCCTCTGGGGAGTCTGGAGAACATTCCGTGGTCCTGGCGGCAGTGATGGGTCAGGAGGGGTCATGTGACCCCCACTATCCAGTCATGGTGAATTGTAGGAGTTCCCGAGAATGCTGGGGGACAGTTCCCTGTTTCTGCTCAGGTGGACAGGACAGCAGGTGTGAGAGCTGTGCAGCTGTCATCACCCAGAGGAGGGAGCCTGCAGGTGAACCCCGTGACACAGTGAGCGGATAAGAGAGGGAAAGAAAGCAGACTTGAAAACACAGCGGAGCTATTGCATGCAGCTCCCTAAAATCAACCCTGTCTTCTGGACGCTTTAGTTACCTGAACCAACACATTCCCTGATTTTAAGCCAGTTTCAGTCACATTTTCTCAGATTGGCAACTGAAAGTGTCTTAATTGATACAGAGGCGGAAATTTTAATCGGTTCTGATTTGTTCAAAATTGCACAGCTAACAAATAGCAGAGCCCGGAACTGGAGCTTATATTTTTCCCAATCCAAGGCCCCTTTCCACTGAACCACCCCCATCACTGAAGTGCAAGGAGCAGGCCCTCTAGTGCGGTGGCCTCAGTGCACGGCGCCCAGAGCTGTCCCCAGACAGCCAAGCCACCGCGAGCCCGGTTGCTAGAAGCTTTCTCGGCTAAATGAGTTCCACATAAAACATAGGCCTAGACATCACCCTGGGTGGGAGACCACGCTGCACCTTAGCAGGGGCTGACTGCGTTCCTTGGGCAATTACAATTCAATTTGATTCTCTTGCCTGTTGGAGTCCTTACAAGATATTGTTGTTTGATAAAACTCCATGTTGCGCGAGTAGGTGTTTCTACCTCGTGTTGTCCGCCGGGTCTGGGGGTGTCCTTAGTCTCTGTGCCCTGTGGAGCCTTCCTGTTATCCCCTCGCCCACCTCCCTGTAAGTGATCGCTTTTGCCCTCGAGCGTTCTTCCTCGGACAGGACTCGGCTGTTTGGAAGGCTGTGTGTGGGCATCTGAGCACTGGGGGACCCGAGCCACAGGTAGCCGGGACTCCAGGCCGGGAACGGGTGAGCCTGTGGGGCCTGGGTGAACCTAAGACATCTGTAGACGCTGAGGAGCTGGATGGTGGGAAAACCACGGGAGCCAGCGAGCGCTGGGGGCTCCCGTCAGCCTCCAACCTGTGCTCTCTGCCCACACGGCCTTCCCTGGGGTTTCTTGGTGCCCCGTTTCTTCATGGGTCTGCTGCAACGTGCCATGCTTCTGATTTAAACATGCTCTTCCTGGAGACGCTGGGGAGCCCATGCTGTGGAGAGAGGCTTGAAACTCAGTTCTGGGTGCTCTTGGCGCTGACGACCCCCTACCCCCAGGTGCCCGGGACTCGGGGATGGCCGCTCACTCAGGTGTCCGTTACCCACAGACAGAGTATTCTCCAGGAGCAGAGCAGTTGTGAGGACGTTACGAGTTAGTAACTAAAGTAGCCAGAGCTAGGAGTCAGAGCCTTGAGTACGAGCCCAGGCTTTGTTGTCGACCCGCTGCGCGCCCCAGAGGGATCCGTGGCCCGGTTAGAGTTTGTTAAGCACGCCCTCCCGCCTGCAGTGAGGGGTGCTGACACCGGGGGCCGAGCACACAGCGGCCGATGGTTGCAGGTCAGCTTGTTTCACCGTAATAGTTCCTTTTATTGCTGTAAAAAAAATAGCTGTCTCTATTGGAAAGAACTCTGAAAGAAGTGACTAAATAAAATGTAAATACATGGGCGGAACTTTCTGAGCAAAATCAGGAATGATAGCTGTCATCGAGTTGTAACTCCCTTCCTGTTGGATTTTGTTTGCTGCCCGGCCCTGCAGATCTGCCGCAGTCCACTCAGAGGGCATTCGCTGATTGGGAATGACCTTCCTATGCAAAAGAGAGGCATGGCAGAGCAACCATGGGCAGAGGGTGGTGCTATGTGCCTTTAAGATGATAGTTATGAAGAGTTTTCTAAGGACAAAAGAAGCTTCTTGTGGCATAATGCTAAATGAAAAAGGAAACTGTACAATTGTACAAATAACGTGACCTCAACTATGTGAAGAAAGCCTGAATGGAAAGAAAAGGAACTGTGCCAGGTGTTAACAGCAATTCTTCAGATTGGTGGGGTTGTGAATACTTTTACTTTTCTTCTTTACAGTTTTCTGTGTGTGAACAAAAATTCCTTAAAAGGACAACCTTTGACAGGACTTTCAGGAAAGCCTTCCTTAAGGCTCTCACCACCTCTCTCTCTTTCTGAGCCGTAGGGAATGGACCCTTTTTCTCTTGGATGAAGCTTGTATGCACTTAACCACCTTATGCTACCCTATTTGAAAAAGGACTTTCTTTCACTTTGGCCTAAAACGAAGCGCTCCAGCTCCTGCGTCCCTCTCTTAGGAGCCAGTTTCATACGTGGCCCCAGGTTAGAGATGGGTTTGTTGGGTTCCATAACACCTTCTTTTGAACACTTGGTTATCGGTTAAGAGAACCACTGAAATTTGGAGACTAAGCAGAACTTAAGGTCTAGGCAGAATTAGATACTGAGGCATCAGCCTCTCTCCTGATAGCAAATCAGACAGGACTTTTCCGGTGTATCGTCCAGGTTCTTAGCTGCAACCAGCAGATGGGATCTGCTCTCCGAAGCCCTTTTCCTATGTACTTCTAGCAGCAGGCAGCACGGCCCCGAGGGGTTGCCTGTCTGCCTCCACCCAGCCTCCCTCCTGTGTGGCGTCTCTGGCCCGCACCCGCTCTGTGTGGATCTGGACCTCCCTCTTTTACCCTGCTGTGTCCGCTTGGTCACCTAGTGTGTCCAGCCCACCTTCCCAAGAGCGTCTCTCTGATCCCAGGTTCACAATGACAAAGCCTAGTGCGTCTCCTCTGCACCCCGAGTGCTTGCACGTACCCCTAGGTCAATGCCTGTCCCGTGACATTTTGTTGTAATGACATATTTGCACCTCTCTCTTTCTCTCTCTCTCTCTCCCTCTCTCTCTCTCTCTCTCTCTCTCTCTCTCTCTCTCTCGGCTGCTGTATTGTGCGGTTTCCAGAGATGCAGAAAAAAGTGTGTGTGAGTGTGTGAGTGTGCGCGCGTGTGCAGATATTTATCTTAAAGGACTGGCTCTGGTGTCTGTGGGACTGGCAAGTCCATACTCCGTGCGGCAGGCCTGAGGCTGCAGAGCCCCAGCAGGAGGGGACGTTGCAGTCTTGAGGCAGAATTCCTGCTTCTCGGGAAACCTCAGTCCCTGCTCTCCAGGCCTTCAAATGAATGGACGAGGCCCAGCACATTGTGGAGGACCCTTTACTTACAGTCAGCGGATTGTGGATGGTAATCACATCCACAGAAACCTTCACAGCCACACCCAGATTAGGGTCTGTTTAAAGAGCCAGTGCGACGGCCTGGACCTGCACAGGACCGCGCGGGAGCCCCTCCGGTTGCCCGGCGCGTGCAGGGGTGTGAACAAGCGCTGCGCCCACACCCTGCTCTAAGGACTGCTGCTGCTGGAGGAGGGCTCCTGACAGCGGCGTCGCACTTGCAGACGTGTGTGCAGTCTGTTCTGTGTGCTCAACACGTGCTTAAATTGGGCCAGAGACCCGTTGAGAACGGAATCAGGAGGGTTGGTTGTTTACTCATCTTTGTCTCCGGCAGTTCTGGACTCTCTCTGCTCCCACGCAGGATATGCCCTTGGGTGCTCTGAGCCGAGGTTCTAATCACAGACTCAGGCGCAACAAAATGCTCGGGGCGGGTTCTGATGGTGTTCCCCCACTTGGCCCCCTTGACGGAGTCCTTTACAGCCGAGAGGCGTCAATGCCACGTCCTGTTTTGCCCCTGCTTTTCTTCCGCTTCACGAAGCCGAGTGGAGAACAGAAGCCCAGTCGGCAGAAAGGGCGATGCCGCCCACCCTGCTGCCCGGGCCGTGGGCTCCACGTGGGCGGGGACTGAGTGAGGGTCATGGGCACCCCGGGCCACGTGCACGTGTGCACCTGCGCTCAGGAGAACCGCTCAGCACCACCGGGTGGGAGAGCCGAGCAGGGCTCAGCGTCACCTTCCTCACTGACAAAGTGCAAGTGAGAGGCAGGTGTGAGGATGAAGTGAAATAGTGCGACTGCTGAGCACAGGCTCAGTGCTGCTTTCTGATTAAATTCCAGTTTGGCCCTACTCCTCTGTCAGGCCTCTGCTTCCCCTTTCCTCGTCTGGAAGAGGAGGAGTCAGACAGGCCCGTTTCTAAGACCCCCGGGACAGTCCTGGGGCTCAGTGAGGCCTCGGGGGTCCAGGGAGGTCCTCACGGCCTCGCCACCCAGTGCTGGACACGCTGAGGGTTCGCTGAGGCGCCGCCAGCCCGCAGCCCGGGATGAGGGGTGGTTGTGCCTCCCCCCGACACCCCCCCACCCCCTGTCTGGGCCGCTCGTCTAAGTGTTTCCCAAAGGCTCGCCTCATCCAGCTGACCCCGCTCGGCCTTGCCTTGGTTACCTTAAAAAGTGCCGGTTTTGAGACACATTTGGCGCGAGAGGCACTAGCCTCCGGTTTCCTTTCCTCAAAGCCTCGGGCCCCCGAGTGGAGCAGGGGGCCTGTGGTCCAGTTCCGTCCGGGGACGTGGCTTGCGCCATCGCCTCCTCTCTCATTTCCTCTTTGCGGGCGGGCAGGACCTGTCTTGTCCTTGCCGCTGCCGCGCAGGGAGCGTGGGACGGGGTGCTCTGGGCCGGCTGGGCTCGGGAGTGACCAGCCCGAATCAGCGCCACCTGGAGCCTGAGTCGGCCACAGGCCCTGCAGGCGGGGCTGCGGGTCACGGCCTTGCAAGTGGCTCCTGCCGCTTCGCGAGGAGGGGGGGCACTTTTCTTGTTTTTTCTTATTTCCATCTTCCTTTGAGTTTGCTTTCTTTGAGACGTGTCTGTGAAGTGAGCGCCGCCAGCATGCAGCGTCCCGGCTCGTGCCCGTGCCCAGGTCTGTGGCTCAGCAAACGAGAGGGTGCTTGGCGGCCGCTGGCGGCTTGCTGGGCCCTCACTGCACGCGCCCCAAGTCTCCCCCAGCCGAGGGGGCCGGAGCGCAGGCCTGGCCCTCGTCTCTCCCACCGCGGGTGCTGTCTGTGAAGCTCTGCAGCCCTCCTGGGACTGGGAGTCTGTGCATTTTTAAATGTTGTGGGTTCTTCTTGGGTGCGGGTGGGTTTCCCTGGAGACCGGCTCTGTCACAGCTTCCGTCTTGGAGGCAAGATGCAGTAACTTGTGAAATTAATGCGCTCCTGTCAGTTTGCATTTTAATGGCACGTTGCTGTAGGTGTCCTTTGAATGGTGGATTTTATTGAAGTATTTCTGTGATGAACCTTAGTTGCTGGTGAGCAAACTTCCTCTTTAACGGTGATGTGGCCTCCCTCAGCCCCTCTCTGGAGGTGATTTCACAGATCCGACAATGAAGGAAAGGAAACCTAGCTGTTTAGAGTTAAGACAAACTTTGTTTTCTTATCCCCAATAGTAATTCTCTGTTGCCTCACAGCTATTGATGAATATATGGCGTAAATGTTTGATCACTACTTCTAAATGTAAAAAGTTTCCATTCCAGTTATATCCCACATACATCAAACAGAGCATATGGCTCTCAGAGCAGCACAGAACATATTGGAGAGAAAACCAGCGACCTGCTCCACATTCAGCTTCATTTCTCTTTCACTTTCATGGAAACCATAGATTGTTTCTGTGTTTCAGATCAAACATGTTTTTGAGCAAAGAGTACATTACCCAGCTGTCCTAAAAGCCATTACTCGTCACTGTTCAAATTTAATCCAAGCCATCTGTTACACTTCTTTCTCTGCGTTTATTTTTGAGGCGCATCGCAGGAAAGCTGCTTCTTGACATATCTCACTTGGAGAAGCTACAAAAAGGAAAATATGTCAGAAACTTTGGGTATCGTTTTGTCAATGCATTTTTGCATAAATAATTAAGTTATATTTTTCACTTAGGGTTCAGAAACCCAGTGCTATTACCCCAGCTTAGAAATAAATTTGAAGACTCCGTGAAACAAAACAAATCTTACGTATCTTAATGGGGTGGGTCTCAATAATATGCAGCAGGTTGAATTCTTCCTTTTAAGTGTGATTCTGTTGTAATTTCTATCTGAAGACTTGAGGCTAAACGGTGATTAGTGTGTAATGTATATACTAGTGTATTCGTAATTGGTCACGTACCTGGTAAATGGGTATAACTGGTCTGTTTTTATTCTGAAGACTGAAGTAAAGATCTGAGCCACAGGGGCTTACGGAGGTATGAGTCATCTCTCCAGAAGTGACCTTGAGCTCAGTCGTGTCGTCAGATGACCTTGGCGGAACTGGGCGCGTGGTTGCCTCCTGCATCGGCTTTGGAAACGACGGGAGGATGGAGGTGAGGTTCCCCGCACGGCTCGGCTGGAACCTGGGCTGTTTCCTTCCCCAGGGCCGCGGTCCCCGTGGTTTCCCGCTCTGTGACTCAGCTGCACTGGGGATGTGGACACGTCTCGTTAACAAGGACAGGGAGGACGTGGGCAGTGGTTGCCGCAGCCCCTGTCACGACGGCTGCTACGGTATCACACGCTTCAGGACGGGGTGTGGGACGAGGGAGATGGAACCTGTTTCTCTGGAAGCCCGTGTGGTTTACAGTGAAGACGTTGTTTTCCTGATTCCCGTCCGTGACAGCCCGTGTCTTGGGGACGGAAGAACAGCCCAGGAGCCTCACCTCCGTGTGTAAATTGATGGCGTGACGTTGCTCAAGCCTCCCCTTCCTGGAAGGACCTCTCGAACTGAGAGCAAAAGCCAGCTTTGCAGATGCGCTGCTCTCCTTTGCCTTCGAGGAGGAGGGAAGCTTGTGCGGACCCTCTGCTGGGGGAGGTCCTGGGCTGAACCCTCAGGAGGGCAGGCCGAGGGCCCGAGCTCTCAAAGCAGCCCCTGGGCGCGCCGAGGGTGAGGAGGTCGCAGGACCCACTGCGGGTAGGCCGTGGCCCTGCTCCTCCGCTGGCTGTGCCTGAGCCCCAGGCGAGGCCGTCGCCGTGCCGTGGACTCCTTGCCTGCCTTGGGAAGGACGGCCGGCAGTAGCTGTGTCGGGAGAGACGCGGCCTCGCTGTTCTTGCCGTCTTACCACTGCTCAGACCCGACCCGGCAAAACCCGTTACGAGGTGGCTTATTCCCACTTAGGCTTGGGGACGAGACGGATGATGTCACGTTGCAGAGAGCGTGACAGTGGCTCATCCTTGGCCAGCATTTGCTGAGTAAACGGCAGAGGCGGTAAACGTCTGTGCAGCCCAGCGCGTGCTCTGCTCCCCCCCTGGTGGGCTCCGTCTCAACGCTGGCTCGTCCAGGCCTCCCTCAGGAGTGCCTCTGAAACAGAGACCACCACCTGCCTCTGGACTTGGCGGTGGTGGAGGGATGGAACGCTGAGCTTCTGGAGACATTAAAACGTTACTTCTGGGTCTCCCTGGGGGCGCAATGGCTGAGAGTCCACCTGCCGATGCAGGCAGGGGATGCGGGTTCGTGCCCTGGTCTGGGAGGATCCCACATGCTGTGGAGCGGCTGGGCCCGTGAGCCATGGCCGCTGAGCCTGCGCGTCCGGAGCCTGTGCTCCGCAACGGGAGAGGCCACAGCAGTGAGAGGCCCGCGTACCGAAAAAAACAAACAAACAAACAAAACAACATTATTTCTGAGCAGCTGTAGAGGTCTCTTGGTGGGGAGCATTGGTACAGGAAGGAAGCCGTGGGCTTGTCAATGGGCGTTTACCCTCACATATCATTTTAATTCCGGTTGGCAGTACGCTGCCGACTGGCCTCCTGGCGGGAAGCGGAAGAGGAAGGTCTGCACCGATCGGTGTCAGCCCCTGAGGAATAATGATTGGGGAGGAAAGAGCTGACACTCATCTGACTTTCCACTCGAACAGTGTTTTTGTGAAGATGTGCACTTTAAGGGCTCGCTGACGCACTTGATAAAGACTTCCTAAGTCTATGATTATTAATTAAAGCAGTGAATGGATCCTGGCGTGTACTGTGTGTAATGTTTGCAAAACAGCCATTTCCTAAAGTGGGGCCTTCTTGGCCAGAAGGACTTCTTGTTAGAGAATAATTATCAGGCCCGTGCTGTCCTCCCAGTAACATTTTGGAAAGATGGACGTGCACGGAGGTGCTCATGCTGGTCAGTCGTAGGAACCAGGCTGCCCAAGAAACAGGCTTTCAGGCCGGACGTCCCTGTCCACGCCTGGCGGCGATGCTGTGGCTGTGCTGAACAACGTGCTCGAACACAGAGGGCACTCACGAGACCAGAGCCCACGGTGCTCACTCTGCACAGAGGCGCAGGACCCAGGTGAGGCCCCACCAGGCTAACTGGGACTCAGGACCATTAACCACCAGCGGGGAACATCACGGTGGTTCCGGCGCCTTTACATTTTTTTTTGTAAAAAAATGAAGTCTCTTGATGCTGGTTATGTGTGTATAATTGGAAACAGAAACATTCATATTGACTGAATGCATGTAACTTAAAACGTCAGACACATTGAGGGTCAGCCGTCTTAAGTCTGGTTCCAGCAGTGCTTCCTTCCTGTGTTACGACTTGTGAGGAGGGACCCGCTGTTCTACGACTTGGCGACTCGTCCTGCACCTTTCCGAGTTTAGCTCAGCTTCCAGTGTTCTGTCCTTTGAATGTTCGACGTCGTGCAGTATCTCCGAGTGTTCCTCACTGTGAGTGTTTCTGCCTCCCCCGCTTGGCCCTTTTCCTCGCAGACACGTCCCTCGTTTCTGTGGATGAATGGCCTTCGCCACCTTCCTGGGGCCCCGAGTTGAGTCTCTCAGACGGTGGCCGTGTCCGCATTCCCTGGTCAGCTGCCGTGCTCCATGACTCAGGTTTCACTTCCGGCCGTACCTGCTTTTCATCTCTGCCGCACTTCTGTCTTCCTTGCTCAGTTTCCTGTCTTGATGACCCGTTTCTGTGAAATGTTATGTGGTTTGTCACCGGGAGCCGGGGCGCCAGCACGCCTGCGTGTCGCTGACAGACTTTGGAAGAAGAGCCGTGAGTGGTGACCGGTCACGATGCAGCTCTGTCACGTACGCGGCGATTCGTGGACGGAGGACCTGGCAGCAGGCTTTGTCATTTAGGCGACCGTGACCGTTACCATCCCGTGGGAACTGAAGTGTGAGCGTGTGCCCGGGGATGGCGCTGTGTAACGAAATGAGGGGGTGAAGCCAGCATGGCCATCAACCCCTCACGGACAGCAGGGCCTCGGACCCGGTGACTACCGAGTGGAACCGAACTCTGGTTGCTGGGCCCCAAGGCAAACCTGCCAGGTCGTGTACACACGTGGAAACGCTCTCAGGCAACTTCGACGTGCAGTCAGGTTTGGGGTACACTGACAGTCAGGGTTCAGTGTCCACGAAGCCCCCCCCACAGTCAGGCGTGGCAGAGAAGCAGGCCAGGCTCAGTACACGGTGTTGCTGCAGAGGGCGGCCTCACTGAGATGGAGGCCAGGAGGCTGGCCCAGGGCGTGGCCCAGAGAGCAGCCAGGAATCCCGGGTCTCACAGCTGCAGGGCCGCGGAGGGGACCCCCAGCCCCCCGGTTAGCGGTCTCCCACTGAAGGTCCTTGTGCACACGATCGTGGGACCTGCTCTGAAGTCAACTCTTGGGGACTAAATCTAGGCTAAATCAACCCGATCCACTCAGTTTTCCTTAAGAAACTTTCTTGTTTATCATGCAACAAGGAGGAAGCACGCCTGGCCGGGGAGCCTTGCTGAGGGGTCTTTGCTGAGGGGTCTTTGCTGAGGGGTCAGGGGAGAGGAAGTCGTCAGAAATAATTCTAGGGTAGGCGCCGTGGCATCTAATTTGTGTCCATGGGATCGGCCCCGGGTTCTAAACCCTTACTGCCCGTAGAGTCTCCTGGGGAATTTGTGCTGGAGCCAGTGTGGATGCCACCAGACCAGGCCCATCAGAGCCTCCAAGGCAGGGCCCAGGCACCTGCGCTCTCAAGGTCCCAGGTGGTCCCGGTGTGCAGCCAGGGCCCGGGAGGTGGGTAGGGGCTTCGAGGGGCCAGCAGTCGCGGCCGAGGTGACCCCGGGCCCTGGAGGCAGAGGCGCTGGCCCTCTGCGCGGCTGGAGCAGGCGGGCTCCCGGGCGGCCTGCTGGGGCACGGCTGCTTGGCCTGCAGCTTCGCGCCAACTCAGACGAGGGGTCCCAGAGCGGTGACCGGAGGGGAGAAATGAATCTGGAGGCACGAAGCAGATGGTACAGCTTGTGGCCCTGCCGTCAGTCAGGAAGGTAAACGGCTGGGCTCCTGTCAAAGGGCCTTGTGCCGGAGCAGCCCATTAATTTCCAGTCCAGCGGGGAGTCTCCTTCCCGCCTCTCGCGTGTGGAGGACTCATAACAACTTCCTTCTAACGACCCGGCCGTTCCGTTAGTGGGATGGATTTGGGGAGGACGGAGGTCCTCCACCCCGGTGTCCACAGCCCTGCGTGTTGGTGGGAGCCTCGAAGCATTAGCCACATTGGTGTGGACCCCGCAGGGGAGCGGGGCAGTCCAGACAGTTACACTGGCTGTGGGGCCTGGGCGCAAGGCCCTGTGGGCCACGGAAGGGGGCTGCGCCCCGGTATTCACAGCACAGGCAGCCAGCTTCTTAATGGGAATTCTCGGCAGGTGGTTCCGTTACATTACTTGCGGCTGAGTCCGGAGGTGCCTGATTTCTTTCGCATTCCTCTTTCTCACAGACGCAATCACTGCAGTGAAGTGCGGTCCAGGAGGATGTGACGAGATTCTATTTTAAGGTGGTTTCTTTTCTCTGGAGGGCGGGCTCCAATAGCCACTGTTAGCACCCAGCCCGCCTCCCGGACCCTCCATTCTGGCCTCGGTGTTCCAGCCCATTGATCTGCTCCTTACTTTCTCCCAGGTGGGCTCTCCTGGTCAGCGCCTTTGTCTTAACCCCACGGTTAGTGCCGTCCTCCTTCCTCACGTGAGCTGGGAAGCCCGCCTCCCTCTGGGGGTGCTGATGAGGGGTCAGTCCACACAAGCCCCATCATTCGAAAGCTCTCTGGTCCGTGGCTCCCACCTCCCCGACTGGACCCGCCGGGTGGGGCCCCGCCTCACCTTCAGTCCGTCCTCGTGCACCCGGTGCTCTGGCCGTGCCGTCCTGCAGCGTCCTGGGAGGCTGCTCACCGCAGAGGAAGGCTCCCCCGAGCTTGCGGGGAAGCCCGTCACTCAGGGCTCAGGGACCCCAGGTGGGTGCCCAGGGCCCTGGGCTAGGGAATCATCTCTGACCTGAGGTCTTCCCAGGGTGTTTTCTCTAGAAAAAACGACCAGTCATTGCTGGGAGGCCGTGGAGAGTGCCTGCTGTGTTTCCTCGTCTGGACTGTCCTCTGGGAAGGTGGCTGGAAAGCCCCAAGGCTGGACCCCGCCGTCCGTCAGCGTCCAGTCCAGGAGGCAGGCGGAGGAGAGGGCAGCAAACCGATGCGCTAGGTCCGCACCTCGTGTCTGCTTAAGGGTAACGTCTTACTGTCTTTTAGTTTTGTCTCCATTTGGGTTCAGATGCTTAGTGAACTGTGTAGGAAATTTAAACACACACTAGGAGTTGAGTTCTCCTTCTTTATCATAATGCCCGACAACTGGTTGCAAATCACATGCAGAGGGTTCTTGTTCTCCTGAAGTGAACTTCAGCTCAGAATCTGTCTTCCTTGCTGCAGATTTTGCCATGGGTCGTTAGCCAGGTCGCCTCTGTTAGACTGGAGCTGGAAGACTGACGTCTGCTCTGTGGAGAGTCCCAGAGGCGAGGCGTGCTGGGTGCTGGCCGGGGCCCTCCACCAGGCTGCGCATGTGTGGTCTCCTGTCACCCTCACGAGATGGTCCTTCTGGGTCACAGACCGAGCCTGAGGCGGCAGCTCACTGCTACCCAGGTCACACAGCCCTCCGGCGGGCTGGGAGGCTCACCTGCGGGAGGTCAGCTGACTTTGGGTGGGGGGCTGGAACTCCAGGGGGCCCCGACCTCCGTGGGCGACTCCTTGCCGCGGGCCCAAGGTGGGCAGTGTAAGCCTGGGGGGTGGTGTTCCCACCCCCATGGACTGCAGTGGATCCACAGGTGGCCGAGTGTCCCAGTTTGAAGTGAAGGTGCTTTGAACAGTGTAAGGAGAGTGACTCAGCGCTGGTGTTCTCTGACGGCGGCCGCTGCTACCAGGGGACTCGCCTCTTAGGAACCAGAAGGGGCCGTATGGGGTGCCTTCCACAGGCACAGTTGGCCCCTAGGATAGACTGAGGGTCATGATGGCGGAGCTCCTGGTGCCCTGGCGGGAACAGTGGGGAGACTGCCGGGCACCCGCGGGAGTTGGGGCTCTGAGCACAGTAGATGGGCCGAGTGGAGCCCCATCCAAGGTGTGGGGCCGACAGCGGCCTCTGCTGCCATCCTGCAAAGGGGATGCTGACATCCACAGCTTGGTAGAGAAATAGACTCTGTAATTTAAAAAGTAACGAGCTTTGTCACTCTGGACAGGAGAGTTTATTAACGGGCAGTGCACGAATGAGTGGCAGGCTCCAGGCCTGAAGACAGCAGTGGATTTTAGAAGGTACTGAGTGACGATTACAAGTGCAGGCTTCCCAGCAGCGGCTAATCCGGGACGCGTCAAGCCCAGAGTGACGGTTCCCGACTGCACCACCACTGCTGCCAGCTCCTCCCTCACAGCTCAGGCGAGCTTCAGAGATGGAAACGCAAGACCTCCTGGGTACAGATCCACCGGCAAGGGCCTGGCGACAACCCCATGGCTCCTGGCCCCTCCGCCGGGTCCTGAGATGGATACGCACGGAAACGCACGGTCACACGCGGGGCCGAGAACGTAGGGCAGGCGCTTCAAGGAGCATGTTGCTCGGGGTCTCCTGCTGAGCTGTGTCCCCCCAACCTTGGGGAGACCAGGGAAGTGTGACCGTCGAACCCAAGCCTGCAGGGGGCATTGAGGGACCCCTTGGCGAGCTGAAGTAGTTCCTGCAGACACCGAGGACTGAGCCTGTGGAGTGAGGTCTCCCCTCCGACCCCCAGAGGGCAGGACAAGCTGCCGGGGCTGTGGCTTCCTGTGGCCCCATGTGCCGTGTGGAAGGGAGAGATGATGAGGGTCCGGAAGGGCACGGGGACCTTGGTGGGATGCGGTCGGGTGGAAGAAGGAGCCGGGAGACCTGCGGCCGAGAGGAGCTCGGGGCTGACTGGCTTCGGGGCGGAGGCCCAGGGCTGCGCACGTCTCCCAGCGGGGTTGGAAGAGACAGGCCCCATAGAAACGCTCGCGAAACTCGGGAGCTTTGATCACGGTGACGCGCTGTGTTCCCTGGGTCCCCCAGCTCCCTGGGGTCCATCCGGTGTCCGCTCCATGAGAGGCTGAGCTGCATGTGAGACACAGTTGGGTCCTCATCTCGGGGAGCCGGCCAACGAAGAGGAAACTCGGCCCAGACCCCTGGCCTCCACCCTGTGCACTGGGTGCATCTCTTTTGCAAGGACCCCAGGCATTGGGTTCTGGGCCCACCCTAAATCCAGGATGATCTCATCTTGAGGTCCTTAACTGATAGCATCTGCAGAGACCTTGTTTCCAAGTACTGTCGAGTTCTGAGTGGACATGAATTTTGTGGGGACTCTGCAGCCCATCACAGGACCCTATTCCCGAAGGGTGAGAAGCCACGGGCGTTGTTGCTCTCACTTTAGGGCCGAGGAAACGGCTGCTCGGAGAGGATGGTCTCGCTCAAAGGCTTCAGCTGATTCGGGATGCCCTGGGAGCCTCTGCCCCCTGGTGCCCACAGGGCCTCAGAATCCCGGAGCTTTGGCAGGAAGGAACCTTGGCTGGAGCTGGAGGTCAGCTTAGAGAGCATCCACTCCATCACCCTCCTTCTGCAGAAGTTTGGGGTCGGCTGGGTAACAGGGCAGTGATGGGCCCTGCCGCCGTGACCTTCGTCTGTCCTCTTCCCTCACCGCCCCCCCCACAAAGGGACCACGTGTGCATCCTCATCGCTCCTGATGAGGCTGACGCTATGGGGATGGGGAAGGAGCTGCAGGAAGAGAATGGGGCTCCTGGGTGGCCATGTGCCTTGGCCTGTGCCTGGAGGTGGGAGCAGAGGGCATAGGTGCCGCAGAGGCGGGCTGCGTGTTTCTTAACCGGCGCTAGGGAGGGAGGGTGTCCACAGACCTCGGTACATCAGCAAGTGCTCTCGAGTTCTGCTTGCAGCCCCTGGAAGATCTCGAGGGCGAAGTCCAGACCCTGGGGTGAGTCAGGAAACCGCTCTGGCGGCGAGGTGAGCATCTGGGTGGGCGCCACGCAGGTTCCCAGGGGACTTGGGAAAGCAGGCGCATGGCATCTACTCAGAAAGCCACCAGCTTTCTTTTTAATGCTGGATTTTTGGGCAGGTGATGTCAACACATTTTTCTTAGCTCTTTACTTCAGTCTTAAAATACTCCTCAGATCCTGCAGGAAATATTCTGAATGTCTGCACTTTTGTAAGACACCCCCCCCCCCCCCCGCCAACCCCTCTCCGCAAGCCTTGGGCGGGCGAGGTCTAAAACCAGCCAGAAGTTACCTGCTCTCGGGACCTCCAGGGACGCCCCTGCCCTTCCGTCAGGCCCTCACAGGTTAGCTCTCCAATGCTTCCTCGCCTGCGCGGACCGCTGTCTGCTCTGGACATCTCCTGTATATGGAATGATGGTCTGTGGGCTTCCGCACTTTGCAAGCGCACGAGCCTTGGTCCTGAGGATGAGGACGTCCTGTCCAGCCCAGTGTGCTGCCAGCGGCTTCAGCACAGAGGCCAAGGGGAAGCGCTGCCTGACCCCGTCTTCTGCAGCCTCCGCCCAGCGTCTCTCTTCTCGGAAAGAGAGAGTGGCTGCCTAGTCCAGCAGCTGAATCTTGGCGAATCCAGCTTAGAAACAGAGCCCCCCACCTGGAGAGCGGCCACGTCACCTCCTTCCAGACCTGCGACAGCGTTTATTACTGATGTGACTCCGCGAGGGCCGCGGCCTGAGCTTCCTTCTCAGGGGTCATGACTCATGTCCGGGTCGGCGGGTTTTCCCCTCTCAGCCGGTGTGGCCCTGCTCGTTTCTTCAGAAGCCGCAGTAGCCCAAACATCCAGGGCCTGGCTGGAGCCGCAGGGGCGTCGGCCCAGCGCGGGCCGGGTCAGGAGGAGGGCCCGCCACGGGGGTGGGTGAGGGAAGGGGGGCTCCAGCTGCAGATGCCGACGGCTGGGTCTGCAGGGCCCCCTTCTGACCACGCAGGGTGCTGGGCATGCTGGCACCTCCGCAGCCGGTCACAGTGTTACCAGCCCTGCAGCCTGTGGTACCTGAGAGCCAGCCTCGCCTGCAGGGCGGGGGCCTGCACTCCTGCCTTGGCCGATTCGCACCGGGCCCTGGGTTCCCCGCTGTTCCCATTGCCTTTCAGGCTCACGACCAGGAAAGGAGCGGAGGGGGTCAAG
Organism: Leucopleurus acutus; assembly: GCF_964270905.1. NCBI lineage: Eukaryota > Metazoa > Chordata > Mammalia > Artiodactyla > Delphinidae > Leucopleurus > Leucopleurus acutus. The sequence goes on along the minus strand of NC_139144.1, from coordinate 108,356,367 downwards.
CCAGGCTTTGGAGGGCGGTAGGCACTTGCATCATTTCAGCACGAAATACAAATGTCTACAGTCACGTTAGGAGATGACGGGGTGTCTGTCCAGTGTCAGGCACCCTGCTGGCCTCTGGGGTGACCCGTCTGTTGCTGTCCAGCGGAGCTGCTGAGGAACGTGGCAGGACAGTCCAGTGCTGACTGTGGACAGTGGGACTGGCCTCAGGGACCACAGTAGCCAGCAGGGAAGCGAGCTCTGCACAGCCTCGTGATGGCGTGGATGTGAGCCCTGGGAGCCACGGCGACGTTAACGCAGGAGTGCGCGTTGCCCGGGAGGAGTGGCGGCAGGGAGAGGGACACCTGGGCCGGGCCCTGGGGCCACGCCGCACGTCCAGGGAACTGAAAACGCCCCCTGGGTCCGGAAAGGAAAGCTGGGATGGACGGCCGCTCTTCCCCGCCTGGAGATGCCGCTGGTTCATCTGTGAGACGGGAGTCACTCCTGGGGTGCAGCAAAAAGTGGATTGGATGGTGCCTGGTGAGGGGGGCAGGGATGATGACCCTTTGATGCGTTTTACAAATTAAAGAGAGTAAAGTTATTACCAGAATGGGTGGCAAATATGGGGATTAACTTTGTTTCTTTTAGGGGAACATTTCCAGTGACAGAGTTTCAAACTGTGTTTGGAATCTGTAGGCACAGACAGGCAAACACATACAGATGTTACTGGGGAGGTCCCGTGTCTGTGTTATTGGTATTTTATATAAACATATTTGACCTTTGACCAACTTTGAAATTTCGATCGGGCCTCCCGTCTTCTCCGTGGGTTACAGCTACCACCGCAGTCAGATTGAAAGGGGTGGGTGCTCGTATGTTTGAGTGTATTTCTGCAAACTCGGGAAACACATACACCACGAAATCACCTTTCCTTATGATTTGGAGTTTTCTGAGCCCATTGAATTGCCCACTTTATTAATTTAATTTTGACACACACAGAATACACATCACTTTGCGGAAGGAAGTGATGAATATCCACTTTCTCCTAATCTCACTGCTGGAGATGCTCCGGAACGTGCAGCCTCTGTGTGTGGAGTTCTCCCCAGAGGAGAGAGGTCTCCTGCTTGGTGCCGCTGGGACTGACTTCTAACCCCTCCACTTCTTGTTAAATTCTGTTTGACAAGTTCCACTGTGCACGGAGCTACTGCAGCCTGGCTGTTAAGAAGCTGTGGCCCAGGAGCAGGAAAATCGTGCGTTATTCTTTTGGTTTATTAATATGAAAAGGCATAAAGATGTGCTCTTAATAATTTCTTCATTATTTTATTAACGTTTTCTACTGCCTCTGGTGGCGTTTGCTTTCAGCCCCAAAGAAGAGGTGAAGACGTGTCTTGATTGTATGTGTGTTTAGATCACAGAGCGAGAGACCAGCAGATGTCAGTGTAACTCAGGGTGAAATCTCAACGCCGTGTTGCTCTGTCAGGGGGTCTCTGCTGACCTGAAATCCGGAGCTTTGGGGACTGTGCACACGGCCCTGCAAGGACTTGAGTCGTGGAGTGTTGCCGGCACCCCTGCAGAGTTTCTAGTCCATTTCCTTTGCTCTCAGCAGCATGGTGCTTCAGATCAGGAGGGCGGCCCCCGGATCAGGGCCAAGGTGGTTCAGTCCGGGTCTCGGGGTCTTTGTCTGAACTTTGACCTCCTCAGAGATGCCCGCCCCCCCCCCCCCACAATCAGTTTTCACTCCAGGGCCCTTGTTTACGGCCCGAGGGTGTACAGGCCTGTCGAGGGTGTGTGGGCTCCTTTTCTTTCCAGGGCTGTGGCTGAATATTAACTGTGGGTGAACCCTTGGGCTGGGTATGCTTTGTCCAATTCGTATTTATAAGTTTCTCTCCACATTTCGTAGTTGAGGGAAGTGAAGTAATTTGTCTCAAGTCACTGATCTGTCCGGTTCAGAAGCTTGTTGTCTAGGCTCTGATTGATGTCAGGTGGGAGAAACAAAGCCAGCTGAAGCACAAACCTAAGAGACCCCCGCATCAGGGGCATTTGTTGGGTACAGCAGGTGTTCACAGAAAGCGAGTGCGGAAGTAGCCAGCTGCTTGTTCAGCAACACGGTGGGTGAGAACGTGGCCTCCTGAGGGCCCCCGGCAGGACAGGCGCTGGGAGAGGAGTCCAGGCTCAGGCAGGAAGCCGCGGAGGCAGCGAGCGGGGTCCCGACGGGGGCCGGCAGCCGGGCCTCTGCGGGAGCTGCTGCCCCGGCCGCCGGGGGCGGGAGTGGGGAGGGAGGGGTGGTGAGGCCCCTCAGGGCAAGCAGCCCCCCCCTCCGGGTCACGGGTGCCGCCCCGCGGATCCCACCTCAGCCGGACATCTCGGGCGCCTTGTCGTCCTCGGCCTCAGTACGCAGCCTCCCCACTGTGCCATTGCAGAGGTTTTCCAGGCTTTCTAAGGAGAGGCTTCACAGAGGAGTTTCACTTTCTCAGGCGTGGAAAGAGTGCAGATCTGGCCGAGTTCAGAACAGTAAGTTCTGAGCACGTTCAGGGAAGTACCGGCTACCACATAACTGGATGCATCTTATTTTGCAGCAGGGAGAATTGTGTAGGTGAAACACTATTTATTACAAACTCGTGCAGCTTGTGGTTCGTCGCCTGCCGATTAGGAGGACGGATCAGACGCCTGCAGCTTGCTTTGTGTTCCCGTTGAGCGCAGCGCCAAGCAGGCGTTTCCTGCAGAGTGTTCTGGAGAGGCGGGCTTCGCAGAGTCTTGCGGACCAAGCTTTGCTTTACAGCCAGAGTCTCCGAAACCTCCGTGGCCACGTCCAGCCTTCACTGCAGCGTCTGTTGTTTGAGTGTTCTGTTGTTCGACACTAGCATTAGGCATCACATTTATACTCAGGAAATTTGACATTTAAAATTCTTGGTGGGGGGGGCTTCCCTGGTGGTGCAGTGTTTGGGAGTCCGCCTGCCGATGCAGGGGACGCGGGATCGTGCCCTGGTCCGGGAAGATCCCACAGGCCGCGGAGCGGCTGGGCCCGTGAGCCGTGGCCGCTGGGCCTGCGCGTCCGGAGCCTGTGCTCCGCAGCGGTGAGAGGCCCGCGTACCGCAAAAAAAAAAAAAAAAAAAAAAAACATTCTTGGGGGGATAGTGCACTCTGAGCAACGGACTTTTATAAAATTAATGTTCCTTATTGACACAGCGATGCCTTTTAACCTAGAAAGTTCAGAGGATACAAATGATCAATAAGAAGAAGGTCTAGGTCACCCCAGTGTTCTATTACTGTTTTTGTGTGTGTCCTGTCAGTATTTCTTTTCTTTGGTAGGTGCATGAGTATTCATAAAAGTGAAATCATCATGTACTTTGTGCCTTTTAACCTGCATTTAAAATGTTATTACCTTGATTAGTTGAATTTTTACGTTCAGCTAAGAGGTAAAGCAAATATCCATTTCCTCCCTTTCAACAGTTGTTGATTTTTCCAAAGTGTGTTATCCTAGCATCAGCTTCAGAACTCCGGGGAATCCAAATGAGGTCTCGTTCAAAGGGACTTTGGTGGGTGTAGGGCTCCTCCAAGTGGGTGGTGGCCAGTGTGATTCTCAACCTGCCACGTTGCCCTCACCCCAGTTAGTCTATTCAAGTGAATCTCTCCGTGCTGAACGAATCCGCTGTCTGGAGTTTGGGCCTCACGTGCACTTACTACTGGGCCCTGGTTCTCAACCTGCTGCCCAGGAGAACTGCCTGGCAGCCTGACTCATCGTCCGCACCGTCCGCATGGTCCTGCACCTCCCCGTAAAAGCCCTCAGTGGACTCGCACGTCCAGCCAGGGTGGAGAAGGACTGCTCTAGCTCATGCCCTGGGATGATTTTTTAAAAAGCGTTTTTGTGTCACTGGCTTCTTTGGCTTAAGAGGTGGCTCCTTTGGACCTCTGTTAGCGGAGGCCCACCGGCCCTGGCTCTGCGCTCGGCCCTTTGCTGCTGCAGGCCTGGCCCTGTCACGTGGCTGGATGTGCTTTGCCTCACACGCACAGATCGTGAAAGGCACCACAGCGCCTTCGTGGGGCTTTCACCGAAACTCCTGAGCTGCCTCCAAACCGTCTAACCAGGAAGGGGCGGAAGTCCATCCTGGCTGCCTCGGGACGTCCTGAGATGTGGGAGGTGTGCGGGGGACAGAGTGCCAGGAGGTGTCCAGGGCCCACACTCTTGGAGAGCAGCACGAGATCAGGAGGCACTGAAGAACAAAGCGGACCAAGAAGTAGCTGACCTATACGTCCTCTTAAGGCTGAGCTGTGCCCCAAGGCCACATGTTGAAGCCCGAGCCCCGGGCGCTGCAGAACGTGGTGGTTACTTGCAACAGGGTTGTTGAAAATGTAATGCATTGAGATGAGTCATTAGGGTGGGCCCCACTCCCATATGACAGGTGTCCTTGTAAGAGGAGGGGTGGCCATGTGAGGACACAGGGAGGAGATAGCCATCTACACGCCAAGGAGAGAGGCCCCAGGAGAGACCAGCCTCCAGGAGTGAGGAAGTGCGCTTCCACTCTTCTAAGCCGTCCGGTCTGAGGGACTTGGCTATGGAAACGGATACAGGTCCCGTCTCCTTAGCTGGGACTCAGCCGCTGCCCTCTCTGGGGCTGTCGTCTGGCTTCTCCAGGGCTCGGAAGCTGCCGCAGCTGCCTTTACATCTCTGACTCCAGACTTGCACCTTTTCTCACCCACTAGCTCTCAGCTTCCCTGCCCCCGAAACCAAAAAACTCAACTTTCCATTCGAGCGCCAGATGGAGAAAAATGCTCATTTGGTCTTTGCCCAAAAGTAGCCTCTTTTTTTCTCCTGAAAATCAGACCAGTCTGTCTTGAGTGACAAGAACAGGGAGAGCCTGTGAACTTTTCTTGGGAGTAAAAATAATGTCTTGACAGGGTTGCCACATCCATGCTGGTTTGATGGGAGCTAGTTTGCGGAGTCTGATCTCAGAGTGTTTTTAAACATATGCATACAGAGTTGAGTATTGTGGGGGGAAGGACAAGTAGCAGATGAGGCAGCTGGGCCGGCCCTGGAGTCTCCCGCGGCATATGAGGTTGTGCCTGCCTTGAGAAGACAGGAGTGGGGGAGTCTGGCTTGAATCTCACGTCACAAGCTGTGAAGGACTGAGCTCCCATTGTGGGAGCCCGAGCGGAGGACCAAGGATAGTCCCTCCAGGGCTGGGCCTTGAGAAGCCCTGGCTCGGCTGTGCCTGTTCCCTGTTTGGTGCAGGCTCGCAGTTCTCCTTTCTGCTCAATTGCTACAAACCCTGAGATTAGCCCAGAACGTGCAGCCATCAGGAGGAAACGCCAGTGGCCTGCCGTAATTCCACGGAAAGGAGCGTTTCCCCTCGCATGTGTCCAGTGGCCTGCCGTAATTCCACGGAAAGGAGCGTTTCCCCTCGCATGTGTCCAGTGGCCTGCCGTAATTCCACGGAAAGGAGCGTTTCCCCTCGCATGGGTCCAGTGGCCTGCCGTAATTCCACGGAAAGGAGCGTTTCCCCTCGCATGGGTCCAGTGGCCTACCGTAATTCCACGGAAAGGAGCGTTTCCCCTCGCATTGTCCAGGGGCCTGGGGTGCACGTAGTGCTTGGAGCAGAGTGCCATGTCTGCTTGGTGGACAGAGTCGGGGGGTGGAAGGCGTAGGTTCCCTCTTTCCACCTGGAGTTGTTTTTCTGCTTCAGATGGCGCCTTGTGCCAGCGCTGCGCGTGCTGTCATTCAGGGGGTTGAGGTGGACTGACGTGAATAGACGCCGTAACGATAACCTGCCGGACGGCCCGTGGGACGGAGGCCACAACTAGGTCATCGGGTGGCAGAGGAGCATCTGGTTCCTGCTTGTCTGCAGTGACTGTGAAGGTGGTCAGGTGGGAAAGGAATTTGGAGGTGGCTTAACCATCGGCACTCCTAATCGAAGACCTGCTCGTGTGACCTGGAAGTTGCAGGAGGGAGACTGGGGACTCGGCACGCTGCACCACACAGCCAGCAGCCGCCACGCTGGCTCGGCTGTCACGCTGGAGGGCCAGGCCACCGGCCCGCTGTGCCACAGGGGCTCTGTGTTGCAGGGAAGCCTTTAGGAGGGAACTTCATTGTTTGCTTTGCACAGTTTATCAGCTAACCTGAATCTGGCCATGAGGGAGTAAGGTGTGTTGCAGGGAATGGCACTAACGATAGGCAGGCTTTTGTGAAGGACAGTTACTTGTTATCTCAGGAAGGACCCGGTGCCTTAATTCTATCTGCAGTTATGAGATGTGAAAATTCTGACTCATGTCCGTGGACCTGCTTGCCAAATGTCGGTGCAAAGACACAAGTACCAGGGAAGCTCAGGCACATTGTTATTCCCCACCAGCCCCTCAGGTGTGCAGAGAGAGTGGTGGTTCAGTCCCAGAAAAGGGAGATTAGAGTCATGACAGGACTGATTGGAAATTACTAATGGGATGTCTATCCACAAAGGACTCAACTAGATTCTACTTAATCACATGCAAAAATTGTCCAGGGCTGTTCAGTAGTAACTCAAGTCTGAGGACCCTGGGAGGATTGCAAGTTCAATGGAGGGGTAAGTTCTATGAAAACAAACAGGGGGGTCGGGGGTGGTGAAGCAGGAAGCATCGCAGTCTGTCTTCCGCCTGGACAGCAGCTGTGCTGGCAGAATCTCTCGGGTGTAACTGTTTTAGAGCTCTGGAGTCTCTTGAAGGCTTGCACCTTCCAGGAGAAGCCTTGGACGGTCACTGCAGTTAACTTTGGTCATTTTCAGCTTAGTGCACTAGCAGCTGCCCGTCCCCCACCCCAGCCAACAGCAGGTGTGCTCCTGGGGCAGCCTGCACGCTGACTGTGGGAGGGGAGCAGGACCTTGTCCTCCAGGTGTGCTCCTGGGGCAGCCTGCACGCTCACTGTGGGAGGGGAGCAGGACCTTGTCCTCCAGGTGTGCTCCTGGGGCAGCCTGCGTGCTGACTGTGGGAGGGAAGCAGGACCTTGTCCTCCAGGTGTGCTCCTGGGGCAGCCTGCGTGCTGACTGTGGGAGGGGAGCAGGACCTGGTCCTCCAGGTGTGCTCCTGGGGCAGCCTGGGCGCTGACTGTGGGAGGGGAGCAGGACCTGGTCCTGCAGGTGTGCTCCTGGGGCAGCCTGCGCGCTGACTGTGGGAGGGGAGCAGGACCTGGTCCTCCAGGTGTGGGGAATCTGTGCTCTGCTCGTGCTGCCACTTCTGATCACAGAGGTGAGCACTAAGCCCGTGGAGGCCTCTGCTGTTGCACCTCCCCCGCTGCCACGTTACCCTCCCCCTCCGGCTGAAGCCACTTCTGGGGAGTTTAAAAAGTCAGCATCCTTCTATTCACCCCTTCATTTTTCACTTTTCCCCTTTTGGGAGCTAGATGTTAAAGACTAGGACAACTGCATATATGGGGAAAATTAGAAAGTGACTAGGAATGCCCAAGAGAAGGCCCAGAAAAGACCTAAGAAGACATGACGTTTAGACCTCAGGCTGATCCTCAGCATAGAGCCAGCCCAACACTCAAAATAACAATAACAAACCCAGCAAACCCTGGGAAGGGGAGAGAATTTGATTTCCAGACTCACCACATTATTAGATTCAAATGTCCAGTGTTCAACAACAACAAAAAATCACAAGGCATGCGAAGAGGTGGGAAAGTATGGCCCAGTTGAAGGAAAAAAACCCAACAGAATCTGTCCTGAAAAAAAGCCTAATGGCAAAGGTCTTTAAAACAACTATCTTAAAGATACTGACAGAACTAAAGAAAGATGTGGGGAAAGTCAAGAAAACGATACGTGAGCAAAATGGAAATATTGATAAAGAAAAACCCTAAAAAGAAATTCTAGAAAAAATACGATCTATTGCTATTTGCAACAACATGGGACCTTAACGGTGTTATGCTAAGTGAAGTTAAGTCAGAAGGAGAGACTAATGCTGTGTGATCTCAGTAATATGTGGAATCTAAAAACAAACAAATAAATGAACAAATCAAACAAGAATGAACATGTAGATACAGAGAACAGAGTAGTGGTTACCAGAAGGGAAGGGACAGGCGGTAGGAGGGCAAAATGGGGGAAGGGGATCAACTGTATGGGGATGGTTGTATGGTGGTGAGCACGTTGTAGGGAAAACGGAAATAGGAACATAATGTTGTACACATGAAACCTATATAATGTTATAAACCACTGTTACCTCAATTTAAAAAAAAAGGAAATTCTGGAGCTGAAAAGTGCAGTAACTGAAATGAAAAATTAAGTAGAAGGATCCAAATGCAGATTTGAATGGGCCGAAGAAAAGGTCAGTGAACTTGAAGGTAGGACAACAGAAATCAAGTCTGAGGAACAAAAAGAAAAGAGATTGAAGAAAAGTGAACAGAGACTAAGTGGATCAGATATGCCCTGTAGGATTCCCAGAAGGAGAAGAGAGAGAGAAAGGGGCAGAGAGAATATTTGAACAAATGCTGGCTGAAAACTTCCCAAATTTGTTGAAAGGCATGAACATAAACATCCAAGAAGTTCAGTGGACTCCAATGAGATGAACTCAAAGAGGCCCACACCAGGACACATTATAATCAGACTTTCAAAAGCCAAAGGCAAGGAGTAAATCTTGAAAGCAGCAAGAGAGAAGTGAATCATCACATACAATGACCTGAACAAGATTACCAGCAGATCTCTCATCAGAAATTTTGGAGGTCTGAAAGCAGTGGGCTGAGATATTAAGTGCTAAAAGAAAAGAAATTAACCAAGAATCCTATATCCAGCAAAAATGTCCTTAAAAGTGAGGGATAAATCAGGACATTCCCAGATAAACAAAAGCTGAGGGAGCTCGTGACCACTAGACTTGCCCTTCAGGAAATGCTCAAGGGAGCCCTGCAGGTGAGATGAAAGGGCACCAAACAGTGCCTCCAGGCCATACGAGGAAATCTCAGTCAAGGTAAATACGTGAGCTGTTATAAAAGCAAGTATTATTGTAACAATGGGTTGTGGCTGCACTCTGTTTTCTCCATGATTTAAGGGACTAGTACATTTAAAGGAAAAAAAATGAATGCAAAAGCCAGCCTTACTGTAGCTTTGGTTTGTAACTCCAAATCTCATTTTCTACATAATTTAGTGGACTGATGCATTTAAAATAATTATTATTTATGTTTTGAGGCACACAGTGTATAAGGATGTAATTTTGTGACATCAACAACTAAAAGGTGTGGAGATGGAGCTGTAAAGGAGCAGGATTTTTGTATGTTTACTGAAGTTAGGTGCTATGAGTTCAATTAGAGTGTTATAACTGTAGGATGTTAGATGTAATCCACATAGTAAACACAAAAGAATTGCTATAGAACACACACAAAGGGAAATTAAGAAGGCATCTAAATATTTCACTCAAAAAATCAGCCAAGCATAAAAGAAGACAGAAATGCAGGAAATGAGGAACAAAAAGGAATGGGACACATAGAACAAAAAGAGCAAAATGATAGAAGTAAGTCCCTCCTCGTAGTAATTGCTTTAAATGTAAATGGACTAAATGTTCCAATCAAAAGACAGAGATTGGCACAATGGATAAGAAGCACATGATCCCACCATGTGCTGTCTACAGGTGACTCACTTGAGATCCAGAGACACAAAGAGATGAAAGACTGAAGTGGTGAAAGACTGATGGCTGCTATAAAAAAGGAAACAGGTGTTGGTGAGGTTGTGAGGAAACTGGAGCCCTCGTGCTCCAGTTACATTCCCATCAAGGTGGGAATGTAAATTGGTGCAGCCATTGTGGGAAACAGCGTGGAGTTTCCTCAAAAAACTAAAAACAGAACTACCATATTTATTTGAAGAAAACAAAAACACAAATTCAGAAAGATATCTGCATTCCCATGTTCATTGCAGCATTACTTACAATAGCTAAAATGTGGAAGCAACCCAGGTGTCCATCAATAAATGAATGGATGAGCAAAATGTGGTCCATCTACAATGACCTATTATTCAACCTTAAAGAGGAAGGAAATTCTACAACATGATACATGGATGAACTTGAAGGCATCGTGCTCGGTGAGATAAGCCAGTCACAAAGGCACAAATACTGTGAGGTCCCTGGGGGGTCAAATTCACAGACACTGAAAGCAGGTGGTAGGGGCCGGGGGCGGGGGAGGGGAACGGGGCGTGAGTGCTCCGTGGGGACAGTTTCAGTTTATAAGATGAAGAAGTTACGGAGGTGGATGTGGGGATGGCTGCACAGCAACGTGAAGGTACTTAATGCCACCGAGCTGTGCACTTAAAGGTGGTTAAGACGGTAAAACAACGACAGAATCAGGGATGCCATTGTAAGGTGCTGAGACAGTCAGGTTTTGAGGGCAGATTTTGATGAATTCTGAAGGTAACAAGCCGTTAGGGATGGAATGGGTTTATTCTGCTTGGTCTGCTACGAGAATCATGACTGACAGGGCCTTCAATCTCAATAGTTTCGGGTGTCTGGTCATTCATGGCAAAGATGTATGGACAGGTGGAGGAGGGGAGAGCATGAGTGAGGCCGCCTAATTGGTCCTACCGACCACAGCGACCCGCCTGGACGTGGTGATGGGGGGAGTGGCCGTCAGCGATGAGCCTTGCACGCTGTCCTCCTTTCCTAGAGGGTAAAGCCTTGTGCGGAGGCCCTTGAGGATCCGGCAGAGGTGGTGAAAAGCCTTAACCGGGGGTGTCGGTCTGCCGTGCCTCCTGCCTGTAAAATGGGGCAACAAGACGGGCCTTCAGTGACGGCCCGAGGCTGCCCTGGCCCCGATTCCAGTCTTCCGGAGGCGAAAGGGAGCAAGCCGGCCGCACACGGGAGCTCGCTGTACCCGAGCACAGGCGGCATCACACGCGACACCGCAGACTCGTGGACACGGTCGGCTGCTCTGGGTGCGACTCAGCGCTGGAAGGCAGGGCCGGGCTGTTCTGAACTCGCCCTTCTTGAGCAGCCTAAACTGGGCCTTGTTTCTCTCCTTCGAGACGGACATGGCGTGTCTACCTCCCTGGGACTTTGCTGACTGGGCTGAGCGTGTGTGAAGAACTGAGGCACAGAGATCCACCCAGAAGGGGAGCCGTGGGGTCGCACCCTTTGTTTAGGTCGAGGAGGTGGAGAGCCTGCCTCTGGCACGGCACGCGCCGCCCGCCGCCTCCCAGCTGCTTCTTGGTCAAGCACGTTTGCTGTGGACGCCACACCCACCCATCCCTCCATCTCTGGCGGCGTCAGACCTCGAGGACCCTCCGCCAAGACTTCCCTTTCCCGGGAGAGAGTAGCAGGGGCTGCCCAAGGCGAGTCAGCCTCAGGAGGGCTTGCACGACCCTAACCCTCTGCGTCTGGGGGAGGGGTTTACTTTTATCAGAAAGTGTGGGCTGAGCCCCTGCATATAGGACGTTGGGATGTAGTCATGCTGCAACATCGGTTTCTGGCGCTGTGGTGCGTGGACTCCTGCAGGACACTTAGATTCTCACTGATCTGAACTCAGCAGAGCGGAGGGTGTGGGTGCATTAGCACAGACCCCACAGCACGGCCGCCCGCTCCTGAGACTCCAGGTGACCTTCCGGCTGGACGCGCCTTCCCGCCTGGACGAGCGCGCGTGGGCTGCACCGAGGTCCGAGCCTCCCTAGCAGGGAAAACCCAGGGCAGCCCCGGGTGCCCAGGCCCCGAGCCTGCTGCTCGCCTGTCCTGACGTCAGTGAAGTCACGGCGACCGCTCTCCATGGCGGGTCTCTGGGTTTCTCCCGAGCTTCTTGGTCTCCTGGCCATTTATGGTGTGGGCGCTGACCCTGCCGACGTCCCCAGCCCCTCTCTATCCCCAGCCCCTCTCTATCCCCAGCCCCTCTCTATCCCCAGCCCCTCTCTATCCCCAGCGCTGGGCCTTCCCCAAGCCCTGTTGGACACCGACCAGATCCTCCTTTCTCAAGTGCCGCTGACTTTACGGAAGGTGGGGACCGAGGCAGACATCCCACAAGACGACTCACACGTCCCAGTTCTTAGGCTCCCATGTCCATCCCTGTGCGGGGCGGGGTGTCTGCTGTCTGCGGGTTCCATCAGTGCAACCACTTGACTTTCTCACTGTCTGCCTCTCCGCTCCTTCAAGCCATGCCTTAGCTATTCTTTCCTCCTCTAAGATACATCAAGGTATTTTACTGACTGTACTTTTCCCACAAGATTTTGCTGTCGGCTGTTAAGCCAGCACTTCTCCCCCTACTCGTGACTTTCTAGTAGAACGCAGTCACAGCTGTGACACGGGTACCGGGGACCCCCACCTTCACACTCACCCCAGGGCCGAGCCCCTCCAGGTCACCGCCTTCACTCCTCGGCGCCGTGAGGGTCCAGCTGCTTCCGTTGTGGTAGCAGAACGGGAAGTGAGCTCCCGGCTTATTTTCTCCTCTGTGGAGGGTTTAAAGACTTGTCACTGTAGAAGGAGGGGAAGCAGCAGAGTGGAAACAACAAAGGAGGAATAAGTCGCAGGTCTCTCGCCTTCCTCTGCCGCACCGGGAAGGAGCCTGGCTCTGCCTGTCTTTGGTCCTTGTTTCTGAACAACCGTCAGAACCTCACGAGTCCCAAGAACCCTCAGGCCGCTTAGGATCGTTGCTGCCAGCTGCACCCTGTCCCCGTGGAAGGGTTCCTGCTTTCCCTTTGTATTCCGTGCCTCTCAGTGGATGCACCCTCATGATGGTGCACCTTTGGGTCAGCAGAGGCTGGAGCAGGACACAAGGGCAGTTTGGAGGAAATCCAGTTTGACTCTTGGTCAGATTTACTCACAAAGGGAGAATATCCCAGATCCAGGGCATTTTTCACAGCATCTGGGGAGGGAAGGAGAGGGATGGGGGTTATTGGTTGGCGTTTGAGGAGCTCACCCAGAGCCAGACTGCGCCCGGAGACCTGTCCCGGCTGGTGTGGCCAGTGTGGCTGGTGTGGCCGGCATGGCACAGGCAGTGCCTCTGTGTGTGTCCAGGACACTTTGTGGTGTGAAGCTCCCTGGAACTTAAAGCCCGACCCTGGTCAGGTGCTTCAGGGGTTATGGACAAACGCATCCCGTCTGCATTTGTGGCTGGAGGGGTGGCCCCCAAGTCTGCTGGCTCCTGAGGTGAGTTTCAGCTGCTGGAGAGATGCAGCCCACAGTGCAGACTGGGAGCTCACGGGGACGGCAACTTCCGACCATTTTTCACTTTGGTCTTAATTGAAACCAGAGACCAGAGGTTAATGCAGTTCCTTTGTTTTCATCGGATTTACAGCGACCTGACCCATGCAGCATTATGATGTCAAGATGGCTTTGAATACCAGAGAAATTGACTCGAGTGGTTATAAAGTGATCCCATTGATTTTTATGGGTCTTATTTTGTTGTGGTGATAAAAGAGATTTTTCTGTCCGGTTTTTGAGGAGCTATATGTCTGATAAAGCATACAGCAATACAACAACAACAACAACAACAACAGAAATCTGCACAAACCCCACGTGTGGAGGTAATAGGAAAGCGTGAACTTTGGTTACAGATGCCTGCTCCGTCCATGCGAGTAGTGCCCCGATTCATGCTCCTATTAAAAATGTGATTGGGTGGGTCCAGACGTAATCAAGACATCGCTTTCAAAAGAAATATTTATCAGTTAAGCTTTTCCTTTGGGCAAAATTCATGAAATTTATGGGGTCAACATTAAGCTTGGTTGTGTTAAGTAGAATGTCTAAGATTAAGTTTCAGGCTATCAGAAAGGGCAGTGGATACATTTTTAGAATTTCTTTCCTGTTTGGACTTTATTTCTTGGATTATTTACATAAAACCATCTATCATATATAAAAGGTATTTATCTACTCTAGTTAACCCCCAATACGAAAGGGAGTACAGGAGCCATGTAGATATAGTGGAAGTGTTACAATCAAAGCAGATTTTTTATATCCAGGTAGTGTGACAAAATCCACCTAGAGACACTTGCCTGGCAGAGCTCATGCCCCGGCCCCAGGCCCTTCAAGGGTGTGACCCCATCTGCGATCCTTCGGGACTGAACATGCAGGGGACTAATAAGCCCTGCTCCCCGCCCCTCTTGCTGTAGGAGCCCCAACCAATGGTCAACGGAGGGGGTACCCCAGCTACCCCTCCTTGGGTGGGATGATTCTGAGGCGTGTGGTCACTTTAGTGCCCAGAGTCTCCCCGTGAGGTTAAGCTCCAGACGCCCACAGTGATAACTGGCCTGACTGTGCCTCTGTTGTTGGAAGCCTGCCTTGCCTCGTCTCGCTGTCCCAGCACCAGTATTTCTTATTTCGGAGTCTGCTTCTGGGGGAACAGAAACAAGGACAAAATTTGCCCAATGAAACGGCCCAGTGGGATCGCTTGTACTGACACCACCGGCAGCAGCTCCAGGTGCACACGGCTCCCGGGGAGCTGCCTGTTGCCTCGGTATTAAACATGAGCAGGCAGTCCAGGGTCACCGGACACTTACAGGAAACCTGCAGGAAGGGACAGGAGTCCAAACAAACACATGGAGGAAGACAGTGAAAAAGAAACAGAGGCTGAAAACTAAGCAAACACGTGGGACTTTTACAACTCCAGGATGAGGAGGATGAGAAAGGGATACGAACCACGGTATATTACGTGGCCTCGCTGGGAATAGCATTTACAAAGTGATGATACTGCAATTCTAATCTAATACTGACCTAATGAAAACTACATATAACTGAAGTGGGACAGTAGGGTGTGTGTGTGTGTGTGTGTGTGTGTGTGTGTGTGTGTGTGTGTGTGTGTGTGTGAGAGAGAGAGAGAGAGAGAGAGAGAGAGAGAGAGAGAGGGAGAGAGGGAGAGAGGGAGAGAATGCTGGAAGCAGTGCTGTGCGATAGAGAAGCCAGGCCCCATCGCCTGTAATAGGAAGTCCGCAGGTAACCCTGAATCTGAGAAACTGAGGAATAGTAACGTGGGTGTGGCACTCAGGGATGCGGAGATGCAAACCAGAAGAGCCAGCTCATTGTTGAGAGCGCTTGACTCTGAGGGTTAGGAAGAAGGTGAGGGTAAGAGGGTTAGAGATTTGCTGGTTTTCCTAACAAGACTTGGACTTTTCAAACTACACTGTGTATGGTGTTAAAAAATAAACCCTGAGATAAGAGGCAGGGGTTAGGCTTTACAGCCGCAGCAACAAAAACCCAGATACAGTTTATGTATTTCTTCTGCTCTTCGTTCCAGCGAATGCGTCGATCGGCCTCTGCCATCACTGGGGATAGATGGGTGGGCGTCATGGACCCGACCTTCCGCCCAGGGCCGAGCAGTGTGGGCCGCAGAGCCAGCCAGCGCCTTAGGAGGTGAGCGGCCGGCCCTCGGCGCCCGGCCTTGGAAAGGCTGTTTGGGGAGGACAGCCTAGTGATGGGACGTTTCCTGCTCCAGATGGGAGAATAATATCGCGTATTTATTGGGCACTGTCAGCTTTTCTGTCACACTAGTTCTGGAAACATGCAGTCAGTACGCGGGGGACGCTTTGAGCGGAATGCGCCGGCTTATGGACGATGAATGGCGTTTTGTACTGTGGCCGGGCATTTCCGGACAGGTTTGTGAGTTTGACTGCGTCCCTCAGGACCACAGGAGTATATAAGTGTCCGCACTGAAGCATCTCTGAAGCGTCTGAGCCCCCTGGCCTGAAGGTGAGGCCTCCTTTCCCTTTGCTGCCCTCAGCCTAGGCTTCAGTGAGCGGCCGTCCTCTCCCACCCCGTGGGCGCCACGCGCACTGGCCGCTTCGTTTCAGGCCCTTTGCGCCGTCCTGCCCTCCAGACGGCACCGTCCTGTTGGTGCCTCCCAGGGCGCCGCGTGCGGCCTGCTTTGCGCGCTTGTCTGTGCGGTCAAGCGGCTGCTCTTACTCTGCGGCTACACTGTTACTCTGTATTGGTTTCTTGCTCCTTTTCGGTTGAAATACCTCAAGAGGCCTTTCTCCTCTGGAGGGTGGAGGAACGCAGCCCGATAGAGGCTCAGAGGTGCGGCAGTTGGTTCATTGGGGGCAGGACTGAGGCCCTACCCTGCGCTCTGGGATTCCGAGACCAGTGTCGTGATTTCATTCCGTCTCTTCCCCTAACGTCTACCGCTGGGAGGCCCGGGTGCGAATTGCTGGAAGGATGTGAGGGGCTCAGATGGTGTGGCCCGCGGGCCCCCAGCTCTCTGGGGCAGAGTCCTGTTTCATCCCTCCTTTGAAGCAGGGACACGACGAGCTGTTTCTCTGGGAAGGAGGGCAAAGGTGCTGGGACATAAGAGACGCCGGGGCTGCAGGAACTGCCTAGACCCGGGTGCCAGCCCTCAGCATCCAACCTCACTGCCCCAGTGACTGCTGCGAGGGCTGGTCCAAGGAGGGGTCCTGCCGCTGGCCATCCTTACGTCATGGGGGCACTAGTGGGTGCCTGCACAGTTCCAGGAGGTCTGGAGGGGGGATCCTGGCAGCCCCCGTTGCCCAGCTCCAGTCCTGAGCCCGCCTCTAGAAGTGGAGCCCGTGTCTCTGGCCCAGGACTCAGGCAGTGAGTCTCTCTAAGCCTTGTTGGGTTTGGGAGTTATGCAGGGAAGGGAAAAGGCAGAAGTCTGAGTTTCAGGGTGCAGGCAGAGTGGGGGCCCGGGAGGGGAGCCCACAGCAGGAGGCTTTTGGGGATCAGCGAGGAGACTGAGGCCGCTTCGGTGGAACGGGTGTGTCCAGGGGAGGCGTGCTGGAATTCTTCCCGAAGCTGCCTCAGCTGCCTGTACGTCACGCTTTTCTTGGGGTTTCAGCTCTTTGGGGGCCGTTTCTGGGCTCCCGCCGTGTTTTGGGCGCTGCTGGCTGGCTTTGGAGGCTGGGTGTTCCTTCCCGACGTCTGCGGCTGGAGGGTGAGGACGGGACGACCCGCGTGCAGGTCTCACCCTTTCGGTGCCCATTTCTGAAGGACTTTTGGTTTCAGGCCATTCTGCCCGTTTGAAAGTAAAAATGTACATAGTAGTCGTTACCCCACACAGTACTTCCATTCTGCGTGTCACGTAGCTGCTTTTTTTGGTGAAAAAGCTCGAAAGCCGTTTGATACTGACAGTGAGAGAAGCAGCCCCAGTGGGTTACAGCATCTCCCCTGGAAGAGGGCCCTCAGCCCTGTGGGCCTGGTGACCTGCCCCATGGCCCCGAGCAGTGTCCCCACGGCTGTCCCCAGAGCAGTCTACGGGCAGCATTTGACCTCCTCTTCGGCCTGAGAGCTCGGGTAGCCAGGTCACAGTGCGGGGAGGCCGAGGCCAGCCTGAGTGTGAACAGCACCTGGGACGGAATGGCCCCCCACCTGCTCACCTTGGACTCACTGAAACCACCTGGGTAGCTTGAAACGGTCCCCTCCTGGGCTCTTCGCCAGAGGGTCTGGGTGGGCCCGTGACGGGGACCTGCCTTCCCCCCCCCCCCCCCCCGCGAAAGCCCGGAGGGAGGAGCTGAATTCCCTTCTCCCTGCAGCCCTGGGGAAGCAGCCCACGCCTCCCTCACCTGCTCTCCCCGCTCTGGAGGGAGGGCACTGAGGGGCAGGTTCACCTGGACCTGGGGGGCGGCTCCCCACACCTCCCGTAGCAGGTGCGAGTCTGTGCCCGGGGTTTGAGGTAAGGCCTCTCTTGGATGCCATCTTGTGACCGCTTTTTGGTATTGCAACCCTCCCACTGGAGCCAGGATCCCACAAAAATGGGTAGAATTAATTCCACCCTAGCACCTGGAAGGGGGAGTGGAAATCAAGGACGACCAGCCAGATGAAAACAGAGGCTGCTTACCTGGAGCCGGCTGCAGCAGGCCGGGGCGGGGATGCTTCCTGGGGGGGCAAAGGGGAGGGGGCAGGCCTGGGGGCTGCAGGGAGGCAACCCGGGAGCCGCGTCCGTGACGTTAGGGGAAGCAGGGCTTCCTCCGGGGTCCTGAGCCCGTGCAGCCTGCCCGAGGGCTGTGCTTGATGCCGAGGCTTCAGCCACCCCCCCCACCCCCCCACCCCCCCCACCCCCCCCGGCACCCGTCCACTGTGTCTGTCCTTTACAGCCTTCGTTGCTCTTCCGAGAATTGGAAGGTTTGACATTTATTTTTCTCCTCCAGTAGGAAAGTTTCTCTGTTCGCTCAGCTCACCTCTGTCTCACCCGCTCCCTCTGCTTTTGGGGCCCGCAGCAGGTGGTGGGCGGCACCTCTGGGGCAGGGGCGCAGGTCCTGAGCAGCCCCGCTCCCAGCTCAGCCCGGTCCTGGAGGCAGCGACCGCGACGACCTCGACCCCCAGGGCCTTTGCCTGCAGGGCCCGCTGCAGCTCTGAACTGGGCCGGGCTTTCACCTGGAAGACTCCTCCTTGCCTCTAGGCCTGACCCTAACCCCGCTGGCCCTCCAGAGCGTCACTCCCCGCGTCCTGGGGGAAGGACGAAGGTGGCGTTTGATGGTTGGGGATGTGTGGGGGAGGGGGAGAAGGGAGGCTGTGGGAGGCGCCTCGTGCCTTTTCCCTAGAAGCTAGTACGTGATGTGCCGTCGTGAGGCGCTTCGCTGCCGCGCGCGTTGCAGTTACACATCCCAGCTCCATCGTTGTTACGCGTATTAGGTAATTAAGTTAGAGTGAACACCGGTAGAGCAGTTACACCATTCCGAAGGCTCGCCCAGGAAGCCATGAGAAGTTGCTTTGAAAAACAAGAGGCTTTACCTGATGAAAATTACATTTGAAAAATTTCAGTTCCAAGGTGCAAATTCGCCAAAGTAAGAAGGCCACAGCAGTGTCAAGTCCCGAGCAGGCGCCCAGGCAGGAGGCCCGCACGTGGTCTCACAGAAATGCTTCAGTCCCCGAATTGTGCCCTAACCATCGTCTTTCCGCTGCGTTGTCCCCGCAAGGCGGGGACTGGGTGGTCTGGGTGGGCCCGTGATGGGCATCTGCTGAGGGTAGATCTGCAGGTGCTGCTCGTGGCATGGGTTCCCCCAGGTGCCCCCGGTGGGTGTGTCTGAGAAGCCAGGCTGCCCTGTGGTTTCCCAGGTGGGAGCTGGGGCGTGTGCTGAGTCCACGCGACCTTCTGAATTTAGAGCCACACTAGGTGTCTTAGGTGTTTGCAGGGTTTTCAAAGGCAGGTGTTTGGGCTAAAAGAAGCCATGGGGTTGGGGAGGGGCCGTGGAAGTGGCCGAGCCCTCGTGAGGGGCGTCCGCCAGCTCCCTGTTCCCCTCCTGCCCCTGGCTGCTTTCTGGCCCAGGTCACAGTAGGACCACGGTCCCCTGTCGAGTGCAGGGGCCCTGTGAGGACTGGTCCCCGCCGCTTTTCCGGGGACCCTCTCCCTCCTGGCGGGCAGGGACCTCTGCCCACTTCGGGGGGGGGGGCAGGAAGGTCAGCAATGTTGACAGGTTGCCCTCCGTGCCCCTATCACCCTTTCCCCTAACGGAAGACTTACGTCCCGAATTCCACCCAAGGGGCTGCATGGGGTGACACCCCCAGGCACGAGGGGACACCTGGGAACGTGACGCAAAGCCAGGACGGAGGCCCAGTTTGCGGGTCCAGCTGGAGGGGAGTCTCGAGGCGGGGGGGGGG
Organism: Leucopleurus acutus; assembly: GCF_964270905.1. NCBI lineage: Eukaryota > Metazoa > Chordata > Mammalia > Artiodactyla > Delphinidae > Leucopleurus > Leucopleurus acutus. The sequence continues at coordinate 108,336,939 of NC_139144.1, read as the reverse complement.
GTGGTTGGTGAGGGGCGGGCGGCAGGGTGTCCGGCTCGGCTTCATGCCCTGGCAGCTCACGTTTCGGCATCGTTGCGACGTGATGGGGTCCCGGCGCCTGAGTCAGCTTGACCGCAGCTCGGGTGCACCTGGGCTGATGGGTGGGCACTGGGGCAGTCCCTCCCCACGCAGGCTGTGCCCTGGGTCCCTGGTCAGCTGGGGGTGTCTGTCCCTGACCCGACAGCCCTGACCTGGCCCTCCTCACATTGGGAGCAGCGTCCACTGGATTTGTTACCACTGGGACAGGGCTGAACACGTGGACGACCCTGCTTTCCACCCTCCTCCTGCCAGCTGAGGTGATGGGCTGACAGATTAGTTCTTTTTGCCCATATTTTCAGCCACTCTTTCCAAGGTGAGCCTTGACTCCTTTCTGCCTCAGCTTCCCGGGTTCACATCCCTTGGTGGTCCCACCAGAGTGCCTCCTGTGTGGCCCCCAGTGTCTGTCCCCCAGGTCTTTCCCCGTGGGTGCCCAGCCAGGCTGTTGCCCTTGGGCGAAGGCCAGCCCTGTCCACACCACCCACCCTGTCCCTGGGGTGTGGCCCCTCACGGGCCCTTACAACCCACCAACCCCGGTGCTGCACTGGCCCCCAACCCGGCTCTCGGAATGGCCCCCCACTAAAATCCCCGTAGCTGCCCAGGTGGGGTTTGCCATCTGTCTGTCCGGAGCCCATCCAGGGCGGGTCTTAGCTCACCGGCAGGGCTCTGTCAGCCCCGGGAGCTAAGGCCAGGGAACCCACCCTGGCAGGAGAGTGTTGTCTGAAGCCGTCCCTGGTTTATGGGGCTGGAAGCCCACCCTCACGGAGAGGCCTCCTTTCCACCCGCACCCACCTGGCCTCCGCTCATTGCACCCCCGGGACTCTCGCCCCTCATGGCAGGTCTCAGGGGGCATCAACACCAGCTGTGTGTATCTGAAGGTCCCTTTTCCTGTGGGTGGTTAGATGTCGCTCATCATACAATGAGCCATCTTATCCCCTAGTCTGGTGCCTTTTGTTCCAGGAAGAGCAGGGGGCACCCTGCTGTGGGTGGAGATCCTTCCCAGAGCTGGGCTGCCTCCTGAGTCAGAGTCCCAGAGGAGGGGCTTCGGCTCAGAGACTGGAGCAGGACCCGGATTTCAGGAGGTAAGGACTGGCCAGCAGAGGGCGCTTCTTCCGAAATCGGAGGCTCTGCTGGGCCAGCACCCCTGCCCAGAAAGCTTTGCAGAAGCAGACGTTGAAGCCTGGGTGTCCCTGTGTCCTAAAAGGAAGAGCAGCCATGGGTTAGGGCCTTTGGATAAGAAGGGTTTGTTCTGGCTTGTAATTGGCAGTTTTACACTTGAGCTTGTAGGTGTAGCAGCTGCGTTCAACCCTCGTAGGCGGGAGTAGCAAGCTAGCCTGTGGTTGGAACATTGCAACTCCACACGCTCTGGGGATGTGCTCAGTGGTTTGCAGCACAAGCACTGAGACCTGCGGGAAGCCTGCGGTGTAGACAGCGAGGGGATACCGCGGCTTTCCAGCTGCCTTTCCTCCTGTCTTTTGCTCGGACGTTAGTACAAGCACGTTGCACTTGGTGAGGCTGAGCAGCAGAGCAGATGTGGGCGCGGGGAGGCGGGACAGGCGCTGCGGGCGGCAGGAAGGGGGGTGACTCTGTAGCTGCAAAGGCCCCAGGGCAGTGCCCGGCGGAGGGAGTGATGCACAGCCCCGAGGACACTCCCGCTCAGCCGGGTTCCCCCCGTGAAACGAGGCTGTCAGTGCCCAGGCTCCGAGTGCTGGGTCTCTGTTGACTTAAGTCACATCTCGCAGGGGTACAGAGAGGAAGGGCCAGGCGTTCTGGGGTCCCCCACCCCGCGGAGGAGGGGCTCCTCTCTGCCGTCACCCTCCAGCCCGTCCAGCTGTTGGTTCCACCTGGCACTTTTCTTTGAAGGCGGAGCCTATTTTCCATAAAGCAAATTAGTTTGCCTTGACCTTTCTGTGGTCCCTGCCTCCAAATAACTAAGATCTTAGGAAGGGCGTGTCCGTGCTTCTCCAGGGCTGCGAGGCGCGCTCAGCAGGCTGATCCGAACTGAGCTGAGCTCAGCTGCAGGACCCGTCAGACAGGACGAGACCCAGGATGGATGACGCCCTGGTGTCCGGGTGGACCCGCGTCTGCACGCATTTCAGTGCCTCTGGCAGCGGGGTGATGGGGGTGTGGGTAGGGAAGGAGGCCTGTGGGGACGGTGGATTTGAATGGAAGTGGCTGAGAGTTGAATAGCTTTTAGAGACTTGACGCCTCTTAGGCCCCATCTGGTCTTGGGAAGGGATGTAAAGAGAGTCGTTACCCAGCCCCTGGAAGGGGAAGCAGGAGCCCCGTGGCTGCAGGAGGGAGGCTGGTCTCCAGGGTGCGCTGCCTCGGCCAGAGCCCCGGCCCAGGTCTCCTGCGTTTGGGATGTATCTATGAAGACTTCACAGCCTTGCCCGAAGACCTCTTGACTCCTACCTCTTTTCTGCCCAGTAGCCCCCACTCGTGAAGGTGAAGAAGACGTGCTGAGGAGGGAGGGGAGAAAGCGGGAAGGGAGGGTGGGTATCACTCGGCTCTTTCTGCCCTGGGGGCTGTAAGGGGCGTAACAGGTGGACAGACGCGTTACCACACCTTCAGGACCAGAGGGGCCAGGGCCCTGTTCTGGAACCAGAGCCCAGAGTTAGGTTTGTGAACGTGGCATCTCTTCATGTTAAGTGTGCTTTTCTAACGGCTCCATCTCACAGATCCTACCTGCTATTCTGATTTACTGAACGAGAGGAGTGTTTGTTTCACGGCCCAGAATCAGAGCTGTGATTGTTCACATTTACCTCCGTATCTGTGCGAGGGGCCATGGGTCCCCGTTCCCTGTCCCTCAGCGACAGAGACTTGGCGGAGGTGCCGCCACAGGAGAAGGTGCGCCTCGTCTCTCTCCTAGTGGCTTTGCACTTCGGAGCGTAAACCCAAAGGAACGGAATTTTGTAGCCAAGTGTGTTTTACTTCGTGCGGTTAATGAACGCAGCCATGTGTCATCCACAAGTTTTCTAACACGTGTACCGATTATATCAACAGAAACAACTCTATGAAAAGTGGCTGTGTTGTGTTTTATTTGTTTAGGAGTCACTAACTGAAACGTGGGCCAGGTCTGGGGTGCGTCAGCAGGTCCCCCCCAGGTGTCGGCCTCCAGTTTCCCTGTGTTCCTGCAACTTCTGTCCCCAAACACCAAGTCCCAGGGGCCTCCTGGCCCACGCGTCGGCAGCATCACCGTCAGCCGTTTCTTCTCACATTGGGTTAAGACCCTGCCCTTAGGTTCCAGTCACCCTTGGGGGAAAGCCATCCCTTCAGACCTACCACGGCTGAGCCCAGCGCTGGGGACGGGAGTAAAGCGAAGTTCAGTAGAATCTGTGTGTGCTGTAATCAAAAAGGTACTTTAGGTCTCTTTTTCTGAGCTAACAATTAATTTTTTAGAGCAGTGTGAGGCTCACAGTGAAACTGGGCGGACGTGCAGGGTTCCCACGTGTGGCAGCCCCGCTGGCATCGCTGTCCTGCGTCAGCCTGGGCGCTCGGCGTCATGACTCGTCATAACCAGAATGAGGACCAGGGTGAGGCCGACCGCGAACCCCAGGCTGCGCGGTGTCTGGTATCTGTCCTGGTCCCCGACTCGCAGCCCCTGAAACACTGGAATCTCTGAGTGACAAATAAGAGTCTCCTGTAGGCTGATGCGGCAACTGGTGTCTGGGGCCCAGGGTGGCTTCAGGATGGGACTGGTCCCCAGAAAGATCAGGGCATGGTTAGAGGGGTGGAACTTCCAGCCCCACCCACCCTGACCTCCAGGGGAGGAGAGGGGCCGCAGGTTGGATCAGTTGCCAATGGCCAGTGATTTAATCAGTCGTGCCTGTGTAATGGAGCCACCGCAGAAGCCCCGAAAACCCCTTAAATGACTGCGTTCAGAGAGCTTCGGGCTGGTGAAACTTGTAGGGCTGGGAGGCTGGGCACCCTGAGGGCATGGAAGTTCTACCCCACCCCCTCCATCGGCCGTTCCTGAGTCGTGTCCTTACAGGGAGCAAAGTGTTTCCGTGAGTTCCACAGGCCATGCTGGCAACTTACCAGACCTGCGGAGGGGTTGGTGGGAACCCCCGGTTTGTAGCTGGTCGGTCAGAAGAGTGGGTACCCGGCACACGGAGCTGGCGTTGGAAGCGGGGGTGGCCTCTGGGACTGAACCTGTGACCTGGGGGTCTGCACTAATGCCGGTGTGAGTGTCAGATTTGGGTTAAATTGTTGGACATGCAGTCGGTGTCGGGGAGTCGGGGGACTGGGCTTGGAAGAGACGCCACGTTTGGTGTTGGGGGAGCCTCAGGCTGTGCTTCCTGCAATAGAGGAAAACTTAGACGTGATCGTGTGCGTTTAAATGCAAGTTACTTGTTGAGGGATACAGTCCTCATCTACGTGTCTTGGCTTGGGGAGAGTTTTATGAACATGTGGAAAAACCGCCTTCTAAACGTACCTGGGTCTACGTGAACAGCTCGGAAGGAGGGCAGGGCCAGGGTGTGGGCTGACCGTCCCGGAAGAATCCATTAGTTGGATTTTTGTGATCAATTTAGTAATAGATACTGTTGGGGGAAAATGGAAAAACACTCATAAAACCATAATGGAAAATGGAAAACTATGAATTATGGGTGAGAGAGCCCCAAAGTGGCACGTTACGAGCGTTCTGGTCTCCAAATCGTTCTTTTGCTTATTTTTATTACATGAGTAATTAAATATAAACATTAGTTTATATTTATATTAACTAAGGTTTATATTTAACTACCCCTGTAATACATCTTACTATAGAAACATGACAAACAGGGGAAAACAGTGATCATCTCTGCCCCAGACACGGCAGTAGCTGTAGGTGTGGTTCTCACCACCTGAGATTTAGGACCCGGAGTGCTGGGATAGGTACCACCTCCTGCGATCGTTGGCAGGTCATAGATTTACACTGGGTGACAACGGGTTGTTCTTCTTACAGGTAAATACTGAGGCCTGAGGGAGTATTTAATCCAGGGCTGAGGCTGAATCGCATCACAAAGGACACATCTGACCAGATTCTCGGGAGTGAACCCGTTATAGGGTCTGAGGGTCCCCTGGGTGGTCATCCCATCAGATGGGAAAGAATAAGCTGGAAGGAAGGGCTGCCCTGGGGAAGCAGAGCGGTCCACGCCCAGACCCCTTGGAGCAGGACCCACCGCCCCGCCAAGCAAGTGCAGGCAAAGTAGAGGGATGGAATTTGTCCATCCAGTCCGGGGACAGAAACCCATTATGTGGCCGATTCAGAGCACACTTCACTTTGGGAGCAGATTTGACAAGAAATAGGTGATTTGAGTTTTCCGGAGAATGGCCTCAAGTTACTCTTCAGTTCAGAGGAGTTGTAACCCAGGCCCTGCCTGTCTTGGGCACAGGCCCAAGGAAAGGGGGGACAGGGTGTAGGACTTCCTGGGAGGCTGGGGGCTGCCCAGAGATGCCACCTCAGTATCTCAATGTCACCCAGCATGGCGGGGCCACTTGGTTTGGCCCCTGTTGCCTGAATGAAAGAGGATGTTTTCTGAAGCTTGAAAATTAAAGATGAAATGACTGGCATTCTAATCACTGAGAAAAATGATACTGTGGTCTCGATTACCTGATTTTCAGTTAACTAGGATGTTGTATGTTTACCCAGGCGAATGTATGTCTTTGAGTTCGATTACCTCCGAACAGCTCTCTCTGGTTGCAATGCCGCGAGATGTTTTTCACAGAAATAAAGACAGACGTCAAATTCTACTTTGGTTGTTTTGTGTTGACCTTTAAGTCCCTTTTCAAAGCTGAACTTCCATCAGAGCAAATTTTCATGGGTGCAATCAGAAAAGTTTCTCTGTGGTGTCTCACCTTAATCATAAAGGGACGAAACAGAGTTGGCTGGGTCTGCCGGAGCTGCCGGAGCTGCCCCCAGGACTTCATATCAAAGCAGCTTTTGTGATCGTGGGTCTGAAATAGTGGTGGCCTACGCAGAAGGAGTTTAGGTCCTTGTCGGTGTTACCAGAAGGAATGAATTGTCTCCTCTTCACCATTCAGGGTACCCAGCGCACTCGTGGGGAGTGGGGAACAGAAAACTCAGAGGAAGGAAACCCCATCCGGGACGCTGAGGTTCCGGTGGGATCCAGTCCAGCGAGCTCTGCTCCCGTCCCTGCACGGCTTGGTTGTCCTCTGAGAATTGTCACTTCAGTGCTTGTGCCTTTTGTGCCTTGTACCTGAAGGCATATTCCAGAGTTAAATATCATTGGTTTTTTTTCTTTTGTAAATTAAACTTATCTTAAACATGCAGATACAGAGTTTGAGGTGATTTTGGATGAGGTGAAGGTTCTCTTTGCTCACGAACACCCTTCCGGCCCGACGGCCCCTCTGAGGTGGCCTCCGCAATCCAGAGCTCACCTGGCCTCGGCTCTGGAGGTGCGCGTGCTCCCTGCCTTCTGCTGCAGGGACCTCTGACCGCCAGTGACCCTCGCCCTTGCCGCAGGCAGCGGCGTGGTGGGAAGAGCCTTTGGAAGTTGGATCATGGCTTCCGCAGTCCTAAGAGTGGCTTTTCCTGCCCGGGGTCCCTGCAGCCTGGGTGCTCGTTCTGTGTTGTCTCCTGAGCTTGTGCTGCCGAGAGCGCCTTCCTGGTCTGCCCCGAACCCTGGAGCTCAGTGGACTCCTCTGCTTTGGAATGTGTGGGCACAGACCCCTGGCTGCCTTCCTCCTGCACCTCCAAACGCTGCTCTCTGGGGGCCGTCAGTGGACTCAGGCCTGTCCGGTGAGGTTGAATGAGAAGGCGGAAGGCAGGGCAGGCGGCACACGTGGGTCACCCGCGCAGGACGCATGAGGACGATCAGTGACAGAGGCAGAGGGCACCAAGGGTGAGTCCTCAGAGTGTCCTGTTTGCCACGGCCTCTTATCTGTAAAAGCCCTATGTGCTTAATTTAAAATGTTCTTGTCTCCGGAAAGGTTAGGAGTCAAGAGTTCTCAACAGAAAATAACACTACAAGATAGGGAGGCTTTACAAACCAGGGGTTCAAGCAAAGCCAGATTCCTTCCGTGCACTCAGACTGGATCATAGTATTTCTCACACGTCAAAGGATTGAAAAAACATTAATGGCCACGCTTGTTAGTGTCTCTGCACGTTACAGGCAGAGGTGGCTCGGCCTCTGAGCGTGTGCCGCGCCCACCCCAGCCTGGCCCTGCTGCCCGGGCCTCTCGTCGGCACTTCTCTAAGCTCGCGCTCTGGCTGTTGACCCAGTCGATGCCCGTTTTCCCTGACCATGAAGAGGCCTTCCTTTGCCCCCCTGTTTTGATGGCTCTGTTTAGACTGTTACCTTGACATTTGAAGTTCACATTAAATTTCTGACACTCTGGCGGGTTCGCTTCAGAATCATTTCTTGGATTCCCTGCCGGACATTTAGCGTCTTTGATGCCATGTAATTAGTGAGAACCGAAAGCACGTGCAGTGGCCAAACTCTCCGTCTCGCTCCAGTGGCGCGGTCGGTTGGCGCGTAGAACTTACACAACAAACTCTCCGCGTCGCCCTGGCAGCTGCAGAGGGCCGGGAGGGAGCTCTTCTTGAGACACTTGTACTTGAAGAGTTAAGTACGTGCAATTTTCTGTTTTGTTGATGGGAGTGATGTTATTAATGTCAGTGTGTGCTCCAAAGCAAACACTGGCCCCGTAGATCGTACCAAACAGTCAGGGTTGGAAGGGAAATGCCCGGATCCATCTGCCCCTTTTGCCTCTGATCACTTTTTTCAAATGAGTTGTAAAAATAATTCTTCAAAGCAGTTTAATAAGAATTTTAAGTTAGGTTTGCCTTTGAGCTCTTGTCAGATGTTCAGTTCAGGAGGTGTGTCTTCAAGGAAACCCTGGCATATTAACGCACACATTAATATTCTCTAGGTAGCACGTGATGATAAACATTAATAGACTACAAGGAGATTGAAGGGAGTGTGTATCATTTATTAATGTACCACAGGAGAAGAGAGCGAGAGAAAACCTTCTTTCCTCGGAAGGAAGGTTCTCTTCCGTGGTATTTCCTGAGGAAAGGGGGCGTCGGTGGGGAGCTAGCACTTTTAGAGGACTTGGCGCTTTGGTGCGGTTTCGCCTACGTTGGGCTCACAGGGTCCTAACCCAGGGAGCCGCGGGGCTGCTTTTCGGCCCCGGTGTCTGCGATCCCAGCCCGGGCTGGCCAGTCTGGGGCTTGGCCCAGCCTTCTTGTCCTCCTCCACGTCTCTGAGGCGCTTCCAGGCTGCCCCACCCCCGGGGCCGGAGCCTGGGCTCAGCGCCCGTTGTGGGGGCGGGTGCTCGGAGGGCCGGCTGGTGAGGGCGGAGCCGGCACCCACCTGACCTTAGGCACGTCCAGTGAGCCCGTTGCGAAGCGCCGGCTGTCACCCTGCGGAGCCTGGCTTTGGAACCGTGGCGTCTTTCCCCTGCCGGTAGAGTCGCTGCAGTTCCCGGGTGGACCTGGCTTTGCCCAGGGTCATGGGCGGCTCCCCTCCCCTCCCCTCTCCTCCTGTTTTGCTTTCTTCCCTTTCCACCTTGCCTCCCTCCTGCCCTGCTTTCAACAGTGCTTTTTGAGCAAATACTGTTTGCTGAGCCCTGTCCCCGCCCCTGAGCCCAGCTGGGCAGCGGCCTCCAGTAAAGGTCAAAGGTCGGGTGGAGCAGTGGAGTCGCATCTCCCCCCCCCCCCCAGGGCCCCAACCTTCGTGCCCTCGCCCCGGGTCCCTCCAGCAGCTCCTCCGGGTGCTGCCCGGGGAGCCCTAGGTGCCGGCCGCTGTCGCGTCCCAGCCCCTCGGGAGCTCCCCCGTTGTCCTTTCGGGGAGACGCGCTCGTAGGGGCCGTGGCTCTCCCGCTTCAGCTCCACTGGGCGGCGGTCGGAGCCCCGGGGCCCGCGGGGGGCAGGGCCGCCTCTGTCCTAGACTTTACCCCCCCCACCCCAGCGGCTGCGCGGGCCGGGGCCGCCTTAGGCCGGGTCTGCGGGCAGGGGCCCAGCCTCACCCCAGTGGCCCTTGTCAACCGTCTTCTTCGATGCGCTCCATGAGGGCAGGGGTTTAACCACATGAGCTCTCGGTAAATGTTTACTGGTAAATGAATTCACAGACGAGAGGGCTCTGGAGCTGGAGTTCCCTCCGTTCTATTAAAGTCCCTCAAGTGGCTTAACGCCGTCACCTTCATCATAATGGCCGCCGTCACTGTTTTGGTGAGAAGCTCTCTAAGCATCTTGTGTGTATTATTTCAGCTGTTCCTAACAACAGTGCTGAGAGGGTAGGTGGTACTATTACCCTAATTTACTGATTAAAAGAACTCTTAGGTGAAGCACCTGTCCAAGCCCACGCAACCAGAAGACCCTCAAGTCCACAGTTCTGCCCTGGCCCCAAAGCCCAGGGCTTTGCGTCCTCGCTCTGGAAGCGTGGAGGTGCCGCGGCAGGTTACCTGCATGAGGACTCTGGGGCCAGGTGGACGGGGTGCTCGGCCCTTCAGCTCTGGGGGAGAGGACGAGGTGCCACGCTGGCCTGGGCGCAGGTCCGTGGGATGGGGGACTGTGTGCTGTACAGGCGCCTGCTGCCCACCCTTCAGAACTTCCCGTTTCTGTGAAGAGCGCCAGGCTTCCTGCAGCAGGCGGGCGTCCGACGTGGGACGAGCAGGTGAGGGGTCATCACGAAGTGCACTGGGATGTGGAGCCCGACGGCTGGATTAAGTGGAAACACCGTAGTCAGGGTCTGTGGGGTTGCCAGCAATAGCCTCCCAGAGTGGCCGGCGTGTCTCATGTCGGGTTTACTTGGGTAACGATGTATGTGACTTGCATGCAGTAAAGGTCATTCTTGTGGTGCCCACTGAGTGGCGCTCTGTCTACGGGGACGCAGATTCTGTTTATGGATGCGACATCTGCTTTCCTGTGGATGGACATTTCCTCTTTCAGTTTTGGTTATGAATGAAGCTCCTTTGAACATTCTCGTACAGTAATTTTTATGGACATGTTTTCATTCCTCCCGGGCAGATACCCAGGAGTGGAATTGCTGGGTTATTGGGTAGGTGTGTGCTTATCTTATAAGACACTGCATGTTGTTCCCGAAAGTGGCTTTCTACCCCATTTTACTAGGAACATGGGAGCCGGTCACTCTGCATCCTGGCCAGCATCTCAGTTTCCGTTTGCCATGTCCCTCTGGGGCGTAGCTCCCCATCTCAACAAGAGCTTGGGGTCAGAGAGGTCAGCGCTTGGAACCCAGCTCTTCCCAGAACTGCTGCTGGGACCTTAGCATCTCATCCCTCATCCCCTCATTCCGAGGTCCTCGGGGGCCACCTGGGGCAAGGCCGAATGTGGCCTTGGGCAGGAGGCAGGCCGCACAGGGGGGGACCTCTGGGTTCAGAGGGGCCCTGGCCTCTCCCATGCAAAGCACTTTGCGTTTCCTTCTTGCCAAGCTGGTCTCTGCTCTTCAGGCGACCTTTATTGGAATGTTACGGAGTCCTGTTCCTTCTTCAAGTCTCATTTGCTGGGAATTGGCTCCGCTGCAGTATAACCGTCCATTTCAAAGATGGATGGGTCACATCAGCCCAACAGAAAACAGCAATCTCGAAACCAAAACAACCAAATATCTGTGCAGGAGAGACACACTTTACTTGATTCTGCGGTAGCTGGTGTAGCTTTTCCTCCGAAGAGATGGAGTAAAAGAACTCTCAGTAAATACGTGTGCGTTACAGAAATGGCCTCGCCGCCTCTGAGCCCACTAGTTTACTGAAAGGAAACATTTTCCTTTAAATCAATCTAACTTTACTTGCTAAGGGCATGCTGGGTGGTGCTGTGGAGGTCAGGGCGTTCATCCTCAGCTGGGACAGGAGTGCCTCCGAGCCTTCGGCAAACCCGAGAGCAGATTGTAGCGGGAGCTTCATGTCAGGGGTCGTCCAGAGCAGGCCGGGCCGCGGCCCCGTCTTCAGTCTGGGGCTCCTTTTGCATCAGGCAGTTCTGCAGCGCACGGGTGTTATGATGGGGCCACAGGGCTTCCGTTTCAGTTTCGTAAAAGCTGTGTTAATGTTCCCTTCCAGACAGAGCCGCCTTGGTTCCTATCTGCACAAGTTTCTTGTGTGTGACAATCCTGGAGTCCAGACGCCACTGGGTGAGCTCTCTGTGGTTCCATTTTGTCGAACCGGGTCGAGCGGCCGCCTTCATTTCCAGCAGGGCCGTTGGGAAAGGCACTCGGAGGCGCCCGTGCAGGGCCGGGACCGTGGGGCTCAGCTGAGCTGAGGCTGCCGGGCATGCGGGGCGTCTGGAGGGCAGGGGAGCCCCACTCTCCCTCACTGCATTTCCTCTGGGTTTGCTTGCCTAGTAATGTCACCTCCTGCACTTAAAAATAACACAAACTGTATAAAAACCAGAAGAAAAAGCAGGTGGGCTTTCCCAGGAGGACGTTGAGAGGGCGCTCGCAGGGGACCCCGGGGCGGGGTGGGGGGGGGGCGGGCAGGCCACTGGCGGCTCAGCCTCGGGCAGGGGGCCGGGGGCCTGTCCGAGCTGGCCCCGGCGGGATAGACGGGGTGGCCCCGGGGCGCACTGCCCTGAGCGCTGAGCTTCCAGATACTCAGCACAGGCCTGGGCGCCCTTCACACGCGTGCCACGGTGGGTTCCTAGTATTTCAGGCTTGTTCTAGTTTTCACTTCTTGTGCTGAGAAAGTATGTTTTTCATTTTGTGAATTTCAGCGGTGAAGGTTGCCTCAGGTATTTTATCCTGGATGTCGATTATGTTCTCTACATGGTTTAATAAAAAGGGAAATCTTTATGAGATTAAATTGACGCTCCCCTTCGCTTTCTTTTTTGCTTGGAAGACTTTCTCATTCTAAGATCTGATGACTAGTCACCTCAATTTTCTTCTAGTTTTTTAAAAGGTTTTATTTTATTCTATTTAATCTGTCTCTATTTGGCTGTCAGGGGTAAACTGAGAGCTTATCCTGGTAACACACACCTCACTTCATGCCTGTTTCCTTCCGATGTAGCTGGTCATGTCAGGGTTATTCCTCGGTATTTAAAGTTTTGATTTACTTTTGCGAATGAGATGATTTTTCTCCGTTACATTTTCTAAATGGTAATTCCTTGTATATTTTTAACTTTCATCTTACAATGGGCTGCTTTACCAAGACTCTGTAATTTTAATAGTTCATTTAATTCTTTGTAACTCAAAAAAGCTGCATATAAGGACTTTAAAAACATTATTAATTCACTGTGGTATTTGGTAAACTCTTCGTTCCTCAGACTAGACCCTTTGGTCCTGAAAGGCTCCCCGACTTACGGCCTTGAGTTTGCCCGCTTTCCACTCGCCGGGTCTCCTCTCCCGCCTCGTCCTTCATCCCCTTCCTCTCCCCCTTCCCTTTCCTCTTCTTGGCATTTGTCCTGAAGCTGGCTCTCATTCTCAGTCTTCTTTGTGTGTCACCTTCTTCACCACAATTCCCAGCACTTTGTTTTGCACGTTAACATAGTTTTTATTTTTCCATGTTTGGCTTCTGTGTGACCGATTGGATTTTCCGTGGGGACAGTTCTGTCTTGTGAGCCTGTGATCCAGACTCTCCATTATTGCTTCTCTCCTCATACTTTTTCTTATTGAACTTCGTTTTTTCTGTCTTTCATTGAATTCCCTTTACATCTGGTCTGTTGTGCTATTATCTCCTTTTTTTTTTTTTAATTTATTTACTTTATTTTTGGCTGCATTGGGTCTTCGTTGCAGTGCACGGGCTTTCTCTAGTTGCGGCGAGCGGGGGCTACTCTTCGTTGCAGTGCACGGGTTTCTCATTGCCGTGGCTTCTCTTGTTGCGGAGCACGGGCTCTAGGCGTACGGGCTTCAGTAGTTGTGGCACGCGGGCTCAGAAGTTGTGGCTCGCGGGTTATAGAGCGCAGGCTCAGTAGTTGTGGTGCACGGGCTTAGTTGCTCTGTGGCAAGTGGGATCTTCCCGGACCAGAGCTCGAACCCGTGTCCCCTGCATTGGCAGGCGGATTCTTAACCACTGCGCCACCAGGGAAGTCCCTCTGATAGTGATTTTTAAAAATATTTTCCTTGCACTATCCATGCAGGTTTACCTTTTTTGTGTTACAGAATTACTTTTCCGCCCTCGCATTCTTGTTTCTGATGTTGTTTGTGGCTGTTTGTAACTATTTTTTATCCTTGCACAAGGAAGCATATATTCAGGCTGATAGTTTCCCGGAACAGGATGTGTGGGCCTCCTGGGTGCAGGTGGAGAGACGCGTGCTCTCGGCTGGGCAGTGGGGCTCCCTCTTCCCGCATGCCTATGGTGACCGGTTTCTCTCTGGGCCCCGCCAGGCGGGGGCGTCCTGCTCCGGCCCCTGGCTGCTGGCCGGTGTGGAGGGCTTGGTCCTCGGATGCTGGGTCGTAAGGCAGCTGTTCCCACGCACGAGCTCCCAGTTCACGTCCTCTTTCTTCACCTTTGCCCCATACGCTTTTGTCCTAAAACTGTAGCTCCCATGAGAGCACAGGGGTGGAGAAACCAGATCTGCACATTCCCTGTGGCCTAGGCACAGGCTCATCCCCTCCTTCTGGGTGAACTTGCCTTTCCTGGAGGCCCACAGGGACTCTTCTGAGCAGAGTCAGCTCCCCGGCCCCTGCAGTGATCCTTTTCAAGTCCCAAGAAGAAGAAGACAGATCTTTGCAGCAACGGTGCGTTTGCGCTGCTGCAGTAGGAACACCCACCAGAAATCAGGAAAGGCACGGCTTCACTCTCGCTTTCCTTGGCACGTCCTCGGTCATTTTCAAGGTTTATTTCTATTTGCAAACCCTGGAAACAGAAATCAGTTACGTGGCAGCGGCTTTTGGATCTCTGGTGACCAGAGGCAAAGAGAAAAATCCAGGGGCAGGACCCCCAGCTGTGAATGCCGATTGATTTAGCAGGAAAGTGCCCTTGAACCAGACCCACCAGACGTGGCGGGAGAACCGCCCGTGATGGCGTGGCCTCCCGTCCTTCAAACAGCATGGGTGCTGGCCGCTGGAGATGCCTCCCTGGCGCTGCGTGAGGGAAACCAGCAGTGTCGTGCTTGTTCAGGGTTGCCATGGTGATTCCTCATTACCGTCAAGCGGGGGAGAGCCGTGCACGGGGTCCTGGCAGTTCACGTGTGTCCTGCTGCTGCTTCCAGTAGTGATTGTGCTCACGTGCATGTGCTTTGCACCCAGTCAAGACGGGATCCTTCCAGCTGCAGGAGTCCCACCAGGACACACGCCCGGGCCCTGGGTGCCGAGGGCCACACTCAACCTGCACCCCTACCCTGGAGAATGGATACAGAGGTGTTCCTCATCGCACCGTGTGTGGTATAGGAGGGAGGGAGAGACAATCCACTGCTTTTTCACGAACACAGAACTGTGTAGACCCGGGCTATGAAAATATATACCACTCATTTCTGTAAACATTCTTAAACACAAAACGTTTATCATACACTTTCTGTAGAAAACTGGTATGCAAACCTGAAGCCCAAAACAAAACCAACACCTCACATTTGCAAATGGGTATTATTTTTCTACAGAATCAAAAGGAATTTTTCTGAAATAACTGAATATTCTCTACAAACTGAGGCCGATAAATATCTCATCAGTCTTAATATGATGATTGAAATATAATAGTGACGTTCTTTGAGACTTTAAGAATTCAGGACACTTCATTAGATTTGCCAGTCTCACCCTGTTGTTGTAGCTGCAATGTGGTGACAGGCAGAGGAGAAGCTGAGGTCACGCTGGTCATTTAACAGTGGCCGATTAAGCGCAGAGCCTGGCGTGTGCGCCTCGCTGTCTCGGTGAGCGAGCCGTGGGCTCTCTGAGCTGCGACGGACATGCCGATGACTGGCGAAGTCCGTGCTCTGAGTGCTCCAGGCGCTTTAGAGAAAGGTCTGAATATTTTAAACCTTTTGATCAGATTGCAAAATTGTCCTTTAGAAAGAGCGTGTCCCATTTACACGCTCCCCAACAGTCATTATTTGGTATTAAAATGGATGAGCCTGAACGCTCAGCAAACAGCAGCGGTCAGAACCATCGCCACACAAAACCTTCGCCGACCCTTTGGGCAGAACCACTGTGTTGCTCTCGTTTGCACCTCCTTCATTATAGGTG
Source organism: Leucopleurus acutus (assembly GCF_964270905.1). Classification (NCBI taxonomy): domain Eukaryota; kingdom Metazoa; phylum Chordata; class Mammalia; order Artiodactyla; family Delphinidae; genus Leucopleurus; species Leucopleurus acutus. Next base: position 108,321,799 of record NC_139144.1, on the reverse strand, counting down.
AAGACAAAAATGTTTTTCTCCCGTGTGTGTGTGTGTGTGTGTGTGTGTGTGTGTGTGCGTGTGCGTGTGCGCACGCACGCACTTGTGCGCGGGTATGTGTGTGCTCTTTGCACCAGCCTTCCTCTGGCCCATCCATCCCTGTTGCCTGATCCCATGGGGGGTCCTGATGTTTGGTGTGGCCGCTTGGGTGTAGCCTGGCTGTGCGTCCGTGTCCTTGGTGGGCAGAGGGACACCGCTGTCCCTGCAGTGCCCCTGGAAGAGCTTGGAGACGGGGGGCGGGGGCGGGAGGTGCCGCAACTTTCTCACCTCTCCAGTCTGGGACTGGGTTTCAAATTGCATAACAGAAAAGGTCTGGATCAGGTGGCACAGACTCAGGGAGCAGGAAAGAAACCGTGGCGAGCGGGGAGCAGGCGCCTGAGGGTCACAGCGGGAACGGCCCGGAGGTCAGGGCCAGCGCAAGAGGCCAGGCACGGTTCTGCGTCGCCGCTGTCAGCACGGCACTGGTTGCGCCGGCTCGAGACGCCCCGGAGGGCCCGAGTCTGTGCCAGAGCCCCGGGGGACTGAACGCGGACAGGGAATGCCCTGGGAGCCTCCTGCCCGAGGCCCTTGTGAGGTCAACTGTGGAGCCAGCGGGGACACTAGGGTCCAGCCTCTCAGTGCCTTCACGTCCGTACCTGCTTCAGGAGCCACCTGTAAGGTCACCTGGTGTGACTTTCCCTGGGCGGCTCCGGGCTGCCTGGGCAGCACCTGAGCTGCAGTCAGGCAGTGCCCTGCTGTAAAGTCTTAAGAACCTGCTGTCTGTCTCCTGTGGCTACTGTGTGTGGTCTTAGAGTCTGAGAATTAGAGCCCAGACTCTGAGGATTCTGTCAGCGGTACCCGCAGCGTCCTGGGTGTGGGTGGACACTGGGCTCCGCGCCCCCATCTGAGGGACCCTCTGTTGAGTGTGGTCTCGGTGAGGCCTCACTAGATGTGGTGCCCTTGGCGCCCTGCTTCTGCGTGTGTCCCAGGTCCTGGGTTCTGAGAGGACACCCCGTCTATTAGTGCAGTTACTTGATATTAAAACTGTCAGAGAAAGGAAAGCGGTTCATCAGGGCCTCAGCTAATGAGAGCTGGCTGCACATTCCTCTCCTTAGGCATCTGGGCTCTTGCAGGGCTGCCATTCTTAATCATATTTTAATTTTCAAATAAATTACTTTCATTATCCTTCCATTTCCTATACCATGTGTGCATCGCTGCTCATTAATGTTTGTCAGCTCTTCTCTGAGCTTGGTTTTTAAATAGCTATGGCTGCAGTGCAGTAATTAAGGTGATCCATGTTGCTTTATAGGAATTATTAGTTTTTAGTCTTTGAGAAAACGACGTAGAGGGTTGCTGAAATTGGTCCTTTTGATGGAAGCCTGTGAAGGCCATGTGAGGACGGGGACTGTCCTTGACCTTGACTGGACCAGGCTCCTGGGTCCAGCTGGCTCTTCTCAGGAGGTCTGTCTGGGGTCTGGCAGGGACCAGACTGGCTGTCAGCCTCACCAGAGATCTTTCTGCCAAGAGGAAACCAAATAAAGTTGTTTTTGTAAATCCACTCTTTGAGAAAACTCATCCAGGACTTCCCTGGTGGTCCAGTGGTTAAGACTTCACCTTCCAGTGCAGGGGGTGTGGGTTCGATCCCTGGTCGGGTAGCTAAGATCCCACATGCCTCACGGCCAAAAGTCCAAGACATAAAACAGAAACAATATTTTAACAAATTCAATAAAGACTTTAAAAATGGTCCACATAAAAAAAAAAATCTTAAAAAAAATAAATAAAAAAACTCATCCCCCCAGGAGCTGATCTTGTTCAAATCAAAACCAAGACACTTTCGAGTTAAATCACGGGCTCTTCCCCTGGATATGGTTGTCCCTGATGAGGTCTTGGGTTCTGATGATGCGTTCTAACCCACACACGGACGGCTTTGGCCCACGAGGTTCTGGATCGCGGGCCTCGGGGAGTAGCGCTGCTTCTTCCTTATCTCTGGGCAGCTCTCTGACCATCACTTCACGCCGTCTCGATTTCCGGCCTGCTGAGTCTGCCGGCCTGTCTGCCGTCACCCTCCGCCAAGTGGGGGGCTGCGCTCTCATTCTCGTTCGTCGCCGAGTTTCTTATCGCTCCTTTAGAAATGTAGTAAATATCCATAACATAAAATGTGCTGCTTATTTTGACCTTTTGGGCCCATAATTCTGTGGCATCCAGTACGTTCACATTGTGGTGCAGCTGTCACCACCGTCATCTCCAGAAACTTCTCATCTTCCCAAATGAAAACTCCGTCCCCATTAAACACAAGTCCCCTTGCCCCCCCGCCGGCCACTGGGACCCACCGTCTACTTTCTGTTTGTATGAATTTGATCACTGTAGGTGCTCATATAACTGGAATCATACAGTATTTGTCCTTCTGTTGTAGCAGCTGTCAGGATTTCTCTCCTTTTTCAGGCTGAATCATGGGTGGACCACATTTTGTTTATCTGTTCATCCGTCAGTGGACACTTGAGTTGCTTCCTGGGTGCTGTGAACATGCAGGTGCAAATATCTCTTCACGTCCCTGCTTTAGATTTTGGTACATTATTATTAAATAATTTCCATGGGCCAGGCGTTCTGGTGAGTGGGACCCACCTTCCCTACTGCAAGGGGACAGGTGGGCACATGATGGTTTCAGAATGCAGGGCTTGCTGGACGCCAGGGAGGGTAGGTGATGCCGGGGGTCGGAGGGGCCAGGAGATTGAGACCTGGGGGAGCAGTGAGCCGATTCCCAGCTGCACGGACTGGACCCCGCGATGTGGAGAGCGTCCTGGGACTGCTGGGAGGGGTGAGGTGAAACAGGAACCTCCAGTACAGCAGGGCCCCACTGCCCCCACCCCGAGCACGCAGAACGCTGAGGGAAGGGAGACCAGGGCAGTAGAGCCCCTGACCCTGCACTTTCAACGTCGGGAGGGTGAGGGTGAGGTCATCTCCAGGATGCACCCTAACACATTCCCTGAGCACGTGGGGCCTTGCTGGGTCTGGGGGGCAGGCACGCCCACACGTGCATCGCCATCCCAGGAGAGCTGGGCTCCCGGTGGGCCAGAGGGCAGGCCCCTGAGGCAAGGCTCTGGCCTGGGGTCTGCGCCTCCTGGACCCCCCTGAGGGGAAGGCTGGTGGCCACAGAGCCACCCTCCCCAGTGTGCCTCCCTGGCCATGTGGTCCTCCTTCCACCAGCTTGAGGACAGAGCTGGGAACAAGGCGGGGAGAGGGTCTCGGTGGGCTTGACCTTGGCTGGGGCGTCCCCCTGAGGCTGGAGCCAGGGGCAGGCCCTCTGGGCTTCCCAGACTCGGGGCTGTGAGTGGCTCGGCTGGGTGGCCCTGGGCTGGAGGGCATATATGTGGGTGACTCAGCATGCAGGACCTTCCGTTCTGAGGAGCTGCCTCTGTCTGTGACAGTGGAGGGGGCAGGGAAGTGGGGAGGGGAAGAGGAGGAGGGGGGAGAAAGAGGGGTAAGGGGAGAGAGAGAGGGAGGGGGAGAGGTGAGGGATCCTTACGATAAACCTGGGTATGGACAAGTCCCCTCCCCCTCCCTCCCTCCCTCCCCTCCCCTCCCCTCCTCCCCCTCCCTTCCCTCCCTCCTCCCCCTCCCTCCCCTCCCCTCCCTCCCCATCCCTCCTCTCCCTCCGCTCCCTCCCCCTCCCTCCCCTCCCTCCCTCCCCTCCCTCCCCTCCCTCCCCTCCCTCCCTCCCTTCCCTCCCTCCTCCCCCTCCCTCCCCTCCCTCCTCCTCCCTCCCTCCTCCTCCCTCCCCCTCCCTCCCCCTCCCTCCCTCCCCTCCCCTCCTCCCCCTCCCTCCCTTCCCTCCCCATCCCTCTCCTCCCTCCTCCTTCCTCCCCCTCCCTCCTCTTCCCTCCCCTCCCTCCCTCTGGAAGGTGGGCAAGACCCTCTTCAGTAGGTGGGACAGGAGTGGGTGCAGAGGCAAGTGATGGGTGGCTGTTTTTGAGTAACTGTCACCGTCCAGATAAGACGAGGGCTACAGATTCCGTCCCCGTATCCCGCATAATGTGCCATTTCCATTCGGTGCTACTCACAGCCCTAAGCGCCAGGCCTTTCTGTTCTTCTCTGAATAGTCAGTGGAACGTTCCGGGCTGATAAGAGAGGCGGCCTGGTTCCCTGGCAACGGGCTGGAGCAGAGGGCTGCTGATGGGAGATTAGCTGCCTCAGATAAACCACCTTGCTTCCTGCTGCTTGTCTGTGCGCTCAGGACAGACGGCAGCAAAAAAGCCTGGCCGGTGTGTCAGCCCAGGCCAGGCCCTCGCCTGTGGGCAGGGACACCCCGCCCAAGAGCTTGTAGCTGAGGCCTGCAGATCGGGCGCAGTCAGTGGTTTAGTGTTTGCTTCTTCATCTTTTTTTCTTTTTTTGCGGTCCGCGGGCCTCTCACTGCTGTGGCCTCTCCCGTTGTGGAGCACAGGCTCCGGACGCGCAGGCTCAGCGGCCATGGCTCACGGGCCCAGCCGCTCCGCGGTATGTGGGATCTTCCCAGACTGGGGCACGAACCCGTGTCCCCTGCATCGGCAGGCGGACTCCCAACCACTGCGCCACCAGGGAAGCCCTGCTTCTTCATCTTTTAATTGTCTTTCTTCCAGTAAATGCCCCTTAGTGTAGTTGAGACCCTGCCAGCGTCTGGGAGCTGTCTTCCTGCACACAAGCCCCGCGTCCACTCCACTCTCCTCTGCCCTTGAATCTTGGCTTTTATTTCCTGGTTGTTTGTAAAAGAACGTGGGATTGTAGAATTGGAAGAGAGGTTCAGATCATTTGGTTCCTCTCTGTTATTTTCAGAAACAAACCAACAAAATTCAAACCCCAAGCCCCTGACGACCAGAGAGGCTGAGCATAGGGTGAAAGTCACACAGCCCTCTGGGCTCCTCCAGGCTGTGCTTCCGAAGCTGCTTCCTGCTTCCCAGCAGCGATTTCGAGGGTGACCATGGTGCGTTTTGGTTGGTCTACGTGAACATTCTCTCCCCGCGACAGTGCATCTAACTTGCCCATAGAAAATGCAAAGACAACTTGGCTATTAGAAGTTGTGCTTTAGCTTTTTTATGATGTTATCACTTGTCCACATATCTGACTCCTAGAGAAGACATGAGGCTCCATCTCCATGTCTGTGAGGCTGGTGCGCGTCGAGACAGGCCTCTTATTCACTTACTCAGAGGCATGCCTTGGGCCTGTGTTGCAGGCCAGCACTGGCTTTACGCTAGAGTTCTGGTCGCCTTTCAGTTGGGAGTTTACTATCATGATTTTTAATTACGTTCTGCTTTCCTCTGACAACAGTAGCAACAAAAGTAAGGAAGCAGCAAAGAGCTGTAGCGTGAGTCGGATGAATTTGGAGTTGAAGTGGGAAATCCTAGCCGAGGAGCAGAGGGAAGCGGCCGTGCTGCCCTCGGCAGTCAGGCTGCTGCACCGACTCTTACACTTGCCTGGAGTCCCCGCCTGTGGGAGAAAAGGGGGAAACAATAGGCTGTATGCGGTTTTCTAAGAAATATAAGCGTTCACATATGAGGTGAAACAAAGAGGGACGAGTGACTCAGAGTCCAGGGGGCGTTTTATCCACAATTCTGCAGTCAAACCGGCTTTATTGTCCTTATGCCCAAAATGACCATCTTTTACATTAGCCGTCTGTATCCCAACAGTGGGGATTTTAATAATGTATTGAACTGCCACAGAGGCAGAGCCACAAAGACATCTGGCATGGGTGTGTGTGTGTGAAAGAATTCTCCACCATAAAAAAAGGTTGGACTTAAGGCTCAATGGCTGTGACCTCATTCTGAGAATGAGACGCCTGGAGGCTGGTCAGTGCTGGGTCCTGGAAGCGGGGCAGCGGCCGAGGGGCCGAGCTCGCCCCCGTCGGAAGCCGGCTCCTTCTCCACGGTCTCAGGGGCCACAGGCGCGGCACTCCTCTCCGCCTAGGGTCCTCTGGATTCCGTCCCCTCGGGCCGCCTGTGTGGACAGCAGTCCCCGTGGCGTCCAGGTGGTGGACACTGGATCCTGAGCGTGGCTGAGCAGCTCTGCAAAGCCTGGCGCTTTGGGGACTGGCATGAACCTCCGCCCGCCTGGCGCTCTGGGGCCGAGGCCCCCGGCTGCTCGAGGGCAGCACCACGCAGGTCTCTGGCTGTGGCGGCCGCCTCTGTTCAGTTCTCTGTTCAGACACAAGTGGACAGACGGGCCCAGTGCAGGGAGGAGCCGGTGCTGGCGGGGGCTGGCTGCCACTCTCGGAAGGGGTGAAGGTGGGCAGTTCCTGGTCTCAGAGCAGCTGCAGTGCGGAGGCTCCTGGTGCCCCACGGGCTTTCACGCAAGCCCAGAGCGTTCAAACCAGAATGGATCTTGGAAAATATCTAATTCAGCTGTTGTGTTTTAGGAACTGAGGCACAGAGAAGGGAAGTCGCGTGCCCGGGGTTGCACAGCAGGCCGGCGGCAAAGCTGGGACTGGAGCCTGTTTCCTGCTGTTGTCTCCTCGCCCTTTAGTAGAACTCGGGTATGAGGCAGACGCAGTCCTTCAGGCCTGAAGCGAGCATGAACTGCAGCTTCAACGTCGTGCTCAGCAGTGTGGAAGCCGTCCGACCAGGATCTTCTTAGGACTTAGCCCAGAGTGGTGTGTTGTCTTTCCACCCAGACTTTAAATTTTACTCTGTTGTCACTGGTTGACGGAAAACCGTGGGCGCCGAAGCATCAGACCAGGGCCAAGGGTGAGGGTGTGCAGGCGGCGCGTGTCCTGGTGGTGAGCGGGGGGCGAGGGCGGCGGCGACCCGGGCAGGTCACCCGGCCCCTCAGGACTTCAGCCTTTCGGTCTGTAGGACGAAAGGGCCTGAACACAATACACGCTGCTGCTCTCTTCAGCTCTGGTTAAAAAACCCCGTGTATTCCAGAATCCCGGGGTGTGGTCTGCGGGCTGAGGCGCGGAGACCCAGGCGCTGGGGCGCGAGCATCGGGCAGGTGGCCAGGCCGGGGTCTGGCCGTGGTGGGAAGAGAGCAGAAGCCAGGAAGACGGAGGAAGCGGGTCAGAGAGGCTAGCGCCTGCACTGGGGACCTGTTGCTGCCCCGCCTAGACGGTCCGGTTCCAGCAGCTGGAAGCCGTCCCCGTGACGCTGAGTTGGGTTTTCTTTGCAGGAAGGGCTGAGCTTTGGAGGCTCAGGTGTGATTCGTCTTTGACGGTCAGTGCAGTGCTCAGGATCCCAGATGCCAGCTCCCACTGGCTGGCTCTGGAGGCCCAGAACTTTCTGTGCCGGCGCCCCAAACACTTCGGTCTTCAGGGGTCGGAAGTCCCTAAGGAGTTGAGCTGCAGCCGGGTGTGGGTGGCGGCCTTGCACAGACCCGGCCCCGCCTTGGCTGTCGGTGATCGGCCGGGCTGTTCAAAGGGAAGCACCGCGCGGAGCCGGCGGCAGGGTCAGCGGAGGAGGCTCCCGGCGTTTGGGGGGGCCTGTGCGCCCTCTCCTTGGCTCTCTGCGTGGCCGGAGCCTGAACCACCGCTGAGGAAGGCCTCCAGGTCACACGGACGGCCTTCCACGTCGGGATCCGGCTGTGCGGGGGCAACCCTGGGGGGATGGGCGGCAGGGCCCCCGCCGGCCCGTGGCGCCCACCAGGCTGCAGGCTCTGCCCTCTCCCACCTCCCCAAGTGCGTTCCTGAGGCTGTTTACCCCGGAAAAGTGCGATGCCCCCCGGGGTCTCCAAAAGGTGGCTTTGGTTTTGTTTAATGGGATCCCCGTGGGTCCTGGAAGCTGGTTCTGATGGGACCTGGTTGCCTCAGCACGAGGCTGTACAGTTCACACCTGCGGGTGGGTGGGTCAGCAGCCGCCAGGCGTCTCTCACCCCAGGGTCCCGCTGGGAGGAGGGGCCCAAATGAAGCCGGAGGAGTGTTTCCTGGCTGTCTGGGGGCTCTCCCCAGGCCTCCGCCTCCCCGTGTGTGTCCCGGGAGCCCCCAGAAGCGGGCCTGCTGAGCCATGCCCTAATTCTACATTTAAGGTTTTGAGGGACTTCCATACTTTCCGCAGCGGCCGCACCTCTGTACCTTCCCAGCAGCGCTGCACGGGGACTAGCTGTGTGGACTGTTTGCTTCCTGAAGGAAAATCGTATTTGTCTTGATACTTTACCTAGGTTGTTAGTTTCTTAAGGTCCGGTTCCGTCGAGTTCTCGGATCTGTCAGACGCTGAGCACGTCCATGAGTCACAGCGACTATCGGATGCTTTGCCTTTGATTTTGTTTCCTTGGGAAACACGGAAGCAGCTGAGCAGTGAGGACGTCCCGGCCTCATCCAGCCCTCAGCCCTGAGCTGAGCTGGGAGTGGCAGCGTGGCAGGGCTGACCGCAGGTCTGGAGGCAGCACCGGTCTGTGGGTCCCTTTTCAATCGGGGGAGCCCCAGCCGCCTCAGTGACCCCGCGTCTCGGCGGTCACCACGGTGGAGCTGCCCTCGCGCACCTGAGCCCAGTGGGTGGGAGGCACCGCTTCCAGGATGGCCACGCGCGGGGGTGGGGAACGACCTCCAGAAGGCCATGGACGCTTCCTGTGGCCGCGGGGGCGACTTGGTCGAGGTGCGGAGTCCACAGAGAGCTGTCGCTGGTGCCCACTGGCTACAGGAGCCACGTGCTGGCCAGCCCCCTTTCTCCTTCCGTCCTGGATGTGGGCTCGGGCAGTCACAATGGCGAGGGTCCTTGAGCTGCCTGAACCTGGAGCAGCTGGCCCTGCTCCCCATGCCCCAGCTGGGTGCTTCTCGTCGCAGCCACACGAGAGAGCTGGCGTGACGGTAGTAAAGAGCACGGACGCTGGAGCCAGCCTGCCACTTCCTGTGTGACCTGCGGCAAGTCGCTCAACCTCTCTGGGCCCTAGTTTTCCCGACAGAGAAAGGGGACCGTGATAGCTTAGACCACTGAGGACTGTCATAGGATTAACCGGGTTGAGTGTGTCAAGAATGGGGCCTGGCACTCTGTAACCGTCCATAAACGTTCACTCTTATTTTGAGAGCGGACATACACGGGACCACAGGGATTTTAGAGAACAAGACACTCCATCACTGCAGCCTAACTATGACGACCACGTTTTCTATGTCAAAAACTGGGATCACGTTCTGAAAGGAGGCTTGTGCTCTGCTGATGACAGACAGTGCAGGGAGGCCATTTGGAGGATCCTGGCTGGACCCGCAGGCATTACGGTGGGAGCTGGGGCTGTAACTTTGGGTGACTCCCGATCCTCTGTGCGAAGTGGGCTGATGGGGCCCATGTGCAGCACGTTCCTGGGAGTATGTCTGGGACTCGACGAGTTATTACAAGTAAAATGCTCAGGAAAGCGCTTGGACGGGAGCAGGCTCTGTTCTTTGCCGTCTTCACACTCTCCCCACGTGGGCGGGCCTGACCTCTGCTTGGCTGTGCCCTGACCCCCAGCACGGCCCCTTGGCCTGGGGCTCAGTACCAAGTTTACCTTCCCAGACCTCGTTCCACTTTGCAGGGTGGGGAGGTGGACCACTGACATTTACAGAAGGGGTGGTGGGGTGTCACCGCCTCCTGAGCCCGGGGGCCGTGGCCCGGCCGTGCTGTGCACGCGCTGCCCCGTCACAGGAGCCTGGAATCGCGTTCCCCGAGAATAGAAACAATCTCGCGGCTTCGCTGCACGAGTGTGTGTGGAGGGTATTCTATCAACTCCAAGAAAAGTTTTCTCTTCTCCGGAGAATTCTTTTCAACAGGGTAGTGGTTCCGGGCTGCTGTTACTTTTCTCTTCTCCAGAAATGTCTGGGGAGGGCTTTTTTCTTGCTGCTGCACCCCTGGGGCTCTGAGGGAACAGTGGGTTCCCTCCTATGCGACGATAGCGTAAGAGGTCCTGTGCGATCAAGGGAGCCCTGGGCAGCACGGTAGGGCAGCTTCCACCTGGAGGGGTGGGTGGGGAACCCCTGGGGTTCTGAGGGGTCCCAGAAGGGGAATCAGGAGAGAATGAAAGGGTGCTCCAGTCTGGAACGTCAGGACACTGGAGCCTGGGGCTCCCCGGGCTGGCCTGTGAGCCCGGTGCAGGTGGCTGTCGATAGACGGGGAGACTGCCTGCCCGTGGACTCTGCAGACGCGGGACTGCAGACCCTGGCTTTGCTTCTCCAGGGGCGAGGGGTGTGTGCGTGCCTGAGGCCTGATTAACGGGCCGCGGGCTTGGTGCTGAGGGGCAGGGATGCCTCTGCAGTGGGGCCCTTGGTGTGGCCTGTGCTTGGCACATCCTCTGTGGTGACAGCTGTCCCGCCGGGCATGCGGGGCGCCTCCAATCCAGAGGGGAGGGCACAGGTGCCCTCGGCCCGTCAGGCTGAGCCTGCGCTCTGAGCACCCACGGGGTCTCCCGCAGGGCCCCGCACAGTGAGGTGCGCCCACGTCCGTGTAGCCCGGGGTCCGAGGCCCCAGGCTGGCCGAGGTGGAGCCGCGAGCGCGGGGAAGGTGAGGCTCGTGCACGTGCGCCCCGCTCTGGGGGGGGCTCCGCAGGGAGGAGGCCGGGCCGGTGCGCCCAGTGCCCTGAGGGGGACACGGCACAGGGTCGGCGTGGGAAGGCTCCCAGCTGCTCTTCTGCGTGTGCACGGCGGGAGTGCGCAAAGCTTGTGCGACTGTGCACACGTGTGGCGGTGTGTGCGTTGTGCACGCACGTGCTCGTGTGCATTCAGTCGTGAGCGTGTCAGCTTGTGTGTGTGCACAGGCGTGTGTGCGAGCCTGTGTGTGTCTTGCTGCCCTGCCTCCCTAGTCGCAGTGGCGGGCGCGGGTCCGGCGGGGGCGTCCACAGCCTGAGCGGCAGAGCTGCGGCCGAGGCTGCCGAGGACCCGGCGCTGCATGCGGGGCGGAGCCGCGAGGGGTCACTGTTGCCGCCTTGTCCTTCCTGCCACCTTCCCGCTGGGAGAGGGGACAAGCAGGCCGTCTTACCAAGTGTGACGGGCGGCTCTGCGTGGAGCAGCGGGCGTGGCCCGCGGGCCGGGTCCCCTGAAGGTGCCGCCGGAGGCCCCGTGGCCGCCTCCTTGCCATGGGCTGCTGTGGACAGATTTCTGTTGTTACTCTCATCCCACGGCTGGTCCCCTCACGAGGGGCATGAACATGAGTTTGGTGCCTACTGTACACAGTGTTTTGAGGACCTGCGTGATGCCACAGCGTGTGATCGCCTGCGGTTGTGGAAAGGGGCGAGGCTGCTGCCTCGCAGGCTCGTGGCCTCTTCCCTGTGAGGGAGGGGATTCTGACGCGGGTGACTCATACTGTGTCTCTCACCGGCCCCATGATTACTGTACAGCCGCCTCTGGTGCACCCTCATTTCCAAGGACTTTATCATCGTGGCGCCTCTGCTGCCTAATCTCTTCTTGCTGCAAAATCAAGAACATTGATCTTGAGGTTTCCAGGGAACCAAGATAATACGTTTACACACGTATGTTATGTACGCGCATAAACTATTCACACAATTACTGAGCAGTTGTGTACGTTGCAATAATTTGTAAACGTGCCCTCAGCTAATTAGCCCACTTTGAGAGTCGAGGTTAGGTGATCACATCGTCTTTATTAATCCCCCGTCCTATGATCTCTTCCCAAAGAGATAATGAAGAAATGTAAAAAAAAGACATATAACAAACAAAAACAGGCAAAGACCTTAGAAAAGGAGGAAAGAGGATGGAATGTTATGGGAGCAAAGAAATATTTACTTCACTGAAATGAAGCCTGCACAACTGAGAAAGGTTGGTAACCTGGCAGGAGCTGCCTGGTGGGCCCAGGCGGAGAGGGTCCTGGAAGGTGGAAGGCAGTCCATCCCAGCGCTGGGGTCTGGGTGGGGGGTCCTCCCATGGTCTCAGGATAAAGATGGCCGTGAAACCGGGGGTGACTGTTCTCAGCAGGTGCACGATTAGGTTCCATAGGCTTTTTTCTTAGAAGGTCCTTTAACGCCAGCCCGAGGCACATCACTGAAGGGACACGTAGCAAAAACAGGTGTCTCAGGGGGAGCCTAAGCCGACTTGTCCCAGCCCATGGCTGCCCGCTGGCCTGACCTGCTGGTTCTGGGTCATTCTCTGAGACACCCAGCACGCAGCAGTCCCTGAAAGCCATGGCATCTTGAGGGTGAAGGCTCAGCGTCTCCACGTGTCCCTCCCCCAAGCAGAGGTGCACTAGGCCCGCCTTCTCCATGTGTGAGGCTGGGAAGTGGATGTGCTCAGGGCGGGGGGTGGCAGCACCTGAGCCTGAGTATGAGACGGGAGGAGGTGCAGTGTTGGCTGAGAAAATATGGGGACACGTGCTCCTCGTTTGCTGTCCCCACTGTGAGCCCTGTTTTGCCTCAGTGATTCGGGTCCTTAATCCAGCCAGGTCATCTGCTGGGAGTTGAAGACTTCTAAGTCTACGTGAGGGTCTAGCTAGTGGTGTTATACATTTCTCTGGGCATCTCTGTTTCATTCCAGGCAAACGCAAGGTCACCAGTTAATCAGATACAGACATTTATTTAATCCACAGTGGCTGCAGAGCGCAGTGTCAGACGCTTGGGAGGTTGAAGGGGCGGGAGCTGTGACGCCTGCCTCCTAGGAGCTCGGGCACTCCTGGACCAGAGAAGTATGTTGGTGCCCAAGGGTTGGGGGGTGAGGGGGGTCTCGTCGACATGGAGATGTGAGTGCATGTGTGTGCACACGCATGTGGTGGTGCGGCTGGCGACACACGCAGTCCCACATTCTCAGGGGAAGTGATCCGGAAAGCTGGTCCAGGAGGAGGCCTTGAGACGGGCCTGCATCGGTGCTGAGGGGATAGTGATGGTTGTGAGTGAAAGTGGCGTTTGCCTGCAGAGGTAGTGCTCCGAGGGGAGCTGGTTGAAACACATGAACAGACAAGACAAACAAGCAGTTTTTTCACATTCTTCCAAAAATCCAGCCAAAAACTTGTTAATGTTTTCCCTTCACAGCGGAAGAAATCAGCCTCCCAGTTCTAGGTGACTGACAATCAGAGTGTCTCTAAACAGAGCTTTTGCTCCCAGAACTTCTGGTCTGTGGTGCTTGGTTGGCTGGGAGATGGCCATCTGCTTTCTCAGGGCCTCAAACATCCCTTCCATTCCTGTCTTTAGACCCATCCAATCTCTGGTCCCCAGAGGCAGTGGGGATCCGTCTTCTGCTCTGCAGAATAAATGGGGGATGTGGGGACAGCTTCAGAGTTCCGCTGAGTTCCCCAAGTTTGGGAAGTCCAGGTCCATGCCTGCATCTGTGGTTGCTGTGGTCACCTCCCACAGAGGTCTGGGGGGTGACTTCCCCCTGGAGGGATGCAGTCTCCCTCCCCTGGAGGCCTGTGGGCAGTGCTTGGGGCCAGTGGCCATCAGGAGGCCGCCGCTGTTTCCCCACCTCTGCCAGCCAGCCTCAAGAGGGCTTTGTTACTACTTTGGAGAAACACACGTTCTATGAGCCGCCTCTCAGAATACCCCCTTGAGCCCAGAGCCTCTGTGGGACACAGACACGGGGGTGGGACTGTCCTGTAGCTGGGCAGCATCGGTGTCCTGCGGGCTCACTTCTGAAAAGGCTACGGGTCTGGCTAGTTCTTCCATCTCCACCGCCCTCGCTGAGCCACCCCCTCTGCACGAGCAGCCCCCTTCAGCCCCGTGGCTCCTGGCAGAAAGCGGCCCCTGCCTGCAAGGCCCTGGCAGCTCCTGCAGCTCCCGGAGGAAGGCCGAGCCCTCCCCATGCCCTTGTGTCTGCCCGACCTGCCCAGCTCGCTCCAGCCTGGAGCTCTGTCACTCTTGGTCCCGGAGCCCCAGTGACCAGGCACCTCCCTCCCTCTGCAGGTCCAGCTCCCCAGCCTGCAGGTCCTCGCCAGCCCTGCGCGGGCCAGCCCGTTCCTTAGGTGCCGCTTCTCTGGGGCCTCTGCCTGTGGCACGGGGCTGCTGCCCCTCCTTCCTGCTGTCCTCGTAGCCTGTCCACTGTGGCCCACGTCACAGTTAGAGGTGAATAATTTGCGTGTGCTTAGCGCTGTGGGGCCATCTGCCCTGTGAGCTGGAAGCCCCTGAGAGTGGAGCCGCTGTTGTCCGTCTTTGCCCCGAGTGCACGTCCCATGGCTGTGCTGCCTGTTGGTCCAGCGGGACGTTAGAGCAGGGCCGTGTCCGGGGGTCAGGGGGCAGCACAGAGCAGCGTGCATGGGGACGAGTCCACTCATTGGAGAGGGAAGGGGCCTCACAGATTCACTGTGGACACGGGACCGGACATGCTCAGAGGTGTGCCGACGAGAGTGTACGCCGTCCTCCAGCGGAAGCAGAGAAAAAAGTAATGAAGTTGTTTGTTGAGGAATAAGTGAGGGAACCAGGTTTCTGGGACAGAGGTATTAGGAACATCTGTTTCTGGGGTGAGTTTAGAGGTTGGAAGAGCAGCTTCCTTGTTCTTGTGGTGAGTTTGGCAGTTAAACAAGTGTTAGAGGCTGTGTGTATCTATACGCACATACATACATGTGGACACCAGTGCACACACATACACATAAACATGTACGTACATGGTAGACACATATACGCCCGTACACACATGGAGGTAGACACATACGTACACAGTACATGTACACATATACACACATTCACATACATATACACAACACACATCTACATACGCTTACACACATTTGCAGGCATGAAAACAGACACATATGTAGACACACAGTACATAGCACACACACGCGCGTACACTTATACCTTGGTGGCCTTTAAATATGGTGGTAAACATGAACGACATTATTGAGAAATGCATTGGGTAAGACAATAATGAGCACAGCACACCTCCTAGAACAGCCAAGATCCAGACGCTGACAACACCAGACGCTGGCGAGGAGCAACAGGGACCCTCCCTTCTGGTGGGGACGCAGAGGGGGCGGCCGCTGGGGACGCAAGCTTGGTGGTCAGTTACAAAACTTGACAGACTCTTACCATAGGATCCGGCAGCTGTGCTCCTTGGCATTTACCCAGAGGAGCTGAAAACATGTCCACACGAAAACCTGCATACGGATGTTTATAGCAGCTTTACTCATAGCCGCCCAAACCTGGAAGCAACCAAGATGTCCTTGGGGAGGTGAATGGGTAACTAAACGGTGGGGTATCCAGGTAGTGGAATAGTGTTCAGTGTTGGTAAGAAAGGGCTGTTGAGCCTCAGAAAGACATGGAGGAACCTGAAATGAATGTGACTGAGTGAAGGAAGCCAGTCTGAGCAGGCTGTGTTCTGTATGGTTCCAACCGTATGACATGCTGGACAAGGCAAATTTATGGAGACAGTGAAAAACATCACTGCTTGCTGGCGTCAGGGAGGAGGGAGGGATGAACAGGTGGGGCACAGGGGATGCTAGGGCAGTGAGAATACTCTGTATGACACTGTGATAGTGGGTACACGTCAGTGTACGTTTGTTCAAGCCCATAGAAGTACAGCACCAAGAGTGAACCCTAACATGAACTATGGGTTCCGTACCCGTATGCTGATGGCGTGTCAGTGTAGGTTCGTCAGCTGTAACACATGCGCCATTTGATGGGAACGTTGGTAATGGGGAGGAGGAGGATTATGGGGAATCTGTGTGCCTTCCTCTTAATTATGCTGTGAACCCAACACTGCTCTGAAAAACAAAGTTTATTAATTAAAAGAAGCTCTTGGGGACAGTGTCGCTGCCTCACCAGCGTGGCTGGAGTCTAGGGGTGAAGAGCGCCCAGGGTTAGCTTTCAGACGATCCAAACAATTAAATAATTAGCTAACACTGATTCTAAAAGCACAAATAATATTATGTATCACGTTATCTAGAGTCTAAATATATGTTTAAAAGAAAGGTTTCAAGAAAATCTGATGAATATTTTTCTTAGAATATATTTACAACGTGTACACCACAAACCAGATTGAAAGAATGAAGCCGTCACACTTGAGAAGGGAGAGAATTTACCTGGAACACTCCAAAACAGCGAGGAAATGTCTTTGCCCGTATTCTCCTCTGTGACAGCCTGAGTGGTGGGGTATCTCCTGCGGGAGGGGCTCTCAGACACGTCCCCGGAAGCGGGGCTGCCCGCAGGCGCTTAGCTGGTCGCTGATACGGACCTGACTTCTCTGCCTGCCACTCAGCTCAGCTACTGATCCCTCCCTACACTCCAGCCTCGGTTTTCTCATCTAAAACGTTGGGTTGGACCGTTTTAATGCTCCTTCCATTCCCTGGTTTCAAGATGTTTCCACCTGAAGAGGGACATGAAAGTTCCGGTGTAATCTGGGGCTTCTCACTCTTCTCTCCTTGCCCCACACCCCAAGCACGCCACCCACTGGCACGCAGTTCTTTGCACGAAACGGAATCAGAGAACAGGGACACTTATTGTCTGTGTTCCAGCCGAGCAGACCGTCCATCTTGCTGGGGGGTGGCAGTGGGGAGGAGACCCTCCGTCCGAGACAACGGTCCCCGGATCACTGGTGGCAGTTGGGTTAATTTCAGCGGCGCTCACCGAGGTGGGGCAGAGGCCGAAGGTTGAACTCCTCACGTGGCCGCTGTCTGCCTGCTCCCAGCAGCCTGGCAGCCCGGCAGGTCGCCTCCCGGATTCTCTGGGCTTTGCAGAGGCCCGCGGAAATCCGGGAGGTGCTTGTGAGAGGACACTTACGATGACTCTGCTGCTTACGCGGGGCGTCCGCCTTACGCACACGTGGACTATGCGAGCAGCGATCGCTGATCAGCTTGGCGCTGGGCAGAGCGCTTCTGCTAATTAAACTGGTTGCATTTGAAAGGCAGTGAACAATGGAAGCGCTTTCCCCCTGCGCCCAGCCCTGGGCGAGGCCCTGGGTCCTGAATTAGCCTTTTGTACCCAAGGCGGTGATTTGAATGTTTGAACCCCCATAGGAAGCTTGTCTCAAAGTGAACAATTCGCTGAATAAAGACTAATTAGGGTCTAAATTAATTAGAAGGTGCGGTTTGAAAAGATGTTGATGAGCAGAGTCTGTCATTTCAGACAAATAGGACAGAGCAGGATAATGGGTCCCCATTAATATCTCACTGTTCCTGGAGCCCCCCTTCTTCACCGCGTTCTGAGGAGGCCCCCTGGAAGCCAGCCCTGCCAGGGCTCCATGGCCCCCCCACCAGCGCCTCCTGCAACCGGGCACTTAGGTTCCTAGGCGTCCTGTTTCTCATCTGGAAGACCGGCCCTGAAGACTATTGACCATTTGGTCACTGGACAGGCAGAAGCAAAGCTTCACATCGAAAGTGTGAAAGTCCCTGCTGGCAAATGACCAAAAGGCGGGGGCTGGGCAGGGAGGGCTGGAAAGTAGACTAAAAACCCAAACCACGCTGAACTCAGCCTTTGCATCTGTGGTTTCCACGAAGCTCTGCTTTTCACCTAAAACACTGTCACTTTGCAGGTGCTTCTGATCCTGGCAGCCCCGCGGAGCCTCGCCGCCGGCCGTGGCCAGGGCTTCCTGGCCGTCTGTCTGTCTCCTCTCTTACCTGACCTGCCTCCCTTTGTTGCAGACGGAGCGTTTGGACGGTGTCAGGAGCTTCCAGCCGTAGACGTGCACCACTACGAAGTGTCGCCAGGGGTCCTGCAGCACCTGACAGCCACCCTGAGGGCGCTCTCCCGCACAGGTACGCAGGCCGGGGCCCAATCCGCGCCCTGCTGCTGGGCCAGCGGCCTCTACGGCGCCAAGTGCTTGGAAGACATGTTGCTTCTTCTTAAAAGCCCTTGGCCTCTTAAGGTGGTGAGGAGTTAGAAAAGGGCCGAGCCAGCCAGTGTGCGATGGGCGGGGGCAGGCGGCCTGGGTCCCTCCTGGGTTCGAGGTGGTCCCGGCAGCCGTGGCTGGCGCTGCCGGTCAGTGAGGGTGGGGGGGTGGCCGTGTGTGTCGCTGCAAAACGGCCGCACCGCCGGAGCCCCGTTCCTCGGTGGCCTCGGGCAAGTGTGCAGTCTTGAATGAGGCCCGGGAGCAGGCCAGGAGCAGCCTCCCCAGGGAGAGACGTTTTCTGCAGAGGATGAACCCTGAGGGTCTGCGCTGTGATTCACCTGCCGCGGCCTTCCCGGGCTCCTGCAGCATCGGGTCTGCCGTGGACCCTCCGAGCGCAGGCATCTCCTCTGGGCACGTGGGACCGTGGCTGCCTCCTGCCCACAGTGTCCTCAGTGTACCGGTGTCCCCTGCATGAGGCCCGTGAGAGGAAAGGCGATCAGGGTCCCAGAGCCCCGGACGGCGCCGAGGGCTGGAGCGCTGACACGTGGCGCTGTGGCTGGCCTGGCCCGTGAGAGCGGGCTTCCTCTGATGACTGCTCCCGCGGGCGGGGGAGCAGGTGCCGTGGGCTGTGCCACTCGCTCCGGCAGAGAAGACACGTGGCGGCGGCGGCGGTGGCGGTCGGCCCCATGCGGGTCCCTTCATGGGTGTTGCTTTTGGTCTATGATGTTGTAAGTGGAAACTGCGGCGTGTGGTGGCCTTAAGTGGAGGTGCTTTGAGTGCCTTTGCCATGGGATACCCTCACTCCGCAGGTCAGGGACCAGGGTGGGGATTCTGGTAGCCGCTGAGTATGTGCATTCCGGAGCCGGGGGGTAACCACAGCATGGGTTTGCTCACCTGCCCCATAAGCCCCTCTGTGCCTGGCGGGCCTTGGTGATGTTTTGGGTCTTCTGGTGTTACTGTCAGTTGAGAGCCGGTGTCCAGTGGTCACGGAAGAGTGTGCTGACGTCCTTTTCCTCAGCGTACAGCTGCCCCGGTAGAAGGCTGCAGGCCCCTGCTGGAGGCTGGGGGCGAGATGAACAGGATGAGTGTCTGGCTCGTGTAGCAGAGTCTTTCCTCCAGGGGACCTGCTCCCACCCATCCTTCAAGGGGCTCTGGTCTGTGACATGGAGGTTCCAAGTGTGGAAATGGTGGAGGGGCTGTGACTATGTTGGCGATTCAGTAGGTGTAGAACTTTCCTGCTGGTGCAGGTCCCTGGATGCTGGTGGAAGGCCCATCTCGTCCAGCTCTAGGAACACTGCCAGCAGCTAACCAATGCCCCAGGCCTCGTGGGCCACTTGCTCTGTGGTGACCACATCCCCTTCTCTTTGGCACTTAGGTGCCCCCACTTGGCCCCTGCCTCCCCAAGGCGCCATCATCCTGGTGCACTCAGGGCCCCCAGATGAATGGAAGCAACTCCCAGCGTATTCCTGACACACGTGGGCATCTCTGTGAGCCCTTCGAGGATGCTGGGACCCATGAACTTATTTCTCGTGCTCTCTGGACCCTCCTGGGGTCATGGGCAGGTCGATTGTGCTGCTCTCTCTAAGCCTTTGGGCACATGCCTCTGTCGCGTAAAAAGGGAGTTCTGGTGTTTCCACTTCACTTCAGTAGGGACCTTGTGTCCCTATTTATGTCAAGCAGCAGTGGAGACTGCTGGAGCCGTTGGCTGGAGAATCTGTGCTTAGGGCCCCACATCAATAAACTCTGCCTGGTCCAATTTCTGTTCATTCCGCCTTGACCTCACATCCTGAAGATCCATCCCCACATGTGTTTCTTTTGCTACAAATTGGCAACATCATGCAATTCTTTCATGTGCTTTGCACTCTCTCTGTGGCCACGCCTCACCCTCTGGGCCTGCTGGGGCTGCTGTCCAGATGCGGGTTGAGATGCACAGAGAGGTGCAGGGTCAGCAGGGCAGCAAGGCCACCGCCTGGGGGGCGTTCTAGGTTCCTCAGGAGAGGAAGGGGTGCTTCTCCCGGCAGAGCAGTTTTGAGGGTTCAGTGTCCCAGCTTGGTTAGGATGTGTCCTTGTATCCCCATCCCAGTCCCCAGCGCCTGTTCCCAGCGCTGTGACAGAAGGCTGTGAAGCTGGGGATCCAGTGTGTATCGCGGTTCGATCTCACGGGGTCAGAATGTGAGATCATTTCAGTCATCTCAAAGGGAGTTCAAGATATATGGAGAGCACTTCATGGAGGAGGTGAAACATAGAGGAAAATAAGTTGTTGTGTTTTTTTGCAGCACGCGGGCCTCTCACTGTTGTGGCCTCTCGCGTTGTGGAGCACAGGCTCCGGACGCGCAGGCTCAGCGGCCATGGCTCACGGGCCCAGCCGCTCCGCGGCATGTGGGATCTTCCCGGACCGGGGCACGAACCCGTGTCCCCTGCATCGGCAGGCGGACTCTCAACCACTGCGCCACCAGGGAAGCCCAGTTTTCAAATTACTAGATTTCATTGTTTTGAGCAGTTTTACATTTACAGAAAGATTAAGCAGAAGGAGTAGAGGGTTTGCATACACTCCCCCGCTTCAGAAGGCTTTCTCAGTTATCAACGTCTGGCTTTGGGGTGGTACACTGACTGCAATTGATGGGTCAATACTGGTACATTATTATCAACTAACATCCATAGTTTACATCAGGGTTAACTTTTTGTTTTGTACATTCTGCGGGTTTTGACCCACGTGTGATGTCATGAGTCTACCATGATGGGATTGCGCAGAGTAGTTTCACTGCCCTCAAAAGCTTCCGTGCCCCACCTGCTCACCCCTCCCTTCCCGCCAGTCCTTGGCAGCCACTCATCTTTTAACTGCCTTTTCCAGAATGTCATGTAGTTGGGCTCATACAGTATGTCACCTTTCCAGATTGGCTTCTTTCACTTAATAAAATGCTTTGACGTTTCTTCCATGACTTTTCATGGCTTGACAGCTTGTTTCTTTTTAGTGCCGAATAATATTCCATTGCTGAGTGACCGATTTATTTATCAGTTGACCTACTGGAAGACATCTTTGTTGCTTCCAAGTGTTGGCAATTATGAATAAGCTGCTATAAACGTCTGTGTGCAGGGTTTGGACATGAGTTTTCGGCTCCTTTGGGTAAATACCAAGGAGTGTGATTGCCGGGTCGTTTGGTGAGAGCACGTTTAGCTTTGTGATTCACTGCCTGCCTGTCTCCTGGCAGCGGGTATGGAGGGGAGTGGAGTTACTAAACCTCTCTGAGGGGCAGTTTCTTCGTCTGGTAAATGTGGATGATCAAACAGGGCTGTTGTGAAGGTCAAACGCTGAAATCAAGTAAAATATTTTAAACCCTTTTATAAACGTAAGTATTTGCAAGTGTTAAATATTATTTATTTGATACTCTGTTTCCAATTTATGGAGCTATCACACAGATCATACCCACCTATTTTTTTTCCAGTGGAATTATTGCAGAGTTTCTGCTAAGTTGGTTAGCTCTGTGCATCAGTTCAAAGGCCAGAAAAACAGCCATTTTCCAAGGGATGAGGATATGTTCTAGTTCTTTCCTTAGAACAGTGGTGAGGATGATGATGATACCACAGGTCCGCTCACTGACCGACGAGCACGGCTGTGCCCTATGGGAGCCAGTCTGGAGGTCCCCTGTGATCACAATGCGAGGGGACAGGCAGGAAGGACCTTCGGGGCCTGGAGCCGCATTCCTGTCCTTCCTGAGCCCAACTCAGCCTCTCCCCGGAACACCTGGTCCCTCCTGGGAACACCCTATTTTTAAGCTGATTCCCCCGGCCAGTCCTGAGCCGGTTGCACTCGGTGTCTTGGGAGCCCTGTGGTGCCTCGCACAGAAGCTGGAGGAGTTCTTTTGGACCCGGGGTCCTGGTTGGGGATGGTGTTTTGACTTCTGCTGCTGGTGGCTCTTTGCTGCTGGGCCACTAGAGGGCGCGCCCGAGTGGCTGGACAGGCCCGTGGCGTTGCGCTCAGTTACTTTGTACCTGGCAGCACGTTGCATTTCCTTCTGTCTTAGCGGCAGTGGAGGACTTGCCATAGTAAGCCCGGAGGTGTTGGCGTGAAATAAGGTTTTATAGGCTAGGTTGAAAAGAAGCATCATGGGGACGTTTGTGCTCTCCTAAACTGCTTGTTCTAGTACTTTCTGGACATGATTCTGTGTTTCTCCCTGGGCCCCTCTGCCGCCTAATGCTGCAGTTCTCCGTGCTCCACTCCCCCTCCGCGGGCGGCTGATTCCGGGACTCCTCTGCCTCGGCCCCCGCTAGCCAGCGTGCTGGAGGTGGCGGCCCCAGGCCTTACAGGTAGGCTCCCCTGCAAACTGCCCATCGTCCTTGGGTGTGAGGGTCAGTTTCTGGAGGTCAGGTCTGCAGATGTTATGGGGCGTAATGAGGGATCTCGGGAAATCATCATCCAGCTGGAGAGTCTGACGCCTGGGACCCATGTTTTCACCCTCTCGTGTGGAAAATCACAGGATGCAACCTCCCTGCCATCTTGCGGCCTCGGCAGCCGCGTCCACGGCAGAGTCGGCTGCGTGTTGCTACCGCTCGGCCTCGTCGCGGCCACTCCTCAGAGATGAGGGTCCGGTCTCAGTGACAGACGGCAGCTTGCAGGGCCTTCCCCTTGAGGAAGGAAGGGGAAATGGGGTTTCATTGTGCAACTTGCTTCTTCAATGTAAATACGTACGTCAAGGAGCAGAATATGTTCACTTTTATTCACTATCCTTGTCTCCTGCAGGTAGCAATGTTTCATAGGTGGACACATTGTTCTCTCGTGTATTAATTATTTTTTCTTTTTAAGATTTTTAGGAATTTCATGTAATGTCTGAAACATTTATATTAACATATTTCCATACAAATAACCCAAAGAAAGTTAAGTATTGGTTATTTTTTTAAAATTTTTTAATTTTTTTTTATACAGCAGGTTCTTATTAGTCATCAGCTTTATACACATCAGTGTATACGTGTCAATCCCAATCTCCCACTTCATCACACCACCATCCCCACCCCCCCTGCGGCTTTCCCCCCGTGGTGTCCATATGTTTGTTCTCTACATCTGTGTCTCAACTTTTGCCCTGCAAACCGGTTCATCTGTCCACATACATGCATTAATATACGATATTTGTTTTTCTCTTTCTGACTTGCTGCACTCTGTATGACAGTCTCTAGATCCATCCACGTCTCAACAAATGACTCAATTTTTTCCTTTTCATGGCTGAGTAATATTGCATTGTATATATGTACCACATCTTCTTTATCCATTCATCCGGTGATGGACACTTAGGTTGTTTCCATCTCCGGGCTATTGTAAATAGAGCTGCAATGAACATTTTGGTACATGACTCTTTTTGAATTATGGTTTTCTCTGGGTATATGCCCAGTAGTGGGATTTCTGGATCATATGGTAATTCTATTTTTAGTTTTTTAAGGAACCTCCATACTGTTCTCCATAGTGGCTGTGTCAATTTACATTCCCACCGACAGTGCAAGGGGGTTCCCTTTTCTCCACACCCTCTCCAGCATTTGTTTGTAGATTTTCTGATGATGCCCATTCTAACTGGTGTGAGGCGATACCTCACTGTAGTTCTGATTTGCATTTCTCTAATGATTAGTGATGTTGAGCATCCTTTCATGTGTTTGTTGGCCATCTGTATGTCTTCTTTGGAGAAATGTCTGTTTACGTCTTCTGGCCATTTTTGGATTGGGTTGTTTGTTTCTTTAATATTCAGCTGCATGAGCTGTTTATATATTTTGGAAATTAATCCTTTGTCCATTGATTCGTTTGCAAATATTTTCTCCCATTCTGACAGCTGTCAAATTGTGTGTCTTAAATTTTTTTCTGAATGTTTTAGGATTTTCAGATTGCACGTTTGACATCATTTTAACCCTATACAGTAAGTTAATATATATTTTGTTATAATTTTCATAGAATAACAGAGAATAGCAATACTCAGTATAGTATAGAAGAGTATAATTTTAAATAGTTATAATTTCAGTATTCCACCCATGCTTTCTTTTTGCTGTAAGAGGAATGCACCTTTTTATTTAGTACATTAAAAAACAACAACAGAGGCACAAAGGTT
Source organism: Leucopleurus acutus (assembly GCF_964270905.1). Lineage (NCBI taxonomy): Eukaryota > Metazoa > Chordata > Mammalia > Artiodactyla > Delphinidae > Leucopleurus > Leucopleurus acutus. The sequence continues at coordinate 108,298,081 of NC_139144.1, read as the reverse complement.
GTTCCCAGTGTCACTTAGCTGGTGCAGAATTGGGGTTAGAACTCCCAACAGCAGAGTGTAGAACAGTAGTTCTCAAAATTCTGATCTCAGGAACCCTTCGTACTATTAAAAATTATTGAAGACCCTAGAGAGCTTCTGCATTTTTGTGGGTTTAGTGCTATCTGCATTTACTGTCTTAGAAACTTAAAATTGAGAAAAATTTTAAAAGCTGTGTTTTAATTCCGTTTAAAATAAAAATAGTCATAATAAACTTGTTACATAATAACCATAGTAACTCTGTCTTCCAAAACATTTTTTTAAATGTGTTAAGTGTTATGTTTTTATTTTGTTTTAATTTTTTGCATATTTCTTTAACGTTTGCCTTAAGAGAAAACAGTTGGGTACTCATATCTGCTTCTGCACTCATTCTAGGCAATTTCCACCCACATAGCCTCTGGAAAATTCCAGTGTAAGAGAAAATAAAATGAAAAGGGTAAATAGTGCCTTAGTATTTTATGAAAATAATTTTGACCTAATGCCCATCTTAGAGCCTCAGGGACCCATGGAGACCCTCAGGCCACACTCTAAGAACCGCTGTAGAGAGAAAAGGGGGTGGGTTTGGAGTCAGAAGGAAGCAGCAGCTCCAGCTGTGCTCCAAGCGGGCCACATCAGCTCGGCACACACGTTGTGACAGTACCCAAGCTCTCCTGGTTTCCATTTCCCTACCTGTGGAGTGTGGGCAGCACCACACGCCTTTGGTCGGGCGCCCTGGAACCAGACACTGAAACCGAGGTTCACTGTGGTCAGGTCCCTGGAGAGTGCTCAGGGCATAACACCTGTGCAGGTGATGGGAGCCTGGTTGGGCAGAGCGGGGACTCAAGGGCGATGCCGCGCAGGAGGTGCGGAGCGGAGCCCAGAGGAGCTCTGGGTCTGGAGCTGGGCACAACCTTCAGAGGTGACCCCATGGGGCCGCGGGGCTCGGCCTCTGTGCCCAAGGAGGGCCAGGGCCCTGGGGTACGCTCTGCCCAGGAGGAGGCTCGGGGTGGTGACTTAGGCAGAGGCTGTTCCCCATGGCTGCGGGAACGGAGCAGACAAGGCCCCAGCTGAGAACTGCCGGCCTGCTAGTGTCAGAGGCCGAGCCCTGGGGAGGCATGCGTGCAGCACGACTCCACCCCACAGCCACTGCATGGTGTTCCATCGTTTCTCAGACGCACTTTGTGTTCACATCTTAACACCCCTGAAATCAGGGGTGCATCTTACATCAAGAGCACGCCGTCATTTAACCGGCAACATTTTGGCTTTTTCTTAGCAATACTGAAATGGTGGTCTGTCTCAAGATCAAAACTTCTTAGCATGGATGAAGTACAGTAATACCGTCTCATAGGACTGTTCCAGTCCCAGGTGATGCGGGGGGTGCCGTTCACTAAATGCTCAGGAAATGGTGAAGCCCTTTGTCACCCACACTGAGTTGTGGAGAGCCTTCCCTTCCACATGGACTCTCGCAACTCAAGCCGGCGTGAGCTGGGCGGCCGGGGAGGAAGACTGCACGTCCTCAGCGGGATGGACTGCTGGCTCGGTGTGACCATTCTGTGGGTCAGTTATGACTCTAGAGCATTCTATCTCAGGAGCTAGAATGATAAATCAGAATTGGGTACTGTGGTTAACTGCTTGGGATTCTGAATATATACATTTGTTCAGCTTTTTACAGTTGGGCGCAAATTAACACAAGCAGATCGAAAAAGGAAGGTGGGGCCGTAGAGCGTCGCGGCGGGGAGCCTAAAAGCTGCCCTGAGCAGGAGCTGACATCTGCGCATGCTCCGCCTGTGCCGGCTCCGTAACCGCAGGCCCAGTGCTGGGGAAGAGCAGAAATTAAGGCATCAGACGTTCTCTCCGCAGTGTCCCTCCACCTACTCTGGTGTTTTTATTTGCTGTTCCACGTCATTCTAAGTCAAGAAAAATTAAGAAATTATTAGCACGGACTTTTACCATTTGTCTTTATATCGTGCAATTCTGGTTTTAAATGCAAGTATAAGAGCATTTAATGCCCACGCAAAATCACCAAAATTATCCAACTCCTATTTCATGGCTCGAACGTGCATACATGCTGTCCATGTTAGACGGCGGAGACGCTGCTCTGTTTCACTTCTCGACGCGGACACATCCCACCAAGCCCGCCTTCGGCTCCCCCATGGATACGTAGGACCGAGGGAGAGGAACTCTGGCCCCCCTACCATCCCCTCTCCTTCCCTGTCATCATTCAGCATAGATGGCTGGGAATTCGGGGAAGTGGCGGGAACCACTTGGGGATGCGACAGGGCCCCCCTTGTCTGTGTTTCTCGGAACACCGCTGCTTGCTTTCTGTGTGCGAAGTGAGTCCTGGGCAGAGGCGAGCTCGTCTCCAGGGGCCCCCTGGGATCTGAGTTGAGGGCGTCTCCGAGTCGATGTGTGAGCGGGCCAGGAAGGGCGGCAGTGTGTTCATTGCAGTCGCTGATGCACGCGTTTACTAACGTGTTAAGGGGGCACCTCGAGCGTGAGAGGAAGAAGCAGTGGCCGGACTTCTGGGGAACCACTGTCACACCAGAAAGGGGGCGCACAGGAAGGAGAACTGACATCCGGGCAAACAGGAGGTACAGGTGTCGACGCAGCTCGGAGGGGGCTTCCCCCCACCCCCGGTCACGCTCGACGGACTGGAGTTCTCACAAAGACACCCGCCTGCAGTGCTGGGGCTCCTTCATGTGGCGGCCTGGATGCTGCAGGGACCGAGGCAAGGGGAACGTCACCAGCCACAGGGAGATGTGCAGCCGGTCAGCCATCGGTACTCACGTGCTCATCCGATAAACCTCCAAAGCGGAAACGTCGCTTAGTGGGTGGCGTCTGGACACAGCCCTGGCCGGGGTCGGCCCCTGCCTCTCCCTCTGAGCCCGCTTAGTGGGTGGCGTCTGGACAGAGCCCTGGACACAGCCCTGGCCGGGGTCGGCCCCGCCTCTCCCTCTGAGCCCGCTTGGTGGATGGCGTCTGGACACAGCCCTGGCCGGGGTCGGCCCCCGCCTCTCCCTCTGAGCCCGCGTAGTGGGTGGCGTCTGGACACAGCCCTGGCCGGGGTCGGCCCCCGCCTCTCCCTCTGAGCCCGCTTAGTGGGTGGCGTCTGGACACAGCCCTGGCCGGGGTCGGCCCCCGCCTCTCCCTCTGAGCCCGCTTAGTGGGTGGCGTCTGGACAGAGCCCTGGACACAGCCCTGGCCGGGGTCGGCCCCCGCCTCTCCCTCTGAGCCCGCGTAGTGGGTGGCGTCTGGACACAGCCCTGGCCGAGGTCGGCCCCTGCATCTCCCTCTGAGCCCGCTTAGTGGGTGGCGTCTGGACACAGCCCTGGCCGGGGTTGGCCCCCGCCTCTCCCTCTGAGCCCGCTTAGTGGGTGGCGTCTGGACACAGCCCTGGCCGGGGTCGGCCCCTGCCTCTCCCTCTGAGCCCGGGATGGATGAGGTGGAGCTGGCTGCTGTCTGTGCTCGGTTCCGGGTGGAATCCGCAGTTTCTGCTCCCCGCCTGCCAAGTTCCCGTGCCTCCTGGTTTCCTTTCGTCGCTGTCGCCTGTTCCCTTCTTATTAAATTTTTGGCATGAGGGCCCGTGCTGGGGGTGTTGGCGAAGGGGGCTGTGGCCTGGGCGGGAAGCTGGGGGACCAGCCTGTGCTCCCTGCAGGGCCGAGCTCGCCCGGTGCTCTTTCCAGAGGTGGCCCGACCGGGTGCCCAGCAGGTGGCTGAGGACCCCAGGCTGCTGCTTCTCTGCGGTGAGCGGTGCGTCCGACTGTGTGTGGTGACTAAGCACAGCCCTCACTCCGGCCGCAGTCGGCCCGGCAGACGTAGAACTGGCGGCTCTAGGCCACGCGGCGGCGTGTCTGGTGCTGCCGAGCCCCACAGGCCGCCTCTGTCTGGCCGCAGCCTCCCTCCGGCAGCCTTCCCTGGTTTGAGGCCCGAGCTCTCCTCCCTCCAGGTCCCCGTGCACCTCCACGCCCCAGGCCCTGACCTCCACAGGAACAGTGCACACCGGGTGGCTTTAAGTCAGGCTTTAAACTGCAGGAAGGAGGAGGGATTGAGACGGGAGGGACTGGAGAGGATGCTGAGGGGAGGCTCATCCCCTGGAGGGTTGACCGCGAGTTCCGTGCAGGCGGGGGGAGCGGGGCACCCCCCACGAGGGCCATGCAGCGCGGGAGGCACAGGGGCGGGGCCGGCCACGGGGCCGGAAGGGCCTGCTTTTCAGAGCTTTGCCTCTTAGGCTTGTAAGAGCCCCCCGGCCTGAAGTGCGAAGGTCTGTGTGTGGGGAGGAGACGCCGTAAGGTCGGGGGACAAGACCGCTGCCTGAGCGCGGGTGTGGGCACAGGTCCTCTGAGCCCGAAAGAGGCCCCGGCTTTCTGAGTTTTCACACATGTTGCGGTGGGAGTGGGTAGCCATGGGAAAAGGCCCAAATGTGGAGGTGATGTGGGCCCTGCTGATGGGATTGGCCCGGCCACCAGCCCCTGGCGTGTCTGTGCTGCGCCCTCCTGCGTGGCCGCGAGCTCGGCCCAGGCCCACCTTGCAAGGCTGACGTGCTCAGAGTTAACGCACGGGGCAGCGCGGGAGCCGGGACACTTCAGCAGTCAGTTCCCCAGAAGCGTTTCCAGGCTTAGCCAGCAGGTATCCTTAGGTGACATGATTTGCTCTGCAGTAACGTGAGCTCTTTTGAAAAGTTAATTTTCTGTTAAATGAGTTCAGACGGGGTGCTGTGTTCTAGTCTGGCTTCTTCTGGAGGTGGGGGTGAGCTTTAGTTTCCCCTGTTAATGAGCCCCGTCTCACATTGGTTTCAAAACTACTGTTGACCTCGAACTACCCAGGTGTTAAACATCTGAGGACGGTCACCTCCACAGTAGGTTCCTCAGACTATATGCTTATTCTTTTTTTTTTTTTTTTTTTTTTGCGGTGCGCGGGCCCCTCACTGTTGTGGCCTCTCCCGGTGCGGAGCGCAGGCTCAGCGGCCATGGCTCATGGGCCCAGCCGCTCCGCGGCATGTGGGATCCTCCCGGACCGGGGCACGAACCCGCATCCCCTGCATTGGCAGGAGGGCTCTCAACCACTGCGCCACCAGGGAAGCCCCTATATGCTTATTCTGATTAAGCCACCTCTGCTAATGGCACTGCGGGGTCAACCCTTTGAAAATGTGATCAGAGACTAATGCGTCTACTTGAATATTCACTGAAAGCAGAACACTTTACACGTGGAAAAAATACGTGGAGAGTTTTAGAACATCTAAATGTGCTTTGGAGTTAAATACAACAATCAGGAAGATTTTTGGTGAGAAACAACATTATACAACCAAAAAACTGGACTGTTTATGTGTAACTATGAAGACAGTCCCTGAAGGAAGGTCTCGGAGCCATTCTGAAGGCTGGCACTGCTAGGTGAGTGTTCATGTGCTCCTATCTCAGAGGACTGCGTTTATCAGGACGGTTCTGTAGAACCGCTGAGATCCCAGAGGCAGATGGAAGCCACACTTTCCTGACTTCAGATCTGCGACAAGCTGGAAACCGGACTCAAACGAGATCCCAGGAAGAACTCACCCACTAGGATGAGCCAGAAGAAGCAACAGATAAAAGAATCCGACTCTCAGAATTGAAATCATGGGATAGGCTGAAAGAGGCTGCCTGTTCACTGTTCGAAATAATTAAGGAAATAATGCAGGCAACAATAAAAGTGCAACAGAATGAAAAAGGAATGAGAGGTTAAAACAAAGATACCAGAACTTATGAAACAGAAAATATGGTCCTGCCAACTAGAAACTCTGTGGATGGATTAGACAGCTGGTCAGACGCCCACCCATAAAGTGAGGGTTATTAAGCTGCAGCACAGATCGCAGGAGGTGACCCAAAGTGCAGTGTCAAGAGCGACAGGGATGGAAAACGGACAGGGACAGGCAAGGGGTGGAAGGTCCGCATGGCATCACGGGCATGTTCCTGGAGGGGAGGGGAGGGTGCAGGAGAGGCAGTACTTGAAGGAGTGGCCACGGGGCTCCCAGAAGTGCAAGGAGGCGCGAGGCTGCGTGCTGCTGGAGTGCCCGGGTCCCCAGCAGGGTGTTGCAAACTGGAAAGTCAAGGTTGGACACATCGCAGTGGGTCAGTGGGAGGCCAGAGTCCAAGAGAAGAGACAGAATATGTGAGAAAGGACAATGTTTAGACTGCACCTTTCTCAACAGCAAGGGAGGCAGGAACAGTGGGGATTCTTGCAGATCCTGAGAAAAGATAACTGGCAGCAGGAATCGTATGTCCACTAAAGTATAATTAAAAGCAAAGGGATAAATGACAAATGGAAACTGAGTTTCCCACTAACAACTCAAGGGACTTCTAAAGCATGGGTTTCAGGAGGGACAAGGTACAGAAAAGATACAGAAGTACAAGCCATAGGGGAGCGAGACCGGAAGAGATCCAAGTGTTGTGACGGACAGCGTTTGTGTGTGGGCACAGGAAAGTGCAGAGCGGAGCGCAGGCAGGATGGGGATTCTGTGACACGTGGTCAGGCAAACGTCAATGCCCAGCCCGTGAAGAACATGCGTAAGTCAGGAGGAAATAAAGGCTGCCCAGGCTCACTAGACATCGGAGAAGTTAAAGCTAAAAATCACAAGGTATTATTTCCTTAACTGTAAGGTTGGAAAAAATGAAAGAGTGGCAATCCCAAGTGTTGGCCAGCATCTAGGGCAAATTGGAAATTCTTAGACACAGCTGATGAAACCATTTTCGATGCTGTTTCGGCAACAGCAACAAAACTGATTTCATGAAAGTCCTACATGGACGCTCTTCCATTTGTAGTTATTCACTCCAGGTATTCGGGGCACTGGGAAGCCTGTGCCTAACAGCCATGCCACATCCGTCTTAACAGCAATCAAATGGGAGTTCCCCGAACACCCATCAACCGGAGAGCAATTCAACGCCACAGAGTCACGGCCACCAACCGCCCAGAGGCACACGTATCAGCGTGTCTGCGCCTCACAGGCGAGGTGAGCGGGTAAAGCACGGAGCACGCAGGGGTGGAGAGCGCGTGAGGCCAGAAGAGAAACCCGCCGTGTGCCGTTTACGAGGCCTCACACGCAGTGAGCGTGTGATGCGTGTGCCGTTTACGAGGCCTCACACGCAGTGAGCGCGTAATGCGTGTGCCGTTTATGAGGCCTCACACGCAGTGAGCGTGTAATGCGTGTGCCGTTTACGAGGCCTCACACGCAGTGAGCGCGTAATGCGTGTGCCGTTTACGAGACCTCACACACGCAGTGAGCGCGTAATGCGTGTGCCGTTTACGAGACCTCACATGCAGTGAGCGCGTGATGCGTGTGCCGTTTACGAGACCTCACACACGCAGTGAGCGCGTAATGCGTGTGCCGTTTACGAGACCTCACACGCAGTGAGCGTGTGATGCGTGTGCCGTTTACGAGACCTCACACACGCAGTGAGCGCGTAATGCGTGTGCCGTTTACGAGACCTCACACGCAGTGAGCGTGTGATGCGTGTGCCGTTTACGAGACCTCACACACGCAGTGAGCGCGTAATGCGTGTGCCGTTTACGAGACCTCACACGCAGTGAGCGTGTGATGCGTGTGCCGTTTACGAGACCTCACACACGCAGTGAGCGCGTAATGCGTGTGCCGTTTACGAGACCTCACACGCAGTGAGCGTGTGATGCGTGTGCCGTTTACGAGACCTCACACACGCAGTGAGCGCGTAATGCGTGTGCCGTTTACGAGACCTCACACGCAGTGAGCGTGTAATGCGTGTGCCGTTTACGAGACCTCACACACGCAGTGAGCGCATGATGCGGAGTGTGGGGTGCCGATACGGCAGCAGGACGGTTGTCAGCTCCGGGTGAGGTGGAGACAGAGGCACAGTCAGAGCGGAATCGCTAACGGAGTGTTTTATATCTTCCGTGAATCAGTGGTGTGAACAGGCTCTTCGTTAGGTTTCTTCATTCCTTTGTGGCCCCCCCGGAACGTTTCACGATAAATTAAGTAATAAAACGGCCAGCAGAGCACGCGAAAGACAGAAAGAAGGAATAATGAAGAAAAGAGCAGAAAACGAGAAACAGATGGAAGAGGCAGAGCGCCAGGAAGACAAACGAAACCTGGTTCTTCGAAGAGCACACAGGCCAGCCCTCTGTTTAACCGGCAACAGCAACAGAAGGGCACAGACACGCAATTATCGGGGTAAAAGGGGGCGTCGCGGTAGGCGAGCTGAGTTTAAGAATCACAAGAGAACACTCTGAGCAATTCTGAGAGACGTGAGAAGATGACCCGAAAAACTAAAACAGTAAAGGTGGCTCAAGACAGGTCACTTTCGATGAGCCTACAATCGTTAAAAAATCATATGCCTAAGTTTTCAAAAAGCTGCTTTTGTAGATTCAGTGAGCATAGTCCACATTCACAGTGGAAAATCCATTCTGTCCCCAAACTACCCTATTGTGGTGCTGCCCCAAACCTGGGACCGGCCCCCAGAGGTGAGGGGGCACCTCCACCGGAAGTCGTTCTGGCCTGGCCAGTGGTGCACGTGGAAATCTAAACTTTGCAAAAGCCTCTGTGAGTCTAAACACTGCCCATCATCTCCTGTTTGGTAAGAACCCCCCTGAACTGTATTTTTTTCTAGGGCCGCATTTACTGGTAACATTTCCTTATTGGCTCTAACCCCTCCTTATTGGTGAGTTTTGCAGTCAAAGAGAAATGAGGGCCTTAATTAAATGAAGACCCTTTCCAAGACAAATGCCTTCTCTGTCCCTAAAGAAGTCGAAAGGATGGTCAAAGGAGCTCGTGGTGTCCTGGGCTGAGGGTTGCTGAACTGAAAGGAAGGACAGTGTCCCAAACGAATGCCATAGCTACATCATGGACATTGCAAAGGGGGCTTCCGAAAGCATTCTAGGCAGACTTCCCTTGAGCAGGAGCTTCCCTGGTACATTTCAGAATTGGTTTCCAGATCCTGACACCAGGGCAGACATGTGAAAGACAGAGAGTTCGCAGCTAAATGTTTCAGCCTGGAATGAAGAGAGAACGGCCCTGTGGTTAGAACAGAAAATACGATGTTCCTAAAGCTCGTCGCCCGGACGCTTAGAGCTGGGGTACCAGGAACTGCACGTCCGCACCTGCTCCTCTGGGACGCGATTCTGAGAGAATCAGTCTTGCTTTGCACGTTGCATTTGCAGCATTTCCTCTTCAGGAGCAGAATAACCTGGAAGACGTGTGTCTGTGGATGTGGAGAGCTCATATTTTCTGTGACATCTGAGGACTCCCAGCACGTTGCCGTCTGGCCAGCACTTGCCCGGCCCCCAGCCTGGCCTTTTGGGGTCTCAGCGGCACGAATGTGAGGAGGACCCCACAGCGCAGGTGCACGGCCTCTGAGCCACAGACCACACGCTCTGCCCCACGAGCTGCTGCAGAAAGATGGACAGCGGTCACGAGCGGGTGGGCCGAGAGGGCTTAGATTAATCAACACAAGTTCACCCTCCAATTATTTAGCTGCCTGACCACCTCTGTCATGTGTCTGAGAGCCGACAGTATGATGATTTGCCCCTGGCACCAGCTGTGCGTGAACAAGCTGGTTGTCGTGGAAATGCAGGAAGGGGCCGACAGGGCAGGTGTCGTGGACGGCCCGCGTCCGGGTCTCAGCCGGGTAGGCAGCCCAGCGGCGGCGCGGTGCAGCCAGCTTCTCTGCCGCTGGGGATCCCCGCCGCACGCCTCTGCCACGGCCCCTTCGCATCACAGGCCCCGGGTGGCTCCTCCAACTGTCAGAAGAGCCGCGGAAACGTTTCTGAGGCCACAGTGTGACTTTCTGGAGCAGATGGCTGGTATTGCACGACTTATTCTCACCGCAGAGGAGACGCAGAAAAGGGAGCTCTGTCACCCGAGCTGGGGTGCCATTAGCTGACACCAGGGAGACCCTTTACTTCACACGGAAGACTTCGAATATGGGAAGCAGAAATGCAGACAAAAACCTCCCACGAAGTGTTACCACTTTGGGGGCAAACCACAGACATTCTTATTTATATGTATTTGAGAGGCAAATTTTTCTCTTTTAGGAGATGCCTAGGTATCTCTGTAGGTTCAAGGAATATTGACAGACTGTATACTATTGTAATTAAAACTAGATTTCTTAACTTTGAACACTCTTAAAGCTTATATTTTTTTCTGATGCAAACTAGAGATTTTTGCTTTTTAATTTTAAAGTATGAGGTCAGGTAGATTTCATCTGCACTAAAATTTCATAAAAGCTGAAGGCTTGGTTCAGGGCACTGTTGAGCACTAATGCAACAGCTGAAACGGAAGGCAGGCGGGCTTCTGCCTTTGAATGACCCGGAGGGGGGCTTCGTGTCAGACATGGCAGAGGCTTCACCCTCAAGAGAATTGGATGTAGCAGCAGAGGCGGAAATTGAGACCTCTAGAAACCTGGAAGCTACCCAGACGCACTGAAAACCTGCATTTTTGGGAACAGCAGGAAGGTGGGGAGAGGGTGGCCATTTATGGGCTGTATGGGCTGTAATTTTGTCTGAAACCTCACTAAGAGCTATATGGGTCATGGAGACAAGCAGGCTCTTATTCTTTGAAATAATTAGCATCACAGGCTTGTGTCTTACTTCCCTTATCAAATGAAAGCCTTTAACCTCGTGTGGACACATGATTACAGACTGGTTTCTGGGCCCCTCATTTTGGAAGTGGTTTTTGCCCACCTCTTCTGTCTCTTCCTCTTACGTTTCTCTCTTCCGCAGCGAAACCTTTGTGGTTTGTAGGGTTCTGGGGGTGCTAGTTGGCCATCTGAGTAGATGGCAAAGCTATATGAAGAAGTCACTTTTATTTGAACCCAGGAATTGAACTACAAAGTGCAGGAACATTGGTGCCGAGAGAGAATTTGTTTTAACACTGTCTTCAGCCGCTGAAGGACCATTACCAACCAGAAAGCAATAAACCAGACAGCCGGTGGTGCCGGCAGGGTCCAGCGTCCCTCACAGCTGCTCTGGGATGTGTTCTTGACACTGAACTCTGTTTTACTCAACCCGGCAGATCTCAAGTTTCAGGACAAAAAGCAGATGGATAAACACCTTTCGTAAAACATTAGAAGCCAACCACAATCTAGTTTATTCACCAAAACGAAGTGGGGGAATTGGAGGGTCCCAGACCTTGGACTGAAAAAGCAAAATAAAACAAAACAAAAATAAACACACTCCAGTAAATGAAATCTCCATTATTTCCCAGATCTGCAAATATGTGCAGTTCTGTTCCCGACTCTGCCTAGAGCCCTCAGGCATGAGGACGGTCGGCCGTGGTCAGCTATGCAAAGTAACACGGCCGGACCCACAGCAGAGTCGACAAGACGGATGGCAGGTGTGCTCAGAGGACCACAGAACAGGTGGGTGGGGCTGCTGCCAGCCTTGCCGGGGGAGGGAGGAGGGCAGTGGAGACGCCTCTCCTCCCCCCGCAGCTCTGAACCCCCTCCCCGTCCGGGAGGCACTTCCTGCTCAGCTGGTCACCTCCTCCCCCACCGAGTCCCTGCTGCCTTAGGAATCAGATGCCCTTTGAAGACTTGGCAGGTGCTCCCGTGTCCATCAGCCACCATTTCTGGAATGTTCCAGGGTTACTGGACACGGAGATGGGCCTCTCCAGACCCTCTCTCTGGAAGTTCGCCGTCGAGCAAAGAAGGCTGGCGACAAGGGCGCGATTCTCCATGGGCACAGTGGGAGGTGCTCTCTGGACGGAGGACATGGGAGGGTGGTCTTCCTGGCCGTCGCAGGCCAATTGCGCCGTCTCTCCCTGCACAGCCGCCAGGAGCCGGTCTGGTTCACTCGTCCCGTGCAGTGCACAGCAGTGCACGCTGACCCCACGGCCGCAAGGGGAGCCCGGGCGTGCCCTTCCGCCCCTTCCACGCGGACATGTTCCCCCAGCAGAGGACCCGAGCGCCCTCCTGCTCGGCCCCAGGGTCTCTGCCCCTTCCCCACACCGTCCCTGCAGGAGCGTGACCCTCACGGGGACGCCCACACTCAGCATGTCGGAAACACCTTATGTTTTCAGTGGAGCGCCAACAGGACAGGGTCCGAGTGTTCAAAACCAAAACCAGAAACGAACAAAAGCCAAAGCGGAATTACGGAGCTGGCTGTTGGTTCGTCAGAGGATGTCGTCACCCCGTGGATCGTTCCCGGGAGATAGCGTCGGTGTGGACAGAGAAGGCCACATGGCGCAGCACGGGTGGAGGACGGGTGTGGGCAGAGGACAGGGCTGCGTGTTCACACCCTGTGTGGTACTGCTGTGTGGCACACGTGCAGTAGCGGTGCTCACAGGCGCTCATGGCTGCACACTCAGAGTCCTCACCTGTTTGCTCAGGAACGTTCTGGCAGAGAAGCAGGATGGGAGGACACACGGGGAGGTGGGGGGGGGCGGCCAGGAGGAAGCGAACCCTGGGGGGTGGAGGGGGTACAGAGAGGAGGACCTGGTATTCTAGGAAACGCCGCGATGAGTGAAGAGTCGTCCTAAGTGGTCACGAGGAGATGCACGGCTGGGTGCTGAGCGTCACTACTGCGGGTGGCGGGGTACCTGGGAGAACGGCCCTTCCACCGGCTGCAGCCTGGCTGGGGGAGAATGCGTGGAGCTGTCTAGGCCTCGGTCTCCCCGTCCGCACTCGGGGAGCGTGTGCGAGGGAATTTGAGAGTGTTGATAGTGGAAATGCAGTGGCCTCAAAACAAAGCTATGATCACCTCTCTAAAGCATGTTTTAAACATGTCATTGACTAACATATGATCTGCTTTTGATTTTCTTCAAGTCAAAAATTTTTTAAAAGCAGGAGAATCATTTTGAAGAAACTGGTCCATTTTCGTGTTTGCTCCTCTGGGACACGGCAGTGAAGATGGAGACAGTTAGAGTGCATTTTGGTGGAGTGTCTCACCTTTCCTGCGGTTCTGGGTGCTCCGGGATCCTCTGGGGGGCGTGGGCTCTGTGGGAGGGGCCTGTGATGAGGCAGCGGCCTGTGAGTGTGGCTCTGCCTCCGGGGGCGGGCTGGGCCCGAGGCAACCTCCCGTTAGTCCCTGAGCAGGACACTGCTGGTTTCTTCTTGTGCCGAATGTAAAATCAGTCGCAGGTGCCAGTACCCCTGCTGCCGGGAACACGGCCGACTGCACCCTCCTTCTGGCCGCCTGCCCTTCTTTTCTGTGTTCCTTCCGTCAGGGTGTTTTCCTCCCCGAGTCTGGGGGTCGGGGAGGTGGGGAAGCCCTCACTTCCGTCGTGTTGGCCCCTTTAACGCTCAACACGTCTCACAAGGTAAGTGCGGCTTCCCCAGGTTCACAGCTACGGCCGCAGCCTTAGGAGGGTCAGGTCCGCCCTCGGGGCTTCGGGACTGTGAACCCCGGGTCTGCAGTCCCCGCCCACGCTCTGTGCCCACAGCCCAGTAATAACTGCGTCCGTGTTCGCTGCGAAGCCGCCCACTGTGTTCCCAAGTCATCTGCTTCACCTTACGTTTCAAAACCGAAATGTACTTTCCCTCCACTTTCGGTGAATCATGTTCCCAAGACGACGGGAAAAGACAGGTGACTCAGCTGTAGTGTTTGGGGTTCTGTGTGGCCTATGAGAATAGGGTGCTGGGGAGACTGTCGAGAAGCAGCAGAGCAGGTGCCCTGAAGCTTCTGGGGCAGAGCCGGTGTCCTGAAGCTTTTCTCGGGCAGAGATGCCTGTTTCTTCTGTTTTGCCGCTTTACAAGAGAAAAGAGCCGCCACTGAGGGTAGTTGGATTATGAACCACAGGCCCCGTGTCAACAGGCTCGGTCGGACCGTACAAAACCGTTCAGGGGAGACTCCTGAGGCCGGAGCCCCCGCTCAGAAGGCAGCAGCCCCCCAGACTAATCCAGAGGAGGGAGTCCTCACCCTGGACAGGTGTGCACTTTCCATGAGGCCACAACGTCTGGGAGACCGTGGCTGGGCTTTGCATCCCTTGAAACCGTAAATCCCCTTGTTCTGTTAGGGAAAACGAGCTGTGTGGGATCGGGGCATCTGAGACCACGGAAGCCTGAGGAGAACGGTCAGGGCTTCTGTGGGTTTCACCTGTTACTGATTCGCAAGCCTGCCTGGAGAGCCGTCTTTGCCAGGAGCGTGGACTGGGGGCTGCGGCCCTGAAGGACTTCGGCTTCCAAGACAGGGCTCCCGTGTCCTTCGGGGGAAGAGGGGGGAGGAAAAGCCAGTCCTCTCCTGTCAGGGCCTGGGCTCCAGGTCCGCTCCCTCCCGCTGCCCCTCAGGTGTGTCAGGTTAGGGGTGTCAAGCACCAGAGTCTTGAGGTTGGGCGGGATGGTGCTTGGAGGGTGACAGTTCCTGTCCAAGCTCCAGGTCGGCTAGTGACCCTGTTCTCTGTGAAAGGACAGGGAGTTCGCACGTGTGTTCTTACGTTGGATCTGTGTGCCACTCCGGTGTCTGCGGGCCACCCTGGGTTCTAAGTGAAGGGCACAAGGCCCACATGCAGTCAGTGCTTCTGAGGTTTGCTCTGTCCTCACACGGCCCCTCTGCTTCGCCCGTTGTCCTGCCCCACCCCCATTAGACCTGGCTTTTCATTTCTTAAAAGCTCTCTGCAAAAAATGCTTCCATTGTTCAACGTTCGGGAAAATTTAAAAATTGACAATATGGGGCTTCCCTGGTGGCGCAGTGGTTGAGAGTCCGCCTGCTGATGCAGGGGACACGGGTTCATGCCCCGGTCCGGGAAGATCCCACATGCCGCGGAGCAGCTGGGCCCGTGAGCCGTGGCCGCTGAGCCTGCACGTCCAGAGCCTGTGCTCCGCCACGGGAGAGGCCACAGCAGTGAGAGGCCCGCGTACTGCAAAAAGAAAAAATTGATAATATGGCCCTCGAAGGAAAGAGGTCTGTGATGTTCCCTCGTTGAGCTAGTGAACCCGCTCCAAGGACCTGGGGGTGGGGCAGCCCGGAGTCCGTCCACGCGGCGTCCTCGCGTGCCTTCTTTTGTCATCCGTTCGTCATTTCATCTCCTGCTTCTCATTTTATCTGCTCTTTCCTCTCTCGATAAACCCCTGCTCTTTCGGGCTTTATCTCAGTACCACAGTGAAAGGTCTTCAAAGAGCTAGTTTCAAAAGCATCCTGCAGAGAGAGCCAATTAAATACATGCAAATGGCTTGGGGGGGAGGCTGGAGTGATTGGGGTCACGAGAGCGCCTGGAACTTCCACGTGGAGCATGGAAGCCGGGACACCGCAGCCCCGCCCCTACCTCCTCAGCAGAGTGTCAGAGCCCCGCGGCCCGCGGGGGCCCCGTCCTGTCCTGCGTGGGGCCTCCCCTCCGCAGCGGGCAGGGTGTCTCCAGCAGCCACTTGGCACATTGGAAGACACGGCACCAGCTCTCTGAGCTCCAGCTTCTGCGCGGGCCCCAGATCGGGGAGGCTGCGATCCAGGACCAGTGGATTCCAGTGCGGAGGCCAGACTGGACGGACACAACCAAGCCTGGATGTTCCCCGGGGCAGGAGCTCCGCCGGCCCTGTCTGTCCGTGTGGCTGCACACGGGGAGGTCCTGCTCGCTGAAGTCCGGTCCAGTCCGGAGGAGGGCCTCCCTGAGCACAGTGATTGACTCAGGGGTGGGGTTAGACCTCAAGCCCCTCTTTTCTGGGGGAGGCGACCCAGCGGGAGGCAGGTAGTTCCCGCTACTTCATCCGAGAGAAGTTGCATCTGGGAGGGGTGTCCCGTCCTTCTGGAAGCATCCTCGGTGAGGCTGGGGGAGCGGCCCTGGGCCCCCAGGGAGGCTCTGAATCCCACACACATCTCTCTCTGGGGGGCCACACCCTCCTCGAGGGCGAGGAAGCAGCCACCCCGGTCCCTCCTGGCCACGGGCTGTCTCCTCTGTCCTGGGAGACCTGGCCTGGAGGCGGCTGCCCGCGGAGGTGCCCCGAGTAGGGGCCCAGCCCTGGCAAGGCAGCAGCATAATGTAGCACCTTGCCGCTCACCAAAGAGCAAAACTTACTCGCAATTACATGCAATCAGCTATTTTAAATTATTAATGGTGGTGAAATAATGTGTCTATTCAACAAGGAATCTGTCATAATTTTTAGTAATTGAAAGTAATTTCTAGCAATTAAATCCTAGTTCAGTGCATTTTCTGGGGGATGCCTTTTTCAAGGGGTGCCTCTGAGTTGTACTATTGCGGCTTTTTTCCAGGCACTTTGTTCAGTAAAATTTGCTGGGTAGGATACTTGGGGGAGCAAAATAACCATAGCCTTGGAAGCAAAGTAAGAATAAAGGGTTGATCTGACTAACGCAAGGCCGCGTTCGCCGAGGGTGTGAAAGATGTGTGCCCGCCCGGTCTTCCCCACTGGGTCACCCCCTCTGGGTTTGTTCAGAGTCACTTACAGGAGACTGGTCTGGTGAAGAGCCCCAGAACGGGGCCGGCCCTCGGACCAGTGTCCAGCGGGCGCATCCTACCCACCCGCTCGCTGGGTTCCAGGACACAGGCCAGGGCGGCCGCTGGCCCTCTCGACAGCCAGGCTGGAGCCAGGGCAGCACAGGGCAGTGCAGGACACAGGTGCTGCCGCACAGGCCCCAAGTCTTCCTGGGTGCTGGAAGGGTGCTGGGGCAGAGCTGGGGCCAGTGAGGGCGGGAGACCCTGGCCGCACCAGGATAACTTCCTCATGGTGGGTTTGCCTGTGGACGGCAGGCAGGAGACCATTTTGTCCACCTGAGAGGGGATCTTATCCCTGATAAAATCTTCCACCTCCTTTGTCAAGTAGCAGATAAATATTCTGAGTAATTCTTCAGAAATTAACTGACTTGGGCTCATCTGGGAACCTTGCCAATTAGTCATCTTAACTGTGCACGACTTCTGTGTCCCGGGTGGTAATTGAACCTTGAATGTGGTTCCTGCCCTCCTGTGTTTATTTTCTGTCAGGAACAGTGGTACCAGCAGCCCAAAACAAGAGATGAAAGGTGACCGTGGTTACACACGTTTCTCCAGAGCAAACCGGACTGGGGTGACCCCCCCCGCACCCCTCCCGGACGGCAGTGCTGTTCATACCGTACACACGGTGCCCTGGGCTTGGGGACGAGGGCTGCCCCTCCCCTCGCAGCTGCTGCCGTCCACACCATGCCACGCGTGCCCAGGCTTCCCACCCTCTGTCTTCCTCCTGTCGCTCAGATTCCTTTGCCAAATCTGCAAGCCCCTCCCTGCCTGGTGACCTGAACTCCTCAAGCCTGAGTCCACAGCCACTGCAGAAAGTCACGGGAGGGTCACACCTGGCCCACGTGGTGGGGCTCAACCTTCTCAGATCCGGGCCTCTGTATGTGAAATATTTTGTCATGTCCCCTTTACTACCCTGAAATGATAATAGCATCCCAACACACAAGAATTTTGAAAAATGAAATGCTGTGGTATAAAGGACAGGCAGGAGGAGGACGGGTGATGATAAAGCAACACAGGTTTTTTTTGTTTGTTTGTTGTTTTGTTTTGGCGGTACGTGGGCCTCTCACTGCTGTGGCCTCTCCCGTTGCGGAGCACAGGCTCCGGACGCGCAGGCTCAGCGGCCATGGCTCACGGGCCCAGCCGCTCCGCAGCATGTGGGATCCTCCCGGACCGGGGCACGAACCCGGGTCCCCTGCATCGGCAGGCGGACTCTCAACCACTGCACCACCAGGGAAGCCCCCGCGACACAGGTTTCGATCTATGTGCGCCCGTGCACGGCAGGGCCGAGGGTGGAACAGAGTGCCTGGTGCAAATCTCAGGGCCGTGTGCTCCTCTGGGTGACGTGGGGCCCAGCACTGAGTCTGAGTTATAACAAGGGCCCCGTAAATGACGAGCAGAAGAATGAAAATACGTTCTGGAAGCTGCAGTCCTGCCCAAGTCTCCAAAGGTGACCAGGTCCGGAGGCACACTCTGCGGTGGGTCCTTTCAGGTCCTGCCTCCTGGCGGCCGGGGGCAACCTGAGAGCTGAGGCGGGCGGTGTCCCCGGAGGGACTGGGCGAGGCCGGGCTCCCGGGGGTCACCTGTGCGGCCCAGCGGGGAGGAGGGCCGGATACCCTGTCTTCTCCTGCCTGCCCTCTGCTCGCAGGCCTGATGCCGAGACCCGGCTCCCAGGCGGAGGTGGGCTGCTCCCCGAGGACCAGGCAGCAGCGGCGGGGTCACTGAGAGAGGGTTCAGTAGCCACACCAGCCGGAGGGCCTCCAAGCTGTGGAGAAGCCGCAGCGCCCAGTGCATTTCCCGGGTCGTTTGTTGGGGGAGCCCGGGGCACTGACCTTTTCAGCTTAGCTGCCAGCATTTCTCAGGCAGAGCGGTCTGGGTGGAAGGAAGCAGCGGCGGTAGGTTCCCTTTCTACAAGCATGACCAGAGGGAACAGGCAGCCGCCTGTGCTCTACACACGAGCAAGGCGAAGAGAGAGTGGCAGGAGGACTCACAGCCGCGCCGTGGCCCTGGCCTCAGACCCTGAGGGGCAGCACCTGCCTAGTGGCCGGCACACAGCGGGGCCTGGCCCCAGGCTGAGGGGAAGTGCCTGCCTGAGGGCGCGTGTCCATTCGGTCCTAACTCAGGTCTGGGTTGATGCATTTAACACCCCTGCTTCCTCTGCCGGGTGAGCGGCCTGAACCCAGAGCCTCTGCTGGGAGGGAGGCGTCCAGCTTTGTGTGTTAACTGCGAACGTGCTGAGGTCAGTTTGTCACGGTAGCATCACCAAAACCTAATACGGAGGAGATTGAGTCTAGAAACTAGAAACAACTCATAATGCTGCCGTGTGATGACTAGAACAAAAGCTTGGCGTTCACGGTGGATATATACTAAGATTCTCGTGAATGCCAAAATTTATTAATTAACTCTGTAACAGCACATAATGTACTCCTTAAGATGATAAAAATATAATTTAAGAAACTAAGGAAAATTTCAGAGCCTCAATGATTCTATATGAATAGGACTAAGGAAGTTTAAATAAAGATACAGAAATATTGCCGCCAAGCTAAACCGTGTCACGTTGTTACATTACTCAGTGCAGTTCAGTGCCTCGCCCCCTGCAGTGATGAGCAGGGTCTGTCGGAGGTTGGCTCCACGCGTGTGGATGGGTGGAGGTGATGATGATGGTGATGGTGAGATGCACGGTGTGTCGAGGTGAAGTCGCGACCCGGAGTTGGGGAAGAGCTCCGGACTCCGCAGATCAGCCGGGTCTCCAGGAAACGGAAAGGGCAGAGCAGGGGGAGGGGAGAGCAGGGCAGACAGCACAGGCGGCGGGGGCGGCGCATCCTCCAGAGCGAGTTCTCTCCTCCCCACGCTGATTATTGCCTGATCTGGAGCAGTTTTAGGACTCGATGGACTACTGCTGCCGGTGGAGTCAGCTGGGGCGCCCTGGGGGGCGCGACCGGCAGGGGCGACCAGCGGGGGGCGACCAGCGGGTACACGTGTTAAGTCCTCCTCCTCCGTCGGCGGCCTGACCCCACCCTCCCCTTGGCCAGTCCTCCGGCCCCTCCGGTTAGCACTCTCCATCACGCTCATCCACGTCTAGGACACCCTCACCGGACACTTGTGAGCTTCTCATCACCGCTCCATGCAGGAGATCCAGCGAAGTCAGGTGTCATTGCAAAGGGCTCCCCGGCCCACAGCAGCTATTTCAGATTCCTGGCGCCCGGCACTCAGAGGTTTATGCCCTTGTAACGGTGGCTCGTGTCCAGACTCGAATTTCACCCCCGGTGCGCTGTGTGTAGTGTGTGGAGGTGGGACCACGTGCTGGTGGAGAGCGAGGGGAGCACAGTGGGGACGGGGAAGGACGTCCTGACCTTGGGGTGCAGGGACCGGATCTTCTGGGCAAACCCGTTGAGTGTCTTTGGTAAGCAAGGCCTTCAGTGTATTTACCTAGAAAACGGGCAGACGGGAGATGTGAGGGCAGGGCGTGAGCAGGGACCACACCTGAGCCCTCCTGGGTCCCCTGTAAAGAGCCGGCGACGGTCACCCTGACCCTCCTGACAACAGGACGTGCAGCACACACTTTGGAACCACTGCAGTTGTCGGGCCTGGCCGCTGCTTTCAGTGACAGTGTCACCGGGTGTCCCGATAACAGTGTCCCCAGGCATCCCCTGCTGGCTCGTGACTTGCCCACGGGCTGACCTGTGTCACTGGCCGGTAGGATGGCTGCTGACCCTCTGCCCGCACCTCAGGGTCTGTTGTGCCCTGAAGATCCCTCCGGCTGCAGCACTAATGTCCCCAGGTGCACTCAGCTGGGCCAGTGGTCTGTGTGTCACCAGCTCCCTAGGTGTTGAAGTGACAGGCGGGTGGAGTCCACTGTAGCAGCTTTCATATGACCTTTGCAGCAGAGGAGGGGAGGAGATATTACAGAGCAGGAATTACAGAGCACCACTAATGTAGAGGAATGCCCAAAGCCCTGCCTTGGAGACGGGAAAGGCAAGAGCCAGGCTGGTCGCAGAGGCTGGATTTCGTTTGCTGCCCATGGGTCCGCACAGCCCGGGCACTAAGAAGTGGGCATGCCTGCAGTCATCCACGCAGTGATTTAACTTTGACCTTAACTTACGGAATGAGGACATAACTTGTGCAAGGAAAGGGGGAGGAGGGGCCACGGGATTTGGGACGCCTTTGTCCAGAGAGGGCAGGTAGGGGCTCAGCTCTGACCGAAGCAGGCCCCCCAGCCTACCGTCCTCAGTCCTCTGCGAGCTGGCCGCACCAACAGCCCTGTGCTGCCCACCATTAGCTCTGGCTTCACCGCCGTTAGCGTGAGGGGTCCCGATGGAGCCCCCCACCTCCTCTCAGGGTCTCCACGGCTCCGGGATGGAGGATTCCTGTGCCGACGGGGCTCTGGCACCTGGTGCTTTGTGGCCGGGAGGGCGTTGCCCACGGTCACTGCCGACACGGTTGCTCGGGTCCTGAAGACACGGAGATGGGGAGCGGGTCCTCCCGGGGTGTCCGGCGAGGGCGGCGTCCCGCCCATGGGTGGCTCTGCGCCGGCAGGCGCTGACCGCCGGGGAGTGTGGCCCGTGGTCTGGCGAGAAGCCGGCGCTGCTCTCCTGGGTCTTTGTGGCTCGTTCCTGATTAATCACTTGGCGAGACCACAGCAAGGTGTCGGCGCTTCTGAACCTTGTAAATGAAAGAGCTTCCTGAGTGTCAGGAGGGAGCTGTGGCAGGTGTCGCGGCCGTATAATGTATAAATCATTAGAAGGGGGCTTGGAAGCAGGCGAGGCATTTTTGCTGCAGCTCCTCTGCCCTTTAGCAGCAAAGGAAGTGGAAAAAAGCTGCACGTGTGCGATGCAGAGGGGAGCAGGCTGGGCGCGGCCCACCGGAGTCCGAAGGGCAGGTCCTCCGGCAGCGGCTCCCTGTCAGCACCCTGATTAACAGACGTTTAAAGAATGCCACCGCTCCTCATGACAATTGGAGCCTATTTCTTCCCTTTCGTTTGGCCAATGGATGAGAATTTTAAAAATCTGGCATAATTGAACTCCATCTTTTTTTTTTTTTTAATGATTTTTTTCTTTCTGGCCGCACCACGCAGCAGGTGGGATCTTACCTCCCCAGCCAGGGATCGGACCCACACCCCTTGCCTTGGAAGCGTGGCCTCTTAACCAGTGGACCGCCAGGGAAGTCCCTGAACCCCATCTTGTGATGGTGTCATTTGACGATGGTCCTTTGAGTGATTGAACTGACTGTGAATTCAGCCTTCAGAGATGACAGAGCTTCACCTCCACTCTAATTGCAAGTGCAGTCTTGCTCCAGCGGCCAAGTCTGTGAGGTGCCTTCCCCACGCCTCCCCTTAATTGCACGGAGTCAGGCGCTGCCTACAGCCCCTCTCACGCGTGTCTTCCTTTTGCCACGTATCACGGAGCCAGGAAGGTGCCCGCGGCCCCGCATGCACCAGCTCTGCGCCCCGCCGTCCCCAGGGCGGCTTTGGACCTGACAGAATGTTCTGGCTCCTCCCTCTTCCTTGTCCCATCTGTCTGATTCCAGCAGGCCCCGCAGTTGTCCCACTCACCTTCCCCCAGGAATGTTGGGGAGCCAGGCAGGAGGTGAGCGCGGCCTGCATGTGGCCCCCGCATCCGTCTTTGTGGAGCCCAGGCTCGGCCGCTGACAGTGACCGTGGTGATGGGCAACAGGGGGTGAGCGTCCCACTCTGTCTTCCTTCAGGACTGTTCCCAGGTGAATAGTGCTGGGTTTGGGACACGTGTATCTCTCCCACCCCCCAAAGAGAGGAGGGGGGAACCCAGCTCGCTCAGGCTCTGAAGGTGCACCCCAGCTTGGGGAGGGCTTCCCTCCTCCGCTGAACGCTTCCCCCGGGAGGGAGCGCTGCCTCTGCCCTTCCTGCCCCGGGGCCACCTGGCAGCCAAGGAGACCTGTGCCTCAGTGCAGAGGCCTTGGCAGGACCGCGGCTCGGGGAGGAGCTGGTGCTCAGGCCGAGGCCCTTCGGAGAGGTGTCTGGACCACTGCCCACCTTCTCATCCTTCCGTCCACCAGTGCTCGTGGCGCCCGCCGCGAGCAGGTGCGGCTTTCCCGGCCGCCTGTGCCACCACCTGGCCAGGGCCACGTGTGCCGGGGCGACGCCATGCGGACAGCAGGCCCAGAGGCTGGGAAGCCTAAGCCACAGCAGGAGAACAGTGCTCGGCGCCTGCCTCGGCGCCGCCCGGAGGGTCCCCAGCAGAATAGCCAGTGTGGGTGTGGAACCGAGGCCGCTGGGGTTTCAGCTGAGACCACTGCCCGCCAGCCTCTGAGGAGTCACCACAGCACAGCCCCTGTGGTCAGGAACAGGCTCCATGCTGGACGGCTACGCTGGGCGCATAGGAAAGTGACCCCCAGGCCGGGGCACGCAGAGCAGAGCCCGAGGCTTGCAGGGAGGCACGTGGAGGGAGACGGTGTCTTGTCTGACCCGCAGGTGAGAGGGTGGAGCCGGGGCCGTCTACACACAGGGAGAAGCAGGAGGAAAGAAGCAAAGTTTGGGACCTGAAGCACCTCCCAAGATTTTGAGGGAAGTGCCCAGAGTGGACGGGGCCCTGGCGTGGACATGACACTGGCTGGGTGGCGGTCACGCTGTGGAGAGGGTGTGCTGGGCACCGTTCCAGGGCTTTCTATCAGGAAGGCACAGAGCATAAGCCCACCTTTAGAGTTCGGGAGTTTGCAGCACCCAGCTGAAAAATGGGTTGGAGCTCTGGTGAGGAAAGGGGTCCTGGGGAGAAGCCCCTGGCCCCCACCCCTCCTGTCCTCCCGTCCTGACAAGGGGATCTGGAACCGTGTCAGGTATCCATCCAGAGGCGGCCTCTCTGGCCTGGACTGTTGCAGTAGCCCCTGAAATCACCCCTCCTGCTGCCCTCGCCTGCCGAAGTCTCTGCACAGGACCTGCTGGGCAGCCTTCCCGCCGTGAGCAGGGCCAGAGAGGCCGTGGTGCCTGAGAATTATGAGGGTCCAATGCCAGGCGGTGGAGGCTGCAGTGCACTGCATGCGGTAAGAGCCCAACAAGTAAACACGCCTCTGGTAGGACGCGACTTCACACATGAGGGTCAGCAGCGCCCACAGGTACTTCTGCAAGTCTGGTTTCTGTGCCCGGGTTTTATTCCTCTGCTGAGTTGGGTGGTTTTATTCCCAGAATGGGAGGCAGCTGTCGCCTCTGAGCAGATGAGCACTGACTCTGCACAGGAGGCACTTATTGACCAGGGCCAGCAATGTCAGGAGACTCGGAAGGTAGGAGCGAGTCACGCCTGGGCCTCCGGCCTCCTCCCGCGTCGCCCTTCCCAGGGTGCAAGATGCGAATGTCGGAGGGTAAGTGGGGAGGCCAGACCTGGTCTGACTCTAGGGAGGGAAAGTCAGCACCGGTCAGCTGGTCAGTGGGCTGCAGGTCACCGTTAGTCGAGTGAACAGGCACAGCATGTGCTGGGAAAACGTTGCCGTTGGGTCAGCGGTCTTCGAGAATGTCTGTGGACTTAGTGTGACCGGACATGGTGCAGGGAGAGGCACCGAGCTGGATGGCAGGGTCCTGGCAAGAGGGTGTGTGCCGTGTGTGGAGAGCCCAGGGCGCCCTGGGGCAGTCACTTCAGCCGCTGGGCCTGAGGAGATGGCCCCTCCTCCGTCAGGCAGCAGGTCTCGGGCTCTGAGGCCCTGGGGCCCTTGGTGCTGCTGGCCTGAGAGCAGGGGGCCCGGGACTCCCGGGGCAGGATGTGAACCGCGGTGTGGTTTGGGGTTTGAGGCCGTGCGTGCCCCAGAAGTCCTGAGCGCTACATGCAGAATTGGCTTGTCCTGAAATTGTGGGAAACCCACCGGGATATTCAAAATGCAGCAGACCCGTTTCCTGAACACGTCTCCACAGCCTGGAGGTCGCATCTGAAAGGTGTCCGTGTGTCCTCGTCTGCCTGGGTGCCGGCGCCTGCATCTCCGGGGGTGGCCTGTGTCTGGGGGCCCGTCTTCCCACCTCGGCATTCCACTCAGGCAAGGCTGCTGGGGTCCTGAGCTCCCAGCTGAGAGCTGCTGCCCCTGCCTCACTGCCCCCGCACCCCATGCCCCATGCCCCTCGGCCTTGGCCCAGTACTCCTGGAATGTGCCCGGTCTCCTGCAGGGGCCACGTGGTGGGCGCAGGGAACGAGCGTCTCTCGAGTCCACATGCTGTCACTCTTTTCTGGGCGACGTTTACCTCAATCCTGGGGGTTCCTTGTGCCCTGCGCCTTCCTGGGCCACCTCTTCTGCTCCGGCCTCACCCACCCGGAGCTGGGGTGAGGGAGCTGCCGGCTGTTCTGCTCCGGCCTCAGCCACCCGGAGCTGGGGTGAGGGAGCTGCTGGCTGGCACAGCTTCCCCCTTGCGCTGCATCTTCTTCGCCGTCGGGGAAGAGCCTGCTTGTCCTTCTCTCCGGGCCACTGTCTCTGCCACTTACAGAAATGTGAGCCGTCCAGGCTGGGCTGGTGGCTCCCTGGGTTAGACGCCCAGGTCCTCGTTGGAATGAAGCTGCTCAGAGGACCGACTCCTGCTCTCACGCCGCGGGTGCCGGACTGCTGAGCTGACCCCGGAGCTGCTGCCTCGGCTCCGCCGTCTGCCCGTGGCTTACGTGAGGCTGAGCCGTGTTCTTGGCCTCGCTGTTCCCTGCCCGGCCTGCTGACAGGCCGCCTCTAACATTTTAGCCTGTGGGTTTCCCCAGCCTGCTTTTCCTTCTCAGAGTTTAGGAGGAAGAAGCCGCACCTGCACCTGCCGGCATCACTCTTCGGTGCAGGTGCTGAGTATTGCTCCGCGGGCAGGGATTTTAACCTTATCCTGACAGTTTGAACGGCGACAGGATACAGTGCTGCGGCTGTTTTGTTTTGGAGGTTGTGGGAGCATACACTTTGGATTTTCTAGCCCTTCTGGGCTCTATCCAAATAGATGATTTCCCTGGGCCTTTAGAAAAAGTCATATCCAGCTGGGCTCATGGCTTCTTAAACCATGATTTAGGAATGTATGCATCACGATATATTACGGGCAAATTATTTATAAAGCAGAGTTTTGTGTATAAAGCCTTATTTCTCCGTGGGATTCTTTAATAAAGTGTGAGCAGTGCTGAGAAGGCAGCCTCGCGGGCACTGATATGAAACCTTTTGTCAGGCCTGCGGTGGATGCAGGCAGGCAGCCCGTGGCAGCATCCTGGCTCCGGGGTTCTCACATCGGTGATTTCCTCAGCTCTGCTGGGTTTAGAATGTCTGGTGGCTGCACGGGTGTGAGCCTCCAAGCCCCACGGATGGACAGACCGGCGTCTTGGCCATCAGGCATAGGCACTCTGTTCCCGTTTTCAGACTCGAATGCCCCACACATGCACACACGCAAACGTGCACATGTACCTGCACATGCGCACACATGCAGACGTGCACATGGACCTGCACATGCGCACACATGCACATGTGCACACACAGATGCACACGTGCGCATGCATGCACACACATGCACACACGGATGCACACGTGCGCGTGCATGCACACACATGCACACACAGTTGTGTCCGCTCCCTGGCAGAGGCTGAAGGGGCGCCTTACCCTCATCCCAGAGTGGGAGGGGTGGGGTCCACAGAGAGGAGTCACCCCGCCCCCCCTGGGCTCTTCCGTGCCAGGCGTGGAAGTGTTTGTGCCGCACAGTGGTCGGGGCGGTAGAAACACTCTTCTCCAGCTTCCGAGCGAGATGTTCCGGCCGTTGGTGAGGACATACTTAGGCGGCCGTCGCAGTGGTCCATGTAGGTTCATCCCAGGGACTGAGGGGCATTGGGACCTCACTGCCCTTTCCCGTAGTGCAGTGGGGGCTGCAGGAGCCACTGAGGGACCAGAGGACACCCGTGTCCTGCGCTGCCTTCCCTCCTGCTCGCACGCACCTCAGCTGCCACCCTTGCTGTGCAGACGCCAGTTGTCATGTGTTCATGCTCTCACAGCCCCTGCCCGAGCACCTTCTGCTCCCAGAAGTCTCCACAGGTTCTGCTCCTACCAGACTGGGGTTTGCGAGTGGCTTCTGTCTGGATGGAATATCCAGCATCAGAGAGAAGAGGCATCAAGGGGCCTGTCAGAGCAGCGTGTGTGCTTCCAGGCCTGGCTGTGCAGGGGGCTGCCTGGAGGCCCCCTGGGCCGCGGGCCCCACTGAGTCTCCTGTCCCGCCTGTGCCTCCTTCACTCCACGTTAGAGCTGTTTCGTTGGCGTCACCGCCTCCACAGCGTCTCCTTATGGGACCGGGACGTCCAACAGGGTGCTGTCCACCCACCAGTCAGCGCTGCGTGCACCCCAGTGCCCGCTCATGGGAGAACTCTCACGGCCATGGCTCCTGGTTTAGGGGTCACGTGAAACTGCATCTCCAGGTGTTTCCCCACAGCTTAACAATATGGACAACAAGCAGCAAAAACAGACAAGTAAGAGTCAGAAAACCACAGGTGTGGGCAGTCCTCGAGGAGCCCGGTGATCCCACAGAAGTGGGCCTGCTCAGGGTCCCTCCTCATCCTCCCGGAAATGCGTGCAGGAGAGTCTTACCTGAGCTGCTACCCAGGGTGTCCCTTTGGGTGGAGATGCAGGGGTGCAGAGCAGAAGGACGCTGAACGCACAGATTCACATTTCTGCAGCAACCAATAGAAATCCAATCCATGTCAACACCAGGAAAAAGAAAAGTCATCTGTGAGGACTGGAGCAGGAGGGAGGCCCACAGAGAAGAGGGTCCCCGTGGGCAGCCTCCCTGCCGGATTCCTCACCAGCCTGCACGCAGAGGAGGGGCTGCAGGGGAGATGCTGGGCCGCAGGTGGGGAAGCTGCTGGCTGGCGTTTCTGGAAGAGTCTGAGGCTTGGGTGGGTTTGGGAAAAGGTGCCAAGGCAGAGAGAGTGGAGAAGACGCCAGGCAGGACATTCAGCAGAGCTGCACCAGGAACAGCAAGGGAGAAAGAAGCAAGGAGACTGATAGCCTACTTGAAGACAGATTGCACGCGGGGTCTCTCAGCAAACGGCTGGTTTCCTGAGGTAGGTTAGTGCTCCACCTGGAAAGGAAGAACTTCCCCATGAATGACTCTTAGATGGCAAAGAATGAAAAACGCATTACATTCAGCACTGGTGGGGTGTGGCTAAAGCAGCACTCAGAGGAGAAGCCATAGCCCTTACCACCCGCATTACAGGCAGGAGTGCTTCTAGCCAAAAGGAAGGAAATCCAGCAGTGGGTTGAGCAATACAGGTGGTTCTGATCTTGCCACACAAGGAAGTTGGAAGTAGACGTCTGTTAACTGGTCCATGATACTGGCTCAGACCTAGACTCCTTGTCTGTGCTCCAGAGTTCTCAGCACATTCTTTCTCAACCTTCTCACCCCTGTCCTTGTTACCTAATGACCCCAACTGTCTCCTGCATTCCAGGCACCATATCTGTAATGAAAGAGGGAGGACCAGACATGAAAGGAATTTTCCTTGAGTGGCTCTTTCCTTTTACAGCAAATGAAATAATTGCCACCCCAGCGCAGCACACCCTCCCTGGCTGGACTCCCGTCTTTTTCAGTGGTCAGAACTGGTCACCACCGACCCCCAGGCGTGTGGTCAGCTCTTCTAGCCTTGACAGGATTAGTAAGGGATGTCCCGGGTTGGCCATGCATGGTGTCCCCACGATGTCTGAAACAGAAAGGGTGGGGGAAATGAGTGAAGCGTTTGGTCAAGAAGTGAGAAGAAGAACAAGACACACTCAGGAAAGCATAAGAAGTAAACAAAGACGAAGATGAAGCAGAAATTAATAGATTAAATATGGAAAGTCAGTAAAATCGACAAATAACGTCAAGTGCCAGCTCTTTGGGAGAAAAGGAGAACAAGAAAGTAAACGTGCAAAAGCTAATCAAGGAAAAAGAGCGATGACAGACACAAAGCCACAGAGCCAGATGCAAAAAAGACCAGTCATTAAAACAGAGAAAACGGGAGCACCTTGCAAAAGCATACAAATACACTCAAAATCTGAATGGAATAAATTCTTTTAAAAGAAGAGTTATTAAACCTGATCACAGAAGGTGAGGGCTACCTAAACAGACTGCTGGTACT
Source organism: Leucopleurus acutus (assembly GCF_964270905.1). Classification (NCBI taxonomy): domain Eukaryota; kingdom Metazoa; phylum Chordata; class Mammalia; order Artiodactyla; family Delphinidae; genus Leucopleurus; species Leucopleurus acutus. The sequence goes on along the minus strand of NC_139144.1, from coordinate 108,269,647 downwards.
GGGAGAGAGATCAGTTCTACACCCAGCCCCACCCACCACCCATGAAGTAACAGGCTAGTTGGTTTCAGAGGTGAATTATTTCAAATCTTGAAGAAATGGATAATTTCAGTGCTATGTGAGCTATTCCAGAATATAGATAAATATTGAAGGTTTTCAAGTTAAGCATCATGCTTCATAGCTTATTAGAAAAACAAAGGAGAGTCCAGAAATAGCCTAAAATACATATGGAATTTCAGTCTAATAAAGGTAGATTTTTAAATCAATAGGAAGAAGACAAATTGTTCAATAAACTGTGTTCTAATTGGGGAGAAAAGTACGTTTGAGGTCTTATTTCTTTTGGCAAAAATAAATTCCAAATGCATCCATAATTTAAATGAAAGTAATACGAAAAAGTTGTAGAAGAAAGCATGGGTGAACTTGGTTTATGTCGTGGGAGCCCTTTTTAATTGTGATGCAAATCTAAGAAGCCATAAATGGAAAGAGTGATAAATCTGACTATATAAAGCTTCAAAAAAGTTGAATGGAAAAATATCATAAGAAAAGTTGCGAGACACGTGGGACTGACAAGAGCTAACCTTTCATGTGCTTTACGTCTCCTGCAAATGGGCGTGAAGAGCAGAAACAAGCGACTGAGAAGTGGCCCAGGCTGTGAGCAGGCGGCTCACGGGAACAGGGGACGTGCGCCAGCTGCAGGTGTGTGAACTCAGCCTCACTCGTAATCAGAGAAACAGGCAAAAACAAAGGGACAGAATTCCTCACTCTAAGATCGACAAGAAATGAGACCTTTGGTGGTGCCCAGTGCCAGGGAGAGGTGTGGAAAAAGGAACTCCCATACATAGTTGATGGGGATTTAAATCGGTACAACTTGCTGGGAGGAAAAGTTGTCATTCTCTCTTCAGTTACGAGTTCAGGTACCATTTGCACCGGCGACCTCGCCGTGAGAAGCGACCTGCGCGCATCCTTGCAGTTGTGTGGGTTGCTCAGCACTGTTGTGGTACAGGAGCCGGAGACAAGCCAGGCGTCTAGGACGGCGGACGTTCCCGCAGTGGTGCAGCTCCCGCCCGGCGCGCACGCTTCCCGTCCCTCCCGCTCGCGGCCTCGCGCCTCCCGACCACACACTCAGGGCCTCAGGAGGCCAGCTAGGCCCCCTTCCCTCCTGCTACCCCCCGAAGGTGGCAGGCAGCCCTGCACTAGGTCCCCCTCTCCCCCGACTTGCCCTCTGACTGTCTAACCCACACACTTCCTTTAGTCCCATCCGAAGTATCTCTTGTTCTGACCCCGCGTCCAGGCTAGACCCCAGGGAGCCTCCTTCCCCTGAAGGCTGGGCCGTGGGGGGCAGCCGTGTGTGGACCTGCTCGTGCCACTGTCCTCTGCTCTGGAAGGAGGGCCCATCTTTTCCTGTTTACACCGCCTCTGATTCGCCTTGATCTCCTGCCCACAGACTCCCGGGACTTCGGGTCTGCTGTGCGCGACGGGGTCAGGGTCCAGGTCCCAGCCTGGGCTCCGCCAGGCCTTCCCGAAGGAGGTGTGAGGTCTGCGTTTCTCCTCGTGGAGCGGACCCTCCAGGGCATCCTGAGCAGGAGGGGCTCAGCAGGGCTTATTCTAAAGGGTTAGGGGTGCCGCCCGTTCTAGCAAGAGGGCTCCCGCTACCCAGGCCCCCGGCTGGAGCTTGGCCGTGTACCTAGCCAGGCAGCGCGGTGAACGTGCTGTCAGGGAGGGAGGACGCAGCCTCGGGCAGTTGTGGCTCTCACGAGGGCAGGGAGGGCTCGGCGCGGGCTCGCCGAGGCGGCGCCGGGCACCTGGGACCACGGCGCGGGTTGGATCGGCGCCTGCTGAGTGGAAGGTCCTTGAAGGCTGCTTGTGGGGGCCGTGGCTGGGGCTCCGCGGCGCAGCCCCTCCTCTTCTCCTGCAGGGCGCCCCAGGCAGCCCCACCCCCTTGCCAGCCCACCCTCCGCTCCTCCCCGAGAGCCTCGGATGCTGCGTCCCACGGGGACCAGGGCCCTCGGATGAGATGAAACATCACCGCCGACTCGCTGGGGGCCGTGGCTGCAGCGTCCAAAGTTGAGACTAGTCAGAAGGGTGCTGCAGCGACTGTTCCAACACGTCGTGTTCCAGTGGGTGACGTGAGGCGGTGACGCTGAGAACTGTCCGATGGCAGGGGCGCGCAGCCACACGCAGACGGGGGCGGGGGCAGAGCAGGCCCGGGGCCGCTGGGAGGACCGGCTGGACGTCCAGGCAGGGAGGGGCGCGCGCCCACACGCAGCCGCCCGGCGCCCGAGCCCCGGTGCGCGCTCTCCTCCGCTGCCCTGCGCGGTGCGGGCGGCTTCGCCTCGTTGCCAGCTCCTCACGGTGACAACTGACGTGATCCCGATAAGGAAGAGGACCTCCCTGCCCTGAGGTCCGGGGGGCTCCTCTCGAGGCTGCCCTGGGCGTGAACCCTCTTTTTCTCTAGGAGCTTGGCCCTTCGGGGGGAACACATTCAAACAGGGCAGGTCTGTGTGTCTGTGTTTCTTTTGTGGTGTGACCTGCGGGACGCTTGCGGGAAGGGTCAGAGAGGCCCCAGTATTTCTCCCAAATATGCTCGGGTGAAACCCCATTATTGGTGTTCTTTTGGTGGGGAAACCATAGCCTCGAGCGGGTTCTTTCAAAGAAGCCTACGCCTGCGTCTCTGCGTACACGCACGTGTGCACGTATGTGTGTCCTAGCAGGCCTGCGTGGGCTCCTAGTTGGGAGGGCCTGGACGTTCTGGCACACTGGGTGTCAGGAATGGACAGGAGCCCCACAGAAGGAGAGGCTGGGAGGCCGGTGTGGAGGGGATGCCGAGGAAACAGCCGGAGCCTTAATTTTATCCCCTTTTCAGTTTTTTCCTGGGATGAGCCCACATCTCAGATGTTTCCCTGTAACTCTACGATTTGTATTTCTTATTAGTTTTCAGGTCTGTTTTGCTAGACAAAGCAGGTTTGTCTATGAAATAAATTTCAGGGCTCAAGGAAGTTGAAGTACTTGGTTTTCCAGGAGCAAAGGTGACTGACGTTGCCCCCTGTCCCGTGGGGAGTTAAGCCCACACCCTCTCCGTCAATGTGGGGTCAAAGGCCATCTGCGTCTCCGGGAAGCAGAGGGTCTGTGCTCCTCTGAAGACAGCTGTGGTGCTTAGTGTCTGGCTAGGTACTCGCTGGGGCTGTTCGCCGTCGCCCAGTAGGTGTGTGAACCTCTGCAGTGTCGTTTCAAGAGTCGGTCCACCCTTCTTTGAGCCATTTTCTCAATGTCTGCCTCTTTCTGGAGCATTTTTAACACTGGGCGCCTTTGTTCGGAGAAGTCCCAGATCCCAGCTGTGGACCCAGCAGCCACCAAGGGCAGCAGCAGAGTCAGCAGGCAGGCTGTCCTGTGCTGGCCGGGGCGGGGGGCGCCGTGTCCTGGTTCTGTGCAGGGTTCTTTGTAGAAGGAACACAAGCAGAGTCAGCAGGCAGGCTGTCCTGTGCTGGCCGGGGCAGGGGCACCGTGTCCTGGTTCTGTGCAGGGTTCTTTGTAGAAGGAACACACGTGAGCGTAATCACGGGGACCTGCCAAGAATGGGGCTAGGAGGCTTGCGTTCGGCGCATCTCTTCTCCTTTCTAAAAGAGGGTCCTGTGACAGGAATGCACTAACAACTAACTAACTTAACTACTCAGTGATGACTGATGACCAGGCCCCGCTCTGGTTGCTCGCTCGGCCTGGGCAGCTTCAGCTACGCACGTCCAGGTCTGGGTCACCCAGACAGTGACACGGCCGAGGTGGGTCTGCACGATCCGGTCAGTTTAATGGGAGCAGAGACGCACGCGTTTATTTTGTTTAAAGTCCCCCAGTGTTAGCGCACAACACATATTTAAAGCACTTGGAAATAAAAGGTAGAATAATTCTGGTTTGATTTGCTCTGCACAGTGAATTCCCACTCAGGGGAGTCGTGCCTTCCCCTTTGTCTCTGGTTCTTGGCTCGTGAGTGGGAAGTAAGGAATTCTGGATCAAACTGGCTCCTACCCGGCAGGCCTCAGTTCAGGCAAGAAGGAGCAGACCGCCCTGAATGAATGGCGTCCATCTGGGAAGCAGGTCTGTTTGCCCAGCGTCTAAGCCACCTCGTCTGTGGCTGGCGCTGTGGGAGGCATGGAGTCGAGGGCAGGCGGAGGCCCCGGACTGGGTCTGCCCATTGCCCACGTCCTTTAGGGAGCTCGTGCTGTTTTCTGTCCAACACTCGACCTCACTGGATTAACTGCCTAGCCCTTCTCGATTTCGGTGCTCAGCTGTGACCGCACCCCGATCCGTCCCATTATGTGATGCCACGGCTCTGCCGGCCGCCTCCCCAGAGCCCCTGCCTCGGGCTGGGGGCAGGGCTTGCGTCCCTCGAGGGGGGTGGCTGGGGGATGCCAGTCCCCTTTGCCCGTGGTAACCAGGGCAGAGGTGAGGGTGGGGAGCAGAGGCTTCCTTGTTTATTGAACACATTCTGTCTCACTCTGCTCTGGCTCTGGGTAGAAGCCCAGGCTGGGCTGAAAGAGCAGGCGTTCACTGCTCACCATGTGCTGGCCAGAAGGCCAAGGTCGGGGTGCTGCAGATGCGTGTCTGGTGGTGAGGGCTCTGACTTTGTCTTGCAGGCGACCTCTCAGGGCCGAGAGGGAGCGAGAGTCTTTTCCTCCTCTTCTGAGGGCACTGATCCCACCAGGGGGGCTCCACCCTCAAGACTACATCCAAGCCTCACCTCCTCCCAGGAACATCCCCTGGGGGCTGGGCTTCGGCTCATGGATTCTGAGGGACACAAGCCCGCAGCCCACGCACCTTGTATTTCCCTTCATCGCTCCCCTCAAGGAACCTGCCTCCGGGTCATCAGGAGACCCCCCCCCCCCACGGGTTTGCACTGTCGTTTCCACACGCTGGCGCCCTTTCCCCCTTTAAGTGCCGACTTTAATTTTTGTGGGGTATTTATATTTTGCTACCTGTACCCAGAGGCCAGGAGAAATGTGTATTTTAAATAAGTCTAGTAAATAAATCCATCAATCTGTGGCTGCAGCCTAGCCCGGATTATCCATTTTTAATGTGTCCTGATGTCACACGGTCTTGTGTCATCACTGGAGGTAGCATCATGCAGTATTTATGCCCACAGGTGGAGAAGGCGTCTCAGAAAATCTCGCTGCTGCCACTCTTGTCGGTTTGTGCCTCGATGTAGCTGGAAATCATGTTTCCTCCGAGAGGCTTTCCCCCCTGGGGAGGGGGGGGGCGGTCAGGCAGGCGCCTACCCTGAGGGTGCTCGTGGCGCAAGGTGGATGGTAACGAGGACTGAGCATTAGGGCTGCCGTGCGTGCTGTGCCCACTGCTTCCTGTGCCGGCTCGTGAGTCCTGCCAACAGCCATATGGATCCTGTCCAAGCCTGGGAGAACAGCACCGAGGGTGTGTGAGCCGGTCCCACCGCCCTGAATTTGGACGTGCGGAGTTCCATCCGTATCCGCGGTTCCTGCTGAGGAGCCTCTGTTCTGCTTCGAGGCATCTGCTCGGGTGAAGGCTCTCTGCGGCCACGCAGGTGGGGCGGGGCGCGGCTCTCTGACCAGCTCATCAGTCAAGGCCACGGGCCACAGCGCTCAGTCTGTCAGCCGAGCTCATTCTGAAACAGTGCGCCCACCGGGAGGCTTCCCGTGCGGCAGGCGCCCGAGCTCCTCGCGTGGGCCCCCCAGGATGCGTGGGAACAGCTGGGATGTGGGGCTCTCCTGGCCTCTTTTGAAAGGTGACTTCCGGTCACATGGGTTCTCCCCTCCCACATTACACGTCTCCATGGATACCCGGGTTACAGGACAGCAGCATTCCGGGTGTAAATGAAACACATTTTGTCTGCTTTAACGCTTGAGGCAAACTTGAGCCGGTCCTCTTACATGTGAGGAACCCGGTCACCTGAATGGGTGACGCCACTGCCTGGAACAGGCAGACTGAGGGTGGTGGGGCTTCCTCCCCCTCTTCCTCCCCTCCCCTCCCCTCCCCTCCCCCTCCCCATTTTCCTCCCCCTTCCCTCCCTTCCCCTCCCCCTCCCCTCTTCCTCCGCCTTCCCTCCCCTGCCTTCCCCTCCCCCTCCCCTCTTCCTCCCCCTTCCCTCCCCTCCCCTCCCCCTCCCCTCTTCCTCCCCCTTCCCTCCCCCCTCCCTTCCCCTCCCCTCCCTCTCCCCTCTTCCTCCCCCTTCCCTCCCTTCCCCTCCCCCTCCCCTCTTCCTCCCCCTCCCCTCCCCCTCCCCTCTTCCTCCCCCTTCCCTCCCCTCCCCTCCCCTCCCCTCCCCCTCCCCTTCTCCCCCCCTCAGCACCCACGACACATTTGTTACATCGGCCACACACAGGCTCAGAGAAAGTTCCCGTTAACACGCACACACATGCAAGCACACACCCACACTCTCACGTGCATGCACACGCACACTCACACACTCATACGCACATCAGACAACACAGTGTCTGAATGTTCCACGTCTCTTTCTGTCTCCTGTTTGGTACTTGTAAGCAAGACACGTTTGTGGGAAATTCTCAGCCTCTGCTTCAGTTCAGTGCCTGGACTCTCTCACTTTTCATTTGTTTCTACTTTGAGGTACTTTCGTGCTACCCCCTGCCCTAAAGCATCATTTTGAAATTTAGTTTCATTTTCTGCACTTCTGAGTTAAGAAATAAAAGCCCTCGTGGGAGTTCTTCCAAGTCCCAGGGAGGATGCCACGCCGGACGGGACCAGGAATGTTTGAACTCGAGATGCCCTTTGGATGGGGCCTCGACTTGCCCTCCTGACTGCGCAGGAGCCACCGTGCGAGTCCCTGGGAAGGAGGCCACTTCCTCTCTGCCCAGGGCCGGGTGCTGCAGCCATGGTCAGAGGCAGACGTGGGCCGTGGCGGGAGAAGGGAAGGAGGGAGGGAGGGCAGTGACAGGTGCCATCTGAGAGGCAGGGGTCAGGACTCAGTGGATGCTGTGAGGAGGTACTTAGTCCCCGGCCGTATTTAGTCCTCTTAGTGCCCAGTAGTGCTTAGTCCTCAGTGGAGACAGCTGCTGAGCAGGTACTTAGCACTCAGTAGTGCTTAATCCTCCACAGCAAAAGCAAGAAGACAAGCAGCTTAGTGGAAATCTGGTCTCCTGTGTGAGACACATCTTGTGTCTGAGAGATTGCAGATCCCACTGGAGCCTTGCAGGCCCCTTTTCTCGCAGGTCCACATGCATTTTTAGGAACGTTGAAGCTGTATCATCTCCTTGACTTTAAAAAATGTTCCGAAATATTTTCCTACTCAGTAAGCACTTGAGGGGCCCCGAAGCTGTGATTTCTCATCAGGAGACCTGTGGGCCATAGAATGTGAATTTAAAATCAATCACAGGATTCCGGTAGAATCCTTCCCCGGTGGACCCAGACCAGAGGGGTAAGAATTTCAGGAAACAGTGTCATTATGGTGAGTGTGGCTGGGATGACTTGTACTTTGAAGTCTGTATCGAGGGCAGTGAAAGATTGGAAATAAAAGGCGGAGTCCATCAACAGTCTGCTCTGAAATTGCCAAGCCCAGCCTGGTGCTGGAAAGAACTGATAAAATCCCATGAGCTGGAAAACCGTGAAGTCTCCATTGTGAAGGTAGACCTGCGTGCTTGCCGGTCCTCAGCACAGAGACCACTGTTACGGGGGCTCTAGCCCGAGGGTGCCTGCGTGAGACTGTGTGAGCCAGCACCACAGATGTGCTTGGGGTCTGTTGCTTTGGAAGTGACATCCTAAGAGTTCCTGGACTCGCACGGGGCCCTCCACCAGGCTGTCAACGCAGCCTGCACTCACTCCCTGCTCCGTTCATGAATGGTTGAGAATAAGGACTTTATCTCAATCGTTTAATGGGGTTTTTCTCATTTGCTTTTAGAAAAATGTGGCTCCCCGCTGAATGGGTCTTCAGCAGAGTAATAGGCTCCGGTAAGTGCAGAGTTTGAAGGAGATGCAGCCTTTAATCACACCGGCCTTTCTGGTAGGGCTGTGTTTGGGGTTTTTATTTGATAGCACTGAATACGGCCTTGCTCTCTCTACCGCCCTTCTCGTACTTGTTTAAAAGAGCAATTTGCTGCATTTATGTCCTTGTGACTCCCCCTTTTTCTCATATATTCCCCAGTCATTTCACTGGGCCTGTTAACAGGGGGGAAGTGGAGTTACCCTAACCCAGTTTTCGCAGGCCTGAGACGAACGCGCTGAGTCCCACTGAAGGTGCACGGGAGCCCGCCTGGCTCCCTGAACTTCCCGCTGGTGTTTTTCCCTCTTGCGTGGAATGCGTAGCTCTGGCCGTGGGGACCCTGTCCTTCCCTGGTGACTGCAAATGGCCTGCTTGTCGGGTCAGACTCTCCAGCTCCACGTTGCCACTGCGCCCTCTTCACGCGAGCAGGTGCCCGTGGCTAGCGAGGCTGCATCACCAGGCGGCCGAGGGAGACTCGGGGCTGCTGTCGTCTCGCTGGGTGGTGACTGCGCTTCGTCTCTGCCCTGTCCAGCAGTGGCAACACGAGTCTCACTTCGTGCACCCGCCCAGGCAGTAGCTAGGAGAGCCGTGTGAAGTGACTCAGACATCATTTGACGTGTCCTTATTCTGGAAATGGAAGTCTGCGGTGAGATGAGGGTGGTGGCTGGGGACCGTGGAGCAGCGCCGGGGATAGTCAGGTCCCCGTGTTGACCCGGCAGTAGTGAAAATGGGCGAGAGCGCTCACCTGTGCCCCGCACATTCCTGACGGGATGATGGCCAGGGCGCAGGTGTTGCAAGGAGCAAACAAAGCATCAGCCTTAGGAAGGGATGGAGGAGGGGAGGGGGGAGGGGGAGGGGAGGGGAGGGGAGAGAGGAGGGAGGGGAGGGAAGATGGGAGGGGAAGAGGGAGGAGGGGAAGGGAAGGGAGAGAGGAGGGAGGGGAGAGAGGGGAGGGAGGAGGGGAGGGGAGATGGGAGGGAGAGGAGAACGAGGCTCCAGGGCTCATTGTGAGGGTCGTGGCTGCAACCGTGTTTCTGTGTCGCTCCAAAGCAGACTTGCGCACTCTTGTCTGGCCGGTGTGGTTTGCAAGCCCCGTGAGGCCGACACACTCCCCCTTGTGAAGTTTCCTGATATCCGGCGAAGGCACGGAGGACCTACTGCTTTGTGACTGACGGCAGAGGAGGTGGTGGCCTCACAGGGGTCTCTGGGCCCACGAGCGCCTGCAGCCTCTTCCAGGAGGGGCGTGACGCGGCCTGGGCTCAGCATCGGGCAACCCGTGGACAGATGCTGCGTGGGGTCTGCACCTGCTGTCACAGCACTGCCCCGCCTCTGTCCCACATCCCATGTCACTGGGTCCCTGATTTGTGGCCTCTTCCAGGGTCCTTTGTTACTCAAGGCCTGCGGTAGAGGCCCTCTCGCTGCTAAGTCACTCGCTGGAATGCTAAGGCTGCTGCTGGGCTGGTGGAGCTCATGTCCCGGGGGAAAGGCCCCAGCTGGCCCCCTCCTGGGGGACTTGCAGTACAGTAGGGAGGAAGTTCCCATTAATGAACGGCGGGAAGGGAGTCACAGAGCGATGAGTCAGAAACCTGAGCTCTGGAATAAGGTAGTTTCCAGCAAACAGGACTCCTGCTTGGACTCATGTCGGGTTGAGAGGGACGGTGAGTCAGGGAAGGAAAAACGCATTTGCAGTGGGCAGGTGGGCCGAGCAGACCCTTGGGGTAACTCCTTGCCCTGCCTGAGTCCTGCCGTGCTCTGCTTTTGCTGCCAGATAAACCCACTTTCTGTTTTTAAAAAATATTTTAATCTTTTAAATTTATTTATTTGTTTTTGGCTGCACTGGGTCTTCGTTGCTGTGCACGGGCTTTCTCTAGTTGCAGCGAGCAGGGGCTACTCTTCATTGTGGTGTGCAGGCTTCTTACTGTGGTGGCTTCTCTTGCTGCAGAGCATGGGCTCTAGGCACGCGGGCTCAGTAGTTGTGGTGCACGGGCTCAGTAGTTATGGCACACGGGCTCAGTTGCTCTGCGGCATGTGAGATCTTCCCGGGGATCGAACCCTTGTCCCCTGCATTGGCAGGCGGATTCTTAACCACTGAGCCACCGGGGAAGTCTCCACTTTCTTTTAAATTGATGAATAGTGTTTGCTTGGCCAGGGAAACGCAGGCAGGCTGCTTCCCTGACTCCTGGGAACCTTCAGGTGGAAAGTTATTTGCTACCGGGTGGGATGAATAAGTTATTTACAACCAACTCAATAAATAAGTTGATATTATCACAGTTTTCAATGTGAAAATGAAGTGTGAATATATAATAACAAGACTGATTTCTTGTATGGCTTGTAAATTGTCTCTGCAAACATTTTTCAAAGAGGCAGAGAGAATTATCTTGACCATATGGTACCATCTGTGAAAGTCCCGGATGTGCAGGTTCCAGCCTGACTTACTACTTACTGCAGTGCCTGGATCTTCCACAACTATGAAAACCTGAGTTAAACCCTCTCAGGGCCTTAACTCTGTTGCCTCTGACCTGGAGCTCCCCGGTCTCCGGACCAGGCTCACACCCGCAGCCTCAGGGATACACTGTGAGTCTGGACTCTCCTCATAAAGGAGAACTGGCTGACGCCTATGGTCAACCTTACGTTTCTTGTCGAGAAGATGCCCCTTTCTACCTGGGGTCATCCTCCATAACATTCCCAGGTCACTCCTTGCTGCAGGTTCGGAGCGCTGTGCTCCTCTCCAAGCACAGGCAGCTCCTGCCAAGGTTGGCCTCCAGGTGCCTACCACCATGTCTTCCCATGAGCCTAGATCCTGCCAGCGCTGCTCTCCCCCCAAAACCTGCTTGCCGCTGAGGGCCACCCTCTGTGACCTCCCCCCTCCGCTGTGAGGTCCCCCCTCCCCTGTGAGGTCCCGTCTCTCTCCTCTGTGAGGTCCCCTCTCCCCTGTGAGGTCCCCTCTCTCTCCTCTGTAAGGTCGCTCCTCCCCTATGAGGTCCCCTTTCCCCTGTGAGGTCCCCCCTCCCCTGTGCGGTCCCCTTTCCCCTGTGAGGTCCCCCCTCCCCTCTGAGGTTCCCTCTCCTCTGTGAGGTCCCCCCTCCCCTCTGAGGTCCCCCCTCCCCTCTGAGGTCCTCTCTCCTCTGTGAGGTCCCCTCTCCTCTGTGAGGTCCCCTCTCCCCTGTGAGGTCCCCTCTCTCTCCTCTGTGAGGTCCCCTCTCCTTGTGAGGTCCCCCCCATAAGGTCCGTCCTCCTCCTTCAAGATTTTTTGTTCCTAGTGGTGCAGCTGCCAGCCTTTGACCTCACCTGCCCCTTTACTGCAGCTCAGACCACCTGCACCATCAGTCCTTGAGAGCCCAACCTCATAGTCTCTTGAAATAGACAATTTTTGTTTATTTATTTATTTTTGCTGTGTTGGGTCTTCGTTTCTGTGCGCGGGCTTTCTCTAGTTGCGGCGAGCGGGGGCCACTCTTCATCGCGGTGCGCGGGCCTCTCACTATCGCGGCCTCTCTTGTTGTGGAGCACAGGCTCCAGACGCGCAGGCTCAGTAGTTGTGGCTCATGGGCTTGGCTGCTATGCGGCATGTGGGATCTTCCCAGACCAGGGCTCGAACCCGCGTCCCCTGCATTGGCAGGCAGATTCTCAACCACTGCGCCACCAGGGAAGCCCAAAATAGACAATTTTTACAACTCTTACCCAATGCTTTTTTCCTTCTCTCTACTGTCTTTAACTCATTATTCACAAATCATTAGGATAAAAACAGGAAGTACTTAGAAGAGTGCCTGGCTCATGGGTAGATATTTTTATTGTTTTAAAATTAAAAATTTTTTCATGTTGTTATTTTATCATATTTCTAAGACATAGTTGTTTTTTTTGGTCCTACTCAGAACGTTTTTAAGGCTCCGTACTGCATGCAGAAAACGCCAGCCCTTCCTCGTGTGGTGTCCAGGGCCTCCTGTGGCCTCACACCAACCCTCCACCCGCCTCTGCCCCCTCGCTGGACTCGCGCCCTCATCAACCGTGTCAAGCCCTGCCCTAGCACACCATAACCTTTTTGGATTGGCTTTTCCACTCGGCAGAATTTTCTGGAGATTCATCCAGGTTGTGGCTGTGTCTGCAGTCCCTCCCTTTTACTCCCTGCGTCATTTTTGCTGCTGAGTACTGGTCCGTGGTGTGGATGGACCTGTTTGTTTAACCCTCACTCACTGGATGGTATCTGGGCTCTTTCCCGTTTGGGGTATTATAAATGAAACCGCGATAAACATTTGTTTGCAAGTTTCTGTGTGAACGTTAAGTCTTCGTTTCTCTGGAATCGGTGGCCAGGGGTCCAATTGCTCAGTTGTATGATGTGCGTGTTTCGTTTTTAAGAAACTCTGCCAGACTTCTTTCCAGAGTGGCTGTACCAGTTTTCAGTCCCACTAGAAATGTAACAGTGGCCCAGTTTCCCCAGATCCTCGGCAGAATTTGGTGTTGCCGCGACGTTTCATTTCAGTCCTTCTGAGAGGTGTGCAGTGATGTCTCGTTGTGTTTAACTTCCGTCTGCCTGACGGCCAATGATGTGGAACAGCCTTTTGTGTGCTTATTTGCCATCTGCACATCCTCTTCGATGAAATGTCTCCTCATGTCTTTTGTCCACTTTATAATTGGATTTTCTAATGTTTAATTCTCAGTGCTCTGTACACTCCAGATAGTAGAGTCCCTTGTTGGATATGTAGTTTGAATTATATTCTCCCACTCTGTCTTTTCCTCCTCTTAATAGGACCTTCCACAGAGCAGAAGTTTTTAATTTTGACGGGATCTAGTTTATCAGTTTTCCTTTTTATGGACGATGTCTGGTGTCAGGTCTAGGAACTTACTGCTTAGCCTCAGGCTCTAAAGGTTTTCATCTTTCTAGTCCCCTAAGATTGTTGTTGTTTTATGTTTTGCATTTACATCCGTGACCCGTTTTGGCTACTTTTCGTGTGAACCATGAAACCTGTGTCAAGGCTCCTGTTCTGGCCTCTGGATGCTCCGTTGCTCCAGCACTATTTGTTGAAAAGGCAATTTTTCGACCATTAAGTTCCTTTTGCACTTTTGTCAAAAATCTGTTGGGCGTTTCTGTGTGGGTCTGTTTCTGGGTTCCCTGTTTTGTTCTGTTGATCTCTTTGAGTCTCCTCCCACCAGTACTACATGGCCTTGACTACTAGGCCTATTAATAAGACTATAGGTATAGAATTATTAGGTAGAATCATTCCTCCTGCTTCATTCTTCTTTTTCCAAATTGTTCTACGTTCTCTAGTTCCTTTGCTGTTCCACATAAATTTCTTGTCTGTATCTACAAAGAATTTTTCTGGGATTCTGATAGGAATTGTGTTAAACTTGTATATCAATTTGGGGAGAGTTTACATCATTATTATGCTGCGATTTCCAGTCCATGAACACATTATGTCTATCATTTTTTAGATCTTTGATTTCTTTCATCAACATTGTGTAGTTTTCAGTGCACATGTTTTGTTAGATTTACACCTAAATATTTTACTTTGTGAGTGACTGTAAATAATGTTTTAGTTTCAGTGTGTTCATAGCTAATATAGAAAAATAATTTATCCTAGGAGTTTTTTGTAGATTCATTGGAATTTTCCATGTGGAAAATTATGTCATCTGGAAATAGGGACAGTTTTATTTCTTCCTTTTTCACCTGCATGACTTTTATTTCCTTATATTGCCCTCTTGCACTATTGATAACTTTTGGCTCTGTTGAGTAAAAGTGGTGCAAGAGGACATCCTTGCCTTTTTCCTGATTGTAGTGGGAAAGCTTCTAGCTTCTCACCATTAAGTATGATGTTTGCTGTAAGGCTTGTGTAGACGTTCATCGCCAAGTTGATGAAGTTCCTCTCAAGTTCTATATTTGTGAGAATATCCATCATGAAAAGGTGTTGAATTAATTGATTTATTTTGGATTAAACTAGTCTTGCGTCCCCGGAATAACCCCCATCGTGTACAATTATTTTTATATATTGCTGGATTTTATATGCTAATATTATGGTATGGATTTTTATGTCAGTATTCATGAGGGATATTGGTATGTAGGTTTCTTTTTCTCTTTTTTTGGTATTGTCTTTGTCTGCTTTTGGTATCAGGTTAATATTAGCTACATAAAATTAATTGGAAACTATTTCCTCCTTTTCTGTTTTCCAGAAGGAATTGTATAGAATTCGTATTAATTCTTCCTTAAATGTTTGGTGGAATTATCCAGTGAAACCATCTGGGTCTGGAAATATCTTTTGGGGAGGTTTTAAATTATGAATTCAATTTTCATAATGGTTATAGGGTTATCAAATTATCTATTTTCATGTTGGATGAGTTGTAGTAGTTTTGTGTCTTTCGAGGACTGGGTCCATTTCGTCTAAGGTGCTATGTTCATGTGTGTAGACTTGTTTGTTGCCTATGAGGTCTGCAGGGTCTGTACTGGTGTCCCCTGTTTCGTTGCTGTTATTGATAATTTGTGACTGGTCTCGCTTTTTCATTGTCAGTCTTGCTGGAGGTTTGCCAATTTTACTGATCTTTTCAGGAAGGCAGCTTTTGTTTTCACTGACTTCTCTGGTTTTTAAATTTCAATTTTGTTGATTTCTGCTCTTTACTATTTCCTTCCTTCTAGTTGCTTTGGGTTTATTTTGCTCTCCTTTTCCTAGCTTCTTCATGTGGGAATTTAGATGATTGATTTGAGACTTTTTCTAATGTAAGTACTTAGTGCTAAAAGCTTCACTCAGTGCAGCTTTAACTGTGCCCCACAAATTTTGATATGCTGTATTTTCATTTTCTCTCAGTTCAGTGTATTTTTTCCCTTGGATTCTCTTTGACCTGTGGCTTGTTTAGAAGTGTTGTTTAAGTTCCAGGTGTTTGGAGATTTTTCTGGTTATATTTATGTTACTGATTTCTAGTTTGACTCCACTGTGATTGGAGAACGTACTCTGAATGATTTTGACCCTTTTCATGTTGCTGAGTTTTATTTATGTTCCAGGATATGGTCCACTTTAATTGGGTGAAGACGCACATGTTTAGGAGGGTAATTGGGATGATGGCAATGTAGAAACTTCTGTCAGTTTCTGCTTCTCATAGTTGCAGCCCTGTTGCTTGGTGTGAGTATATTTAGGATTGCTATATCTTCTTGGCAGATTTACCCTTTTATCATTATGTTATGTCCTGTCCCTGGTAATTTTGTTTGTTATGAATACTAATTTATCTGCTATTATGATAACCACTGCTACTTGTCTTTAATTAACGATATATCTTTTTTTATCCTTTTACTTCAACTTGAAAGCTGGAGTGAGTTTCTTATAAACAGCGTATGGTTGGGTCATGCATTTTTAATCCGCTCAATCGATGTTTGTCTTCATTGGTATATTTAGCCCATTTATATTTAATGTAATTATTGATTTGTTAAGACTTAAACTCCTATTATATCTTTTTGTTCTATTCTATTTTTTTGTCTGTGTTCTTTTTCCTGCATTCCTTTAGGTTATGTTCACCGTTTTTTACAAATGCATTTTGATTCATCTGTATTGTTTTTGAGTGTATCTCTTGATAGCCTTTTTAGTAGCTGGTATAGATAGTACATACATTATATATATATATAAAACTATCGCAGTTTACTGGTGTTGTCATTTTACCATTTTGAGTGGGGTATAGAAACCTTACCTCCTTTTATGGTTTTCCCCGTTTATTATAATTATTTTAAATATTTCCTCTACGTATATTTAGAAGCACATCAGACAGTGTTATCATGTTTGCTTCAACTGTCAAACATAATTTAGAAAGCTCCGAAGAAGGAAAGCTTATCATATTTACTCACACCTTTACTTTTCATGCTCTTTTTCCGTCTTGGTGTTCCAAGTTTCTTCTATCATCACCTTTCTATTTAGACAAGTTCATATAGCAATTCTTTTGGGATGGGTCTGCTGGCAAAGTATGCTCTCATTTGCATTTATCTGAGAATGTCTTCATTTCCCTGTCATTCCTGAACAGTGTTTTCACGAGGTATCCGGATTGGTAGACTTTCAGGATTCTGGATTGACAGCTTTTTCTTTCAGAACTTTCATGTGGCCTCTGTGGTTTCTGATGAGAAATCCTCTGTCATTTGAATTATGTTCCCCTCATAGGTAAGGTGTCATTTCTCTGGCTACTGTTAACATTTTCTTCTTTGCATATGGTCTTAAGAAGTACAATTATCATGTGCCTTGGAGGAGGTTTGGGTTTATTGCACTTGGGGTGCTCAGCTTCTGGAATCTTTAGGTTTATGTCTCTTGCCAAAACTGAGAAATTTTCAGCCATCATTTTTTTGAGTACCTTTTCAGCCCTGCTTTCTTTCTCCTCTCCTTCTGGGATTCTGATGACATGAAAGTTAGATCTTTTGTTATAGCCCCACAACCCAGAGGCTCTGTCCCTTTTTTTTTTTTTTCAGACTATCTTCTCTCTATTGTTGAAATTGGGTGATTTCTGTTGTTCTCTCTTCCAGGTCACTGATTCCTCTCTCTGTCCCCTCCATCCTTCTATTAAGTGCGTGCAGTGAGCTGTTTATTTTGGTTATTGTATTTTTAAATTATAACATTTTCACTTTTTTTTTTAATATTTGTGTCTTTATTGAGGCTTTTCCTATTGTTTCATTTGTCTCCAGCTCACGAATGTTCACTTAAGTGTTTCTGTCATGGCTGCCTTATAGTCTTTGTGAGATAAGGCTGACATCTCAGGTTTGGTGTGTGCTGAGTTTTCCTTCAGTTTGAGGTTTTCTTGGTTTTGGTAAGAGTGGTTTTCTGTTGAAACCTGGGCATTTTTGTGTTATGTTGTGAGTCTCCGGATCTCATTTAAACTTGTGTTTTAACTGGCTTTTTCTGGCTCTGCTCTGCTGGGGTAGGGGCTCTGTTACTGGCAGTGGAGGTCGAAGCCCAGGTTCCCCACCAGGTCTCTGCTGGCACCTGAGGGAGGGTTCTTGTCCTCACTGCTGGGCAGCAGGTAGGTGGGAGTCTGAACTCCCCACACGGTCTCCACTGGCACGCCAGGGGGTGGTTACCACCCAGTGGGGAGGGAAGCCCCCTCCCTTGGCTGCTCTGATGACACTGGCAGAGTCACTCTGGCCTCACAAGGGAGGATGCCCAGTCCCTCTCGGCCTTTGCGGTGTTTGGTGGGAGTGGAGCTGTACTGTCTGCAACGTGCTGAGTCACTTCTCCCCGGGCCCTCCAACTGGAGAGAGGTAACTGCAGCTGGGCCTCATTGGCACCAGCGTCGGTGGCTGATTCAGTTCCAAGTCTGAGATCACAGCCCAAGGGAACCCCGGGGGCCCAGCACCTGTTTCTTGGGTCCCTGGGTCCCGAGCCAGTCTTCTTTCCACACTGCACAGCCTTCCACACGCATAGTTTCCAGGGACTGGCTGTACCTGGTGGGAAAAGTGTCTTCTCGTCTTCCAGGCCCGGACCCCCTCTTCCAGGGCTTTACCTCCTCTGACTGGCCTTGGAGAGAACTTCAGGGAGGACGTCTAGGCTCCCGGACCTACACCTTCCTTTGTTTTTCTAGCCAAGTGCCCAGTTCCTGCCTGCTCCCAGGAAAGCTGAGAGATCTGGGCTGGGGCTCAGGTTCCCCTCACGGCCCGTACAGACCACCTCGATCAGGTGCACCTGTTGCAGCTGAGGCCTCCTCACAGACCTCAGAGTTGGCACAGCTTAGACTTCTGTGCTCTTTAGATGAAAATATTACTGAAGTTCTGTTATTTAAATTGTAAAAATGATTTTTTTTCAGAGAAAGTTCTTTTTGCGCTCGTGATTTTTTCTGTTTCCTGGTGGATGTTGACGTGAAGACCGTCCCTTAGGGAGTGGTGTGGTTAAACCACGCCCGTTTTCCGAGCCAGCAGTGCTAGATGTTATGCTACTGTTGCAGATGTGCTTCCCATTGTGAATACTCCTGGGAATGGACCGATAATAGCCGCACAAACGCATTTCACGTGGGGCGTTTTCTAGTTGCTGTTGGCAAACGGAACAAACTTGCTTATTAAGCACGTTGAGTCCTGAAGTTAGGGTGGCGGTGCCAGTGGGGCCGGGTCGCCCTGCAGGGCCCGCGCTCGAGACGTCACGTCGCAGACTGAGCCGCTTGCTCGTTGCTGTGGATGGAGTGGGCGGGGGGGGAGGGGCGAACTTCCCCGCAGCTCCCACTTTGGATAATGCCAGCGGACCTTCTGAGATTCAGAACTATTCCAACTGCTTGAATCTTGCCGCTTGTAAATTTTTAAAAAACGTTAGATTTGCATTTGAAAACATATTCCAGTGTGTTCATGAAGGCAGCTTATGTGTAAGAGCCGTGCTTTTCATTCCACCCAGAATATGTGTTCTCAGTGAGTTCTGGACCTTCTGGAACCGCACTCACACACACACACACAAACAAGCACAGCGGTCCTGATGTGAAGATTTTGGTAATGTGTTTTCGTACAGGGCATAAAAATATATCTCTGTAATTACATGATATTTAGTGATTAGATAATTACGGATAATTGCATGGGGTAGTTCTAAGTGCTAAAGTGTTACCATAAGATCTAAAATGTACAAATTGCATAATAATTATTCTTAGGGGTTATTTGGTAATTCTGAGCATAATTATCATGTGATCTGCAGTGCATGTAATTAATGCATAATCACATGGATTTTGCCTTCATAACTACTTCGCCCTTGTTATAAAGCTCTTTGTCATAACATTTGAGTATAAATATAATGTAATTGGCTCCCAGATACAGTACATTAAGCCCCGTGATAATTGCTTTCACAGTAACAATAGCCCTTATTTCACTTCAAACGCGTGGCTCTTAAGCAGGGCGGGGTCGCGAAGAACAAGTCGCCAGGGCGTGGAGGCAGAGTGGCGCTGAGTGGCGGCCACTAGGCGCGCTTCTGGGTGAGGAATGTCTCTGCTGTGACCAGACCTTTCCAGGTAGAAGAGTTTGCATCTTTGACTTGGAGCCTCTCTTCTAACGGCGGCGCGCGCCCCTGCCCTGCAGCAGCCGGCCCCTGCATACAGCAAAGCACCCACCGCATTTCAGGTGGAGGGGCCGCAGAGGGCTGGAATTTCTGTAAGGAGACGATCTCGTAATAAACTGCAGTGAGCGGGACCTCGCCCGATGGATGACATTGTGGGAGAACACCTGGAACAGCAGCGGTTACTCAGAGACGGAAACGGGAGCTCTGGCTCGACTTCCATGTCGTTAACGCAGTTCCTGCAACTCTCCCCGCAGGTCTCACGTGGCAGGATGGCTACACCCAGCGCGTGATGGCGCGGGAGCTCGCCAGCCTTCCCCAGACCTCCCCGCGACGCCCAGAGGCCTCCGGCGCAGCCAGGTAAAGTGGGCTCGGTTTACGGCGTTTCGCCGGCGGCCACGCCGGCATCCACCAGCCCTTTTCCTTGTTTCACGCGGCAAAGGGCCCTGTCTTTCTGTGTAGACGTTCCAGGAGGCTGGAACGTGTGTGACGGAGCAGCAGGGACTCCCCCCACGGGCTGCTGGCCCTGCCCCGGGGCAGGTTGTAGGAGCGACCCGCCCACAAGGGGTTGTCCTCACCAGCAGACGTGCCCCAAGGTCCTCCCCGCCTTCCTGAGACCCTCGGAAGCTCTGCATCTTCAGAGCCTTGGTGGAAAGCAGAGGAGTCAGTAATTCTCACTTCCCAGTAAGAATTTATGTCCACTTCAGTACAAAAAGCAAATTAAACCGTGAAAGGCGTGCTGTTCCCCAAGCACGGCAGCCCGTGTGAGCTGGATTCATTCCATCTCGTCGTCTCTGCACACGTGCGGAGGTGCAGACGCCTTGCCCACTCGTGCAGGGGGGACACAGACCCCGGCAGCTGAGGACTCGGCCCACGGACAGAGCGCCGGGTGCGGGCCGCCTCGACCCCGAGCCGGCATTTATACAGCAGGGAGACAACCTTCCCCCCAGGCTTCGCTTGGAAGTCCACTCTTCCCTCAGAGAGTGAGTTTTCTCTGTCCGTAGCCTCAGTTAAAATAATCTCAGTGACAGAAACGTCAGCCGTCTGCCTTCCTGCCCGTGCTGCGGAGCCGAGGAAGCAGCTAGGCCACCAGGTCCTGCAGGATTAAACGCACCAAACGTGAAAGCACGTTCACCGTGGCAGCTCTCACTGGCCAGACCGTGAGTTTCTTGAGGGTCGGAGCTGTCCTTTGTCTTTCTTGCTGGTATACTGAGCTTTAACAAGGAGAGTGTGCCACTGTAGTCTGTTCCGTAAAAACAAAGCACAAAAACCAAAGTCAAGCTATCCTGAATTTCCATTTTCATCTGGGTGAGTTCA
Organism: Leucopleurus acutus; assembly: GCF_964270905.1. Taxonomy (NCBI): domain Eukaryota; kingdom Metazoa; phylum Chordata; class Mammalia; order Artiodactyla; family Delphinidae; genus Leucopleurus; species Leucopleurus acutus. Next base: position 108,249,409 of record NC_139144.1, on the reverse strand, counting down.
GACTCGTCACGCTGGTCTTTCAATGCCATCTGGGCATTTCAGCACCGCCCGCCGCTCCTTCCCTCCTGGTGAAGATGTACCTGTCCCAGACAGCCCTGACCTCCACTGAAGAGGCCTAAGGGCAGAGGGACAGGAGAATTGGGCAGACGGAGCAGGAACAACTCTTTACGTAGTCTAGACAGTCAGCAAGTACGGCGGAAAGGCCAGACTGTCGTCAGGGAAAGAGCACTTCCAGAGAGAACAGCCCTGAGAAATCAGACACGGTGAGAGCACGGACAGACACCTGGGTCACCACGTTCTTACCAGCGTTAATATTGTCATTTAAAATAATTGTCCATTCATTATGAAAAGTGGTTACTTCGCTTTTTTAGATTACAAGTGAGATTAAAAGTTTACAAGTACACATATGTAGGGATTGGAATTCTCTGTATGGATTTCCTGTGCGTGACCTTTGTCCACATACAAAGTATTTTTTGTATTTTTCTGCTTCGTTTCTTTCTGCATAGTCTTGTTATTGAAGGCTAGTAACTCTTCACGTGCCATATTTTATAGAAGTAGCTTTCCGGTCTGTTCCGTAGATGGCATGAGGTACAGTTGCCAGCGGAAAGGGAGCTCATAGCCCTGTCGAGGTGGGAGTTCTAATTTCTTCCTTGAGGGTGTTAATTCCCTCCCCCCTCGCCTGCTCTGCCCCGGAGAGATGGGCTTCCTGGGCGGCACCAGCAGGTCCTTGGCCTTGGGCTGGATGGGTTTGGCCGTGGTGCACCCCTGGCTGGGAGGGCGGGAAGGCATCGCACCCAGGGCTCTGCCAAGGTCATGGCTGCTTGGACCCCCGCTGTGACCCATTAACTCCTCCCTCCCATAGACCCAGCCCTTCTCCACCGTCAGCCTGTCGGTTCTCTTGGTCCTGCTCTGTCTTCGCGAACAGTTCCTTTATTAAACTGCTGGACGTCCCGTTTGGAGATGCCGTGTGTCCTATGGGGCCTCTGCCTGGTGACAGGAATCCTGGTCACCCACCCTCTTCTTCCTCAGCTTTTGTCAAGGTTACAGGATCGTCATGATACACACGTAATAGTTTTCCTTCTTTTCAAAAACCTTCTGCAAAACTTTCTTTAGTGTTGAAATTGTCTGCTGCCTGGTATATATTTTTAAATGATCTTTCTTTGTAGGTAAATCTCATAACACTTTCATTGTCTTCTGAGATTATTGGTGAAATATGCTCATAGATTTTACAGTTTTGCAGAGAACTATTGTCCTTTTCATAGGGATTTCCAAATTTGTTAACTTCGTGCGAGTCACAGTACTGTGTTATAATTTAAAAAGTCATTCACTGTATGTGTAATTATCACACCTTTGCCATTGATTTTTCTCTTTACCCTTTTAACACAATTTTTAACAATAATTATCTCTTGGACTTTTCTCTTTCTACCATTCTTAGATTTATTGTTTTTATGAAACTTCTTGAACTGAAAGTTTTGTTCTTAATTTTATTTATTCATTGTTAAAAAGCAGTGAAATCACTTAAGGCTATGCATTCGCCTATGAGCGTGGTTTTGGCATCATCCTGTAATGTTGATGGGCTCATTTGCTTTTGTTCTAAATTATCTGTAATTGTAATTTTATATCCTTTGGGAGCAGTAAGTGTAGGCTCTTTCCTTTGTTCATATTTATGTGCTCTTGTCTTTAGACTTTAAATCAGTGTCTAGTTTTATTGCATTTTAGTTAGAGAATGTGACATGTTCAGTTTTAACTTTTTAGAAATTTGGGGTTCTCTTTGTGGCCTAGTTTATAGCACACTTTTATTAATTTTCAATGGATACTTCAAAAAACTATTGTATCGGGCTTCCCTGGTGGCGCAGTGGTTGAGAGTCCGCCTGCTGATGCAGGGGACACAGGTTCGTGCCCCGGTCCGGGAAGATCCCACATGCCGCGGAGCGGCTGGGCCCGTGAGCCATGGCCGCTGAGCCTGCGCGTCCAGAGCCTGTGCTCTGCAGCGGGAGAGGCCACAACAGTGAGAGGCCCGTGTAAAAAAAAACTATTGTATCCACTATTTACAGTGTACGGATTTTTATATAGTTTATAATGATATATAAAATTTATAATTACATATAAATATAAATTACGTTACTCAAAATCAAATATCCTTATTTATATTTTTATTTATTGAAATTTCTCAGACAGAAACTATTTCCATAAATTTTCCTTCCATTTTTAACATACTTTGCTTTACACACTTCGGGTTCTGACGTTCAGCCCGTACGCACTCGCAGCGTTTCTCCTTCACGGCGGATCATCACACCTGCTGCCGTTTTTAAATGGAGACTTCATCATCTTCAGTGCTTTTCGTCTTGATCCCACTTTTCTAAAATCGGTATTACCATTCCTGTGTCGTCTCTGTTTTGCCGTCTAATTAATCCTTTAAAATTCTGCCCTTTGGAGCCTCTTTACTTTGCATGCAGCCCTTTGGAGCCTCTTACGTTGCATGCAGCGTTTATAAATGACGTCAGGTGGCATTTTGTACAGCCCCTCTGGCCAGAGGCCCCTGATCTCTCTGCTTCTTTCTTTCCCTCTCTGGCCTGTGACTGGTTTACTTTCACCATCTTCAGTGTCTGTAACTATGTATCTTACTTCAAATTCAGTCCGTGGCCATCACCTTTAGGCTTTCCAGGCAGTTTTTGAAGTGACAGGTCTGAGTCACTATTAATGGAGGAATCCCACCTTCGGACCCCCCACCCCCTTCCCAGCGCATCCCTGGCGCCTGGCACATGCCATGTACAAGTGGGTGTCCAGCCCAGAGCTGTTGACTAAAGAAGGAAGGCAGGCATGAAGGGTCTTGTGACACTTTTGTTTATTACGTGGGTAACCACACCGACCAAGAATCCCGCCTGACCTTCATTCCACAGGGAACTTCCAGAGCTTTCTGTACCCTGTAGATGTGTGAATATCCACAGTCAGCAATCTTGTGACAGGACAGGTGACCTCAAAAGAGATGAAGGAACTGGCTCCAAACCAGTGACACATGCAGGAGGTAGCAGTAAGCTCAGAGTGTGGTGTCAGGACACCCAGCCCCAGTCTTGGGGGGAGCAGAGCAAGCCTGCCTGAGAGCCTGGAAGAGGCAAAGCCGTGTCGTGGATGCTGCGTGAGGGACAGACGCCGGGAGCCTGGGGACACCCTCTGCTGAGGCCCCTGATGGCCAGAACAGATGGGGGTGGGGTGGGCAGCAATGTTATGGAGGACATGACTGAGCCGTGAATTCTGTTTACGTGAAAAATAAAATGGCACCGAAATGATCATTAGACAAGGTTGGGATTATGGAGAAAGGAGTGAGAACCAGGTCACTGTGTGCTCTTTGCAAAGATTCTGTTTATAATTCGGATTTTTTTTTCCCTGAGCACATTGGGTGACAGCTTAAAGCATCCCATGTTATTGGAGCCTGAAGGTCAGTGCAAGGAGGTGGGAAAGGGACCAGTGGAGACCGGCGTGTAGGGACTACATTCTTAGTCTTTTGAGGGAGAAAATGTACACTTAGAAAGTTGTGACCTACTTCAAGCCGAACGACAGGGCCAAAGTCAGTCGGAGAGCTAACTGCTACAGTGTCGCACACACAGAGATGGACGCGCTCTTCGCTGCTGTGACGTATTACAGTGTCACAAACAGTCCTCCAGCAGCGGACATGCAGGGAAGATGAATAAGACAATTTCAAGACACATTTATGAGGTGGTTCTATCTGCATTGATTAGCAATTAGTGAGAACAATAGATAAAGTACCAGAAAAGTAAATTGACTTCAGTTAAATTACACCCAGAACATGAAATTTCATCCATTAAAAACTGGTCAAGGAAGCCGTAGCCGTGATTGAGGTGCAAAGAACCGTGCAGCCCCTGATCGTTTATATGCCTGTTAAGTCTGAGCCAGTGTAACTTGAAAAGGGCATCAGAAATAAAAACAGGACAGTTTTATCAATCGCAATAATTAAGACACAAACGTGAAGATTTTCTGTAAGTCCCAGCTTTTATGAAACACGTACAGATATCAAACCCCTAACGTTCTTGAAAAGGAGACTTTCTACATGGAATCACTAGCCGGGAGCCTGTTCTCCGTTACTCCAAGTGGGAAATCTACAATGAGGTACACACCCGCCTAAAACCCCAGTACCTTCCCTAAATCACAGTAAAGGCCCACATGTAAGGAACAGATTGTCATGTCTGGATATAAAATACTTAAAACATTGTTTCCTGGTCCCTGAAAGTGGATATGGTTGTTAGCAAACAGGCACTTTATTTGTAGTAACACAGCCTCACCCAACATCTGCAACACACGTAGGCACACACACATACACACGGACGCACACACACACGACACACACACAGATAAATACATATACACACCCAGGCACATACAGACACACACACAGACACATACGCAGACATGCACGGACACACACAGAGACGCACACAGACGTACCCTCATAGACACGCATGCAGGCATGCACGCGTGGTGACCCCACCCTCGGTCACTGCAGACGCCTCGTTGCCATCAGGATGGAGGTCACTTCCGTTACAGAGCACCGTTCTCACTGTTGGACTGCGGCAGAGTGCCCGGATCAGCCTGGGAGACAGGACGCCGTCCTGGACCTGAAGAGGCCACGGACGTCCCGTCCCCATGAGGAGTGGGTGTGGCCGGGGCCGCTGACCCTATAGATCCCCGACTGGGAAGAAGCCCGGTTTTATTTGTCTGGCTTCTGGGCGCAACCAGAGCTGATGCGCCAGGGCTCGGTCCCCTCAGCTGGACGATGGGGCGATGATTCTTCATCCTCAGGTTGTCGTCTGAGACGACACCAGGCCGGCGGGGCGGCAGACCCAAGCCCATCGGGATCCTGACCTGGGGCACCCAGGGAGCTTGTCTCGCTTGGGTCCTGAGCTGCGCAGGACACGGGCTCCGGTGTGCAGTGGAGTAGAGGCCGGGCAGCCGCAGTAACAGAGGTTCCGGCGCCCTGAGGCTCCCGGGCCTGGGGCTGGCGCACATCTTCTGAGGTGACCTGGGCAGGCCGGGTGGCCCCCTCCGGGCACAGGCCGTGGGCTGTATTCTGGCCACAGCGAGAGGCAGCGGCCGAACAGCGAGCCAGCCCTGCTGTGCTGGACGCGGCCCTGCTTTCAGCTCCCAGGCTGTGGGTAGCCGCAGGCCGCACGCGTCCTCTGTCCCTCTGCCCGCGCTTACGGCCTTTCCATCCCCACCATACCCACCCCATCCAGGCCAGGAAGCCTTGCCATACCCCACCCCATCCAGGCCAGGAAGCCGCAGGACGTCCACTTCTGCACGTAAGAACACCTCCTTTTCTACAATTAGCATGGCTTTTATCACATTTGGTACATTTGTAAATAAAAGTGAAGATCAAAAGCTATGTCTCTCCAAATACAAAGTCAGAGAAAAGGTGGGAATAAATGAAGAAAACAGCGAATGCGTCCTTGCCCTTCCCACGTGCCGAAACCACACATCAACGGCGTGTAAGCTCTTCCTCTTCTGGTGGTCTGGGATATTCTTGTTCACATCTAGGGCACTTGCGGCGGTTAATAGAAAATAGAGCAAACTTAAAGCCCCATATCTGCTTACATGAAGATCAAATGGGCTTAGTAGGTGAGGAAACCCCACGTACACTGTATGTAAACATCAGGGAGCACTTGTGTGCAGTTATTTATGATTCACAAGTCACCGCACGTTAACTGAGCCCCGGCACAGAGCACAGCTTGAGGTCGTGTGTAGTCCAGCACTTTCCCCACAGACAGTGTCTGTGGCTGTCAAAGAGTTTGACAGGGACTGAGTACTGTGTTTTATATAATTTAAAAAGTGCATTTTCTTAAAAGAAAACAAGACATGTTTTTCCAAGTAAGTCCATAATCTGCATCACTGCCATTCACCACAATAACCAGTTTGCTTTCCGAAGTTCACTCCCAGTGATAAACGATCTTAGTCACAGAGACGCTTTCCTAGCGCTGGAAGAGTGCCATCTGAGGGCCAGCGGTGGGAAAGGCTACAGCTGTAAAGCGGGCTCGGCGCCACCCCAGAGCCTGCCAGGTGCCAGGCTTGTTCTTTCAGTGGACGCTGTTCTCAGTGCCGACGGTGACTTGGTCCCCGTGCAGATTCTGGGCAGAGCAATGAACAAGAGAGACCCCCAAGAACAAGGCCCCTTCTTCCAAGCAGCCTCTCGGGATTGCTTCCTGCCTTTTGCGGTCCTCGCGCCCCGTCCTTCACAGCTGGAGGTCTTTCTCCTGACATCACTCTGACACCAGCCCTCTACCCCCTCTTCCTCTTCTAAGGACCTTGTGGTCACACTGGGGTACCGGGAGGGCCCCCCTTAGGGTCAGCTGAGTAGCAAGCTGATGCCCCCCGCTCTGCCCCCCGCCGCGCCATGCCACGCCACGGAACCCCACGCGGTCACAGCTTCCGGGAGTCGGGATGTGCCGTCGTGAGCACGACCCCCTCACGCAGTGCGCCCCTACCCCATTCCTCTGCACATGGGGGGCGCTGGCTGAGACGGTGGGGTCCCAGAGCCAGTAGAGGGTAGGAGCAGGGCTCTCCAGTTGCCCCTACCCACACTGAGGAAACGTCTCTGCCACTCAGGTTCTTGCTGGGCTTGAGTAAGGCCAGCTGCTCCCCACATTCTAGTTTGTCTCCTGTCCCCGGTGGTCGGGGGTGCTTCTTGAGAACATACTCTAGGGCTGGCCCTCTTCTCAGGGTCACTCACCAAGTCCGCACAGTGTCCAGCCGCCAGGCTCAGGGGGCGCATGAAAGCTTCCAGCTGCAGTTGGTGAGAGCAGCGGGGGCCGGGCTCTCGCCACCTGGCCTGACACCCGGGTCCCCATGTGGTCCCTGCGGCCACCCTCCCTCGCCGTGGCAGCGTCTGTCAGCGGAATCAACGCCACGCCCCGTGGACTGGCTCACGCTTTCCTTTTGCTTTGCAGGAGCTCAAAGCAGAGTGTCCAGGACAAGCGGAGCCTCAGCCTGGAGGGCGACGTGCTGGCCGAGGCCCTTCAGCGCTACCTGCCCTACCTGGAGGCCCTGTCCCAGGCCGCCGTCCCTGATGTGCTCCCCGGGCTGAAGCCGGACAGGCCGCCGGCCCAGGTGACCCTCAGAGCCCCTCTCTGGTCTGGGGTGTGTCTGCCGCTGCTGGGGGCTTCCTCCGGGCACACACAGGGAACGTTTCCTATGGCTGTGGCATCACTGGGCTTTTCTCCTGTGTCTCGGGCTAGCGGGGGGTGGGGGGGGCTGGGGAGAGACAGGGTGCGTCTCCACCCTTTCGGGAGGACCTGCGCTTACCACCTGGACCCAGGACCTGGCTGCGGGGTCCACTGTGAGGCAGGACAGCAGGAAGTCGGTGGGCACAGGGTGAGCAGCCATCCTGGTTGCCCGAGACTGCCCTAGGGTCGGCACTGAGGTCCTGTGTCCCAGGGCGGCTCTCCTTACGCAACCTGCCCTCGGGGGCGCCCCGTGTGCGGCAGCTGTCAGGTCCTCAGTGCAGGTTCATTCTGTACCAAGGCCAGTCTGCTCTAGAGCCATCCGGGACTCGAAGCCCATTGAAAAGAACAGTTTATAGAAACGATGAGAAATCTCGTAACTTTCTAGATGGGAAAGTACGCATGATTTTATGACAACCGGTTAAACCAGAGTTGCCAGCTTTTGACTAGCCTAGAAGAGACGGGTCTAGAAGTGGTGTCCAGGGCCAGAGGCCCTCATGCACCTTGAGGGTGGACTTGGGGAAAGCATGGAAGTCCAGGCGCTCTGGGCACGTGGGGTGTCCGGCAGCCACATTCACGCTTCTTTCTGCGGAAGGTCATTTCCGCCAATGGAATTTGACCATTTTAAGCCTGATGCCGTGCTGGAAGATGGATGAAAGCCCGGGACGCTTCGCTCCTCTCACACCCCCCAGATTCATCCCAAGGCGGCACGGCCCTGGGACACCGGGGGAGCGATTTGGGCCACGCCTTCACTCGCTCTCCTGTCACTTCAGCCAGCTCTGGGCTGGATGTGGGGTGGCACACACGTGGTGGCCGTGCGGGGTGGCTGAGCTCGGTTAGCTCCCTGGACCAAGAGTGGCCTGAAGCCAGCTGGAGGGGCCTGAGTGGGCCTGCTATCCGCGCCCGCGAAACGCGGGAATTAGGAAGAAGCTGCTGCGACTGTAGGGACTTGTGGACGGCGGGAGGCCTTTGAGCCTCCGGGAGGTGCAGTAGTGACGCAGGTGAGCCGCCGACACGGCTCCGGGGGCAGATGTGCTGCTCTTCCGGCTGCGCTCGGGCCCTCACACGGACCCGGGGAGCTTAGCGCAGAGCCCTTCCGGCCCTGACTCGTGCACACGGTGGGCCCAGCCCTGCGCGTGTTCTCCAGGCGCCTTCCCCACTGGAGGAGACAGGTGACTGCTGTCTTTGCCAGGACCGTGCATTCCTCCCGGAGCTGTACTCTCGGCACCGGGCTGCCTCGGACAGGAGTGATCACATCCCGACCTGCCCTCCCTTCTAGGAAACATTGATGGGGAAACAAAATGGCTGTCCCTGGTCTCGTCCAGCGTTCCGTCAGCAACGGCCACCGCCCATCAAGTTTGCCCTCCGTAATCTTTAAAACTCCCACCCAGTGGAATGACCACACCTCGTGGTCCGCCTGGACCGTGCCGGTTTGTGCCTGCTGCCCCGTCAAAATTACCAACAAGCCCCTTTTCCCTCTCAGAAGTGTCCAGTTTGAATGGTGAATTCTGTGGTCATCTCACCACACAGCTGTTTCAGCGTGACAGTCACAGGATTATTCGAGAATGAGCACCTGGTGGCACTTTGGCTTAGGTGTTTTTATCCTGTGTTAAGAGGGATGCTTCTCAATATTTAAAAATGCATGAAAACCTGGAACTCATTATTTTCTCTGTCCAGGGTTTAAATGAGGAGAAGGCTCTTCATCGTCCCTGTAATAAACTGAGACAGGATAAGGTCCAAGGAGCTCTTCGTGCAGACTTTTGCCCGGGATTTGGGCAGTGTTTTCTGATCCCCTCCGCTCTCGGTTGATGAGGTATTTCAGTTGGAAATGCAAGCTTTCTACACTGATGATCTTTCAAGGTGCAACAATTTGCAATGAATTAGTTTATGAATCAGCTTTTCCATGTATGTGTCATCAAAAACCTAGCTGTCGTAGACAGAGAGATGCTGTGAACTTACCATCTTTAGAGGTTTAGTACTAAGTACTTCCTGAAAGAAGCCAGAGGGAGTAAACTCACACTCCCCTTAGACAGAACCGCCCAGCCCCCAGCCCTGATGCACAGCTGTGCTCTTACCATCACCAAATCAATGCAGTTACTGCTTCTGCCTTGTTAGTGGTGGAAACCAGCTCCCACTTTTATCAACCACAGTAGGGCTGGTTCATTACAGAGAACATTGTAGATCCCAGTTTATTCTATGCCTTGGAGGAGGTTTAAACCGAAATTCATCATTTGGAAATACCATGAATTAACCGATTTATTTGGAATCCTTGTTTTACGCATTTTTATTGTGCAAGAAACTGTGCTGGGTGCTGGGACTTTACATTCCTGCCCTCTAGGATTTTACAATCTCACTGAATGAGGGAGACACAAAGATGCATTTAAAAGCAGAGCAGGTGCTGTAATGGAGGGAAGGCTGAACTTGAACCAGGTAGGCACGTGGGGTCAAGGGCTTCCCAGGGGCTGGGCATTGGAAGAACAACCAGAAGTCGGCAGCTGAAGATGCTCAGATGAGCTCAAAGTGCAGCATGTCAAGAAGTCCCCCCGGTCTACCGCGGGAATAAGGAATAAGCCAAGTGAGCTACTAAACCACAGCCTTCAAAGACAAAAACAAAACCCAGAAAGCTAGGACACAAAGAAACCGGAACGAACTAAATTCAGAAAGGGATGAGCTCATTCTAGGGGAGAGAAGACCACCGCTGCTTTCCCACAGGCAGGAACCACAGCGGGGAGAGGAAGAAGGCGGCCTAGGGTTTAAGGACTGTTGGCAGCGGAGCCTGGCGCAAGGGTAGAGCCCAGAGGCAGGCTGCACAGAGCACTGAGTGCTGGAGATAGGACACTGGAGGGTGGGAGAGGGGGACAAGGACCGAGAGATGTCCTTCCAAGGAACTCCAGGCCTTTCTGAGCACACCTCAGCCCTCCGAAGGGTTGGGATGAGGCTGCATGGTGGAGAAAGGTCTGTGAATAGCATGCAGAAAGCCAGGAAAAGAAGTCTTCAGCGACTCACAACGGTACTGGGCTGTGAATCAGAGAGAGCTCCCCTGGTTCAGAAAACCGGCAGCTGTCTGCAGAGCATGAAGCAATCCTCAGGGTTGCACTAGGGCTTGGATCTGAGCCCTGCTGAAGAAAGGGCCCCAGTCCTGCCCTCAACATCACTGTAGTCAGTAGTGACTGAATCTGGCCGCCTCTGCAACAGAATCCACACCAACTTCAATGACAGATTTCATGGACTCAGCCGCCACATCAGCAGGCTGAGAAAAGAAGGGACCCTCCGCTTTCTAGGGTTAAATGTCATTTACTTCATCCTCCTTTACTCTTAAACAAAATTTCCAGCGTACAATAACAAAGTGGGAGACACATGAAGGAACACGAAGATGTCACTCTTGGTCAAGAGAGTAAAGAGTCGATAGGAGAAGATCCAGGTATGACTCATTCGTTGGGATTATTGGAAAAGGATATCTTAATAATTAGGATAAATACGTTAAAGGATTGAGTGGGAAAGGTGGAAAAGCATAAACGAGCAAGTGGAAAATTGTAGCAGAGAGATGGAAAGAGTAAAAAAGAACCAAATGGAGATGCTACAAATTAAAGTAATAAGATCAGAAGTAAAGAATTCATTTGAGGAGCTTAACGATAGACTAGAGAGAGTAGAGGGAAGAATCAGTGAATTTCAAGTCAGCTCAATTGAAATGATCAAAAGTGAAACAAAAAGAACATATCGTAGGGCTTCCCTGGTGGCGCAGTGGTTAAGAATCCGCCTGCCAATGCAGGGGACGCGGGTTCAAGCTCTGGCCCGGGAAGATCCCACATGCTGCGGAGCAACTAAGCCCATGTGCCACAACTACTGAGCCTGCGCTCTAGAGCCCTGAGCCACAGCTACTGAGCCTGTGCACCACAACTACTGAAACCTGCACACCTAGAGCCCGTGCTCCGCAACAAGAGAAGCCACCGCAATGAGAAGCCTGCACACCGCAACGAAGAGTAGCCCCCACTCGCTGCAGCTATAGAAAGCCTGCACGCAGCAACGAAGACCCAACGCAGTCAAAAATTAAAAAATAAATTTATTTAAAAAAAGATTATATTGTAAAAAAGAGTGCAAAATGGAACAAAACATCCAAGATACATGGTGCAATTTCAAATAACTCTAACACAAGTATAATTGGAATCCTAGAAGGGAAAGAGAAAGAGAATGAGGCAGAAGAAATATTTAAAGAAATAATGGCTGGGGTTTTTCCAAAATTGACAAAACTTATCAAAACATAGATCCAAGAAACTTACTGAACCTCAAGCAAGATAAATACAAATCTAGGCATATCATAATCCAATTGGGGGAAAACCAAAGATAAAGAGGAAATCTTAAAGGTATCCTCAGGGGAAAAAGACCCCTTACATCTAGGGGAATGATTATAAGAATGAAGTCTTACTTCTCATTAGGAGACCATAAAACAATGGAAGAACATCTTTAAAGTACTGAAAAGGAAAAGAAGACCAAACAAATCCTGTCAATTTAGACTTTTATATTGTTCAAAACTGTAGGTGAAACAGGAAGAATCTGTGTCTGGAAGACTCATACTCCAGAAATGCTAAAGGAAGTTCTTTAGCTTAAAGAAAAATGATATCATATAGAAGCCATTATCTACAAAGGGGATGAAAAGAACCAGAAATGGTAAATTTGCAAGTAAATATAAAAGATACACACACATAACATATATGAATATTTGGATAAAAGCTATTGGATATTTGAAGCAAAATAATAAAAATGTATTTGTGGGGTTTTTAGCTTATGTGGAAGAAAACTACATGACAGCAGGACCACAAAGAGTAGGTAGGAACACTGGAATTATACTGTTGTAACTTTTTGTTGATTTGTGAAGTTCCGTGATATTATTTGAAGGTAGACTGTGATAAATTAGACACATTATAATTTTTACAGCAACCATTTTAAAAATAGGTATTACTGAAGGTCAATTCAGAGATAGAATGGAATGCTAAAAATGCTTCATTTATCCATAGGAAGGAAAGCAAGGAGGAAGAAAGATCAGATGGGTTGAATATAAAGCAAATATCAAGAAAGTAGTATCAAATCCATCCATATCAATAATTATATTAAATACAAACGGATTAAACCCTTCAAATAAAAAGCAGAGATGTTCAATCTGAATAAAAATTTAAAAACAAGCTTCAACTATATTCTACTAAAGCCGTCGCACATGAAATAGAAAGACATATACAGGTTGAAAGCAAAAGTATGGAAAATATACACAATGGAATCTCTAAATATAAGAAAACTGGTGTGACTGTATTGATATTAATCAAAGTACACTTCAAGACAAATAGTATTATTAGATATAGAGACGTTTTCTAATGAGTAAATGGTCAATTCATTAAGATGACGTAGAAATCTTTTTATGAACCTAATGTCAGAGCCTCAAATACATAAAGCAAAAGTATGAAACTATTAAAGAGAAATGCACAAGCCCACAGTCATGTTTAGGGACTTCAACTTTCCCCTCTCAGTAACTGATTATACAAACAGATTAAATATCAGTAAGGATATAGAAGATTTGAACACCACCATCAACCAACATAACCTAATTGATATTTATAGAATGATACACCTAAAACCCGCTGCATACACATTATTTTCAAGTACACATAGAGTATTTCCCAAGATGGATCATGTGCTGAGACATAAAGTAAGTCTCAACAAATGCCAAAGGATCAAAATCATACAGAGAAAGAGATTAAAAGAAGAGAAAACGACAGATGATTATCTCAGAAATACAGAAACAAAATTTCTAGACAAATCAAATCCAGCAATATAAAAAACTAATAATACATCATGATCAAGGGAGATTTATTCCAGAAATGCGGGGCTGGTTACATCTGAAGATTAATCAGTACAACCTACCATATTAACAAGGAAGAGAAAAGCTATATGATAGTCTCAAAAGTAAAAGCACTTGACCAAAGCCAACATCATGACAGACCTACAGCTAACACCGTACTGAGTGAGGAAGAATGAGTGCTTGCTGCTTCAGATCTGGAATTCCACGAGGATGTCCGCTTTTACCTGTTCTGTGCAACATTGCCCTGGAGGGCCTAGCTCGTGCAGTAAAGCAAGCAAAAGGAATACAAGGCATCCAGATTACGCGATCATCTTTGTAGAAAATTTGGTGGGATCTACAAAAAAGCTACTAAGACGAATAAGTGAGTGTGGAAATGCTGTGGAATGCAGAGTAAATATACAAACATCAATTGTATTTCTATATACCAGCAACAATTAGGTATTGGAATTATAAAAATATCATTTGTAGTAGCATCAAATATTATGAAACAACTAGACGTAATCTAACAAAAATATGTGTAAGGCTTTAAATGTTGAAAATTTTGAAACATTGAGAGTAATTAAAGAAGACCTACATTCGTGGAGAAACACACCGTGATCACGTGTGGGAGGACTCAGCAGTGCTAGGGTGGCAACTTCCCCCAAACTGTGCTATAGACGTGACACCTCTGTTTACAGAGGGAAACCGAGGCTGAAAAAGACAGAGTGAAATGTTCACTTTCAGATGCTTAATTGGTGGTAGAGCTGAAATCAGGGCCCTGGAATTCTTGTTCAACTTTTTCATGTTTGTTTCTTAAGCCAAAAAGAAGGTCCCCAAGTTGCCTTCTTGGAAGCCAGTTGAGCACAGTTCTGCGTTTTCCGTCAGCCAGCCTGCAGATGGGCCTGCTTCTCTGTGGCACTGCCTGAAGCCAGGCCTGGGGCCACATCCAGCTCTGCTTCTACTCACCAGAGATCCTGTCTCCTTACCCACAAAATGAGGAGTCTGCAGACACCAAAATGTCATGTCTGTTGAGAGGGTCAAAAAGAAGTAAAAACGCATGAAGCCAAAGAATGGCCTGGCGCTGGCACTCAGAACACACCACCCACGTGGGATGGTTATCCTGAGGTCCTCCGGGTGGACGCTGCAGGCAGCTGACCTGCAACCCCACGCCTCGTGCTCACCCGGGCGGGACAGAAGAGCGGACTGCAGCTCTGCCTCAGTCCGTTCCCTTTACCTCTGCTTGCGGGCATGAGGGTGTGGGGTGCAGCTGCTGCAAAGAACAAAGTGCAAAGCGGGAGGAGCACCCAGTGAAGCAGAGGTGGCGCAGCGAGAAGGTAGTGCCACGGGGCGACGAGAACCAATGCGCGCGTGCTGTCGTCAGCCGTCTCTGTGGACTAGTTCCAAGCTGTGTAATGGCGCATCGTTTGCAGATATCCGTAACTTAACATCCACGCTTTGTACTGCTGTCAACTTCCTGCAAAATTCATTGATCCTGGGGTTTAGAACTTAACACCTCTTCAACCTCAGATTTCGTGAACCCTAGAAACTGGGGACTGAGTTTTCTAACTGATAGCTCTGTATGTAAGCAGCAGATAGCGTAGCTGTCGTGGTCAAAGCTAGGCCAGTGTGAGGCTCCTCTGAATGCAGAAATGTTTTTGGCCTGGGGACAGTGCTGTCAGTAAGAATGACACCTCCAATCTACTGCCCCTGAACGTGGGCGGGTAGCTGAGAGCCTGAACAGGACTGAGCACTGACAACCTTCCCACTGTGTGGAGACAGAGACAGAACAGTTTGCCAGAATTACCCTCTACGGCCCGAGCCCAAAAAGCCAGAGCAGCCTAACCCCAACTCTCCATTAATGAGCCGGAGGTGAGGGTTGCCGAGACCCACCCCCAGCGCCCCAATCTTGCCACCTCCCACGGCATCACGGGGCCATCTCATTAGGAAGCCTGTGGACAGCCCCACCACCGTGTGCTCTGTCACGCCGGCAGCAAGTGTGTCTTGATCAATGTGCTTGTCAGCGCTGCCTTTGGGCTGTGAGACACACCGGAGGAAATGTTTGCTCTGTGGTCGAAAGATGGCTCAATTTGGGTTTCCTAATTTGTTCTGGATCCTTGGCACGAGAGAATATTTGATGAGCACAGTGACTAATGTATAGACAAAAGTCTCATCCACTCAGTGTTTGCCGGCAAGTGGGACTCGGAGGGCCTGCAGTCGGAACTCATAATTGTGCAGTCTGGGACTGGGCAGGTGCATCTCCATGAGAGGAAGGGGCCCTGACTGTCAGCTCTAGTGCCCAGGCCCTGGCACGGCTGGGAGCCACGCAGGCAGGGGATGTGATGCAAGTTGTGGCTCTAGGAAGGGTGTCACCTGGCTCCAGGAAGCTGCCCTGATTTCCCCAGCTGATTACGGGCACTTCCTTCCAAACTCCGCATCCCCAAACCTCTTTGATATACTTTCCATTATAGTTACTAATGTCTATGACTTAACTCCCATTTCAGTCTGCAGGCTGTTTGAGGACAGGTCCATGTTGGAGGCATTCTTCCCCTGGAGAACGTAGAATGTGGTCCAGAGCTCAGCACACAGCAGCACTAGTGGCTGTGACGCTGCTGGTGGTGGCGACGCTTGGTAGCAATGACGCTGATGCTACCATTTATCCAGTGCCCTCCTCTGAGCCATGTGCTGAGCTAGGCACCTGTACTCTCCCTAATACAACTGCTTCAAGAAAAAAAGGATTCCGCCCCCCACCGCCCAGTTTTGTAGGGGCAAAAGTGGAGCTCAGAGAGGTTAGAAAGTTCTGAAGGTCACGCAGAGCTGTGCTGACAGCCCTGGGCCAGTCTCCCAACCGAGCCTCCTGTCCCCTTGGTTTACTCAGCAGACCCTTGTGGGATGTGCAGGGAGTGGATCTGCGCCGTCTCGTGTGGAACACCATGGGCTGAGGAATGTCGTCCCAGGGTACATTCCAGGAAGGCTGGCAGCAGTTCTCAGCTGCTTCACACACGCGACGCAGACCACACCAGCGACACCCAAACTAGACCGGGATGACACACGGTATGAGGGGTGAACAAGCCGGAAGGGGCTGTACCAGCCAGTCCTCATGCTTTCCACAGGTTGCTAATCTCCAGATTTGGGCAACTGCAGTCACAGCACTTACTCAGCATTATCTTAGGAAATTGGACATCGTAGGTTTGTTGGACTGAGGTTTAAAACGTCTTCAGAATAGGGGGTTGAAAGTGGTTGTAGAATTTTAGACCCAGAGGTGGGACAGAGTCCACTTGGCTGGCTCCCTCAGGGCCGGTGCTCAGGTCCCACTGCTCTAAAGGAAATGCGGCTGTGACACGGGCGAGTGAGTGACAGCCGCTAGCTGTTAGTAGGCTAGCGGTAAGCCACTAGTAAGTAGGGGCTACTAGCGCTTCTGTGCCAGGTGCTACGCCCATCATCCCCATTTTACAGGTGACTAAAGGCTAAATAACTCGTCAAGGCAAAGGTCACTAAGCAGCAGAGGTGAGACCCAAGCCCGGCAGCCTTGCCCAGAGGCCAGCTCCCTCTACGTGCTCACTGCGTCCGGATAGGAAGCCTCAAAGAGGAGGCGACCGAGAGGATACCCTCCTCGCTGCTCCCCCCGCCCCCAGGCTCTGGGTGACCTGGGCACCCTCACCCGGGGCCGCGCTAAGCTCTCCCACTCTCAGAGGACCTGGGGTCACCTGTGAAAACTGAAGGCTTTTTTTTAATTATTACTTTTACAGTCTGCCGACTGAAATATTATTTTTCCCTCTTCACCTTAATTTGGTTCAGAGCATAGAAGACCTCACGCAGACTGTTTACGCTGGTCCACTGCACGGATCACACTCAGCACTGATTGTCTGCGATGTGTGCGGCCTGCTGCGCCCGCCCCCCGAGCTCTCCACTCGACTCTAATGAAAGGCCCTTTGAGTAGAAGGTGCATTCGCAGCAAAGAGGGTCGGTGCTCGTGGCACCGTAATGAGGCTCTCGGAGGCCGTCCCAGCCTCCAGCGCTGGGGCCCGACCAGGTGTTCAGAGACAGCCTTTCTCCACGGAAGTTCAGGCTGAACTTAAGATTGACACTTACACCCAATTTGTGCAAGACTGCTGGAGGGGCTGCTTGTCGTGGAGGCATCCCTTCTCTCTCTCTCTCTCTCTCTCTCTCTCTCTCATGAATCTTACTTTTTCTCTTCTAAAGGAGAAGCAGTTGATTTCAGCCAGCACTTGAACAAAATTATACCATTTGGATGACAACTAAAATCACATCATTTAGAACTAAAAACAATCTTGGAGATAATGGCCAGTCTCCTCTGACAGGAGAAAACCGAGTGTCAAGAGGTCAGGTGACCTGCCCACGCTCATATGTGAGAACGGAACGTAGCACCATGTCAAGCCCAGCTTCCTGCTTCAGGCTGGCTACGTGAAAATCTGTCCTGCAAGGCTGAACGCAGATATTTTTAAAATAGATTTGGGAGTCTGGGCCACTGTCTTAAATTCAGTGATGGCCGCACATCTTACTAGATCCCCAGGTGTGTACCCGCTGACTAAACACCGATTTGTGCCCCAAGGGAGGTGCATATAGAAAATATGAACGGGCAAGATTTTAAAAGTTTATGGTCCCTGCATGAAAGCAGCCCTGAGTCATCTCCGAGTGGGAAATTACTGTTTGTCCATGAAATTCTGACGGTGCCGTCGTCAGAGGCAGAACATTGAGATTTCTAACGTTTTTACAGCTGTCCCAGACGTGAGGAAACTGGGCCTCGTTTTGTCTAGTGCGCAAAACAAAGTGTGATGAGATCATGTCCGGGGAACGTTTGCTAAATGAGTGAGGAGGCAGAGTGGGTGGAGGCTGAGGGAAAGGCCATGGATTCGACATCATCTGTAAAGCAAGAGGCCCTGGCAGCTTCACCGGCCAGAGTATCGCTGTAAAAAGGGTTGGATGGATGGAAAAGGGATTTAAGTGATCAGCAAAGACAGGAGCTGGAGTGAAATAAAAACCGTCAGACAAAGGAGAGAGTCCGTCGCGCGGGAAGCTACTCTGTGGTCCACACAGAGACTTGTACACGAAGGTGCACAGCAGCGTTATTCATAATGGCCCCCAAATGGAAACAACCCAGATGTTCACCAGCTGAGGAATGAAGAAACCAAAATGTGCTCTGTCCTTAATCAATAATTTTCAGTCATCAAAAGGAATTGGGCACCAACGTGCTACGACACGGATGCACCTTGGAATAATCACGCTCATCGAAAGAAGCCAGACACAAAGGCCCCACTGTGATTCTGTTTACGTGAAATGCCCCAGAATAGGCAAAGTCACGGAGAAGGAGGTAGATGAGCAGTTGCCTGGGGCCGGGGGAGGAGGAATGGGGTGATAGAGGGTTCTGTACCAGGCGATGTTTGCACCGCTCTGCGGATCTGCTAAAAACACTGAATGGGGTGAATCTCATGGCGTGTGAACTGTATTTCAATAAAGCTGTTGTGAAAAAACCACCGTGGGAGGAATGTGGACGTGGGACCCGGCCCATCGGTGAATTAATCCGTGGTGCCTGTTTGGGGTGCGCGTTCCGGGTGCCTGGTGCCGTTTAGCGCCCGGAGGTCCAGACCCGGTGCCACTTCAGGGCCTGCCCGTCGATGGGCGCTCACCTGCTGTTTGTCCCCCGGCCCCTGCAGGGTGAGGACCCCCCGGCCGACAGCGTGCTGACCTTCATGGCCCGGACGTCCGCCCTGACCTATGCCCCCGCGTCCCGGGCCGATTTCCCCGGGGACCGCCCGCTGCGCACGCTCCGCAGGCTCCAGCCCGACGAGCTCAGCCCCAAGGTGGCCGGCGGTGCGGACAGGCAGAGTCTGGTCGCCGCACTGGGTGCCTACGCGGCCCGGAAGCCCCCCGTGCCCCCCAGGGACGGCGACCCCGCAACCCGCAAGCTCGTGCGCGCGCCCTGGCGAGAGCCCAGGGTCCTTTCGGCACCGGCGGCCCCCCAGAAATGGCCCTCGCCTCCGGACCCCAGGGACGCCCTGGGCACGGACGACGGTAAGTACCCTTTGCGTGCTTGTCGTCGGCTTGTTTCTGCCTCTCGGGCGGCTGCCCAGGCCGGGCCTCCGAGGCTCTCTCCACGCGCGCACCAGGCTCCGCCATAGAGCGGACAGAGGCCGAGGGGTGGGAGGGGCCGTCCGTCCTGGTCCTGCTCCTGGGTCGCGGGGACTCAGGCGTCCAGTGCCTGCGGCGGAGGGGCCTTCAGATCTCCTGGGGGAGGCGCCCTCCGCGTTCAGTTCTCGCTGCCCCGACAGTCTCGCTATTTCATGACTTTATTGGTGGAGATGATGAGGGAATACGACTCACAGGCCAAAGCTGGCCCCGCCCAGCGTTTGGTAAATTGAATATAAACGACTTCGGAGCCACTGCCCTTTCCTTCTGTCTCCGCCTCTCCACTCCTGTGGTCAGACTCATGCCCAGCTCCTTGGTTTATGGGTGTTTGCTGGTCCCCATGAGACCGGCCTGAAACGAACGCTGCCCCCAGTGCCGTGAGTGTACTTGGGCCCTTGAAGTGACCAGCCCTCGAGGCCGCCGCTTCGGCCCTTGATGTGAGTCACCCCTGCTGTGGTCGCCCCACGGGAGGAGGGCTGTCGGCCGGTCCTAGCCTCTGTGAGATGCCCAGGGGCCTCATCTGTTTTCTAACAGCCTTTCCCTAAGACCGTAAAACATAAAGTGCGATTTTGATAGAATGTGACTTCTCCTTTGAAGATACACAAATAATAACATGAAGCAGGTAACAGATTAAAAAAATATTGAGTGTCCGTTCCCATTCGCGCTCCCTGTCTGTAAGTGGAGGCTTGATCGGGGCCGCTCTGGTGGGGCTCTTCGGGGAACATCCTCTGAAGATGCTCTCTCCGCTCTCCAGGGACCCTTATTAGCGGCATCATTTGGTTGGCGTTTTCTCCTGGGCTACGTTGCAATGTGGGTTATCTTTTTATATATATTGTCTTCCCAGCTGCGCTGTATGCTTTAAAGAGTCACGTAAAATGTTAGTCTCAGAGCAAACAGAGAGACTTGTAGGATGAACGCCCACACATGCATTGCTGGGTTCCTCTCGCTACTTCTGTGACCCCCTCCTCCCCTACGCTGACAGAGTCAATCGGACGCTGTCAGGTTTCACCTGTCACACTTCAGTATTGCACTGCCAGAGACACGACTCTTGAATAAACCTAACCAAACAGCTTTATCCCATGTTAACCTTCATACTAATGTCTTCATATCACCAAGTATCTAATCTGTGTTTAAATTTCTCACTTGTAAATTTTCTTTACAGTCGGTTCTTTGAAAGCAGTATCCGAAGACGGTCCTCTGAATTGGTGGACGTACCTGTTAAGCGCCTTTTAAACTACAAAATCTTTCTCCTCCCTCTTTTGTTCCCTTGCATCTTTTTTTTTAAAAAAAATATTGTTTCAGGTGTACAACGTTTTAGTTTGACATCTGTATACACTACAGAGTGATCACCATCAAAGGTCTAATTACCATCCATCTCCATGCAGCTGACCTCTTCACCCATCTTGCCCCCATCAGCCCCTTCCTCTCTGGTAATCACTAATCTGTTCCCTGTATCTATGAGGTTTTGCTTTATGTTCTTTCTTTATTTTAGATTCCACATATGAGTGAAATCACACAGTATTTGTCTTTCTCTGTCCAACTTATTTCACTAGCTTAATACCCTCTAGGTCCATCCATGTTGTAGCAAATGGCAGAATTTCATTCTTTTTCATGACTGAGTAATATTCCATTGTATATATGTATGTACCACATCTTTTTTAAGATTTTTTTTTGATGTGGACCTTTTTTTTTTTTTTTAAGTCTTTACTGAATTTGCTACAGTATTGCTTCTGTTCTATGTTTCGGTTCTTTGGCCCTGAGGCATGTGGGATCTTAGTTCCCCTGCCAGGGGTCAAACCTGCACCGCCTGCATTGGAAGGTGAAGTCTTCACCACCGGACCGCTAGGGAAGCCCCACCACATCTCCGTTACCCGTCCATCTGTTGATGGCTGCGCAGGGCGCTTCCATATCTTGGCTATTGCAGTGAACATGGGGCGCATGTATCTTTCTGAATTAGTGTCTTTGCTTTCTTTGGATAAGTACACAAGAGTGGAATTGCTGGATCATGTGGTAGTTCTTATAGTTTCTGTCCCTTTGTTAAGTTCCGGCTGTGTTCATCCATGCTTCTTCTGGGTTCAGTGAGCATCTTTATGACCATTATTTTAAACTCTTTATCAGCTGAGTTGCTTTTCTCTTTTCCATTTAGTTCTTTTTCAGAGGTTTATGTCTTGTCCTTTTGATTGGAACATGTTCCTTTGTCTCCTTCTTTTGCCTCATTCTCTGTGTCTGTTTCTCTGTGTTAGGTGTATCAGCTACCTCTCCCAGTCTTGAGGAGTGGCTTTTGTAGGAGACATCCTGTGGGGCTCAGAGGTGCAATCCCACTGGCCACCGGAGCCCGGGGCTCAAGGGGCGTGCCCGTGTGGGGCACCTGCCCTCCTGTTGTGGTGAGGTCAGGGTTGCGGAGGGGCGCTGGTGGGTGGGGTTATCGCCTGACTGGCCACGAGCCCTGCTGAGGTGCAGGGGTGGCAGCGCTCTCGGTAGGGGGCTAACAGGTTAGGTGGCGATTTCCACAGTGGCGCCTGCAGTGTCTCAGTCCCTGGGGAGCATCCCAAGTGGTCCCTGTTTCTCCAGCAGGTACTTCAAGATTAGTAAGTGGGTCTCCTTCCTCTGTGATGCAAGTGCCTTGCAATCAGGCACGTCTGCGTTGGTTTTGAGTCAAGTGAGTCTGCGCAAGGGCCCTTTAAGAGCGAATTTCCCATTCTCTGTAGTCTGTGGTTTTCTTAGATGTATCTCCTGTTGGTTTTCAAAGCCAGGTGTTTGGGGGCTCATCGCTCCTGTGCAGGATCCAGGGGTTGGAGAGCCTCCTGTGGAGCTCGAACCCCTCGCTCCTCAGAGGAGAGCTTCACCCTTTGTGATCCTTGGCGGTTTGTGGATTGCTGTGGCCGTGGGTTTTCTCTTGGCGAGACCACGTCTCTGCCTTCCTGCCTGTTGATGCTGTCCTGTACTTTCCTGGTCGCACCCCAAGGACGTGCACTTGTTCCTCTGTTCCACACGCCCTGTGAGCTAGGAGCTCGGAGATGTGACCAGCGTGTCCAGCGTTCAGCAAGAAGCCTTCAGGGGGACGGCGACCTTCTGTGAGGGGCGCTGCCTCCCTGTGTCTCGTTAGTATCCAGCAGCCCCGGCCACGTAACCTTTCTGGCACGTTTCACCTTGACTGTTTGGAAAGTGCTTGATCCCCCAACAAGAAGAGCTCGCCTCACCCTACCCCACCTCGAGGGAAGCCCTCGCAGGGCTGTACTTTTCTCTGGAGCGTGTCTCACAGTCTGACTCACGCGTTTGCACGTATTGGATAAATGTTTGTCTCCGCTTGTAGACCGTCAGCTACAGAAGCCGGCAAACTGTGCTGCTTTTCTCACATTTGCACCCGGGACTCAGCATGTGCCTTGCAGGGTGTTTGCTGAGTGGGTGAATGGTATCATTTGCTCTTCGCGTCAACCATGAAAGATGGTGTCATTGTCAGCCTCGTTTTCCTGATGAGGAAACTGCAGCTTGAGATAGCAGGTGATAGCGTTTGTCCCAAAGTCAGGTCACTTAAGGCAAAGTGGATGGAAGCCTTTAAGAACCGTCTAAAATGCAGATTTAAACACAGTTTGCTTTATTTCTTGGACTCATTGGTCCTGGACTCTAATGTTTTAAATGCCATTCAGCTCCGAAGTCTAGCTTTCTCTGACTGTTCATTGTGTGCAAAGTTGTGTGCTGAGCCTTTAGGGTGAGCAGAGGAGTAGAGAAGGGTCACCTGGGGGCAGGGGTGTCAGCCAGGGCTGGAAGGAGGAAGGGTTCTCTTCTTACATAGTGAAAAAGGACAAGGCAAGAAAAGACCAACCTTCCTCTAAAGCCCCAGAGCTTCCCGGGGTTACCTGTCCGGACCAGTCCCAGGCAGGCCATTCCCCACCACTCGCCCCTGGAAAACTGCCCCTGCCGTTCGGTCTGATACCCTTCAGAACCTCGGGGAGCGTTCAGGTAGATTCAGTGGGCCACGAGCACAGGATCCCTAGGAGGACGCAAGACACAGCAGCCCTGTCCTCAAAACCCAGTTTCACCTTGAAAGCACCAGCGAGAAAGTCAGAAGGGAGGCCCAGAGGGCCAGGGTGTGTGACCTCCCCGGGGGCGCAGCCCCGGAGAGCTGGCTGTGCCGGGCACCCAGCGGGTGTAGTGCGGAAGACAGAGACGTGGGTGAGGCAGATAGTGGCTGCCCTTCTGCAGGACGGTCGAGACCGATTTGTAGCCCTCAGGGCTCATGAAAACCCACCCATCCCTGCTCCCGAATCAGTAAATCAGGCCACTGGCTTCACGTGCGTGGCAAATGTTCATTTGGTAAAAACTTAGAAAGGAGACCCTCTTCCTTCATTTATTCATTATTTACACCGTGTCGCCTTTGAAAAAGCTTTAATTCACAGAAAATTAAAAGACCAGTGGGCAGTAGGATAATGGCAAGGGCAAACGGCAAAGTGTGAAGTGTGGGATTCAGACACGGCTGGTCCAGCTTCTCCTGTTTAGGACACGGTGTCTCGGGTTGTGGCCCAGCTGGCAATGCCCCTCGTTAGAGTGTTGTTCTGTATTCTGTGATCAGTTCTCTATGGAAACCGGAATGTGTAAAGGATTATTTGTTGTGCCTTTTATCAGTTGTAGGAGTAGTAAATGGTTACCATGCAATACCGGAATAATAGATGTGTAGAAAGGAGAAAACAAGTCACCCTGGATCTCACCACCACCAGGCAGGTGTTGTGAGCGCTGGTGTGCCTTTTGGTGCTCCGTGTGCGTTTGTGAGGCCTGGCACCGCACGGCTGACCCGGGTGTGGCCCTGCACAGCTGCTGCTTCTCCTCTGCACGCCCCTGCAGTGCATTCTCCAGGGCTCGTTCTTCCTCCATCGCTGGGTTAAAATTCAGGCAAGTCCCGTGAACTCCAGTCACTCTTAGGTCATAAAAAGTGCGAGGCCACTTTTGTATTTAAAGTTTTAAAAATTGTGGCAAATACACATTGGTTTGGCTCTGATCACAGATTGAGTTCCTGTCTGCAGAACTGCAGCATGAAGCGTGCACACCTGGGCATCTCCCATCCAATCTTTGCTGCAGGGAGGGAGCTCAGCAGTTCTCACATTCAAAGGGTGTTTCCATGAATGGGATCCAGATGCCTTGCTGATTCAGCCCATTTAGTTAATGTAGACGGATTTCAGGGGCTGACCCGGTAGCCCTTCCTGGGAAGTTTCCTACTGTGGGGTCTGCATTTGCCACCCAGCACGTGTCTAGGCTACTCCCCTGAGTGTGATAGCGGTGAGGATGAGGGTGATGAGAGTGGTAATGGTGATGGTGGTGATGGTGGTGATTGTGGTGGTGATGTGTGCGTTCGTATGTGCCTAAACGGTGTACTTTCATGTACACGTGGTGGTAAAGGCACTTAGGAGCAGAAACTGTTGTGTATGATTCACATCCTCTTCGTGGAAGCAGATTTGTGTGAGGTTAACTGCACACCATTGCTTATTCTCTAAAGCTTGTAGCATTTGTCTGGGGGACCCTATTAAGACATATAATTTCTGTAGGTCAGGCCTGCAGCAGTTGTTCATGGGAGCTGATCTCCTACTCCAGGCCTTACATATTTGATGTCCTGACATTTCATGTAATTGCTCTGCTAGAGCCCACTTGGCACATTGAAAGCTACTTAAAATGTCATTATAAGCCGGCCGGATCTCGGAATTACATGGTGCGGCAGCCGGAACAGAGCGTCTCACTTTGATGCATGTGGTATTTGATTGTGCTCTGCGCCACGGTCCCTCCAGTCCGCCCGGGCTGGCTACACTCTTTAAAGAGGATTTCCTCATTTCTCCTCACCGTCAGAGGACTGACAGTGGGCGCCTCTGAGCTGACTCACCGTGGTCAACCGCACTTACGCGGGAGATGATCGCTGACACGAGTTAATTTGCTCTCCTCCTAAGTGGTCAGCCGCTTAGCATCTGCCATTGTATACCTATGGGTTTTTTAGTTATTTTTCACTCATGGTAATCTGAAAAGTTTCTCTTTTGGATGAGAGGAGGCAATTTTAGGAATTATATTTTATTATACCATTTTGAAGATGGATGTGTCTTATTATAGTTAGAGAGGCCCACGGAAAGTCTCTCCCGTTCTCTGGTCTTTATCTTAAAGAACGTGAGTGTTTTCACGCTGCAGGTCTATTTCTGCTCTTCCCTCCAAATAAGGAGAATAGAGCTGAGGGAAGTTAAGGGAAAGCACATGAGGTAACTGTAGGGAGGGTTTCTCTGAGTTATTAAATGTCAGCACAGATTATTGGAGGAGGGGCACAACTTCCCCTTAGCTATTTGGTTATTAGACGTGGTAGACAGTCTAAACATTTGATTTCGTTTTCTCAATAACCCCTTCAAGTGGGAGTTACTGACCCATCTACACAGACAGACCCGTGACTGGAGCCTGGGTGTGGCTGGCTGCAGAGCACACTTTGTCCAGATCGTGACCCCCTGTTTGTGGTGGATCTTTTAGGATTTCTGACTTGCCCTGTGTTTGACCAACATCCTTCCTGCCCTGGGTTGCACAAAACAAAACATCGCCGTGTGGGATGCTTTGAGGGACTGCCGAGAGCCTCCACCCCTGCCCAGGCTCCCCCAACGTTGGGAGCTGACCTCACACAGCTCCTCCAGCTTTGCTGTCTGTTGTCACCCACCTGGGCTCTGTTCCGTCCCCTGAACCTCACATCCGGTCCATCTGGACCTGCCATAGAAACACATAGGCTCCCGCCAGCTCTGCCTGCTGCACCGCCATCCCCAGCAGGGTTCCTGCAGGAGCCTCCTCCGGCCTCCCGGCTCTGACCTTGTCTCAAGCCTGCAGGCCTCTTAAAATTGTAAACCAGATGACGACTCACTGCTCAAAACCCAGCAAGGGCTTCTCATCTCGCTCAGCAAAAATCCAGGTCCTTTTCATGGTCTGAGACCCTGTAAAGTGCCCCCGACTTTCACACCCCGCTTGTTGCTCCAGGTCACCCACTCTGGCCGCCTTCCTGTCCTTCCAGTGCTCCTGCCCCAGGGCCTTTGCACTTGCTGTGTCCTCTGCCCGCAGAGCGTTTCCTTAAGATAGTCCCTGGGCTCAGGACTTCCCTTCATTGGGTCCCTGAGCTTTTCTCTGACAATCCTGTCTAACACAGCATCGTCCCTCCCCACTGCCCCATCCTCCACGCTCTGCATTATTGTTCCCGCAGCCCCATCACCACCAGACATTGTATGTATTTGTTTTTAATTGTTTATTGTCTGTTTCTTCTACTATAGATGAACGTTCCATGGAAGCAAGTGCTTTGCTAACTGCATTATTCCTGCACCTTGACAGGTAGCTGAGCACAGAAAATGTGCAGCGAACATTTGTGGAAGGAAGGAAAGAACGAAGGGTGGGAGGAGAGTTCCTGCTCTTGAGCTCTGCCGTTTAGGTTTGAGACCCTCTGGGAGGCCTGAATCCCTCACTGATTATCCACCTCCCTCATGACCTGGAATGTGTGTCTCCCACCCAGGCAGCCTGAGAGCAGCTGGGGGGAGGGACGTGTGTGGGCAAAAAGGTCACAGGGCGGCAACAGACCCTGGCCCCCTGCACAGAGGACAGCACCAGGGCGTCAGCAGATGCGGACCCGCCGCCCACAGGCCAGGCCGTGCCCAGGAGAGTCCGCCTGCTTCAGCCACAGTTCAGTCCGCGGCGACTTGCTACCCAGGCTCTGAACTGTCACCCTGACACCCGTGTGCCCCCATTCGCGTGACGGTTCTAGCTCAGTAATCCCACTGGTCCTGTTCCTAAATCTGGAATCGGAGAGAAAGTGGACTCTTAGAAGGACATGTTCTGGACCCCTTGAAACCGGCCAACAGTGCGACTCAGGGGCTTAACCGCGAGGTGGTGAAACATCCTCGCGGGGCCCAGTCGGGGCAGGGGGTCCACCTTGGACCCTTGTTAGGAGGGACACAGCTCTGCGTTGAGGATGGTCCAGCGGAGAACAGGAGCAGATCCTCGGTGAACCAAGGCCCTGGGGAATGGAACGTTCTCCCCAGCTGAATTTCCTGGTTAAGTTTGCGTTCCGCAGAAACACATTTTGGATTCAACACTTGTTAAAAAACGTCTCGTAAATGTACTGATCCATTTCCTTTGCCTTGGTCGGTGTCCTGGGACGCCATGGTGGGTTCTGCCATGCTGTGGCCCCTGGCAGGGACCACGCCTGCAGGGGCCAAGCCTCGGCCTCTAGTTTCAGGGCATTGCGTTTCCTCACCTTTTAGGCCATGGCTGCGACAGTACAGACCACTGAAAGTTGATGTGTCTATAATGCTAGAGGCTTAATAAACAGCTAGGTGTTGTTTTTCTTACTGTTTACTCTACCTTAGTTTTTCTCTTTTCTACGAAGCAACCTGTGCCCTTTGTCATCCCAGAGAAGCAGGAGTTCTGACGCTGTGCGTGGTCGGGGTCCCTCAAGCCTTCAGCCTCCTGCCCTGGTCTGTGTCAGGCATGCTTCTCTGTGTTTTTACAATGTTTCTGTTTATGAGGAAGTGAGAAATATTTTTCCAGGTTCACTGCTGGAAGTTATTTATAAGGCAAGCGTTTGGTCCCTAAACGTGTCTACGGGGCTGTGGGGGGAGGGATGCAGGGGGAGGTGGGGATGCAGGGGGGCAGTGCCCTCCCCAGGGGCTCAGGTCGGGGTCAAGGACCACGGAGGCAGCAGCCACAGGGAAGTCATCCATCTGCATTTCCTTCCACGGGAAGCTGTTTCAAAGTGCAGGTTTTATTACCGTGCAGGTGTGGTGAGACCAACAGATCAGGAGAGGGTTATCGTGAAAAAGGTTGTTTCCCAGAGGCGGGGGCCGCCCGGGGAAGCACCAGGCTGGTGACGGGGCAGAGGGAGGGGAGCTGTAGGCAGGGCCTTTCTGTGGGTTTGCAGGAAGGAGCAGGCGAGGCAGCACTGGCTGGTGTGAATAATGTCAGCGGCTCTGGGGCAGAGGGGCAGCCCCTAGTTGTTGGGACCCGGGCCCGGGGTGCGCAGGGCAGGGGGCCAGTCGCCTGGGGGCGGGGCGGGGCTCTGGGTTGGTTGGTTGGCATTTGGAAGCAGCGTCTGCTGTCTGTACATGTGGGCGGCCCCGGGAACGTCAGTCTCTCCGGGACCGGCGAGGCCCAGAGGTCAGAGCCTCAGGGGCTCCTGGTTGACACGGAATCAAGGCCGGGGCTGTCACCACCCTGCAGCAAACCTTGTGGGGGACTCCAGGCCACCCCACTGCTCTCCAGCCAGCGGAGCTTTTCCTAGCATCTCCTGCACTGCAGGTCCAGGGTGAGGAACCATCGTAACTCTTCTCTTTTCAATAATATGAAAATGTCTTTCTTCCACTCTCACGTCTGAAGGATATTTTCGCTGTGTAATCTAGACTTCTGAATTTAGACACCTTTTCTTTTAGTGGTTCAAATGCATCCTCATATGTAAATGATCCAGTGTGTACTTGTGTATCATGTCACGTATGTCGTGCTTACAGGGCGCTGGGTGTGTCCTGGGGCACCGCCGTCCGGGCCCCGCCTCTGGCCGATTTAGCGTCTCCTCTACCTCGGTTCTCTGTGCGGCCTTGTGAGCTCGGCTGGGAGCGGCCGTTGTGTGGCTCTCCGAGTGCCTCGAATCTCTGAGTTAATGCTCCTCACCGATTTCGGGGCATTTGTGGAGGTTGTTTTCTTTTCTTTGTCCCCTTCTCTCTCTCCTTTCCCTCTCAGACCCAGTCACACTCATGGCGCCTGAAGCTGCGCCACGTTGCCGAGGTGTGGCCAGTCCTTTCTCGCTGCTCCACGGATGAGGATCGTTTCCATTGTTTGCCCTCAGCTCCCCGCCCTTTGTTCTCCATCATCCAGTCTGTGGCTAAGCCCATCCCCACGGATGAGGATCGTTTCCATTGTTTGCCCTCAGCTTCCCCGGCCCTTTGTTCTCCATCATCCAGTCTGTGGCTAAGCCCATCCCCACGGATGAGAATCGTTTCCATTGTTTGCCCTCAGCTTCCCCGGCCCTTTGTTCTCCATCATCCAGTCTGTGGCTAAGCCCATCCCCACGGATGAGGATCGTTTCCATTGTTTGCCCTCAGCTCCCCGCCCTTTGTTCTGCATCGTCCCCGTCTGTGGCTAAGCCCACCCCCACGGATGAGGATCGTTTCCATTGTTTGCCCTCAGCTTCACCAGCCCTTTGTTCTCCATCATCCAGTCTGTGGCTAAGCCCATCCCCACGGATGAGGATCGTTTCCATTGTTTGCCCTCAGCTTCCCCGGCCCTTTGTTCTCCACCATCCCGTCTGTGGCTAAGCCCATCCCCACGGATGAGAATCGTTTCCATTGTTTGCCCTCAGCTCCCCGGCCCTTTGTTCTCCATCATCCCGTCTGTGGCTAAGCCCATCCCCACGGATGAGGATCGTTTCCATTGTTTGCCCTCAGCTCCCCGCCCTTTGTTCTGCATCGTCCCGTCTGTGGCTAAGCCCGCCCCACGGATGAGGATCGTTTCCATTGTTTGCCCTCAGCTCCCCGGCCTTTGTTCTGCATCGTCCCGTCTGTGGCTAAGCCCGCCCGGGGGCTTTTAAATCTCAAATGCTGAGCTCGTCACTTGCAGAATTCCAATTGGCCCTGTTATGCTCCCGTCCCTCTGCTGCGCTCACCGTTGCCACCCGTCTGCATCCTTGTGTCCTTGTGCTAACGCTGTCCCTTGTCTCGGTTTGTCTGTTTCGTGTGTGCCGTCTAGGGGCACGTGTTCAGGCTCTGCTGAAGGACCTGCGGGAGCGCCCGGGCAGCGTGGAGGGTCTGAGCGCCCTCGATGTGGCCGAGGCAGCCCGTGCGATAGCGAGCGCGATGCCAGGCGGGCGCGCGGAAGGGGAGCAGGACGGCGCCGGGAGAGGCGGCGGAGGGCCGGGAGGCCAGGCGGGCCGCTCGGGGGCCGCGCGCCACAGAGACGGCGTGCCAGGTGAGTGCCTCCCGGCCGCTCGCCGCGCGTGCACGTGGTGCGCTGGGCTGCATTCTTTCTGCTGCGAGGTGGGATTCATGTTAACGCTTTGTGTGTGTCTGAACTTTTGCCTCTGAAAGCCTCCTCCGCAGGCTGAGCCTTCCAGAGCGCTTACGCTGAAGGGCGAATTGCTCCCCGGCGGAGGGGGCTGTGATGCCTCCGGCGAGGTTCCGGGTGGGCAAAAACAGGAGTGAGAGAAAGAGGTTTTGTGCGGACTGCGTGAGTGAGTACGGTATGGAGGCAGACATTTGAATAATAAAGTGAAAGAGGTTCATTCAAGTGTCTGTTTAGGCTCACACCAGCCTCTGGGGCTGCTCCAGGGAGAAAGCAGAGATCCCCACGCCCTGGCACACGCCCACTGGCGCACACTGCCACACACACACACAGAGACACGCTCACACCCCGGCGCATGCACTCGCACACACGCTCACACACAGAGACACGCTCACACACACAGAGACACGCTCACACCCCGGCGCATGCACACTCACACACACACACAGAGACACGCTCACACCCCGGCGCATGCACTCACACACACACTCACACACAGACACGCTCACACCCCGGCGCATGCACTCACACACACACTCACAGAGACACACTCTCACACACAGAGACACGCTCACACCCCGGCGCATGCACACTCACACACACTCACACACAGAGACACGCTCACACACACAGAGACACGCTCACACCCCGGCGCAGGCACTCGCACACACGCTCACACACAGAGACACGCTCACACACACAGAGACACGCTCACACCCCGGCGCATGCACACTCACACACACACACACACACAGAGACACGCTCACACCCCGGCGCATGCACACTCACACACGCTCACACACAGAGACATGCTCACACACACAGAGACACGCTCACACCCCGGCGCATGCACTCACACACACTCACACACACACACAGAGACACACTCACACACAGAGACACACTCACACACAGAGACACGCTCACACCCCGGCGCATGCACTCACACACACACTCACAGAGACACACTCACACACACAGAGACACGCTCACACCCCGGCGCATGCACACTCACACACACTCACACACAGAGACACGCTCACACCCTGGTGCATGCACTCACACACACACACACACACAGAGACACACACACAGAGACACACTCACACACAGAGACACGCTCACACCCCGGCGCATGCACTCACACACACACTCACAGAGACACACCCACACACACAGAGACACGCTCACACCCCGGCGCATGCACACTCACACACACTCACACACAGAGACACGCTCACACCCCGGCGCATGCACTCACACACACACTCACAGAGACACACTCACACACACAGAGACACGCTCACACCCCGGCGCATGCACACTCACACACACTCACACACAGAGACACGCTCACACCCCGGTGCATGCACTCACACACACTCACACACACACACACACACTCACACACAGAGACACACACACAGAGACACGCTCACACCCCGGCGCATGCACTCACACACACACTCACAGAGACACACTCACACACACAGAGACATGCTCACACCCCGGCGCATGCACACTCACACACACTCACACACAGACACGCTCACACCCCGGCGCATGCACTCACACACACACTCACAGAGACACACTCACACACACAGAGACACGCTCACACCCTGGCGCATGCACACTCACACACACTCACACAGAGACACGCTCACACCCCGGTGCATGCACTCACACACACTCACACACACACACAGAGACACACTCACACACAGAGACACACTCACACCCCGGCACATGCACACACACACACTCACAGAGACACACTCACACACACAGAGACACGCTCACACCCCGGCGCATGCACTCACACACACACTCACAGAGACACACACACAGAGACACACTCACACCCCGGCGCATGCACACTCACACACGCTCACACACAGAGACACGCTCACACCCCGGTGCATGCACTCACACACACTCACACACACACACAGAGACACACACACAGAGACACACTCACACACAGAGACACGCTCACACCCCGGCGCATGCACACGCACACACACTCACAGAGACACACTCACACACACAGAGACACGCTCACACCCCGGCGCATGCACACTCACACATGCTCACACACCCCGACCCACTCACACATACACACACCCACTAACAGCCGCCAGGGAGCCTTGTGCGAGGGCCGAGCAGGGCAGGCCCCGTCTCCCCGCCTGACCGCTTCTCAAAGTTGCGGAAGCTGCATTGAAGCATGTAACGCAGTGCGCTGCACACAGTAGGCACCCAGGAGCATGCCAGGCGGAAGGGGCATGTCTCTCCCTCCTCTGTGGGCTGGGACGAGGCTTGCCTGGAAGCTGGAAGCATGGCTTGACCGATGCAGGAAAAGATGCTGGGTTGCTGCTACTCGGACGAGATGGTCCCTGTCCCAGGGCTGGGAGGGTCTGCAGGAGCACAGGAGCCACACACTGACTCCTGCGTGTGTCTTCAGAGGAGTGGCCACCACGGGAAAATCACCAGTTTGGAGTCATCTCAGCATGAGGTGTGTGGGTTCGACACTTCACTTTCCTTTCTGTAACTGCGCACTGCACCTGGCCCAGCGGCTCTTTCTGCTCTGAGCTACCTGAGGATAATACGTGGCTCCCTGGAACTGGCATCGCGACTGACTGACTGACTTCGTGTCTGAGTTAGTGTGTCAGCCCTCCTCTGTCGTGGACTTTACGGAGCGCCACCTCTGTACTGGAAGCGGAGGTTTTCGTTGTCGTGGGAATGAGGCCAGTTTCACTGTGCCTGACCTACTCGGTGGTCACCCTGTATGTCCTGTGGCCTTTGTGCTGACATGCTGGACCGGGATTTTTTTTTCTCATCTTTATTGGAGTATAATTGCTTTACAATGGTGTGTTAGTTTCTGCTTTATAGCAAAGTGAATCAGTTACACATATACATATGTTCCCATAACTCTTCCCTCTTGCGTCTCCCTCCCTCCCACCCTCCCGGTCCCACCCCTCCAGGCGGTCACACAGCACCGAGCTGATCTCCCTGTGCTATGCGGCTGCTTCCCACTAGCTGTCTGCCTTACCTTTGGTAGTGTGTATATGTTGGGCCAGGATTCTGATGAGCTCGTGTCTTTCACAGATAACAGAATGCGAGACGGCGGTGCAGGATTTTACCAGGAGGTAAGATGGGGCGTGTTCGGGTCCTGGGAAACCCAGAGTCGCGTTAGTTTTCTTGTCCATAGTTTGGGAACGTACGTGAAATACAAAAAAATTTTTTCCAGAAAAAGATAGAAAAACCCTCATAATCTCAAATTAATATTCCTCAGAACCACCCCCCCACCCACCCAGGGAAACGGGAGGATAACACCGCCTGATAAGACTTCACACCCACTTTGTGTCGTTGAGGTCGTCCCGCGTGTCCCGGTTTCTGAGGTTCATTTAACGGACATTCACAGGCTCTGGACCGTGTACACCCACGGCACTGTCCATGGTGGAGCCACCAGCCATATGTGGCTGCTCGAACTTAAACCCATTAAAATTACGTCCATAAGACTTCAGCTCCCCAGCTGTGCCAGCCACGCATCCCATGCTCCCTAGTAACTGGGGGGGGGGAGACCACTGCTCCTCTGTCGTTGCCAAGGGGCCCCTCGACAGTGTGCTGGTCCAGAGGGGTCTGGACCAGGCTGATGCGTGTGCAGGTGTGCGCACACGTCCACCCACGGAGCGCTTTGTTGGTTTGCCCTGTTGAAGAGCTTTTGCTCATTTGTATTAGTCTTAAGGATGCAGAAAATCAGTTCATAAGCAATGGCAGTGATGTGGTTCTACGAAACTCTATGTTGTGGGTGGAAAAGAAGAAGTTCTGGTTAGTACTTCTCTTGTCAGATTATGTTAGTGGTTCCTGGTTCAGTGCCTGTTAGCACGTGGTGAAGAAAACACCAACAATTCTTTGAAATGTCCATCAGAAATAAAAAGTGGAGGGTTCGGCTCTCCGAGTTGCGGAGGGAGCCATGGGGTCTAGGGACACGTTTCCTAATTTGGGACGCAGAGGGGGAGGCCAGCAGAGCTTGGGCTCTCCAGACGACATGCATTCGGCCAGACCCGGAATTTGCCCCGTGTGGCCCACTCCCAGCCCCAGGCTCATGTACGCCAGTGCCCGCTCCCCAGTGCCCGCTCCCCAGTGCCCGCTCCCCAGTGCCCACTCCCCAGTGCCCGCTCCCCAGTGCCCACTCCCCAGTGCCCGCTCCCCCGAGGGTCTGGTGCTGATGCCTCTCTGTGACTTGGGGCACATTCTTAGGCTGGTTTCCTTTCTGCCAGGTCAGCCGTTTGGGCGTCAAACTCGGGGACCTGCTGCAGGGTCCTGGGTCTCCATTCCTGCCTGGAGCCCCCCGTCTTGCCGGGTCTTTCAAGACGGAGATCAAGAAATCGGAGGACCCTGAGGCCTCCCCGTCTTCAGAGGAGGATCGCGTTGGGGTGGAGAACATAAAGAGTCAGACCTACTCCAAGGAGCTGCTGCAAAGGCCGCCGCACCCGGAGCCGGGGCCGGATGGACTTGGGGCATCGCAGCTCTGGGCTCCGGCGGCCCCGCAGGAGGACCAGCGCCCCGGTGCCAGGGCCCGGGGACCCCCTGGCCAAGGCCTGCGACTGGAAGTCCAACCTCCCCAGGAGGAGTACGGCTACATTGTGACGGAAAACGAGTGAGTGGGAGCTTTTCATCTCTCCGTGGGTGAGATCCTGGCCCTGCGCAGGCTGGGGAAACGCTTTCATATTTTTCCCCATCTTCACCTGGAGGTGGAGGGTGGGCATCCCTGGTCTTGCAGCTGTGGGAGGGCAGCCAGGAACCAGCCATCCCCCTGACCCCGTGTTCTGGAACGGGAACCCGAGCTTGAGGGTGATTCTCCACCAAATAAACCCCAAACAAAGCCCTGCCCGGCTCCTTGGTCCTGGCGCCATCACCTGCAGCTCAGGCCACAGGGTGCCTGTTGGAGCTGGAGCCGGGGTGTCTCAGGCAGGACGGGCGGTGCAAGGGGCGCCCCGGGCAGCCCACATTGGCTAGAACTCCAGAAGCTTCAAGTCGTCCGTATACTAGGATATGAGTCACTCTTCCGAGGGAAAAACGTGCCGCACACGATGGAGTGTTCTGTCCTCCCCTTAATTTTGTGCTGAGCGTAACAAGGGACAGAATCAATGTCACGTGCCCAGCAAGTGACAAGTGGTCGGCCTTGTTCTTCCGGTCATCTCACTAATGAACCTGACGTTTGACACTTCGTAACGGTGCGTTTCCTTCAAGGAATGGAAGTGGGGATTCCAAGGGAAAACACGTGTGTCTGGCTGCATGCACAGGCGTGCGTGTGTGTGCTGGTGCGTGTGCAGGTGTGCGCACATGTCCACCCGCGATTTTGCTTCTGCGTCATCCTGTGCCTCTGGTCAGGTGTCGAGTGTGCTTCAGTGGTTACTCCCCGTGGGGAGGGGCTCCGTCAGAGTGGGAACCGTCTCTCCTGCTGACTCCACAGCCTCTGCGCTCTCGCCTCCGCGCGTGTTCACCGTCGCTGCACCGCACGCGGCAAACGCCGCCTGTACCACAGACCCAGACCCTGTGTCAAGGCCCCATGAAACTGAAGGTGGTGTTCTCGCCTGGGTTTGGGGGCATCTGCAGCACTGACGCCTCGTTTCTCCAGCCTTTTCATGAAGATGCGCCTGCCCGTTCCGGCCTCCACACCTCTGGGCCGTGTTCCTCGCACTCTGTCTGCCTTGAGCCCCTTTGCTCAGAAGTGGAACTCCCGCTGGGTGTGTCAGAGTCACACGTGACCCAGCGCGCACGGGGGCCTGGATGGTGCTGTTGAGTCAGACCCTTCCAGCAGCCTGCTGCCCGGTCTGACCTGTGCCGTGGGTTTTCCCTTTCTCAGCAAACGTTGCTGTCGTGTGTGTGTGTGTGTGTGTGTGTGTGACATGTATGTGTATTGTATGTTTCTGTGTATGTGTCTGTGTGTATCTGTGTTGTGTGCATATGGCTGTGTATATTTGTGTATGTATGTATACACGGGTGCACATGTATGTGTGTGTTGTGTATGTAGGATGTATGTGTCTCTGTGTTGTGTGTGTGCATGTGTGTATGCGTTTGTGCATACGCATGTCTGTGTGCATGTGTGTGTAGTATGTACGTGTCCCTGTGTGTGTGTGTGTGTGTGCATCTCTGTGTTGTGTGTGTGTGCGTGGTCACTGGAGGGACCACTGTGCAGCTGCTCTGAGCACCTTTCCTCCCGCCAGGATGTCCTGATGCCCAAGGGCTGGTCCCCGGCGCAGGGTACGGGGCTGCTCCTGTCTGGGGCCTGGGGCTTAGCTGCGCACACAGGAGACCGAGGCCCCGTGGAAGTGCTGGGAAAGGATTCTGATCATTGGGAAGACTTTTCGAGTCTGCGTGAACAACGGAGAACAGAGGACGATGAACTTCAGAGCAGGACCATCCAGGCCTACCGTCCTCAGCTTCACAGGAAACCCAGCATGAGTGGACGACACCTGGATGGAGGGAGACCCATCTCGTCGGGTGTCTCCTCCTGTTCTTGCTGACTTTCCTGTAACACGAAGCCACTTCTGAGCGTTTCTTCTCTGCGTCCAGAGTTCCTTTTCCTGAGGGCTTTTCCTTGGCCTCGCCTTTGGGGCCTGAACACTTACCTGCTACAAGCACAGGTTAAAGAAAAGGATCATTATCTTATCTTGGCCAATTTCCCGTTTTCTCTTTTGCTGTTTCTGTCGGATGGAAGCTCTGTGGTGCAGCCGACAGCCCCAGGACTCCCTGTGTATCACAGGGGAGACCTGCTCCAGAAGCGTCTCCCACCCTCCCTCCACGGACAAACGGAGGCTTCCGCCTCTGCTGTCAGAGTAACTGGTGACTTGGGATTCTCGGGGGCAAGATTTCACCAGATCTCAGTTTAAGCCTTAATGGATCAACTATTTACTGACAAGAATCCGACACTCTTCTTTTCTTCTCTTTATTTTAGTTGCTTGGTTCCTCCTGAAAGGAGGAGCGCGCCGTCTCCTCCCTGACGTTGGCAGGGATGGCGCGGCTGGCCTCGCTCGTCCATTTCCTGGTGGACGGGGCTGTCGTTTAGTCCTTTGCCACTTGCATTTTCATCCTGTCTACAAACTGGATGGATTATTCAAGACGCATGAAGGGCAGGGCAGCCATCCCACGTCCTCCGAGGACGATTTAAAAGTAATTTCAAGTTAGGTTGACAGGAAGTGACCACGGGACGGAGGCTGCGTGTGAAGCAGAGGGGACTGCTCACCTGTCAGCAGAGGCCAAACGCCTTTACAGCTGAAAACCTGGGAGCTATGAGGCGCGCTGGGCAGGGACGCCCCCCTAAGGAGACGAGCCCTCGTGTCCTGCGGGGACCTGTTCCTGTACAAGGGTCGTCCGAACCGCGCAGACCGAGTTTGCGTGAGCACGTGCCGCGGCCCCCGCGCCCTCACGGATCGCCTGGAACCCCCAAGGTGGGGCGAAGCCTGGGTCCCACTGGTGGCTGCCCCCTGGGGCTCGGTGCAGAGGCCGCGGAGGCCGCCTCGGGGTGGGAATCCCACAGCGGCAGATGAGCCGGGTCGTGGCGGTGGCGGCGCAGGAGCGCATGGGGGGGGGGGCGCGCTCACCAGATCGGGGCGTCAGCCGCAGCGCTCGCCGCGGGGAGGCTGCCCCCGGGGAGAAGCGGAGCAAAGGCTGTGGGTCGGGGGAGGCTGTCGGGAGGGCGCCGAGGGGCGTCGGGCCGCGTGCTGCGCCCTCCCTCCTCCGGGCAAGGGTAGGGCCTGGGCAGTGGAGTCCGGAAGAAGGGGCCCCTTTGGGCAAGGCCTTGGGAGCGTGTGCCGCCCCAGGCCCGTGCACCAGGCTGCCCTGCCGGGCCGGGTGCCGTCCTTCTCCTCTCAGACACCTGCCGCTCGAGCCCTCGGGGAAGCCTGCCCGCCCTCCGCCACCCCTCACCACAGTGGGAGAGCCGCCAGCGCTGGCAGCCGGCGGGGGCGGGAAGGGGGGCTCCGCTCAGCCGCGGGAGGGGGGTGTCCAGCCCTGGTCTCCCTCCGCCCTCCACCCCGCCCCGCCCCGCCCGAGCAGCCCCTCAGAGCTCACGTGGCTGCTTCTGTGCTCGTGGGCAGCCAGGAGTGGGCCCTGCCCGTCTCTGCGGTTTCTCCCTCCCTTGCTGGAGAAGGAGACCTCCAGAATGTCGGGGGGCGGTTCTGTGTATACGGTGGCAGCGCAGACTGTAGTTACTCGGCGCCACTCTCAGGCCGTGTCTCGATGACGTGTTCAGGTGTGGCCGCATCTCTGCGGAACCTTCCGGGACAGCCCTCCCATGACACCATCCGTCCTCTCGTTTGTTTGTCTTTAAAAGACGGTCTTTGGTGTGATGGGTTTGCTATCACCTAAGGTTGGCGGGGGCGGGGGGAGGCCGTAAGGAGTGAAAAGAATCATTCTTTGTGTATTAAAAAATGGTAAGAAAAAGAAACAAAAAATACCCCAAATCGAAACTTCTTGACTGCATAGTTGGTAGTTCTGGGAGCTGTCAGCGAGAAGAACGGTGAACAGTGGTCTTCAAGCCCCAGAGGGTGGCCCAGTTCTGACTTGTCTGTTTCCTGCCGGCCCTTCTGGACTTGGCGCCCCAGCTGTGACATGGGACGACTGTTGAGGACCCACGATGACCGAGACACAGGAGGTGCTCACAAAAGGAAAGAGATCCGGACGTAACACGGTGTAATTTTCCCCCTGAGGCAGTCAGACATATCTCCGTTCAGCTTGGTGGGTTGTTTTGAAATTCAGCTGAGGAAAGTACAGAAGTAGGCTGTGAGATTCAGACACCCCGGGGTGTCTGTGTTGTTAATGAAGGTGTAAGCAGTGTTAGCCGGGTGGGTCCCCACGCCCGCGATCCCGTGTCACAGCTCGAAACAGATCTTTACCTGTAAACGTCTCACCCCGACCCAGCCCTCTCCACGTCCCTCTCCTCGTACTGGTTACAGGAGCCCAGGGACGGCGCTCAGCCCACCCCCGCCCGCTTCCTCTGCCGTCACCTGGGGTGAGGTACCTCCCTCCCCGCCCCCAGCTGACCGGCTCCTCTCCTGTCCGGGAGGCTCTGCCCACGCTGACGCTGACGTTTCCACGCCAGCCCTGCCCCTGCAGGACCCCTCCCAGGTCTCCCCGCATCCCCTCCAAACTTCCCCCTCAGGAGAGCGCTCCGTAACCTAAACCTGACCGTGTCATTCTGTCCCCGACGACGACGGCCTTGCCCAGGCCTGGGCCCTGCAGCTCCATTTCCCTCCCCAGCCTGCTTCCTTTCCGCTCTGGAATGTGAGGGGTCCTGACAGGAGGCCTTGGGTTTGCTCCTGGCCCAGCACGCTCAGATGCCACCTCCTCCAGGCAGCTCTCCTTGGTCAGGGTCCCTCCTCCAGGGCGCCGCCCTCCCCTCAGAACCTTACCTGGGGGTGGAATGATACACCCTGTGGGGTTCTTCCGCTTCGAGCAGGGGCCGCACCAGCATTTGCTCAGCTGCGTCCCAGCCCCTGAGGCGCCTGGCTCCTCCAAAGGCGCTGGTGGTCTGCGGTGCTTTCCTTCCCTCTCGCACCCTTTGCAGTCCCCCCACCTGCTTTCCCCGCACGCGTCCCTCCCTTCCTGATGTAGCCCCCAGTGCTGCTGTAAGGTCACGCAAGCTCCCCGGCTCGAGGCCCTCACCCGTCCACCCGGCTGCTGTCACCTCAGGACCCCGCCCTCCAGCCACTCCCGGGCTCTCCTGTTCACGGCTCTGAATCTCTATGGGAAAACACTCACTCCTCAGGTGGGCTGGGCTGGGCTTCTCTTTGGGGCCCCTCTGGGTCTGTTTACTTAGCTGCAGACCGTGCCTTCACGCAGACATCATGCTTCTTGTGGCGGCTGCTCTGTCCGTCTTGGACCCCCAGTGCCACACAGGCACTGGGGGTGCTGGGGGAGTAAGTGACAGGGTGAGGAAGGACTTCCGGGAGCTGAGGCCTCCGCTCGAGGATCAGCCCGCTGGGGGCGGGCTGTGCGTAAATTCTAGGAAGATGGCTGTAGCTGATGTGGGAGCCCTTCCCGAGGCAGTCTGAGGCTCCGATGGTAACAGAAATCCAAGTCACAGAACTGAGTCTTCAAAAGCACCAGAGGCAAGGCTTTTGCCTCTGAACAGAGGTTCTCCTTAGAAAAGCCCTACATCTGCATCCTCAGTGATGATCTAAGGGAGCCTGGGGGTCACGAGGATAACCTGCCGGTGGCCGCGCTCCAGCGGCCTGGGCGGTGTCCGCATGGCCTCGGCTCGAGGGCCTGGGCGTCCTGGGTGCCGAGATGCAGCCACGGGGCCCCCGTCCGACAGGCTTCCCGGGCTGTCAGTTTCGTATTTTTCACGCGGCAGCAGATCTGTGTTTGCTCTTCCCTGTGCAGCATTTTGAACACACGCAAGAGCAAAAGATACTGACCCAGGCCCGGCGACCCAGACAGCCCAGGCCGGTCACACCCCACCTACTTCCCGCTCTCCTCCTTTGAAACAAATCCCAGTTATACTGTCTTAGAAGCATTTCATGAAATATCTTTAAAATAGAGGGATTCTTTCTTTTTAACATACCGTAATGTCATATCACACCTACAAAGGACCCCAAATCCCTTAATATCATCAAATATGTAGTCTGTGTTCAAATTTCCAGGTGTCACATCAGTGTCAGAACTTTGTTTTCGTTTATTAGCTTGTTGGCTCACGTTTGCTGAGGTTATAGAGCCGTGCTGGAGTTTGACGTCTGCTCTTGGCTGGAATTCTAGAACTGGAGGATATCTCACATTTGCCTGGCCTCTAACCGTGGCGGTGGACGAAGTGAGAAAATGCCATAAAGGTGCAAATGTGATGGGTGTTGAAAACAGTTTCAGTGCCTCTCTGGCCCAACGCCTTCCAGGTCAGCTTGGCCATGTCTGGCTGCCCAGAGGTGCCAGAAGGGACGATGGTGCCAGGGGACCCTTATGGTCTCTGTGAGCCCCCTTCCCGCATGGGATCCTTCTGCTGCAGCAAAGGGCGAGATGTGTTGTTGGTGGGCGGGGCCGGGAGGGGAGGGAAGCCCGGCCCGCGCCGAGCAGGCCTGGAGCCCGGCCCTCCAGCCTCTGTCCGCCGCATGGCTGTCCTTAGAGCCCGACTCCTACCGGCTGGTTCTACAGCCCAGCCTGGGAGTGCGGAACGTAGGAGCGTCTGGTGACGTGGGGACCCTGCTCTCGTTTAGCCATGAAGACCTGTACCTGTGTGTACGTGTCTGCAGCTGCACCTGCGCGGATACCTGTGTCTGTACACCTGCATCTGTGTCGTCTGCTTAGGTCTGTGTCAGCTATATCTGTGTACCGACATCTACCCCTAGACCTGCATTTATCTATATCTACGTCCATATCTGTGTCTGCATGTCTGCACCTACAGGTACACCTGCACTCATACCTATACCTACGTCTACCTCTGTACATCTCACATCTGCGTCATCTATTTATGTCTGTATCTGTCTGTCTAC
Organism: Leucopleurus acutus; assembly: GCF_964270905.1. Lineage (NCBI taxonomy): Eukaryota > Metazoa > Chordata > Mammalia > Artiodactyla > Delphinidae > Leucopleurus > Leucopleurus acutus. Next base: position 108,207,683 of record NC_139144.1, on the reverse strand, counting down.
ATCTACAGCTACACCTAACCTATACCTACACCTATGTATCTATACCTACATCTACATCCATAACTGTATCTACGCAGCCCACCAGCTGCTTTGCTGCTGGATTTCCATAATCGTCGGGGAAGCTTAGCTTTTTGTCTTCAATGATGCCCTGAAATTCCACAGTAATCCCCACAGACCCTCATACCCTAACACCTGCAATTGATTTTTTGCAAAGTGTGTCTCAGCTGTGTTATAAATGGGCCAAGACATGAATCTGTCAGAAGTTAAGCAGTTTAAATTCCACTCCTACGTATGAAGGACTAGGAAAGAGGGAGAAAAATATGAAAAGATGAGATTTGCCCTGCTGTCAAAATAGTAGTAAGTCTGCAAGTGAATAATGAAGCCAGAGGGAAAAGGAAAACTGGAAAAAAAAAAAAAAGTATCCAGAGAGGAGACTCGGTTGAGGCAGATAGGCTTACGTAGAACGATGATTTTAAAGCTGTACTAGAACGCTAGCTGTGGATACTGGTTACGTCGGAGTTGGTTTCAGGCTTCAGATGAGCTTGCAGGGCCCCTGCTTGGAGCTCTGCGGGGGCGGGTGGGTGGAGCGGCACAAGCAAAGGCCCCGCCTGCGTCAGGAGGCGCGTGGGCACCTCAGGGGCTGAGATGAGGCTGGAGGACGGGCAGTGAGCGGTGAGGTCTTCCCCAGCAGACGTAGGACGGCCCTGCAGGCGCCAGGGGTGGGTGGCGAGGTCAGGGTCCGCTCTGCTGGATCCTCTGCTGCCCGTGGAGGAGGGATAAGGGGACCTGCGGTGGACGGAGGAGACCGGCCAGTGGGCATGCTGGCCGTCAGCACCGTGCCCGCCTCGCCCTCTGTGCCGCGGGCGGCGTCTGTGCTGTGACCTCGGCTGGATGGAAATCTAGCTCGGCAGTTGCACCACGACTGCTGGGGAGAGGAGTCCGCCCTGGCGAGGTCTGGGTCAGCCTCCGGGGCCCGGGGGTGGGACGGGGGAGCCAGCAGAGGGCCACCCGCTGCTTCTCGCCGCGGGTCTGCGCTGACGGAGGCCGTGTGTCCCGAGGGGGCTCGGTGGAGGATCCCCACGAGTGGGTGCCGCTGGAGGTTAGGGCCGCAGGAGGGGCAGGGGAGGAGAGTCAGGAGAGGGGCTCCTGGAAGGAGATGGTCCCTCCCGCCCCCCACTCCTCCCGGACCCTGATCCGCGCTCCGCTGTATGGGACACACGACGTGTCTGGGTTGCATGGAATGTCTTGGAAGCAGATGAGAATGACCATCTCAAGAGATGTAGAAAAAGCATTTGACAAAATTCAACTTCCTTTTATGATAAAAACTCTCAACAAAGCAGGCATAGCGGGAACATACCTCAACGTAAAAAGGCCACGTATGACAAACCCACAGGTAACGTCATCCTCAACGGTGAAAAGCTGAAAGCTTTTCCCTTAGGTTGTGCTGCTGTTGACTTGCTCTGTGGTTACCATGAGGCTTACATAAAACATCTTCTCTTTACAAGTCCCTTTTAAGTGGAGAGCAGCTTCACTTTGCATACAGAAGCTTTACATTTTTATGTTTTTGACATCAATGCACTTTTTATAAAGGTGACACTCTAAGACGTTGTATACTTAGATTTGTATTAAGCGGTTGGCAAATTTTTTTTTTCCTGGAGAATAAAATTGTTTTGGAGAATATATTTATTCAAATATATTATGGAGAACGTATTTGTTAAATTTTTGAATATATTTATGTTGAGACGCACAGTCTCATCTTGATGTTAAAAAATGCTAAGTTGTTAGCATACAACAGTTTTTTATCTATTTATGATTTACCTGTGAAGAGTTGATGGTGGTTAGCAGTTTTTAATGAGAGTAATTCAGGGTTGGCAGAGACTCGAGGTGAATTTGCCTGTGCTCTGCGATGCCGGGGAGCTCAGCCCTCACAGGAGCTCAGTGTGTATGCCCAGATCGTCGTAGGCTCACTCACTCACGCTCTGAAAAACGGGGCCTTCATTCGACTCCTGCAGGGAAGACGGTGGCGCCAGATGGGAGTTGGGAACTTGAATCACTGTGATGCCAGCAGGATTGTCCTCATCAGAAGCGTCACTTCTCTGCATCGGGGAGAATTCCTGTGGGGTAGCAAAAATTTTAACTGCCTTGTAGGATTATTTAAAAAGAGAAGCATCGTTATGTGTTGTAGTGATGGGTACGGATAACTAGAATAATTGGTGAATCCCGTGAAAATCTCATTTTGTCGATTGATTTCAAGTATCATCTCAAAAAACGTTGTATCGGGCTTCCCTGGTGGCGCAGTGGTTGAGAGTCCGCCTGCCGATGCAGGGGACACGAGTTCGTGCCCCGGTCTGGGAGGATCCCACATGCCGCGGAGCGGCTGCGCCCGTGAGCCATGGCCGCTGAGCCTGCGCGTCCAGAGCCTGTGCTCCGCAACGGGAGAGGCCACAACAGTGAGAGGCCCGCGTACCGCAAAAAAAAAAAAAAAAAAAAGTTGTATCAAGGTTGACTCGTTTTCATTTTGTGATCCATCACCCAACCTTCGGTGAATTTTCAAATAAATAGTGAGACGTCCGCAGTGAGGAAGTGAAGCAGTGGAAGCGCGGTCGGCTCCTGGATGCAGAGTCCTAGACGCGAGCGTGGGGCTGGCGGGGGCATCCGGCCCCGTCGCCGCATCCCGTTCTCTGCTTGGTTTCATGTGTCTCATAAGTAAGAGACGATAGCACTTGGAAAAATAAGACCTGGAGAGGTTACGGGTGCAGACGCTCTTCCGTCTGGTTGGGCTAAAATCCAGGCAGAGGTGCAGCGGTCGGGAAGCCGACATCCCAGCATTACCTTGACATTTTCCGTTTCCATCTTTCTTTGGGGATTTACTAGCACGATCTTGGGCAAGGGATTTAATTACCCGAGTCTCAGTTTCCACCTCTCTCGAGTGAGGTTAATACGGGACCTTCCTCCCAGGTCTGTCGTGAGCAGTGAATGAGAGAATTTCCGTGGAGTCACGCACGGCCGAGGGCGGAGGGACGCCTTCCAGAAGTCTGCACTGGTCCTAAGCTTTCTGCCCCTTACGCCGTTTTCACTAGTCTTTATTTTCAGAGTGGCCTCCGAAACTCCCTCATCACCTCCTCATTTTGGCCCCTTCCTCTAGTCCAGCAGTGACGCAGGACACCGCGGCCATCGTGGGGCTGTGCGTGTGGCCATCAGGCTCTCCTGAGAGCGGGGCGCGGCTGCCCCTCAGCGGGCTTCCGTCGAGGTCAGGACGCAGACGCAGTCCATTTCGCCTGTTCTGCTGACTTAGTAGCTCCCGGCAGCAGCCTTGTTTAACGCGGTTGAACAGCAGGAACGTGTGGCTTCAGAAAGGAAGTGGCTTAGTGAGGAGGCCCGGCCCAGCTGTCGACAGGAAATCCTTCCTGCCGCTGACAACCAGGCAGGCAGGGGACCCCACGGCCGCTGCCGGCTCTGACCTCGAGCTGCTAAAAGCGCCCCCATCTCTCTCTTCCAGGCGGCGCTGGACGTCCAGGTAATCAGGGTGGCAGCTGTCACAGGCGGGCCCCTGAAATTGCATGTGCTGTATCCGTCCATTGATGTTTGAAATGAACCCCAACTGCTTTCTGAGGAAGTTCAGACCATGACATGACAGCTGATGCCACATAGTTTAAAAATAAAACAGAAACAACTGCTGCTCGTTTTGAGTACGGTCAGCACCTCTCGTTTGTCCGACTTGCACGAGAACGGAGCCGCTGTTGTCCTGAGCCATCTGCCTGCCGGAGCCGTGACAGCGAGACGGGAGGGGCTGACGGGGTCACCGCGCGGCTCCGGTCATTGAGGTGTCTCCTTGGAGAGCGAGCCGGCCACTGAGAACATTCTGGGCTGGCGAACCTCATCATTATCTTCAAGGCTGTTTTAGATAATCTCGTAATGGAGGAAAATGTTCAATTTCTGGGCTGTGAGGGTGGAAGCAGGTAGGGCCAGGAGGCTCACGGTGGGCCTGACATCCACGACGGAGGCGCCGGACTCCGCATCTCCTTACGTTACCCCTTGTTGAAGACGAGCTAGGAAACAGGGTTCGTGGAATCTCGTAGCAACCTGGTAGGGAAGTTGGTTTGTGTCTGGACTTTGGAGAGAAAGGGAAAGATAAGAGCTGGTCGCGCCCTCCGCAAGCCTGCAGCTCGTGGACAGACAGGACCGAGATGCGCAAAATCCTCAGAGACCTTTGAAAATAAGTGGTGTGCTGGGTGGCTTGGAGTCAACGTGCAGAGGGAGGCTCGGGGAAAGGAAGGAGCTCGTGGCCTTAGGGGTGAGAGCTGGTGGGGCCTGCTTAGTGGCCAGAAGCCGGGGAGGGGGGGACAGGGCCCTGTCTTCCTGACGCCGGGCTGTGGGACTCGTCCCCCTCTGATGTGGTGGTATTTCTCCTGCGCACTGAGCTGGCGCTGTGGTCAGCACCGGATGGCTCCCTCGAGACCCGTGCCCCGTCACCAGGGCACAGGTGCCCGCAAGGAGCTGTCCCCGCGCGGAGCTCGGGGTCCCAGCAGACTTCATGTAGATGCAGACGTGCTCGAGCACCGGGCTGGCTGAGGGACAGACGGACCTGACCTGCAGCTCCTGGCAGGCAGCGGCGAGGCAGACACCAGGGTTCTGCGTGGACTCCTTTCCCAGTTGGCAGCTGGCCTCCCGGTGGGGCTGAGATGGCAGCTCTGAGAGGTGTCCCTGGGATTTCGTGAGTGAGGGGACGGGGTAGAAGGGCCCGTGTCTGCACCACATGCACACACACCTCTTTAAAAACATTCTTATTTTAAAACCTCATGACGTGAAAGCCTCTGGAGAGCGTGTTTGGGAGGTTTGGGGGACTCGTCCACCCTTGATGGGAGGGTCCCCAGCCTGAGGGCTACTTACTCAGGAAGCAGGATGGGGGTGGGGGGGCAGCCCCTCAGCTGCAGACCGGGACCGACCTCTCCTTCCTCACCTTTGGAAGAACGGCTTGGAGGTTGCAGACGGTTTGGAGTCACCAGCAGGGGTGTGGCGAGCGGGCCTGGCGCAGTCAGTAAAAGTGGCGCCGCTGGCAGCAACCGGTGTCCCCACCCAGAGAAAAATTCCAGCTCTGCTGGGCTGGCGGCCTGTCTCCCCCCAGGGAAGAGGTGGGTGTAGCGCGAGGCGCCGCGGTGGGCGGCGTGCCTCCCGGCCCAGACCTGCCGCCAGCTCGCGGTGGGACTCGCCGATCGCAGCCTGCCGAGCGCTTCCTCCGCTGGGTGACAGCGTCTTCCGAGGGACGCGGCGGTCAGCCTGGGAATCTCGGAGCGGTCGCCCCCAGTCCCGTCGCTGCGCCTGCTTCTCCGCATCTCCTCGGGGCGCAGAGGCGTCTGGAGCCCTCCCCTGACGCCAGCCGACGTCACAGCCCTTGTCGACGCGTCTGCGCGGGATTCTGCCTCTGCCCTTACGGAGGCGTCCCGCTCGCCCGTGGTCTCGCTCACCTGCCGGCCCCTCCTGCCCGCACACCTGAACCGTCTCAGCAGGCTGCAGGGCCTGCCCGGCGCCCACCTCCACGGCCCCCGCCTCTGGGACCCCCTTGGTTCCTTCTCGTGCCCTGCGCCCCGCTGTCTCTTGGAGTCACGCGGTCCTGGGACAGCCCATCGGGCACCCCCTGCATGTTCACCACCTTCCACTCACACGGTGCCGCCCTCTGTGGGGGGCGGGAGGGGCAAGCGGGCTTGGCACCTGGGTCCTTGCGGTCGCCCCCCGGGCGTGTCTGTGTCCCCACCTCCTCTTGCCATGGGGACCCCAGCGGTGGTGGATGAGGGCCCACCTGATGACCTCACGGACCCTGTTTCCGCGTGAGGCCACATTCTGAGGTTCCGGGTTTACGACGTGAAGGTGTGCGTTTTCGGTGACACAGTTCAGCCCCCAGCGACACAGGCCCTTTCCCTTGTTGGTGACTTTGCTGCTTGTGTCCCCACTTGGATATAAACCCCAAGAAGCAGCTCAGTGTCTGTTGCTGAATTTCCCGGACAGCGCCCGGCACCCAGTGGCTTTCTTGCACATTTGCTGAATGAATGAATGAATGATAGGCTGGGACGGAAACCCCAGCTGTCGACGGTGCTCACGTAACTGCAGGCGAGTTCTCCCCTGAAGGGCTCTGACGGGCTTTCACGGGCAGCGCTTGGGGTGCGAGACAGGCTGGGCTCAGGGACCTGAGTCACATGCGCTGCTGGAGGTGCCCCCCTGGGGACGCTGGCCTTGCTGGGGGTCCGAGGCTCCATGCTGTGGCACATGGGCCCCTTTGGGGAGTCGCTGCTGCTGCGCTGTCCTGCCATCCTTAAAAGTGTGACTTCAGTATCCTCACTGGCGCATAACTCATTTTAGAAATGAATCCGAATCCACTTAAAGACATGCGTTCCCTCCGCACGTTTGACGCCCCTCCTGAACTTGGCTTCCCGGCCTCCGCCCCCCTCTCCCACCTCCACCCCACTCTCCCCTGCTCCCCGGCTGAGATGAGCCAGTTGCTGGCTCCTGGGCCCATCACGCTCCCCTAACAACCCCGTTCGCATTCTGGTGTTGGTCTTCTTGCTGGAAAACGCAGGTGGTTCATCACGGCTGGGGAGGCCTCTGCTGCCGGGTGGCTGCAGCCCAGCCCTGATGTGACAGGGGTACAGCCGGGGCAGTTCTCCGAGCAGGGCAGGGTGGGAGGGTGGGCTGCGGGGGTCCCTGCTCCTCGGGTGCGACAAGCCCGCCACGTAACCCTGTGCTCTCCCCGCAGCCCGCTGAGCCCAGAGAAGGGGACAGAGGTGCTGGAGGACGTGGCGCGTCTCCTGGACATGCCGGCGGGCGTCTTCTCGGACATCGCGTGAGTGTGGGCGGGGCCCTGGGCGTCTTCTCCGTCTGGTGGGTCCACCGTGCGCTTGTGGGCTTCGTTAATTGTGGCACAGAGAAACTGGTGAGGGAAGAAGAGGAAGGAAAGGCCCAGCGGGGCTCAGGTTGCTTCTGTAAGAGCAGCTGAAACCCAAGCATCATCAGAAGGACCATAGTCCCCTGAAAGAACCCCGCCCCAGGCTTCAGGTCTCCCCGCTGCGCCAGGAACCACCCAGGAGGCTCTAGACCGTCAGGATGGCCTGGCCCCCGCAGGCGAGCCAGGGCCTCGGGGCTGGGCCCTCAGCTAATGAGGCTCTTCTGACAGCTCCGCGCACGTGGTGGTCCACGGGGACGGTTATCGCTGCACAGATGTTTACCGAGCGCTGAGTGCCCGGGTGGAGTGGAGAGCAGGCGGGGTTCCTGCTCTGGGGAGCTGAGCTGCCAGCAGAGGTGGACACGTAGACAGAGTCAGAGAAGGTCAGGCGCCTTCCATCCCGTCCCCGCGAACAGAGGGATGAGGTCAAGAGGGAGGAACCTGGGGCAGGAGACCCCACCCACGGGGGGGACGTCCACATGGGAGGGTCATGCGGCCGTGGGAGCCCGGCCCAGAGCCCAGGTGGCCTTGGTCCCAGTGCTGGAGCCACTGCGGATGTTCTCCAGGAAGGCGCCTTTCCAGCCGCCCGGAGAACGAACTACAGGGGACCCAGGTGGAGCCCAAGTGCCGTGAGGCTGCTGAGGTCTCCGGTGACGGGCCATGGCCTCGGAGCGGGAGGGGCGGCGGGAGGGGCGGGTGCAAGATGAGTCACCCTCTGGCAGAGGGTCCATGTCTGTTCCGTTCAGCCGCACGCGGGCCCCCGAAGCCACTTGTATTCCCACCTGTAACATCAAGGGTCTGTTACAGCTGTCCTCTGTCAAATCGCATTGATTGGCTGTGCGTCCGGCACCGCTCCGGCGTGCAGGACCTCCAGGAGGGTTTGGTCATCAGACTCAGGCCCTGGAGTGGGAGGGCCTCACGCAGCCCAGCGGGGAGCCGTTCCTGCTGCCCGTGGCCACTTCCACAGGCCCTTTGGCCCTGTCACGGTCTCCGCGTGGCCCAGTAAGCAGGACAGACGGCCTGACCCGGAGGTTCTGACTGTTCCCTTCAAAGAGGAGGAGGGGGTCCCTGGAGCTTCCTGCCCTGTTCCTGGCTCCCGTGGGCAACTCCCCTGGGCTGCACACACCACGGGGTCCCCACGGGCTTGGCCACTGAGTGCCCAGCTCAGGTCCAGGGGTCCCTGCTGCACGTCTGCATAGGCACGCCTGGCACGCTGACCGCACGGCGTGGGTGTGTGTTACACACGCGCATGACGGAACACACGCATGACGGAACACGCGCATGACGGAACACGCATGACGGATTGAGTGATGGCACAGGCGGGTCTGGCACCCCAGACGGCCCCCAGTGACACTGCACCCCTCCCTCTGTAGAGGGGACATTGAATGTGGCCCAGGGCTGAGGGAGGGAGGGAGGGAGGGAGTGGGTGCCTCCTTCGTCGGAGGCAAGAACCTCGTGCGAGAACTCTAAGGGCCTCAAGTACCAGGCAGAGGGGTCCTGAGGCCGGAGCTTCCAGGAGCAGCTGGCGGCCTGCAGCGCTGGGAGACGTCCTCGCACCTCAGAAGTAATCACCCGAATGAGCTCTAGGGTGGAACTCCTTAGGCCCCCGCGGGGCTGTGTTCATTGAACCTTCATCATCTTCCGTTAGCAAAACCCTCCGTGGTGACCAGGCAGCAGACGGAAGGCAGCGGTCCCAGCCCCGGGCTGTTTCCTGGAGACGTGCCCTTTGCTGCCCCCCTGCCGCCCCTTGTTTCTTAGAAACCTTCCAGATGGGATGGAGGCCGGGGCTATGCGCCCCCCCACTGCTGCCACGGGAGCGTTTGAGGGAGGGTTGGAGAGGAAAGGGAGTTGTGGGAAGTGGCGTCAGTCCTGGGGGGCTCCAGTGCGGGGGCTCGGGCCTGGGGCCTTCAGGAGACGCTGCCTAGCCTGCCTGGCACCCCTCTCTGGCCCCCCACCTGGGTCTGCGGCTCAGTCCCTCCAGGTCTGGAGACTCTGGGGTCACAGGGGTGTCCTGGGGGCTTTCCAGGCTCGGAAGCTGGGCCGGTTCCCAGACCAGCTCTTTTGTAGACATCACCTGCCAGTCTCTTTCCTGCTCAGGGGACGGGGGCTTCCGACTCCCCCGGGGCCATGCTGCACCCCGCTCTTTCAGCCTTTGGGAGTCTGGTCCAGGGCCCTCGCGTGACTAAACCCCCGAGCGGCCCTTTCCCCGCAGCCTCGCCCGGCCCTGGAGCCCCCCGTCTGCCCTCGAGCCTGCTTCTGGGTGCCCAGGCCTCTTGGGAACCCCCGTCCTGCCCAGTTAACGCTCATCTCGCACCCCTGAGTATTTAATGCTGTACGTGGTCTGCGGGGGGGGGGTGTGGTGTCCCATGCCACACACGCACGTCCTGTGTGTCGCCCCCAGGACCCAGCACGTGAGGACACGCACCAGCCGCAGGGACTGACCTGGGGGGGGCCTGGGGGGATGACCGCGTGGCCAGCATGCTCTCAGGGCTGGTCATCGTGGCAGGAGAGGAGAGGAATCTGCCCCACGAGGCGGCACTTCCAGGATTGTCTGCGTGTTTATGGAAGTACTAGTTATGCTTCATATGTTTTGTTAATGGTTATGTAGCTGTCAAGCAAATTTCATTATTTCTTATTACATCGTTAGAGGCCATTAAAACGGCATCAGCGCACTGGTGTAATTACGCCGGCAGACGCACAGCGACCGCGGTTGTGATTTTAATCTAATCGTGGCTGTCCGCGGAGGCGGTGCTGATTGACGCGGCTCTGAGTCAGGTGGGCGGCGCTGCAGGGCCTCGCGGACCCCCAGCCAGTGGGGCTTCAGCCAGCTCGGGGAACGCGGGCGCCAGCCTCATCCCGGGCCCCCCTTCGGGTCCCCCTTCGTGAGTCCTCGTGAGGCAGGAAGCGGTGTGATTTCCCGTCCGTGTGGTCGACCGCGCTGACGAAGGGCGGTTCCTGAAGACGCAGCGGGAACTCACGGCCTGACGTGTTCACGAGGTCCTGTGCACAGGCCAGGTCAGCTGGACCCTGCAGGAGCCCGGCGAGGACGTGGCCCCCCGTCCCGTGCCCACCGCCGACCCTCCACACCTCCCTCCCCATGTGGGGACCCCGCAGGTTTGGAGGATTCTGGAAGACGTGTTTCAGCTTCCTGGAGCAGAGATCGTACTTACTTGCCTCCTGTTTTGTTTCCCTGGCGACTTGCCAGAACTGCCCCTGTTTTACAGCTGGGCAAACCAAGGCCTGGGAGGTTAAGGCTCAGCAGGGTGACAGATGGCGACACAGGACGCGGCTGTGCAGTGGAGACTATGCAGGGGCTTTCACATCCCCGCGCGTTAGAGCAGGTGCTGGGGAGCGAGCACCCGAGCTCACGTCGTGTTCGGCCATAAGGGGCTGGATATGCCCCGTGCAGCGGGGTGACCCTTCCCTCGCTGGGGCCAGGGCCAGGGCTCAGCTGCACAGGGGCTGGGCCGTCACAGACCGGGTGTCAGGTCGGGAGTTGGTGACGGCAACACGGACCCTCCATTCAGGGCGTGCTTTCCACGCTAGGCGGTCCCAGGGTCACGGCTGTGCATCCCGGGGTCATGTGTGCATCCCAGAGGTATGTGTGTGGCGTCCCGGAAGGAAGGAGGGCCCTGGTGCCCCGTCGGCCTCTCCCGCTGGTCCCGCAAGTGTTGGGGCAGGTGAACAACCCCTGTGTGCTCCGTCTTTGGGAATCCAGGGACATCCGTGAGATCCTTAGAGAAAACCGTCGGCACTGGAGGGAAGATTAGATTTGGGGGGTCCCACGTGCCTGGAACTCTGCAGACGTGGTTTAGATTAGACACGTCCCAGAAGCCACGCGTAAACCCAGAGCCGCGCCGCGCGGATCTGCTGTTAGTGCGTTGGTGGTGGGTGTGGACGCTCGAGTTGGGAAGGACTTTCTCCTAGTTTTGGAAGCAGTTGCGCTAGATGTCGGGACTCAGTCCTAGACGTAGCCCCACCGTCCACACGCGTGTCAGGCGCCGGCGGGAAGTGTCGTCACGCGAGTGATCTGTACAATAATTAATGTTTAATTCAAGCACAGACATCAGGCAGTCGCTGCACTTGCTAGGAGGTCCCAGAGCGACGGTTTTCAGAGCGTCTGTGGAACTGGGGTTGGAACTGAGAGGGGGCAGAACCCGATTCCCACGGCGAGGGGGGAAGACGCCGCGGCAGGAAGTCTCCAGGGGCAGGGAGGCCCCCTTGTCCACCCCGGGAGCATCCAGCAGGGGCCAGGGAGGGGTTTGCTGCACCCCCTCGGACCCTGGGGCCTGGGGAGTCCACGGAGGACGCTGCATGCGACGTGGGCGGAGGGTCGGACAGGTCCTCTGGGTGCCACGCGGGGGCGGGGGGGCGGGCGGGGCCCGGGAAGACTAGGCTCGGCCGCGACAGCGGGGGTGGAGAGGGAGGGTGGCGCTGCTGCCGGACGTGGTGACGTTCCTTGTACAGGGAGGTGATCGGGAGGCCCCGTGGCTGGATGAGCCACCAGAGCTGTGGGCGCCACGGCAGGAGCTGCTTCAGGAGCGCTCGCTGCGCTTGCGGCGAGGCCCAGGCTCCTGGGTGGAACGTCCGACAGCAGCGGTGCTGGAACGACGGCCATGCTACCCCTGGGGGCTCCGCAGTTCCCTCTGCAGAGGACCCGGCTGGCCAGGGAGCTGGGCCAGAGGCCGCCTGAGGGACAGGACCCAGGCCGCCTGAGGGTCACGAGTGGAGGTAGCCCCTGAATGCCAAGAAGCCCTGAGGCTCGTGGACGCGTGGTCTGAGCTCCCATGACCTGGAGCAGCGGGCCGGCCTCTGGATGACGCGCTCGGGAAGGAGGGGAGGGGACAGAGTGGATGCAGAGGAGGTGGCACGTGGCACACGCCTGACTCGGTGATTTGGTTCCTGCTAGCGGCGTTTCTGCCGTTTCTGAGAGTGTCGCTGTCCTTTCCACGTAACTCTTCTCAAGCGCGGTCCCTTTCACTTGAGTCTCACTCTCGTGCACTTTTCCTTACATCACCCTTATTAGGAGCGCCTTTGAAATGATCCCGTCATAGACGCTGGAATTGGCGTGGAGTGGCTGGGAGGCCCGGCAGGGGGCAGGGCCAGGTTAGAACATGCAGGTGACGGGCGGCCTGGCGGCGTCACCTGTGACTCAGCTGGGCTCCCTTTAAGGGAGGACAGCCCTTGGGTCCTCAGGGTCTTCGTCGTAAATGGAGGCGACGGCGCCTGCTTTGCTGGAGAGATTAAACACGGTACACGCGAAGCTCCCGTGCGCACGGAGGCTCAGCAGATGGCAGGCACGTGGTTTTGTTCTCGGCGGTGTTATTCGGTGGTTGAATCTGTGCATACTGATAAGACTGCATGGCATCAGCGAGGAAGGCCCAGCCCCTGGGCCAGGGGAGGGCAGTCGAACTGAACACAGCCTGTCGTGGGGAACTTCACCGATCACCAAGAAGAGCAGCTGCCTTGCCAGGGGCATCGTGACGGCCAGGAGCCCCTGGAAACCACGCGTGTGACGGGAAGGGCCACCTCTGAGCGGCCCGCGCCGTTCCGGCCCCCTCGACACCAGCTCCTGGGGGTTGTGTCCGGGAGATGACGGCCCAGGAGATGCGGAGCTGGGACAGTCCTGACAAAGGCGGCCTCCCTGCCGCGCTTCAGACGAATCAGTTGTTGAAAGGGGGATGTACTTTTCAAAGTCATGTGCAACACAGTATTTAAAAAGCTTTGAAAATTATTTTTATCAGATATTCATTTTTAATTATTATTTATTTATTAATTAAGTTATTTATTTTTGCCATGCTGGGTCTTCGTTGCTGCACGCGGGCTTTCTCCAGTTGCAGCAAGCGGGGGCCACTCTTCATCGCGGTGCGCGGGCCTCTCACTATCACAGCCTCTCTTGTTGCGGAGCACAGGCTCCAGACGCGCAGGCTCAGTAGTTGTGGCTCACGGGCCCAGCCGCTCCGCGGCATGTGGTATCTTCCCGGACCAGGACTCGAACCCGTGTCCCCTGCATCGGCAGACTCTCAACCACTGCGCCACCAGGGAAGCCCCCCTGCCAGTTATTTTTTTACTGAGTAGTTCTAAAGATTTCAATAAGTTTTTTAAACAGCTCCTTTCAGGAGAATTTTAAAAATACCCGTCTCTTTCCTTTCTGCTTTTGGTTCCTGCGGCTCCCTTGGGAACAGAATACTGAAAACAGTTTCCATAACAATTTTTCTTTTTCCCTTGCAAGAATATCTGCTTGTTATTGTTGGATATTGGGGTTGATTTGAACTTTTTGTAAGAGCCCTGCCGTGTGTGTGTTAGAAAAGCGAAGCCTGTGGATAGAATTCCTGGAATCTGGGAACAGAGTCACAGTGACCCCGCAAAGCCACCCCCGCGGAGGTCGCGTGTGGACGAGCAGCACCTGGGGTGCGTGTGGCGTTCAGGGAGGAGGCCCGTGTGCTGAGCGGTTCTCACGCCTGTTAAACGGTCTCTTCCAGGGTCTCGGGACCAGCGGTGACCTTCAGGGTGCGCGCCAACCTCCAGAACGTGACAGCGGCGGACGCTGCGAAGGTGGCAGGTGAGGCTGCTTCCGCGCAAGCGCACGCACCCGCCCGGGCAGGGGAAGGGGGCCAGCTGCTCCGAGGACAGCCGTCTCCCCAGAACCCCGATACTCATCGGGTGGGGCCCGGAGGGGAGTGGCTGGCCTCCCGGGGGTGGGGGGTGGCGACCGCACTGCTCGCTCGGATAGAAGGTGGTGTAGGGGCGGGGCTCCGGCCTCTGCGAAGAGCCCGTGTGGACAAAACAATGCCCTGGTGCTTTGAGGTTTTCCGTCCCGTCCCAGCCCAGCAGCTCGCACGGGCTTCACCGTGTCCACCTGGCCCACGAGAGCACGGGACGAGGGTCTGAGTAGCCCAGTGCTTGACCTCGGCGTCCCTCTTAGAGCCCAGCCCGTCACCCGCTCACGCATTTTGAGGTCTTCTGGGGGTGGGGGGGTCCCAGCGTGTGGTCGGTGTGTGTCACTGAATGAAAAACGCAAAGCGCAGAACGCGGGGTGTGTACGAAGGCTGCTTTCCCCTGCAGCCCACGTTTGTTTTCAGCTACTGAAAATTGTGTAAAATGTACAGTCTTTCCGCCCAGTAAGAAAAGTATAGGAAACGTAACAGAACCTGAGCCTCACGTTTTCCAGTAACTCAGTGGGAAGGACTCTCGTGCTTTATGGTCATTGGTAAGCGCAGTGGCTGAATGCACCGACCCAGACGCAGCAGAAAATGACCCTTTGTTTCAGCCAATCCTGTATGTGGCTAAATATATGAACTATTTTTAATGAAACCTACATTTTCACCCCAGTGTACAATGCAGCACGGTATTTGGGCTGACTTAGAGATCTGGGCGTTTAGTTCTCGTCCATTGAGGTATCACCTTATGGCGTCTATTAAAGTTTCTTTATCCAGTGATGGTCAACAGGGCATAAAAATAGCTGTAACACCCTCTTTGGTGGAACAAACTGTAGCTCTTCGCTATTTTGGTTGCTGTTGGCTTTTCCTTGTAGGATATTTTGATGCCCTTAGGAACTCTGATTTGCTGAAAGGAATGATTTGGGGAACAGAATTTTTGGTTAAAGAAGAATTCCTTGCGGAGTTGTGCTACTTCCCAGAAAGGCTGTGGAGAGCTGACGCGCACGCCCCCAGCCCCCATGCCTCCTAGGCTTCATTTCACTGTAACGGGTGGAGCTCGGGGTCCAGCTGAGCTGAGCAGAGCAGAGCAGAGCAGAGCAGCCTTTCTCCGGGGTTCCGGAGAAAGGAAGTCAGCAGATTCCATTCTAAACACTCCGCTGGCTGAAAAGGAGCGGAGTTCCGTGTCAATGGCTTCACCCTTTGTGACCACGGGCTCTTTCCCTGCACAGCACCCATTTTATGGTCCTCGTTCCTCAGCATAAGAGATTATTGAATATATTTAAGACCAAATCAGTTATCACTTTTTACCCAGAAATGCATTAACAATTGTTCCATAATTGGCAATTCATTCCAGTGCTGGGAAGTAATACTTTCAAAATTGGATTTGCTGGAACTTAAGGGTGCTCTGAATGGAATGAAATGGAACGAAGTCTTTTTATCTTTTAGAATTGTGACAATAGATTCACGACAACAGCATTTCATTTATTTTATTGCTTTCTGTGGGAAATGAGGTTGATTATTTGAAGTCTGCTTCCTTGGTCATTTGAAATGTGTTCACGTCAGGTACCGAGGGGGAAATTGCACGTGCGGTTTGAGTGTCGTATCGCCAACCCTCTAAATACTCAAGTTTCTGAATTACGTTCTCGTGAACCAGCACAGCTGTGCCAGCCAGGGTGTTTCTTGCTTGTGCGAAATGGATGACACACGTGCATAATTTTAAAACTTCGTTTCTTTTGTATTTTAAATAATTTCGTGGTGTTGTGGACGTACCTGATGCTATACAGGGAAAGGATTACGGAGAAGAGTCTGTGACCATAGGATCCGAGCGTTTGGCGGCAGAAATACCAAACTGTAGTGGCACCTCGACCCCGGCCACCTTGAGGGCGTGTTTGCTGCCACCCGGAGAAGCAGCCTCCTCCAGTGCGGGGTCCTCCTAGGGGTGGACGTGACCCCGTGTTAGCAGGAAGAGTTTGAACTTAGAAGGACGTTTTATGGCTCCAGTTTTAGAAGATGATGTGGAATCTTACTAGTGTTGTTGTGGCAGTGTGGGCTGGGCCGGCAGGATGGGCCGCGTACAGACCGCACAGCCTTCCGCCCGCGTGTCGGTGCCCCTGCACATCCCAGGACCGTTTGCCTTTGGTTCTCACCGTGGGGCTTCCTGGCGCTGCGCTGTGCGCCCCTCTTGTTACCAACAAAGGGAGACGTGACCCTATGATGAGTTCAAAGGGCATTTCCTTTGCCTGTTCTGCACAGGGTGGTACAGAACTTAATGAAGAGTCATGTAGCCAATGACACATCTGTCCCCGTCAGACATGGTCCGTGTTTGTCCTGAGAGGTGGATGCCGTGGGTTTCCTTATACGGGTGGTTCTTTCCTGGGCATTAATTAGTGAACTTGGGCGTGGACGTCAGGTGTGAGTGAACAGTGGTTCCCAGGAGACACTTCCTGCGAGAGCACACAGAGAAAACTGGTGGTTACGTTCGGTCTTCGTGGCCACGTCATCTAGTCAAGTTGAGCAGGACAGAAAAGTCCTTTGCTCACTCTTCACTTTCTCGGTAGCTTATGCTTAAGTAGCGTATTTCTAACCCGTGTGTGCGTCTCCCTTCAGGGAGGATGTGCTTGATCACCTTTAGAGGAAGCACACGCGCTGCGCCCCGCGCCCCACGGAGACGCCTGCCCCGTGGTCCCCGGGGCCGTGGCCTCTTGCGTGCGCTGCGCGTCCCTCCTGCCCTGAGATCGGCCGTGTCTGCGACCCTCCCGGGGGCCTTTTCGGCCTCAGCTCCTCTTTGCTGGGGTGTTTGACTCGTGACTGTCCGGCAGGTGGTGGGCCGGGCTCAGAGGCTTGTCTCCCTTGGGTCTTAGCAGCACCAGCTGCGTCCTGTCTAATCCAAGCTCTGGCCTCAGCACTCGGCTTCCATTCTCCCTCTGGGCTCATTTCAAGTAACACACGTGATTTTAAATCCTAGCATCTCCCGTTTGGAGAACGATGCCTTTAAACACTGTCAGGTGCAGGCCCAGGGCTGGGAACCGGGACAGCTGGACGCCAAGACCCACCCGGACCGTGAGCTCTGCCCAGCCTCCAGGTGAAGGGGGCAGGCATGTCCTTCTGCAAAGTGTGATGCCGTCGCTCCTGGGAGATCGGAGTGACGCCTGCTGTGATGCCCACGCAGCGCAGCTGTCTGGACGGCCGACCAGGCTTCTCCCTGACGGGAGCACCACGCGAGGCCCAGGCCACAGGGACGTCTGCAGAGCCCGGCCTTCAGAGGAGGGGACGCCTCACCTGGGTGCTTGTTGGGGGGCTCTGAGGACCAGCGTGCGTGCCAGGTGGGCTGGAGGGGAGAAGGGGGCCATGCAAGGGGCAGCCACGGGGCCGGGCGGGGCCGGCAGCTTGACTCTCACCCGACTCAACTCGTGGCAGAGCCTTTGGGTCCATGAGAAGGGCTCAGCGAGTTCATGGCGGCTTGTGGGGTCAGCGCTGCCTTCCTGACACCCAAGGGGCTTGGCCAGTGGCCCAGGTGCCCGCACCTGCACAAGGAATCCCGGAACAAGGAGGCTGCTGACCCAGAGGAGGAGGGGCTCCTTGCGGCAGCGCCAGCTGCACACACAGGTTCCCCTGACGGCCCGGCCTGCTTGCTGCGGTCACACCCTCCGTTCTCGCCTGGGATGCAGTGCCTGCACCTGTGAGTGTGGGCCGGCAGCTGTGCGTGTAGGTGCCCGGAACCGGTCTTGCAGCCAGTGCGCTTTCATTGTGATTGAGAGCCCGGAATAGATGTTAGAGGGGCTGGCGAGCCCTGGAGCTGGAAAGAAGGCTGTGCTTTTTCAGCGAGACTGAGGAGGATGCTTTGGAAGCGCTTGTGCAGTCCCGCTGCTGAGAAACCGTGCTCTCTGCAGGCGAGCGGGACGCCTGTTAAAAGCTGGGAAAAGCCGAAGGCTACAGGGACTCTCATCTCCTCCAAGACGGAACGTGAGAATCGGAGGATGTTTAGGTAGAAGCGGCGTCGGGGTTCCTCCTGATCTGTGCCTTGTGACACAGATGAGGAACACAGGCCAGAGCGGCAGTGGGCTCGTGGTGGGATGCAGGGAGCCTGCGGGGTCCGCTGACTGGCCCGTGGCAGAGGCGGGGAGCGGCCTGGTCTCAGCTCTCCAGGCAGTTCTGGCGCGGTCGCCTCACAGCCTCGGGCAGGTTCCAGGTCAAGGGCCCATGAAGCCTGGCTGAACCTCGGGGGTCACCAGCAACAGGCAGGGGGCCCTGCAGGGTCAGCTCACCTGCTGCTCCCATTTCAGCAGGCGGGTTGGCAGACACGGCGCCTGAGGACTGAGGCGGGAAGACGGGCAGCAGAGGAAACCGGCCGGGGGTCTGGGGACTCGGCAAGGGTCTCAGACTCCAACAGGGCGATTCCGGAAAAGAATCTGAATAATTTTCCAGCTCTGTCTGTCGTATATCCTGGGTTGTTACCTGGAAGGGACGAGCTTGCTTTATTTCGCTGAGTGGATAGACTGTGTGTTTCCAAAGTGAAGTGCGCGACAGAGGCCCGTCCTCCCACTGGCCGTCGGATGCACCCTCCGTGTCTGCCGTCCAGGAACGAGGCTCATCTGGGCCGGGGGTCACATGGCCGAGTGGACGTTCCCCCTCCGCAGAGAGACTGTGGCCTGGAGCCCCTGCTTTAGCGGGTGCTTGTGCTTTTCCTGAGGATGAGGAAGGAGCCTAACGACAGAGCCGCGGTCCTCACGCCTGTTCGGGAGGAAGCAGGGGTGGTGACGGCCTCGTCCTGGATGGATTCGCGACCAGCTGCAGAACACGCGGCGGGTGGCAAGGTGCCGCTCTTGCTACTGGAAACAATGAATCTGTTAACAGTGAAAACACGCTGTCACTCGGGGGCTAGTTCAGTTTTTGGAGAGCGCAGCTCAAGAAGTTCCTGTGACAACAGTCGGGGCTGCTCCCTCTTCACACTTACGTGAAGACAGAATCTGCTTCTGTTCGGGTAGACTTGGAGACCCGTCTGCAGACGAATCTCCTGTCTCATCCTCGGTCCCAGAAAGGCATTTTCTGGCTTCTTTGGGGCACCCCCTCCCACTGCTACAGCCCGCAGCAGAGTGGACGGGAGGCTGAGAACAGGCGTTTTCAGCGCACGGGCCTCCCTTTCCTCCTGGGATCTGCTGGCTGCCCCGGAGTTGGATGCAGCCCAGAGCCGAGGGCTGTTCGTGGGCAGCTGTCAGTGTCAGAACCAAATGCCGACACGATGCGATCCTGCAAAGGCAGAGGAGTCGGGACGGGAGTGGAGCCCAGAGCTTGGGGGTCCTGGGGGGCCAGACCCACGCAGGTTCTGGAAGCTGTGAGCATTGGCCGGGGCTGGGCGTGCGAGGGTGGAAATGTGGACCGGGCTGGCCTGCTTACTCCCTGGCCAAACGCGAGTGCAGAACCGGGGAGTGGGAAGGGGCCGGCTTAGCTTCGAGGTGTCCACGCCGAGGACGTCTACGTCCTGTTGTCTCGGGGGTCGAGGCGTCTCACGGAGCTGCTCTTAGTCGAGGCCAGTTTCCCACTTACCAGTCATTGGTTGGTACCAACGCAGGGCGGCCAAGTACCAGGCCCTGTGCCGGCAGTGGGGATGCTGGGGTGACGGAGCAGAGACTGGGCTCTGGTGAAGGTGCGGCCTAGCGGGGGAGATGGAGGAGGAGGACGTAAACATGCAGCGCGATGTAATATGGCGCGGCAGGGCGTGATGTGACACACTCTACAGCGTCGTCCAGTAAGATGCCAGGTCAGGCAGTGTCGCATCGCGTGCACCGCCACATGATATAATTTTGTCATCACGTAATTATTTGATATTACCTGACATTGTATAGTACACGATATAGCGTGACGTGGTGTATGGTGTGTTATAGCATAGTGTTGTATGCAGCAGTACGACGTAACATACTGTAAGACAGTACACCGTACGATGGTGTACTGCACATCACATCACCTCAGGGAACGTGGAGTGGTCTGAAGAGAAACCAGGCAGGGCATGAGCGCTGGACGGGTCGGGACGGGAACTGGTTTAAGTGGCCAGACAAGGCCCCGAGAGGCCGTAGAGACAGAAGCTGAGGCCGCCGGCAGCCAGGCCTCCGCGTACGAGCAGCGGGATGTCTGCATCTCTGGGTCGGGGCCCTGGATCTGGGAGTTGGCGACACGATGCCCAGCACATCCTTGGGGTCTGTTTGTGGTTGTCAAGGTGGGTTTTGTAGTCTCACGCTTATAAGCCCCGTTTCCTTCCTTCCTTCTCCTTCCCTCTTCCCGCTCTGTGCTGGTGCCAGGAGTCACAGAGAACCATACACAACAGGTCTTGTCCTCTCCAAGCCTGGAGTCTGCTGGAAAGAGAGACATTGTGGCCCAGACAGCCTGGGGAGGCAGGGAGGGCTTCCTGGAGGAGGCATCTCGCGGGAGCACTGGGGTTCACGAGGGGGTGCGACGGGCTCAGACCTGCAGTTTTAATTGTGATACATGACACTTCTGAAAGCTCCCGGCTTCAGCTCGAGGGATGTATGGGGAGACGAGGTGCGCTAGAGGTGTTTGTGTGGTCCAGAGGGACACGCGTCACGGATGCGGACACGGCGACGTCGTGGGTGAGGTCACAGGGGCCCTGGGGACACGTCTGCTGGACCTGGTGTATGATGACGGTGCTGGGTGTGTGAGAAGCGTCCAAGCTGAGGGCACCAGATTTTCTGGCTGGGTCACCCGGGCAGAGGGGCGTTTGCTGGGCAGTGGCGGGGGGGGGGGGGGCAGGAAGCACTCAGGACAGGACGACGTGTTATGGGGACGTGGTAAGTGCGGTTTGGCCCATGTGCGTCTGGGGCCCCGAGTCTCCAAGAGGGACACGTGCAGGTGCAGCTGGAGAGAAGCGGCCCCGGTGGCCCCGAGCTGACCCGAGCCGGGCAGGTGCCACCTGAGCAGCTGCTGTCTGCGGAGGGCAGACTTCTCGGTCACACGGGCCCCGCCCAGCCCTGTGACCTGTGGCCCAGCGCTCTGGGGCTAAGTCCCAGTTGGCTCGTGTGAAAATGACGCAGGAACCCTGATCCACAGGACAGTCGAGTGCTGGGTAAGGGCGTGCTGAGGAGCGGGCCTGGCACGCGGGCCCCCGGTGGGCAGGGTCCTGTGAGCTGCCCCTGGGATGTGGTTGCCAGACTCCTTCCCTACACGTGGGCCTCCCCCTCCACTGCCGCAGCCCTCGGCCCCGGGGGCTCAGTGCTGATCTCAGTGGTCAGGGCGTAGCCGGCCGCCCTTGGAGGAGGTGACCCGCCACGTGCAGGGCTCAGGTGGACGCTGTGTCCAGTGCCGGGGCTCCGGGCCCCCAGCAACACGCAGAGGACACGCGCTGCTGTCCCTTTGCCCTTCTGCTTAGTGAGTGTCCAAAACCCCAGTCCTTCCAAGTCACACAACTGTTCCCACGGTTGATCGTTGTGACGCTTCGTCGGCACGTGAACGCTGTTCCTCCTCTTCTCAGCACAAACCTGAGCGTCTTTGTACCTAAGTGGGAGGTGGCTGGTTTTAAAAATAGGGCTGTGGCCGCAGCGCAAGACAGGCACCCGCGGGAGGAGACACGGTGACAGCACGGGCGGGCCACCGGCAGCATGCGGGGAGGGACAGTGTGGCCCGTGGCTGGGGCCTCCTTCAGCAGTTTCCAGCGGCCCCCCCTGCCCCCGGCCGCACAGCTGGGCGAGCGCAGTGTGTCCCAGCCGCCTCTCCGGGGCTCTCTGGCTGCACCAGTCCCCATGGCAACGGCGGAGGGCGCGCAACAGCGGAGCAGCCATGAACGTGTTTCCCTGTTTCTGCAGGCCGGCTGCTCCAGGTGGGGTCTGAGTGGAGGCTCCCAGCCCAGACCCTCCCTGGCCCCCACGATGCTGGGTCGGTAAGCCTGGAGCCCTGCGCAGACCTGGGGGCCTCCTTCCTCCTGGGTGGCCGTCGCACCAGCTCTACGGCCAAGCTCAGGTCTTTGACACTTGAGGTGTTCTGATGCTAGAATTTCAGAGGCCCTGTGACGCCTAACTGTTTAACAAATTCTTCCCACGAGTCCTTCGGTGTCTGAGCGCCTCACCATTTCTCCTAGACGCATCTGCAGCATGGAGTCCCTCCGCACACCTGGCAGCCGCGGGCGGTCACCTGCCTGGCCCAGGGCAGGTCCCGCAGATGCTGGGATCAGGAGAGGCACCTCTCGCCGCAGGACAGAGGGTCAGGAGCTGAGAGCCCCCTGCAGGGGGGCAGGGGCTGGGCCTGGCTTTGTCTGTTGGCACTTGGGCAGGAAGCCCTTGGGAACGGGTGGGGACGTTTGTCACAGGCAGGTCTCACTGTTAGCAGGCTGCTGAGGCCAGCGCTGCCTTCCTGGGCTTGTTTCCCACCCACTTGCCCATTTTCCTCCTGCACAGCGACACTGAGGCTCCGATGGCCCGTTCTTGAAAGTGAGCCCCTGATTACAGGGTGTGCTGGTACCCCGGGTCCATCTAGTTACAGGGCACGCTGGTACCCCAGGTCCATCTAGTTACAGGGCACGCCGGTACCTGAGGTCCATCTAATTTACAAGTGACGTTGGTACCCCAAGTCCATCTAAGTCACAGGGGATGTTGGTACCCCAAGTCCATCTGGCCCTGAGACACAAGTCTGAAAAGGCACCGTGTGCTCGGGGAGCTGCGGTAACTCCGCGGGTGGCTGTGTTATGGGACAGCAGCCCTTGGGGTGATGCTGAGTATGTGACATGCAAATCAGCCAGCAAACAAAAGGCTCCACGGGATGGCGTGTGAGCCCAGCTGGAGCAGCTCCCACGGCCCCCTCTGTGGGAAGAGGAGTCACACGGTGGGTGCCGGCTCCCAGGCGAGCTGGCTGCAGGATCGCCTGCACGCTAAGAGCCAGTCTGCACGGGCTCCGTCCCAGCCTGGCCCGGTGCCCCCTCTGCTCTTTCTTGGCAGCCGAAGCTGGGGACACAGACCCGCAAGAGTGGGGGCCAGGGTTCAGAGCTGAGTCCCAGCCCCCGTCCTGCAGCTCCGTCGTGTGACGGCTCCTTTCCCGGCTCCTTCTCTGTGGGACGGGACTGGTAATTATGCCCCTGGGGTCGCAGTGGGATTAAACAATGGAGGAGGAGTTGGGTGTGAGTGAAACTTGGCTTCTGCAGGGTTGGCAGGCTGCTGTCACCGCCCACCTTGGATTTCTGTCAGTTTTGCTTGCCCGGAGTGCGTGGTGGTCTCCGTGTGGCCGGAGCTGCACTGGTGCTTCGTGGGGTTGGACGAAGGGGAACCGGCCGTGTGTGAGGATTGTGGGAGGGTCGCAGGCTGATGGGACCATTGCGTGGTCATTAAACGTGGACCCAGGTCTTCCTGGAGGGGGAGGGAGGTGTGTGGCCACCGTCTGCCCCGGACTTCCTCCTGCTCGAGGACCGAGGCCCCATCGTGAGGGCAGAGCCTCGGTGTGGATGGTCGCCCAGGGGAAGGCAGCTCAGGAAGGACGCCCGCGGGGTCGATGCCCTCGTGCTGATTAAGGTGGTTGTACAAGTCCTCCTTTTCCATTTAAAGGCAGTTTGCTCTCTGTCAACACCTTGTCTTATTACAA
This sequence comes from Leucopleurus acutus, assembly GCF_964270905.1. Lineage (NCBI taxonomy): Eukaryota > Metazoa > Chordata > Mammalia > Artiodactyla > Delphinidae > Leucopleurus > Leucopleurus acutus. The sequence continues at coordinate 108,184,517 of NC_139144.1, read as the reverse complement.
TTGCAAAGCATGAAAAAGCAAATTCACAATGAAAAGTCTTCAGCCAAAGCAATGATAGGATTCCCTCCTACAGGATAGAATGGTACAGATAAAGTCTTGCCAATGTCACAACCAAATCGACATCCCCAAACTGCCCCTCGAGGAGGTAACCCAAGCTGCCACTTGGAGAAAACTTGGTCATGAGGAGCGAGTATAGACGTCCCGGCTGGACGACGGCGAGCCACACCCTGCAGGTGCACGCCCGGGTGCAGTGCTTTATTTAACCTGTGACTTCTAAGAACGAGAACAGTGACGCCGTCAGCGGGGCTTCCTGCAGGGCTGCTGTTCACCTCTCTTGACCCTGTGACTTCTAAGAACGAGAACAGTGACGCTGTCCTGCAGGGGCTGCTGTTCACCTCTCTTAGCTGCAGAGCTTGGGGCAGGGCTGCTCTGCGCTGGGCCCTCCGTGATTCTAGGGACCTTGGCAGAGACAAGCAAACCACGGGGCAGCAAGGGCAGCACCCCTGGCGCTTCTCCGGCTTCCTCGTTTCCTCCTCCTGCACAGTGAGGGAGTGAAAGGAAAGGGCAGGCCGGGCCCGGAGCCCCTGCAGAGGGGCCGCCTGCTTGCCAGGGCTCTGCCCGGGCTGCTGCCCGGGACCCCGCCGCCCACTGCCCCTGCAGCCCAGCCCTTCACATACCTCCACCGGCTCCTCCTCCAGCCCCCGTGCTGCCCTTCCTGCATCTCCCAGCCCTGCCTCTTCCCCGGACCCCGGACCCTGGATCCGCACCAGCTCAGCAGGAAGCCTCCTCCCAGTCCGCCCGTCACTGCCCATTCGACCCACAAGGCCTCCCCCTCCTCCCCCAGGGCCGGCCCTCGGCCAGGCTGGCTTCCTGCGGCTCCTGGGCAAACCACGGTTGGCGCCCAGCCAGGCTCCCACGTCTGCGTCTGGCTGGCAGCTCTCACTTCTGCGCAGGGGAGCGGTGTGGCAGAATGACCGTGTGGCCCCAAAGGCTGCACTCTTTACTCCATGGCCCTTTGCAGAGTCCTAGGACGGCGGTTTTCAGCGTGTGGCCCCCAGAGCGACCACATCAGTATCGACTGAGAACTTGTTAAAAATGCAAGTTCCTGGGCTTCCCGGCGGCGCAGTGGTTGGGAGTCCGCCTGCCGATGCAGGGGACGCGGGTTCGTGCCCCGGTCCGGGAAGATCCCACATGCCGCGGAGCGGCTGGGCCCGTGAGCCATGGCCGCTGAGCCTGCGCGTCCGGAGCCTGTGCTCCACAGCGGGAGAGGCCACAACAGTGAGAGGCCCGCGTACCGCAAAAAAAAAAAAAACAACAACAAATTCCTGGGTCCCCAGGTGTCCTGAGGCCCATCCTCTGGGGAGGGGGCGCAGTCCGTGTTGGAACCAGCCCCGCGGGGGCTGCTGTGATGCAGGTGCTTGGGAACCTCTGGCTGCTGTAGACAGACATCCCCAGACACCCACCTGAACCTGCAGAGGTCTCCAGACCCGCCGCCCGCTGGGGCTTTGCCATGCAGGGGCGCAGACGGTGTCTGTGGTCGGCGGGAACAGTGATGTGGACAAAAGGGAAATGTGGGCGCTCGAAACGTGCGTGCCCTGCTCAGGAGCCGCCCTGAATGGAGGCGTCCTGATTGAAAGTGCGTTTATACGGAAGTAGAAACTTCATCCTGACCTCCCTCCCCTCCCCCCGCCCATCTGGACACACCTCTGACTGTCCAGGCCGTCCCAGCGCTTCTGCGTTGGCTTTGCTGCTGGTGGAGGAGATGGAGCAAGCCTGCTCCGTCCCCAGCTCTGAGGTCATCATCTGTAGCCATGACCGCTCCCCTGTGACGCTGCCCAGGACGAGGGGAAAGGCCGGAGGGTCTGCTGGCTGCTTCGCGCTGGTCAGCCTTCGGGACCTGCTACGGGGTCTGGTTGCCAGTGGGACCCGGGCCCGCTCGGCTCCCGTCACCGGCTCTTTCTTGAGGCAGCCCGAAGTCCAACAGGGCAGGCACCTCCAGAAGGCGGCCCACTGGGTGAGAGCTGGGACCACTCAGAGTCCTAGAAGTAACCTTAACCTTAACATCTTCCCGTGGAAATCATTTTTTGTGTTTCACAGTGTTTTGGAACGTCTCCACCGCATGTTGTAAATACCTCACGTGTCCACCTGGAAGCCGGGACCCCTTTTAGAGCTCTGAGGGTCTTTCTAGGTTGAAGAACTCGGGAGACATTCGAAGACGCTGCAGAAGAAGCGCAGCCCTGGGTGTCTGAGCCCAGCCCCCTTGGGACGCACGCCCAGTTAAGGCTCTTTCCCACCTGGAGCCAGAAAGGCGGGCGCCTCGGGAAGGAGGGAGGAAGCACCTGGCCCAGAACTCGGCGACCTGGGTTGGGCTGGAACCTGAGAGTGGAGCGTACCCTCACACGAGTCCTCCTTTTTCTCGACTTTAAAGAAACATTCTCAAGAACCAAATGATCATGTAACTTTCTTCTTCTAAAATAATGCAGAGAGACAGTGACATTCTCATGCTCTGGGGTAATTTCCATTCTGAATATGAAATGTCTCATCATTTAAGAAGTCAGATTTCGTTTATCTGTAATTAAATCTAGAATGTGTTATTATTTGAAGGCCCTGGTGGATTTTCAACTTTGTTGTTCTAAAAATGAATTGAGTGAGGGACTCCCCTGGCGGCCCAGTGGTTAGGACTCTGCGCTTCCACCGCAGGGGGCGCGGGTTCCCTCCCGGGTCGGGGACCTAGATCCCGCATGCCCCGCGGCACAGCCAAAAAAAAAATGAACGCGTGAAACGGTTCCCAGCGCCAGGTTAATGAATGGTTCCACTTGCTGTACTGTCCACCCATCGTGGAAGCAAGAGTCCTGAACCGTCGTGGACTTGACCTGCGGCTGTGCTGTTGCCGTGACCCCGTCCACCCCGCGCACAGCATCGCTGGCAGATACCATCCTCATAAGGCACAGCTGGCGGCCTCTGTGCCTCTCAGACACTTACCTGAGACTTACCTTCATGTGGCCAGAACACCACTGGAGAACAGCTGGCGCTGGAGGCCTGAGTGCCGAGGGTGGTTCACCAGCCACTCCTGGAGGTTCCCCAAGACGTGTCCACGCTGGCCACTGAAAGGAGCCCTCGGGGGACAGCACACCTGCAGCCGGTTAGGGAGCTTCTCTGCGGCTCTCCGCCAGGAAGCTCCACGATACACCTCGGAGCTCACGGCCAGGGTAAAGGCTGTTTTCCGGGGAGCTCTCAGGATTCCTACCGGGAGGCGCTGAGAGTTGCTGAGGCCATCGTTTCTCTTCGCCCTGATGGCCCGGAGCCTCACGCTTGGACTCCGTGCCCACGCCTTCACCATTTCCCGCCCGGGAGCATGACGTACACTGTTTCCTGCCACGTGTCATGTCTGTTGTGTCCTGTCTTGCTGTGTCCCATCCTGTACTGCTGTTTCACACCGTGTCCTACTGTGTCGTGTCACTGCCCCGAGCTCCTTGGAAGCTGCTTTCCATCCCCTCGGAAGCACGCAGAGCATCGGCCATCACTGCCGCTAGCTACTCGTGCCCCACGTGGACCGTCGGTCCTGACTTTCTAGGGGGCACCAGACCACCTGCAGTTCTGTGGACGGTCACGTGCACAGGGCCATGAGGACCCCGTCCAGCTGCGCTTGGAGGACAGCGCGATGGGCCGGCAGGCAGTCCCGCTCATGGGAGGGGACCTTCCACCCCCCGCCTATAACCAGCAGGTGTCCCCCAGCAGATGGCCTTCGGGAAGTCACTGCAGTGGGTGGGGTCAAGGTTATGTGGAGGAGGACAGTGTCATTGAGAAAAGGGTTGTTCTGAGAAAGATGGAGCCATTGCATCCTTCAGATACAGTGAGTAGGCAGCTCTGTGCAGACGGCTCTCTGTGTGGACGGCTCTCTGTGTGGACGGCTCTCTGTGTGGACAGCTGTCTGTGTAGATGGCTGTCTGTGTAGACGGCTCTCTGGGTGGACGGCTCTCTGTGTGGACGGCTCTCTGTGTAGACGGCTCTCTGTGTGGACGGCTCTCTGGGTGGACGGCTGTCTGTGTAGATGGCTGTCTGTGTAGGCAGCTCTGTGTAGATGGCTGTCTGTGTAGACGGCTCTCTGGGTGGACAGTTCTCTGGGTGGACAGCTCTCTGTGTGGACGGCTGTCTGTGTAGATGGCTGTCTGTGTAGACGGCTCTCTGGGTGGACGGCTGTCTGTGTAGACGGCTGTCTGTGTAGGCAGCTCTGTGTAGACGGCTCTGTGTAGACGGCGCTCTGTGTGGAGAGCTGTCTTTGTGGACGGCTAAGCAGTGATTCTGAGTGGAAGCAAATGAGGCTCCCGGCACAGAGCCGCCCACGGCAGCACAGTCAGTGCTGGGCCTCCCATCGCCTGGGCCCCTTAGATTGCCTGCACAGACCACACGCAAGTGAGAGCGTGGCGCAGGCATCTGTGTTATTTTTCTCTCACGCCTGGACCCAGATGCTGTGGCCGCAGGGCCAGGAAGCGGGCCTGGCCGAGCATGGCACAGAGTGACGCCAGCCTCCATAGATCAGTGGTAGTGGCGGGCGTACGCCGTGCCTCCTGGGCTTCCGAGCGCTTGTCTTATGAGAGGAGGTTCGTCTCAAATCACACTTTCCCAAAAGTTGCGTGATTCTGGCTGGAGAAATGGATGTGGTGGGATCGGAGCCTTGACCGAGGCCCCTGCAGGCCGGACTAGAGCAGGGGTGTCTCCGGCTCCTTCTGGAATTGCCAGTGGGGGAGCCAAGTGGGTAAGGGCGTGGAAAAGGGAGAGCGGAAACGTGGGTCCCGGGCGCGGACGGAGGTGCCGCAATGCGGCTGCCCGCCTTGCACGTGGCGCGTGTGAGGCCGGGAGGGCTGTGTGGCCTGCCGGCTGCTGCGGGGCGGCGCGTATGGGCATCGCCCCCAGACCCCAGTCCCACCTTCGGTCAGAGGAGCTCTGAGGGCTGCTGAGCTCTGAGCCCCGGCACCTGACCGACGCCCCGTCCCACCTGGCTTTATAGATGTCAGGCAGTTCCCACCTTCCCTGGTGAGAACATTGGCTTGTGAACCGTCGGGAGACGATTGGAAGGGTGTTGATGGGGTGACGCCTGGCAGCCAACCTGTCGGGTTGACCGTAGTCACTGGAGAAGGGGGCTTCGAATCGGAAAGAAAGTGGGCCTTGGGGGCCTTAAGTGCCTGACCCCACCTGGGGCACAGGGCAAGAGTTTGTGCTGAAAACAAATCCCACAGAGCCTTTTATGAAGTGGTTTTCCCCACACTTTCCCAGGACTGACGGGGGCTGAGAGAGCAGCACGGCCGGCGCTGCGCACAAGGCCGGCCCACCCCGTCCTTGAGCGTCTGTCTGTAGGAGACGCACATCTCACCGCTGAGGGGCTGTGATTTACAGAGCATCTGTGAGGAGACCTACCGAGTCTGCAGGAGGAGGGCCTCCCTTTGCCTCGAGATGAGTGGGGTTTGATGGTGTTGACAGAGCCAGTGAAGGAGGGTGGCCGTTCCAGGCAGAGAGCAGGCAGGAGAGGGCAGGACCCCGTGCAGAGATGTGAGCCGGGCCACAGGGGCCTGAGGAGGCAGGTGGCTGGATCGAGGCTGCAAGGAAGGCAGGGCTGGGCGGTGCCGGCTGGAAGCATCCCTCTGGTGGCCGACCACCACGGGGGCTGCCCAGCAGGCAGAGACGTGGAAACCAGGGCGTCTACTGGGCTGGTCGGCGCTCGGGGCACGGATGCAGGCAGCAGGGGACCCCAGTGGGAGCTGATGGACTGGACGGAGGGACAGAAACGTCGGGGGTGAATGGCTCGCAGGATCCCGGCTCTGTCACCTGGCCGCGTCCAGGTGGAGGTGTGAGTCGGGGGTGCAGAGTCCGTCCCCCCTGCCCCCCGTGGGGCCTCCTGTGGCCACTGGATGCTGGAGAGCTGGGCTGCCAGCAGGCCTCTCCCACCAGCCGCGGGAAGGTGTTCGGAAACGCTTGCAGGATAAAAACTGCGTCTCGGAGAGTAATTTAATGTTTGTAAGACCCTGGACTCGGGCAGCTTCGTGGACGTGAGCCCCGCACGGTCCCCGTGGGAAGGTCTGCTCTCCCCCCGACCTGCCCTTCTTTCTGTGGCTGCCCTGGCATGGGGCGCACGCCCCTCCGGAGGGGGCTTTTCCCCATGCGCCTGTGCGTGAGGCCGCCCACCGCCATCCCCGCTGGGGCGGCCGGCTGAAGCTCTGCCGCGTCAGCGCCGTGTGGGCCAGGTCCTGTGCAGCCGTGGTTCCGCCCCGCCAGGGCGCCTCCACCTCCAGGGACCCCAGATCGAGGCCCCATCCATCCAGTGTCTCCCCACAGGATCCCCCTCTCTCTCTGGAGTTTCCTTAATTCTTCCACAGTTGGTTTAAACACTTTGTAAACAAAGGGAAACTTCCTTACATGCAGCCTCCACAACATGCCTGTTATGGTTAAATGTTTTTCTTTTACCGCACGAAGCAAATTTAATCGCTTTAACAGTTTGTCATAAAACACACAGCAAAGTTTGTTTCCCATTTGGTCGCGATATTCCTCGCTCTTTGGAGCACCGCGCGTTGGGCGTAAGATGCTGCAGTGGGTCCTGAACGTGTTCTCTTTTTCTCTTTCTCGAATAACCTGTTTTCTTCTATTCCACACTAAGTGGTGGCCTTCCCCCAGAAGCCACCCCGGTGTCACAGGCCTAATGAGGAGATGCAGAGCCCCCGCCCCACTTTTCCTGCTCCTCCGGGAAGCCGCCGACATCGCTGCAGTGGTGGCTCTGACCCCGCGGGCGCCCTTCCGTCGGGTCCTGTGGCGCGTCTGCCCCATCGTGAGCTTTTCCACGGTCTGAGCTCCTCTGACGCCCACTCTCTGCTCCCTGAGATTCTGTCCCAGGCGGACCTTCTGGGTGAGGTTATGGGAACCGCCTCTACTGACGTGATCCGAGGTTGAAAGGACAGCCCCCCCACCCTCCGACGACGTGGTGGTGAAAAAGCAGAACTTCTGTGTTGCCGTATGGCCACCATCAGGGCTCCGAGGAGGGCGCCGTTCAGCAGAGCCCCTGCCACGAGGCTGATGGGGGCAGGAGCCGGACGGGCGCTCACAGCCCCACGCCTTCCGTCCCCGGCTGGCAGCAGCCTGGGGACCTGGGCCTCAGAGGGAACAGCTGTACCCCTGCAGCAGCCTCCCTGGCCGAGATGGGGGCCCCCAGGGCCTCCGCGTGTGGCAGGGAGGCGAGGGTCAGCCTGAGAGCCCCCCTGGGCCCCGACGTTTCTGACGGTGAACCATTTCATTATTTTAAGAATGTCCCCCAGTCACCCACAAACTCCACTGTCATTGCTTTTGGAGGAACCCAGGGAGGGCCCTCAGTCCTTCCTTAACTTTCAAAGCCCAATTTCCAGACAGTTTTTGCTCCCTTCTGAAGAAAACGTCAGAAGCCAGGGAACAGTGACGGGGCTGTCAGCGGAGGTCACTTACTATAGGAAGATGCTGCACGTAATAAACGTGAGCACGTGCTCGACAAAAAGTCTCCGCGTAGGAGTCGTTCCACGTGAATTTAATCCTGCTGTTGGAGAGAATACCGTCTGTTCGAACAGCCTCTCGACTTCACTGCCCAGGACCCTCTCTGGATCAGAGGCTGAGTGTCCATCTCCCGATGAGCTCGTCCGAGGTGACAGCCTCCGATGCAGACGGGGACCCTCCTGTCAAGGGCTTCTCGTCAGAGACAGAGGCCCACGTGTGTACTCACCCCCCCCTCGGGCGTGAGTGACGCCAGCTAGTAGCTGTCCTCCCACCGTGCCAGGTATTCATCGCAGATTGAAACTTCAGCCTTTGTGCTTCGAGCTGCCGCTGCCCGCAAAGCCGTTTACGAGGCCTGGCAGCCTTGTCTGTGTAGGTTCAGTGTGTGTTTTGACATGTAAATTTACATGAGGCATATGTAATCGGCCACAGTGATATGCTAATTGGATTCATCTGTGAACTGAATAAGAAACACATTTGAAGAAAAATGCAGTGAACTTATTACCAGGTGAGACACTTCGTAATCAGCGCTGTGCGTCGTCAAAATGCGGAAAGGTCAAGTGCCAGGTATGCGTGGGGCCTGGCTGCCCCAGTTCAGGTCGGCTGTTTTCCTCCTTCCGTAAAACGCAGCATGACTTGCGGACCCTCAGCAGGGCCGTGTCACTGCCCTGGGCGCTGATCTGCAGGAGCCCTGGGGGCACCCGACATCAGGGCAGCCCGTGAATCCATTGTGGACGTGTGAGTGTGTGACCATGAGTGTGAGCGTGCAAAACAGGGTGAGTGTGCAAGCGCATAAGCACGCGTTGGGTGTGTGCGAGTGTGCGAGGATCCGCGTGCAACGTGAGAGCACTGCCAAGCGTGGGCGTGAGCATGCAAACACGAGTGCAGGTGTGAGGGAGTATGCCAGCAAGCACGCAGGCATGTAGAAGTGGAGAGGAGGGGTGCGTCCCCAGCCTGTCCCCAGCGTCACAGCGGACCCCAGGCGCTGAGCTTTGCCCAGAGCACCAGACGGGGCTCCCGCCCTCCACGTGCACAGCACTGTCAGAGCCTGGGGCCCCCCACGGGGAAGCCACGCCCGGCTCCACGGTGACAGCACGCGCCCCCTCGCTCCCCCAAACACACCCTCTGAGGCGCTGCCAGCCACGGTCGCCCTGCTCACCATCACCTCTGCTTCTCATCCTTTAGCTGGAACCGGCGGAGGGAGGCTGGAGCTCTCACACGAGAGGACCTCTGGGCCTGGGCGCCCCACTGGGGGGGCAGCATCTCTGGGTTCCACCCTCTCTGTCCTCATAAGTCTGCTCACCAGCACCCTGCACACGGTCATTGGGGGCGGGGTGCTTCCCGGACTGTTCCCTGCAGGAATGGCTTTTGTAAATGCAGCAGTGGGTGGAGCGAAACTTACCCAGTGAAGCAGTGGTGGACGGAGACGGTCAGTGCAGCTGGATGGAGACGGGGTTGGCGGGGCCTCTGATGTGTCGAGTGTCTTTTCATAGGAGCAGAGGTGCAAAAGTGATGAATGGGCTTTTCCTTTGCTGTGGGCAGGTACTTGAGGAGCCGGGAACAGGCAGGCAAGATGGCGGGAGAGACAGATGGGATGGGGCCCTCCCCCGCTCCCCAGCCAGGGATGCCTCTGAACCCTGTGGAGAGAGGAGCCCAGCCTGGCTGCAGAGACGAGGCCGCAACAGGACCGTCGGCACCGGGAGGGTGTGCGCCTGGGGAAGCGGGAGGCCACGGATGCAGGCGTGTGGCCTGTGGGTGGTGAGGAAGCCCCAGGGGAAGGCTCGGAGCCTGTCCGTGAGCCCTCAGAGGCCCCAGAACAGCAGGACCTCCTGAGGTGGGTGGCTTCAGGCCTGCATGTGTCAGTCGTAAAGTCAGGACAGAGTTGAGTTCCGCTTACTTCTGCTGGTTAAGCGACAGGGCGCTGGGCCAGGGGAACGTGAAGCGCAGCGGTGCCCGCGGGCGGGGAGGACGGGGCATGGGGTAGAGGCTCCGCTCCGTGGCGGACGGTTTTTCTTTGATTCGAAGAGAAGATAGAAGGTAATCCATGAAAAGCTGCTCAGCGAATGCTTCTGCTCTTCAGAGTAAGTCTGTCAACAGGTTTAACTGTAACTTTCCTTAGGAGACGTAAGCAGCGGTTTGGTTGGACACATCTTTCTGGGCATGTGTTCTTGGTCAGGGCACCCACCAGTTGTTCGCAGTGGGTTAGTGTCCTGTGTTGTTTAACTTCTGGGGCCCCGAGGGTGGCTGAGCACCGAGCATCTCCCGGCAGCGAGGGGCAGCCCTGGGCTGGCGTGCGGGAACTCAAGCCCCGGAACCCGGGGGTCAGCTGTGGCTCTGAGCGCCAGGTCCGGCCTCCGGCCTCGGTGTTTACACAGCCATTCGAGGGTCTCGATGAGCAGGTGAGGAGACAGGGCAGCGTCCACCAGTAGAGCGAAGGCCTCGGGAGCTGAGACGGGGTGGCCAGGAGGCAGCGGGGACGGCCAGCCGAGGGTGGAGGAGCCGGGCGGGCAGAGGCCAGTCCCCGGAGCCGCCGAGGCCTCGGGCGGGGCCGCTTGGGAAGGGGCCTGGTGGTGGGACGGGCAGGACGTGGCGGGCCTGGGGCACTGGAAAGGGGGCTTGGAGGGGGCCTGCCTTCCCTGCTCCATCCACCCGGGGCCCTGACCCCGGCACAGCCGCCCTCTGTTCCCCTGCAGTGCTGGTGCCAGGATGCCCGGGTGGCCCCTTGTGTCTGGCGAAGAGTCCAGCCGTCTGCACGTGGCCCCTTGTCCCGGCTCTGGCCCCCTCTCAGACCCGCCCTCCGGCCCCAGCACCACCTGCATCCTCCCGGGCTCCCGCCCTGGTGCCACTCGCGCTGCAGGGCTGCGTGTCCCTGCCTGGACCCTGGCAGGCTGGACACTTCGGCCCTTCTTTTCCTGGGGCTACGATGACGTAATTGGTCATCATGCGTGTCCCTCGTCTTCCTGTCGGACCAAAGGCCTCTTGAGGGGGAAGGAGGCCCCTCGTTGGCCCTCGGCCCACTGAGCTGTTTGTGGTGCTTGGCCCCTACACAGTCCTTCTGACTCTTGCCGTTACTCCGCCACGGCTGACCCCGCCCGGAGAGAGCAGCTGGTACCACAGAGGTGCCGCGTGCAGAGCAGGCGCTGCGACGCTCTCTGGGAGCAGAGGGGTCGGTGTGGGTCAGCCATGCGTCTGGAGGTTCCACCCCAGCTGGGGGCCACCCGCCTTCTCCCGGTTGGTTGTAGCCTCATGGCCTGCCCCTCTGCTGATCCAGGTGGACCAAGGTTAAATTAGAAATAAGCCTCGGTAGGTGGGGACGGCCTTCTTGCAAGTCAGCGGGACGGGCACCAGGCCGCAGGTGCACAGAGGACAGGGCTCAGTCTGTAGGTGGCGGGTGAGGGATTATGGCTGGGAAACTCCTGCCCAGTTAAGGAGGCGCAGGAGCCCCTCGGGTGGGCGCTCCCCCTGCTCTGCCGCCTCGTCCAGAGGCACCAGGTGCCCACACCCTGCAGTGTCGGCGGGGCTTACGTCATTACCGCAGGGACAGTGTCGGGAACGTGCTCGCAGGTAAGTCCAGGACGGACTTCGTTACCTGAAGGGGGCTCTTGGCAAGGCAGTGTCAGGACCCCGGGGTTTAGGTTTTGCCCCTGGGTCTGTCGCTAACCAGTTGTGTTAGTTGTCGCTAACTCGTGGTGCAACGATTACTAGTTGCTCGCTCTCTCAATTCCTCAGGCCCCTAGTTATAAAACAGGAGGTGTTTGCTAAGTAATCTCTGGAATCTCTGCCGACGGAAGGATGCTCTGAATCCAGGGCGTGTCCGCACCCTGCACTCATCTCCCCGCTTTCCGTCCAGCATCTGCTCTGCCTCTGCATCTCCTCTCGACTTGAATATTCACGGTGCCGACCCAGGCCAGCACCACCAGGGCATTCGGGATGCAAAGCCAGCGTCTACCTGCACAGCCAGGATCTTACCACTGGAAGGTGGAAATCTGATGAATGTAAACATCTTCCCAATTTACTTTTTTTAATAAAAACAATTATTTCTCCAGCCGCCTGGAGCCGCCTGACACAGAGGCTGACTTAGCTCTGCTTGTTCGCTGCCGTCTTCTCCGGAGACAGATGCCGTGCTGCACGTAATGTGCCTGTTTTCCAGAAAGCCCTTGACTTTTTTAACTGAATCGGATCCCCAGCTGTACCTTTGGGTGGTTTCAGCATAAATTCCCATTGATTTCGGGGTCGGCGCACATGTGTTTCTTCAGCACAGGGAGGTCTAACAGAGGGGCCCCTTTTTGTTTTTAATATGGGAAGTTGGCTTGAAAACCACCCGGCAGGGATCGCGTCTCCTGCAAGCCTGTTTCTCCTCTCGGCTTCCAGCTGCTCCTGGTGAGAATGAAAGACCGCCCTCATCCCCTCCTCGGTGTTTCGCGTAATTAAGCTGAACCTCTGGCGGCTTGTGTGCAGGAAGGGCATCTTTCCCGGGCGGCCAGCATCCGGCCGGTCCCATCGTGGTCATCTGGGGCCGCCGTTAACTCAGCTGCTCCCGTGCCCCTTGCCCTCTGCCGCCGAGTTTGATGTTACAACGACTCGGGGTCCCGAGCCCCTGCTCCCCCAGGCCTCCTTCCCACCGGGTCTTCCGCGACCCCGGCTGTGCCTCCCTCCCAGGCCCCTGACCACTGGTCTCCTTTTGGGGCTGCAACTCATTTAGACCCGGCTCCCTGTTTAGTAGGAACTGGACAGACACACGTGTTGGAAAGCGGCTTCGCTTTGTTACTTTCCAGTTTCTGCAGAGGTGAGGCGTCTGCAGGGGGAGGATGAGGGCCAGACACTGATGAGATGGATAATGAGAGTGCCCGCAGCTCCTCCCCCTCTCTCTCTGGTTCTTCACTCTTCATCTCGTCAAGTGCTCCCTAGATAAGCCAGCTTAATAATTTCTCTCCTGTTTTCTGTGCCACTCAATCATTTTTTATTTAACCAAAGACTGCTCTGGACATTTCATGGGCTGTTGGTTTATAAAATCCTATAACTCAGATAAAGTGTTTTAAAATTTTCTGATCTCAAGCATCCTACAGGGTTGCTTTGGGGGTTAATTAATTTTATGAACGTTGCACGTGCCGTGGTGTGGGACAGGAGTGTGAGACGCAGTGTTGGTGGCGGCTCTGTCCTCGCCCGCGGAGTCCTCACCGCTCCCTCCATCCCCTGTGCACGTAGGTGCTCGGCGCACCTTTCAGCGAGTGAAGTAAGTTAACCTTGCACGTTTCATGAAGGCTGTGTGGCCTGTGTGTGAGCCCTGGGATGCAGCAGGCACGTCTTCCCGGGTCGCGTGCCCAGCTTCAGAATCTCTTGGCGTGTTTAATTGCATCTTCCTTTAACACAGACATCTTCCTCTTGACATTGACCTTCCAGAAGGCTTCTAACAGGTAATATCTATACAGGAAGACCCCCAAGCCATGTGTTTAATAAGAGCTTTGCAAGATAGAAGCATTAATAAAGGAGCTAGACGTGGCTTGAAGGCAATCTGTCTTTTCAAACACGAGCTTAGTCATCGGTAGGAAAGGATGTTATTGAGAAGAGTCTCGTGACAAAGGGTTAGGAAAAGCTGAGAGCTGACCTTAAACGAACCAAATCCACATAAACTTAGTTCCTCTTTCTGGACCTAAGTACTCAGGTCTCTGTCTGGCCAGAGGTTTTCCAAGACAACAAATATCGACTATTTGTAGCTTTCGATTGTTTTTTTATATTAATGGTATTAAGAACTACTTAGGAAAAAGCAGTCAACGATTTTTATACAGATAATGTATTTTTATTCTTGTTTTCGACGTCCCTTTAATAACGAGTAGGTCCATTTCAGCTCCCCCGGCTTTCTTGCTGCGTCTCACACATTCCAGGCAGGCTCCCCCGGGGGCCTCTGCACTGCCTCCCTGAAGCCTGCAGTGTTTTCCCTCGGTATTCGCATTGTTTCTTTACCTAGGTGCTCATTCCTTACCTACGTCCCTTTCCTTCTCTCTAAGGAACTTCTTTCGACATTTCTTTCAAGGCAGATCAGCTGTTGACGAACTCGCTCATTTTTCTTCTATCAGAAAAGGTCTCTATTTCTCCTTCACCTTTGAAGGATCCAGAACTGCTCGGCTGGTGCGTTTGCTTTTTCTTTCGCACGTTAAGTGTTTAATTGCGTTCCCTTCCTGCTCGCATGGTTCCGGAAGCAAAGTCGGCGTAAGTCTGCCCTTGCTTCTCTGTAGCTGCTTTTCCCTGTGGCTCATTCACGATCTTCTCCGTCTGTGGTGTCGTGTAGTTTGAATAAGATGTCGCAGGTGCAGACGTCGTGGGAATTTCTCGGGCTCGGTGCTCTCCGAGCTTCCTGGACGTGTGGTTCAGTGTGCGTCACTCATTTGAACGTTTTCAGCCGTCATGTCTTCAGTTTCTTCTCCTTCCGGTTTTCCCATCACACGAGGTACGCCTTGTGCAGCCCCCTCTCATTGCTGGGTAACCTCCTCTGTCTTTTTCACTCTCTCTCCGCAGAGCAGTTTGGGGGCCTCTTCCTCAGCCCTGACCAGCCTAGGCCTTCACCGTCTCTGCTACAGTGTTCCAACTTCTAGCATTTCTTTCTGATTCCTTCTGAGCGTTTCCATTTCTCTACTTACACTACCCATCTGCTGTTACACGCTGTCCATTTTCTCTGTTAGCAATCTTAGCATATTGATCATAATCATTTAATATCCCTGGTCTGATAATCCCCAATCTGTGTTTTGTCTGAGTCTGAGTCTGGTTCTGATCTCACTTTGCCTCTTCAGGCAGTGATTTTTGTTTCTGTTTTGTTTTGTTTGCCTTTGAATGTGCTTTGGGATTTATTTGTTGCTGAAAGCCAGGCACGATGTATGGGGGAAAAGAAACCGGGGTAGACGGGCCTTCTGTGCGAGGTTCTGCATCTCTCTGGCTGTGAGTCAGGCGGTATTTACTGTTTACGTGACCATGGGAGTCAGAGGCTAGTAGTTTCTCAGTTTGTTTTGTCTCCTCTGTCCTCTTTGGGTTTCCCTAGAGACTTCTTCTTAAATGAAGTCCGAGAGGCTCAGTTCTTTACCTGTTACTGTGCAGAAGCCCCGTGATGCAGTGGTGAGGCATGGAAGGGAGGGGCCCGGCCCCTAGCCTGTGGTCGGGTCTCAGTCCTCAGCGAGCCTGGGCGGAGACCATCGCACACGCTTCTCAGCGTTTCTCTCCCTTAAGTGAGCATGAAGTCTAGAGGGGCCTGGAATTGGGAACATGTACATATCGTTTATGTCTCATGAATGGTTCATGCGTAGTATTTGCAGTGTATTATATGTACTACATTATACATGCATTATAAATGCCGTATGCGTTTTGTATATTCCATAAATGTACACAGTTGACCCTTGAACGACGTGAGAATTAGGGTGCCAGCCCTCCACACAGGCACGAAAACCTGAGTGTAACTTTACAGTCAATCCATCATATCGGTGGTTCCACATCCGTGATTAAACCAACCACAGTCCTGTAGTATTTACTACTGAAAAAAACCATGCAGTTCAAACCAGCGTTGTTCAGGGTCAACTGTCTTACATTAAAATATATAAATATAATTATTTACATAAAAATGTTATATATTTTTATATATGGTATAATATTTGGTTATATAATCTTATAATATCATATTTGAATACTAATACTTTTTCAGTTCGTTATATATGTTACAAAGATAAAAGTATAGCTTATTTTTTTTATCTTTTTGTATGGTATCTTCTTATTGCATAGAATTTAAAAATTAATCCCATCAAGTTTATCAATATTTTTCTTTATAATGTTTTACTTTATGTATATGCATGGAATATTACTCAGCCATAAAAAGAAGGAAACCCTGCCATTTGCAACGATATAATCAAGTTTGAGGGTATTGTGCTAAGTGAAATAGGTCAGACAGAGAAAGACAATTACTGTGTAATCTCTCCAACATGTGGAATTTTAAAAAACCAACCCCATGGAAATGGAGAGTCGATTGGCGTTTCCCAGGGCAGGGGTGGGGAAGCCACAAGATGGTCAAAGAGCACAGATTTTCACTTAGAGGATGAGCAGGTGCTGGAAACCTGGTGCCGGCCTGGCGACTGTGGTCAGTAACACGAAAGGTGCTGAGAGGAGATCTTAAACATTCCCGCCACACACACACAAAGTAACAGTGTGAGGTGATGGACATGTTAACTAGCCTCATTGCGGTCGTCATTTCACAGTGCATACGTGCAGCAAACCATCACATTCTACACCTTAACTTACACGGTGTTACATGCCATCTGTATCTCAATAAAGCTGGAAACATAATAAACATTAGTTCCACGGCAAACAAGGTAGAATTATTTTGTAGCTGGTTTTGCTGCTGGTATGTAGGCACACGGTTTTGGATTTTGACCTTGTGTCTTCCATCCTTAAAAAAAATCACGTATGAGTTATGCTTGTTTGATGATAGATTCTCTTAGCATTTTCACAGATGTATCATCTGCAGTGAATATTTGCTGTCTTCCTTTCTAATCCCACATATCTTGTCATTTATTTTATTTTATTAGTTATGTAGGATCCTCTGTATAGCGTTAAATAAAAGGAGTGACGTGAGACCCATCGAGTTTGCAGTATTTCATTTTGCCAAGGATGATGTTTGCTGAATGATTTTACTAGAAAACCTTTATTGAACTAAGGAAGTTGTATTCCTAGTTTTTAAAATTTTTTAAATTTTGAACGGATGAAATGCTTATTCTTGATCTCTGAGATGTTATTGGGTCTTTTCTCTCTTTAGCTCTTAGGAAAGCAAATGACATTGACAGACGTCCTGCTGTAGGAAGTCTGCAGTCAGGTTAGACCCTTTTTGGTTGAAGTTTTGTTGATTTCCTTTGTTGGTTTCAGTTGCTAATCTTTTTTGACAGGTGAAATTCACTTATTTTTCTTTCTCATATTTTTGTTGTCCGATTTGAGCATCAAGGTGGCTCTTGGCTACAGGAAAATCTTTGAAAGACAGGGAATAGCTGATGCTGTGGGTGCGGGGAGTCTCCTGGGAGCCGAATTCCGACGCAGCCGTTCATGTTGTGAGAACGGTCAGGTTCTGCTCTCTTCAGTTCAGTTTTGGAACTTTGTATTTTTTCCTGAAAATGATTCATTTCATTTATGTTTTCCAATTATGTTTATATTGCTCATAATTTTCTCTTGTGGTTTTGTGAATCTCTGCTGTGTATATTGTCACAACCCTTTTTCATTCCTAACGTTACTTATTTTTGCTTTCTCTTCTTTCCTGATAATCTTGATTAGGTGTCTTCCGAGTTTACTAGACTTTTCCATTGACTGGCTTCTGGGTTTTTGTCAGTGTTCTCTGTTGTTTTCCTTTTCATTAATTTCTGCTGTCGTGGTGCCTTTCAGATGATTACATTGTGTCTCAGTTCCTTATGGCATTAAATTCTCTCGTTTGCCTTTTCTGTTACATTTTGCCAACATGGCCTCATTATGGATCATTTTCTACGTGGTTTATAAATTTTATTGTAAACTTATCTTCGATGTCTCCCTTCCTCTTGGGAGAACCATACGGAAGACCCAGGAACCCTAAGTGTGGGGAATGTTCCTCCGAAGTGGTTTTAAGGAGAGTGATCCCAGCTGGCGTGTTAAGTACACAAGAGTTTTCCTGTATTAGGGTGTGACACCCTATATGACGCAGACTCTTGGTCTCTCTTGCCCATGAGAGATATTTTTGTTTCCATTCAGGGTCTGAAGACAAGGCATCCTGCCCCCCGCCCCAGCAAGGGCAGGTTGTTCTGACCCACTTGCACGCCAGGGCAGCAGTTCCGTCCTCCGTGTGGGCGTCAGGACCCGTGTCTGCGTGCCCCGCCTGTCAGGAACTACCCCACCCCTTGCCGTGCTTGCCTGTGGCTTGAGCTTGGGTTTCTCTGTCTGGGGGCATCTGGGGTTTCCCTCTGCCTCTTCCCAGTTTAGTAGTGGATCAAGGCCTTTGCCCCATTTTATTTAACATGCTTATACGTCAGACAGGGAGCAGCGTCCATGTTGTTTTTACAGCGTTTGCTTCAGCCTGAAGCTCCTCTGGACTCTTAAAGTTCTGTGATAAGATGCTTGTTGACTATGAAATTGAGTATTAGAAAGCGCACATTTTTGCCACACGGCTGCTTACAAAGACAACCGCACGTCAGATTTCCTAGACAATCAGACCTCAGATTTTCGGTCCTCCTGAGCACAGACGTACTGGACAGGCCACGTGTTCTGAATTGGAGCTCCAAAACAGTGGTGACTGTAGTTATGAGAAGAATTACTAAATCGATCCCAGTTTTCAGCGAGAGCATTTTGTCCATCGCGGGTGTGAGGAAGGTTCCGTGTGGAACGGTGGCTGGTGGGCAGGTGTCCGCGTGCACCTCCTCCTGCAGCTCGTGGAGCCCGGCGTCCGCTCTGCCAAGCACTGGCAACGTCCTGTCACCTGGTCTCCACGCCAACAGGCCAGGCCTCTGCTGGGACCCAGATGGCGTCGTGGGTTCTGGAGTGGGGAGGGGGAAGGAGCTGGGGTAGGTGAGGGGTCCAGGGTCCCCCCAGCTCTGGTTCCAGGTCTGGTGGGGCCTCCCGTCGGTCCCTCTGTGTGTCCCTCTCGTGCTGGGGTGCGGAGAACAGCTGAGCCGCAGACGTCACAGACCGGATGCCGTGCGAGGCTGCTGTGGATCAGGCCCTGCTACCCGGGGTGAACCCCACTTCTCGGGCGGAAGGCACAGCCCCCAAGGCTGCCCTTGCTCAGACCCCCGCTGCAGGCTTGAGAGTCCCACACTTCTGACCACCAACTATAAATTTGGGGTTCCCACAACTCCCTCAGGGTCAGTAACTCCCTAGAGCAACTCGGAGAGCTCAGGAAAGCACTAGCCTTACAGCCAAAAGGGGTACAAACCAGGACCACTGAAAGAAGGGACCCAGAGGACGAGGTCCGGGGGCCCCTGAACGTGGCTTCTGTGCCCCTCCCCTGGGAGCTGGGACACGCTCTCCCCCACGTCCACTTGTCAGGACAGCAGGGCACAGGCTCCCGAGCCTGACGCCAGGGTTTTTATGGGCTTTCACTGTGGGGCGAGATGGCTGAGTCGTTGGCCGCGAGGCGGGCACTGCTGGCCAGCACCCCAGCTTCCTCTCCTGCAGGGTCTCTCTGGGGGGCAGCCCCATCCGGAGCCCTCGTTGGCATCAACCGCCAGGTATGGTCCAAGGACTCGCCCATCACAGGGAAGCTCCGAGGATTTAGTGGCTTCTCCCAGGGACTGGCACAAAGCAGCCCAGTTCTAAACCGCCCACCAGCTAAACGGGGCGTCGCCCAGCCACTGCCTCCCGGCCCTCGCCCTCCCCTCCCCGCAGGGGAGCTGGGTCCCCAGCCTCACGCCTGGCCTCACCGAGCCTCATGTCACCCGGATCCGGCCTCTGGCCCAGAACTGTCTGGCCTCCAGCCCAGGCCCTTGTTCTGCTCTCAGCCCAGCCCTGGACCTACAGCTTGGCCAGCTGCCTCCGTGAACCCTTCCAGGAGAAGCAGTGAACAGACGTGTCCCGAGAAGCAGCTCACAGGGGCTTCTCACGAGGAGCCTGGCCCCGTCCTCTGTGGAGCCTGGAGGTCAGAGACAGTCCGCCTCTGCTGTGCGGCAACCAGCTCCCCGGCCCGTCCTTGAAGAGTTCGGGGTGGGGGTGTGAAGAGGCCACGTTGGACACGTGGCCTCCCAGGTCCAGAGTTCTGCTCGGTCCTGTCATTAGCACTGTCGGCCCCCCGGGTGTCACCCCGAGTGAGCAGCGGGAGACAGATGCCTGCTTCTCCGTGAATGCACACCCAGCATGTGTCGGGCCTCTTTGTGTCAACAGTCGTACAACCTCACCACCCAGCATCGTATGCCCTGTATCCTGAACTTCCGTAGTCGGAGCCTCACAGGACCCAATCTAGTTCTAATGCGTGAAAACCTGCCAAAGGTGCCCATAGGTGCCTGCACGTGATTCAGAACTTCGCAGCCTGTCTTTTCTACTCTAATTACAGACTTTCTTCCTTTAATTTGCTTTACCTTGCCTTCCTCTGAACTTTATTTTAATTCTGAGATACACACACACACACAATTAACACACAAATACAACTCACACACATGTACACACACATGTACACACACATGTGCATGCTACTACGCTGATTTGGTTACTTGATTTGCTACCATTCCGTAATATCTCCCCAATATTGAAACTTTGTGCTGTTTTCCTCTAGAAATAATTATGGCTCAAATTAAGTCTGAGGTGATCCCAGCACCTGGAGAGCCAGAATGTGACTTGACGTGTAAGTTACTTCAGCAGCATTTCTGATGCTTCAGGGGAACACACGGCTGCAGCGTTGCTGCCGTCTTAAGGGACAGGACAGGCCCTACTTGTCCGAGATTCTTGTGTCTTCCTCTGTGTCCAGATGAGTTTTAGAAGGATTATTTTGGTAAATATTTAAACGACAGACACTCACAAGGCCTTCTTTAAAAGACGAAATATATGCTTTTAGTTGATTGACTCATAGAACTACATTTTGAACGGACTGTAAGTGGATTGTAAATTTATGCATCTGCCTGGGATTATGTCCTCTTGGGGGCCAAGAGCAGTCGCCTGTTCCATGGCCCCATGGTTTAATTGTACGTGCGATGGGATTTCCTGCCTGAGTTTGGGGTGTGTCCGGTGGGGTCACTTTTCCCTACAGATGTACCGAGGCAGGTGGCACAGAGTGGGGTGGTGGCCGCACACCGTCCTGGGCTCCCTCTGGGTCCCTGTCGCCAGAGGAGGACCTGCTCTCTCAGGCGTCACACCACACTCACGGGGCGGGGGCACAGGAGGGGCCTGGAGACAGGGCCAGACCCGCCTCAGAGCCTTTCCCGCCCCGCCCTCCCTGACCAAAAGCATCTCGAGCTCCAGGAGAGGCAGTACTTACAGAAGGCGGTGAGAACAGCCAGCTCAGTTGCCCCAGCGCGAGAAGCAGAGGAACCGAGAAACTTCAAGGGTTTCGGTGGGGTTGACGCCCCAGCTTCCCTGGGGCGTGTGTCTTGCAGTTTCCCTGCAGCAGCGTTAGCAGGTCCCGCGTCGCTGCTGTAAAGACCGCCAGGTGCCGGCCCTCTTCTCCGGTGCGGTCGACCTTGTCTTCCCCACTTCGTCTCTCATGTTATCTAGCGGCTCCTGACCTCTCTTCCTGTTCCTCCTTTTTTAAAACAAATGAATAGTAACATCCATTGAGGACTCAAGTACCTTTTGAAGGTGTGTGAGGACACCATTCCCACAAAATATACCCTGCCTGCCCTTCACTTATTTTTTCTAAAGTCAGAAGAAGCATTAATTTCCCAGTTCCTGAATATGCATTGATATTATAGTTTTTCATTTAAAAAATAAAGATAAAGCAGCTTAAAGGGCTTTTTTTCACACTCTCATCTGTGGACAGTATTTTATCACAAAGTGATGGCATTTGGTGCAAACACACTGGCTATAAGTGAATATCTTATTGTAATGAAGGGCGTTCCTGCGACTTTACTGTTTGTCGCTCTACCCTTGGCAAGACCTGTCCTCCCTTGAAAACAAAATAGACCCCAAACATCAAACGTGGGAACATCTGAGTGCAGGAATGCAAGAAAATCCGGAAAGGTGTAACGTAAAACTTACTGTCCTGGAGTTGGTGTTTATATCATTGCAGGATCGAGGTCAGGCACACATCTTCCAGGACAGATGTTTGGCTCCGCTTTTAAATTTTAGAACAGCTGGGCAGACAAGGAAGACATTAGAGCAGTGGCTCAGTGACCAAGCCACGTTGTTGCAGCCTTCTCCACCCACACCTGGCTGAATTAAACACGTTACCTTGGACTTCGGCATATATTGCAAATTACTAGATGGTGTTATTTAATATGATTCCTTGTCTTCTCTTTCCAACTTAGCAACCACAGGGTGGAAAGGAGGGACGGCCTCTGGAAGAGAGCCCCGGAGGGCCGTGAGGAGACCCCCGGTGCGGCCCGACCCGGCCGGCAGCATGGTCGGGAGGAACGGCCGCAGGGCTGTGTTGGTCCCTCGGCTGCCGAAGCAGCACCACAAGCAGGTGGCTGAAAACTGCAGAAACGATGGTGTCGCCGCCCGTGGGTGCCGGCAGGGCCAGACTCTGCAGGCTCCTCTCCCGGGTTCTGGGGCTGCCGCGTCCCTGGGGCCCCCCGAGTGTCGATGCATCACCCCGTCCCCCGTCCCCACGTGCTGTCTTCCCTGTCTGCATCCAGATTTCCCACTTGCACGAGGACACCGTCACACTGGGGTAGGCCCACCCTGTAACCTCGTCTTAACTCGCTCACCACTGTGAAGACCCTGTTTCCACATGAGGTCCTGTCACAGGGCCTGGCAGTTAAGCCCAGCGCGTCTCCTTGGGGCCACGAGCTCACAGTGTCGGCCGCGCCCTTTCCCGGAGCCGGGGCGTGGGTCGCGGGTTCACCTCACAGGCCCCTCGGGTCTGCCCCGTTCGTGCGACTTGCCTCTTTGGGGGGATTCACGTCTGTACTGTTCGACCTTTAAAGGTAACCGGTGTTGATTGGCAGGTGAGGTCCCATGTGGCACTCGGCCTCGGAGCACGTCATCGTGGGCGCTCTCCGCCCGGCCCTCAGCTGTAGCCCTGGTTGGGCGTTGCTTCTGCTTAGGAAGCTTCTTTCAATCTAACGCGATGTTATTCCCGTTCTTACTTGTGTGTGTTTCCTCTCTGCGTGTCCTCGGCTGTCTTTGGAACGGGTGCGCTCATGGCTCACACGCATCACGTCCTCCGGGTTTTGTCGGGTGTCTGACTGCTTCGTGGGGGGCGGGGGGAGGAGAGGTTCGGGGGTCGTGCCGGGAGGGCCACAGAGCCCCCAGCCGGGCTGTGCTGGAGGAGGTTACGGGGCGCACGCGGCGCCGAGCTCCCCCCACCACCCGCCTCTTCTTGGGCCAACTGCGTCACCTCCCCGCACCCCTGCCCCGGTTATGTGTTACGTTATGAAGCGCGCAGCTCAGGGACGGGCAGAGAGGAGGGGCTCCAGCTCGGAAGCTCCCCCAGCCCCGCGGTTTCGGGGTGTCAGGGAGGCTTTGGGGAGGGTCCAGCTGCGCGGAACCCTTGGCTGTCGCCGACGAGCTCAGAGTGTCCAGCCTCTCCCCCCGGAGGCTGGGGGCTGAGGCTGAAAGCTGGGGCCTCTAATCAAGGTTGGGTCTCTCTGGGGACCAGCCCTGTCCTGAAGCCCAAGCGTCGCCGCATTAGAACAGAGATGCCCCGTGCTTGTCCCTCCAGAGCCGTGGGGCTGTTAGGAGCTTGTGCCCGGAAGTGGGGTGCGGGACCAAGGCGGCCTCGGGGTTCAGGAGGCCTGGAGCTGAGAAGCGGGACTGCTTCCCTCAGTGTCGGTGGGGCAGTGCAGGAGGAAGAAGGTGGCGGACGGGCTGCATTAGAACAGAGATGCCCCGTGCTTGTCCCTCCAGAGCCGTGGGGCTTGTAGGAGCTTGTGCCCGGAAGTGGGGTGCGGGACCAAGGCGGCCTCGGGGTTCAGGAGGCCTGGAGCTGAGAAGCGTGGCTGCTTCCCTCAGCGTCGGTGGGGCAGTGCAGGAGGAAGAAGGTGGCGGACGGGCATCACCGTCGAGGGGGGCTCAGAGGAGACAGGACGGGGTACCGGGGGCCTGCTGTCCTGGGAGGTAGGGTGAGGGCCGTGAGCAGGACAGACAGATGTGTGTGGCCGGCCTAGAGCAGCCTGGCTTGTCCGCCCACTTGCTGGGGCATCCGACCGCTCCGAACGGGTGACTGGCTTGAGCGGGCAGCCCGATGTTCTGATTCGGGTGTCAGGACGGCTGCTTTCACGGGGTTGAGGTATTTTCAACCAGGTGGCCTTTGCAGCATGGGCAGGGCCGTGGTCCTCACCCCCTTCAGGGGTCCTGGTCTCCTGCACAGGAAGGGGGTCTGCCTTCCCCTCACCCTGCTCTGTGCTGCCCCCTTCTGTGGATTTTGATTCTTCCCTGACGGTGCTGATTTAGTCCCTGTGGCCCGCCCAGTATTCACGGGGCTGGCCCCTCTGTCCCTCACATGGTGACCCTGGGGCAGGACGCCCAGCTCTGGTGGGAGAACAGCCCGTGAATCAGTGTTTCAGAAAATGCAGGGCCTTCTTCCTAAGGTTGCTGTTCAAAACTATTTTTTCCTTCCAAAACTTTAGTCTCCCCCCACCGCCCAGTTAACATCAGTTAATTTAATTCACTTCTCTTTCCCTTGTTCCAGATTTTCATTTGACCCCGCCATCATCTCTTCGGTTTAGGCCGGCTGGTACTCTGGGTGCGGTTCCCTTCCTCCCCTGTCGTATCTAAGTGGATCTCTGCCAGCGTTAGGGAGAGGCGGTCCGGCCGGTCCTTGGCGCTGCTCTATAGAGTGGCTTCTCTGTACTTTTTTCTTCGTTTTCAGCTTTTTAGCGCCTTCTTTGTTTTTCTCCTCCTTCTTTTCTCCTCAAGCAGATTTTTCACCTGTGTCTCGTTCATGTAGGTTTTGCAAGTTGACTGGCATTCAAAACAGTGTCAACATAATCTGAGCCCGAGATTTCAGGAGAAAACCGTGTGAACGCTGGGCCGTGGGTGGGGCTGCTTGTTACGTGGTGCAGCCCTGCCTTGGGCACCCAGGGCCACCTGGTAGAATCGCTGTCTACGGGCTCCTCGTGTGCCACACGGCCCCTGGAGGAGAGGGCGGACGTGTCGTCAGGCCTCTTTTTATGGAAAACACCACGAGGTCACCCTGGAGTTGAGTGTGTGGAACCACCTGTGTGGCTGGGCAGAGCCCTCAGGGGATGCAGGTGCCAGGCTGCAGGGTCTCAGTGGGGCAGGTCCAGAACCAAAGGCAGCTGTGGTCCCGGCGCCTCTGGTTGGGAGTCTCTGCCGCTTCAGTGTCGGGAGCCCTGGCGCACCTGCCGGCGGTGAATGGGCCCTTTGTCTCTAACTGGTAGGTTGCTTTAGCTCACGATCACATAGCAACTGCAAACGTAAGGACTTTATACGTGTTTGAGTCAGAGAAGAACAGAAGGAATTTGAGCCAGTGCTGAGACCAGGTGAGTCTTGCCTCTGAACGGGGTCTGCCCGGCTTGGTTCCGCAAAGGCGCTGCCCCGAGGGGTCCTGCCCGCGTCCGCACAGAGCCCAGCCCCGCCACCCTGACCTGACTGCTGGCCAGAAACCGCCACACGTTCTTCAAAAGAGCCCGGGTCACCGGACCAGGGCACCTTCTTTGGAACTTTGTGCACATGTCAGTTCAGTAATCCCTAGCGTTTGACCTGCAAATTAATATTCTGGGAAACGTATCAGCAGCAGCGCTGTGGGTTCTGTGATTTTCCCTAAATGAGCACGTGCTCTGAATGAAACCACGACATCTCAACGTCACGTAAGCCGCTCAGCCCTCCTGCACGCGGCCCCCGTTTCCATCCGAGCCCAGCCCTGTGCTGCTGTGATGGGAAGGCGTGCGCGGAGCTGGGCAGCAGCAGCGGCGGCTTACAGGACGCCGCTTCCCAGGAGCGTGGCCGCCTCGGGAGGTTCACGATCACGGGGGGTAACACCCCCAGCCTGTTACAAAGGGAACCGAAGGCAAAGATACGACCCAGACCAGGGGAGGGAGCGCCGGAGCAGAGCCACCCTGGCCCCGTGTCGGCCGCCGGGCCCAAGGGCCTGCTTTCTGCTGTGTCCATTGCTGCCCGCACATCTCATGGCAAAGCCTTTGTGGAAGAGCTTTATTTTTTGCTCTGTGTTTTGCTTCTGCTTCTGAATCTCACCTGCCGATACCCTGCTGGTCAGCTGAGTAGGGAGATGCGAGCACAGGAGCCGAGACCACCCCAGCGGGTCCCCTGTGCATCTCAGCCCCAGTGGGGCTTTTGGCTACCTGCTCTGTGCACTGGGCTCGGCCGGGTGTGGACGGCAGGCTACAGCTCAGTGTCTGAAATCTGACCCTGTTTCCGGGGTAAACTGGCCGCAGGACAGGGAGCCCCAGGTGCCACTGGTGTGCCCTCAGGGGTGGGAGACCAGAAACCAGCCCACGCGTGTACCTTGGGGACCTCGGCCTGCATTTCTTAAGTGTTAAGAATGCTTTTTAGCTAATGGGGCAGGCGAGGTGTGGTCGGTTGCATTGTGCCTGCACGGCGGTCTCCATCCACACGGGCAGCGGGCGGGCGGGGGCCGCCCTGCCTCTTCTGGAATCAGGCCTTCCACCCCCTCCCCAGACAGTGACGCTCGCCTGTGTCCCTCGGGGGCACAGTCACTCTGACCCTGGTGCCCTGACCACCTTGGAAGGGAAATCTAATCTAACGGCCACAAAGCCACACAACCCCCACCGACTAAGCAAGCCGGTACCCTGCAGCCCCCAAGCCCACTAAAGCTTTCTGTTTCTAGGTAAAGTCTGTTGTTTATTGGGAACCTACTGTGTGACGACATTTGTCCAGATACAAGGCAGACACAGGGAGACCGTGGGAAGGCGCCCGGCGATGCTCAGCGCCTGGGGACAGGGACACCTTTGTGCGGGCGGCCTTCCTCAGCCCAGCCACAGGCCAGCGGGCTCGTCCCCCGTGGTCCGAAGGGGACCTCCTCTTCCTTATCCACTTGTCACCAGAGCCCTCGCTTCTGCCCCACAGCCGGGGACAGCCGGGTCGAGAGCCTGTCCTGGTCATCCTGTTGGCACAGTGCTGGAGGTGCACCTTGGGCACGGCTGGGCTCACAGATGCAGGATGCATGTCCGCGGGAAGGCCGGGGTTAGGTCATGTTATTGTGCCCTTTTCAGTGGCCACAGGCGATCTTCTGGCAGTTTTTTTTCTTTTAAAAATTTAAATGCACACGTTTCCCTAGACCTTTAAACTCCAGAGCCACCGCCTGATGATGTCAGTTGAGGGGACCGTTCAGGGCAGCGAGCTGTGCTTGTGATGATCTGCTTCTTGGTGGTTCGCCCAGACCAACCAGTCCATTAGGTCAGACCCTCCGTCCAGGTTCCAAGGGCCTGGGTGCATCACGCCACTGGCCGCGAGGATTCCGAGCTCCGTAGCCCTCAGCTTCTCGGGCGCGCACGGGGGCATTTGGACAGAACACGAAAATGGCCCTCACGCTTCACGGGGAATTGACACACTGCTGGACACAAGCACTGAGCAGTTCTGTTTACAGTATCAGCTGGCACGTGCCAAGGAAGAAGCCCCAGCGCCGCGCTCTTGCGAGCGTGTGTGCATGTACACGCCTGAGTGTTTGTGAGTGTACGTGTGTGCACGTGTGTCAGGGAGGGAGAGGGAGTGACTCGAGGGGCAAGAGTGATCTGGTGGACACCCGGGACGTGACGACTTGCAGCCTGATGTCGAGACTTGCCGCGGTAATAATTTCATGTTAAAGACGCGGGTATCCACAGGACGCGAGGTCAGGGAGCCGTACGTCCACGGTCACCTTTGCCGTGGTAAACGCGGATGCACTGGTGCAGATCACAGGGCGGAGGATGAGCCAGCCAGGATCAAACCGCTCTCTGCCCTCCGCTCCCGTGCTGCTGGCGCACGCGTGGGATCTGTGCCTTTGGAAAGTTCTATGAGTTATTAAAGAGCCCAGAAATAGAAAGAAAATTTAAGTGTTACTTACTACAGAGAAAAGTACGCACGTCCAGGGAGAAGCCCAGCAGCCATCCGCGGAAACCCGCGGGAGCTCGGCCAGGATGCGGTACTGGAGCCGGTGGCCACCCTGGGAGCCGGAGGAGGAGGGCGCGCCCTCGCGCGTGAGCCCCGGGGACAGCTTTGCACAGCGACCAACACAGTGAACGCTGGTAATCGGCAAGGAGTCGCAAGGGAACAGCAGCAGTTTCTGCAGACGGACCTCAGCTCATCACCGGCGGGCTTTAGGCTGTGGTGTTATTTATTAGGGCCGAACCTGCACTGAGAATGCAGCCCGGAGACGCAGGTGCCTCTGCTGTGAGCCGCTCCTCCGGGGCCCTCCCCTGCCTTCACCAGCTCTCTGGGGGCAGACGGTGGACGGCCTGGGGTGGAAACTCTGCTCCGAGGTTAAGGTTCTGGCTCAGCCCTTTGGGGCTGCTGTAACAGAACCCATCCTGCGTGCAGACAGCAGGCGTTTGTTCTCCCCTGTCCCCTCTGGGGTCCCTTCAGAGGGCACTGACCCGTCACCAAGGCTCCCGCCTCGTGAAGGCCCCCCCTCCTGCTATCTCAGCCTCTGGGAGTGAGGATTCAGCATGGATGTGGGGGGACACATGCAGACCACTGGACGGTGCCCTGCCCTGGGGGGCGCTCGGGGGCAGCTGCGCTCCTGCCTGAAGTCTCCACGGGACTCGGGCCTGTGATTCGGTCGCACGCAGAGCCGGCCGCCCCCGGACACGACGCTGGGCATCTCCTCCTCAGACAGAAGCGCGTTGCGGGATCGGCTTCTGTTCCATCAGCGAACCCCTTTTAGGACAGGACTGGGGGAAGGGGGAGGGGCCCCCGGAGGCCCCGTGACAGGAGACCGTTGGGAGGAAGGGCTGCGCTCCGAGGTGGGAAGCTTCTGAGTCGCTGGAGTCAGGAGGAGCCGCCGCGCCCGGTGCCTCTTCCCCCGGCACCCCCAGCCCTGGCCTGCTCCCCAGGCGGCATCCTCTCCCTGCCCCTCCAGACGCTGCTTCCCTGCTGGTGCAAAGCCAAGGCTGACGGGTGCAGGAGCCCGTCACCTGTCGGGTGCCACGGAGGAGAGGCCACGTGGAGTGTGTGTTCAGTCCCCTGTGGTGCCTGGCAGCCGGGGGGCGAGGCCGGACCACGGAGACCGACGGCCCCCTCCCCCCATCCCTCCCTTCCCCGGGGCACCTTGCGAGACCGCTTGCGCGGTTTGGGTTTAACTCCGGAACAGATGTTGGCAAACTCTGGTCCATGAACTGGCCGCCAGTTTTTATAAATACAGCTTTTGTTGGAACTAGTTTTGTTATTAGATGTATCAGTCTCCAGGGCTGCTGTAACCACCACAGACTGGGCAGCTTAAACAACAGAGATTTATTTTTTCAGAGTCCTGGAGGCTGGAAGCCGGAGGTCAGGGTGTCAGCAGGGTTGGTTCCTCCTGAGGCCCCTCTCCTCAGGTGACCTCCTTCCCACCGTGTCCCACAGGTCATCCCTCTGGGTGTGCACATTGCTGTCTCTTCCTGTGTCCAAATCTCCTCTTCGTACAAGGGCAGTCCTAGCAGCCTCATTTTAACTTAATCACCCCTCTAAAGGCCCTGTCTCCAAATAAGTCACAGTCTGATATACTGGGGACAAGAGCTTCAGCACCTGAATTTGGGGGGGACACAATTCAGCCCATGATTTCAGGGTTAGCAGTTAAAACTGCAGGACAACAGTTAAATTTCAGATAAATAGCAAGTTGTGCACAGGAAATCCTTATTTTTAAAATTCTTATTTATATGAAATTCTGGTTTAACTGGAAAGCTTACCTGACAGCCCTAATTTGAACCTAGTCATACCCATTCGTGTGTATTTGGCCTGTGACTGTCTTCATGTTACAGTGGCTTGAATGAGTTGAAGCCAACCCCAATTCCTTTTAAAGTTCACATGAAAAATTAGCCACCGCCCTGGGAGAAGGATGTGGAATTTGTAATTAGTTCCCAGGACCAGGGCTTTGAGCACAGTACAGAAGCTAAAACAGCACATCAGAGTTAAAAGTCTGTTCCCCTAGACATTCAGTATTGAGTCTGTGTTGACTTAAAACCTCCAAAGACCCAAGACTGTGTACTTGGGAGAGGGATCTGTATTCCGTATCAATTACGTATATGTCCTTCTGTCTGTTTTCCTTAAGGACTTCCTAATACTCTCTTTCTTAATACGTAGTTGTTTTTGGCCATCATCATTGATTGAGTTTCTCATTGTCTCGTCCTGAATTAGAAAAGTGTTGTCTGTCGGTCATTATTGTGATTTTTTTTCTTTCTTTCCCTTCTTACTTGCTGTTTTCATTCAAGGCTTTTGAACTTGTTTTCCTGTAACTACGGTGGCTTGAATCTCATCCAACACCTTCCTAATACCTGCTGTGTCCTAACACAGTAAACACAGGCGTTTAAAACTTGAGAAGGCAAAGGATGTCACCAAATTGGAGGGAATTCAGAGAACAGCACGGAAATGGTTAAGAGGCTGGAAGATCTACTTGTGAGAAAAGTGCAAAGGCGTTGAGTGTGTTTGCCTTGGAAAAGCAGTGACCAAGATGGGCAGAAGCACAGCTGAGAATTTTGAGTGTAACGATCCCAGGAGAGAGGATTATTTTAGGGGCCGTTTGACCGGAGGTCGGTGGGGGAAGGTCTTCTGTGAAGCTGGGTCCGGCGGAGGGGAAGGAGGAGGTGGGGAGAGACCAGATGCGGCAGGACGTGAGGTGGCGGGCGGGTAACGGCCATGCTGAGCGAGGCCCCGTCCCCCATCGGCTCCTAAAGGCTGTAGGGGACCTTCTGCCCTTTGTGTCTAGCAAAGTGCAGCTTCTCGGTGGCCTCTGCCTGGACTTGGCTTCTGCCTGTCTCCATCCCTCCTTCCATTTGAGAATCTATTTCTGCCGTGGTCCTGGGAGCGCCAGTGAGGCGGGGTTTGGGGACCTCACCAGCCACGTCGGACACCACCACGCCGCGCCGATTTCACGTCCAGGATGACCCTGGAGTCTGCTCCAGCCACTCGGCTGCCGACTGCATCCCCCGTGCAGGCCCATCACGTCCCCCCAACCCAGTCCGGGCCCATCCCTCACCAGGTCGGAGCCCGCAGTGGCCGCTGGATGCAGACAGAGCCCGCGGTCCTTCCGGCTGTTCCCTGCCTCGCCCCACAGGCTCCTGGCAGCCTCACACGCTGCTTCTCACTGACAGGCTCTGCCACTGGAGGTCTCCTGCCTGGAATGGCCCCCTGAGAGACGCAGCCGAGGGGGCCGCCCTGGGCCCCGCATCCTCGCCGTGTCTCTAGCGTTGCACCCAGAAGGGATTAAGATGCAGGAACGGAGTTGCATCAAACTGTGGTGATAATAGTATGATGTTCTAGGTAGGAGAGGGCAGCGCTGGACCCTCAGGGATGCCCCTCGGTCCAAACCACACTGAACAAGGGCGGGGCCCCAGCCCCGGGCCCTCCGGGAGGAGGAGAGTGACACAGAAGTCCAGGGTCAGCGCAGTGTCGGGATTCCTGGTGACCCTGGGCAGTAGCCAGGACGTGAGGCGTGGGGCCCAACCTGCAGGAGATGGTCTGGACAGGCTGGGGGGACAGTGCGAGCAGTAGAGCTCCTGTGCCTGGCCAGCCTGAGGCTGGCGCTTAAGGCAGCAGGGCTGACCTCCGGGGACACTTGGTACTGGGCAGCGCGCTCCTGCATGGTAGGCTCCGCCGCTTGGTTCAGAGCTGACCAGGCCTGCAGAGGTGTTAGTGGGCCTGTGAAGGGAGCAGATAAGACCCGCACCCCCTTTCCCATCAGATGCTTGCCACTAACTCCTGAGGTTGTTTGCTAAACACACGTCTTCTGTACAAGGGGCTCGTGAGAAATTCTGGTTTTTCTATTTGATGCTATTTAAGCCCCCTCTCTCATCCTTGGAATTCTTTAGAGGAAAGAGACTAAGGAAGAAAAAGGAGTCGTTGTATAAACAAGCTGAATCTGTCAGTAGGTCATGAGGCAGCGTTCTGCTGCATCCTGCCCTCCAGCTAGGGGTCTGTCCTCCGTGACCCTCCGACCCCCATTACGTCTTCACCCCGTCTCCTGTGTCCACACCTAGAGGAGAGGGGGCTTACGGACACTCACCATCTCCCTGTTTCCCTCACGTATCCTGTGTCCCATCCATATGCTATTTAGTTACAATGCTCATTATTTCATATTTGTACACTGGAAATACTCGATACAAGATACATATTATATGGTGACAAGCACATTGCTACGACAACAGAGAGCCCTAGAATCAGCAAAGCTTCCCTTGAGCCTGGGACCCATGTGGCATCTTGTCTGCGGGTCAGGATGACCCTTGGCCCTTGAGGTTGTTCCTGGGAGCTGCACCGTGGGTGGGACGGTGTTTCTACCCACAGCTCAGATGGATCCAGAGCCGCTTCCCTCGTTCTGTGTTACGTGCGATTGTGCTCACGCTGTAGCGTATTCTACTTCGTAATTTTAGTGAATTAATTTCACTTGACTTATACATTTCTTATAGTCTTTAAAATATTTTTAATTTTTTATATAATTTTATGAATTGAGGTATAGTTGAGGTATAGTTTCAGGTGTACAGCACAGTGATTCACAATTTTTAAAGGTTACCCTCCATTTATAGTTATTATAGAATATAGGCTATATTCCCTGTGCTGTACAGTATATTCTTGTAGCTTATTTATTTTATACATAGTAGTTTGTACCTCTTAACTTCCCACCCCTGTCTTGCCCCTCCCCAATTCCCTCCCCCCACTGGTAACCACTGGTTTGTTCTCTGTGTCTGTGAGTCTGCTTCTGCTTTGTTATATTCACTAGTTTGTTTTATTTTTTAGTTCCACGTATAAGTGGTACCATACAGTAGTGGTCTTTCTCTGTTTGACTTATTTCACTTAGCATAATACTCTCCAGGCCCATCCATGTTGCTGTAAATGGCAAAATTTTATTCTTTTTATAGCTGCATAATATTCCATTGTTTATACATACTTCACATCTTTATCCATTCGTCTGTTCTTGGACACTTAGGTTGCCTCCATGTCTTGCCTGTGGTAGGTAGTGCCATTGTGAACATTGGGGTGCATGTGCCTTTTCAAATTAGTGTTTTCATTTTCTTCAGACAGATACCCAGGAGTGGAATTGCTGGATCATATATTAACTCTATTTTTATTTGTTTGAGGCACCTCCATACTGTTCTCCACAGTGGCTGTATCAATTCGCATTCCCACCGACAGTGCAGGAGGGCTCCCTTTTCTCCACACCCTCTCCAGCACTTGTTATTTGTAGACTATTTGATGGTGGCCGTTCTGACCGGGATGAGGTGATTCTCATTGTAGTTTTGATTTGCATTTCTCTGATGATTAGTGATGTTGAGCATCTTTGCATGTGCTTGTTGGTCGTCTGTATGTCTTCTTTGGAAAAATGTCTATTCAGCTCTTCTGCCCATTTTTTAATTGGGTTGTTTGTTTTTTTGAGTCTGTAAGTTATATGAGTTGTTTATGCATTTGGGATATTAACCCCTTATTGGTCAT
The DNA here is from genome assembly GCF_964270905.1 of Leucopleurus acutus. NCBI lineage: Eukaryota > Metazoa > Chordata > Mammalia > Artiodactyla > Delphinidae > Leucopleurus > Leucopleurus acutus. Next base: position 108,151,841 of record NC_139144.1, on the reverse strand, counting down.
ACCATTTGGAAATATTTTCTCCCATTCAGTAGATTGTCTTTTCGTTTTGTTGGTGGTTTCCTTTGCTGTACAAAAGCTTTTAAGTTTAACTAGGTCCTATTTGTTTATTTTTCCTTTTATTTCCTTTGCCTTAGGAGACAGATCCAAAACATATTGCCATCATTTATGTCAAAGGGTGTTCTGCCTATTTTCTTCTGGGAGTTTTATGACTTCTAGTCTTACATTTAGGTATTTAATCCATTTTGAGTTTCTTCTATGTATGGTATTAGAAAAAGTTCTAATTTCATTCTTTTACGTGTAGCTGTCCAGTTTTCCCAGCACCACTTGCTGAAGAGACTGTCTTTTCTCCACTGTGTATTCTTGCCTCCTTTATCGTAGATTAATTGACCATAAGTGTCTGAGTTTATTTCTGGGCTTTCTATCCTGTTCCATTGATCTATGTGTCTGTTTTCGTGCCAGTACCGTACTGTTTTGATTACTGTGGTTTTGCAGTATAGTCTGAAGTCAGGGAGCATGATACCACCAGCTCTGTTCTTCTTTCTCAAGGTTGTTTTGGCTATTCAGGGTCTTTTGTGTTTCCATATAAATTAAAATTTTTTTTGTTCTAGTTCTGTGAAAAAATACCACTGGTATTTTGCTAGGGATTGCATTGAACCTGTAGATTGTCTTGGGTATTATGGTCATTTTAACAGTATTAATTCTTCCAATCCATGAACACAGTATATCTTTCCATCTGTCTGTGTTGTCTTCAGCTTCTTTCATCAGTGTCTTATAGTTTTATGAGTATAGGTCTTTTACATCCTTAGATACGTTTTTCCCCAAGTATTTTATTTTTTGGATGTGGTTGTAAATAGGATTGTTTCCTTAATTTCTCATTCTGATAGTTCCTTGTTAGTGTACAGAAATGGAGCAGATTTCTGTATATTAATTTTGTATCCTGCAAATTTACCAAATTCATTGATGAGATCTAGTAGTTCTTTTGGTGGCATCTTTACAATATTCTATGTATAATATCATGTCATCTGCAAACACTGACAGTTTTACTTCTTCCATTCCAATTTGGATTCCTTTTATTTGTTAATCTTGTCTGATTGCTGTGGCTAGGACTTCCAAAACTATGTTGAATAAAAGTGGTGAGAGTGGGCATCCTTTTCTCGTTTCTGATCTTAGAGGAAATGCTTTCAGTTTTTCATTGTTGAGTATGATATTAGCTGTGGGATTATCCTAAATGGCCTTGATTTTGTGAGGTATGTCCCCTCTATACCCACATTCTGGAGAGTTTTTTATCGTAAATAGATGTAAATAGATGTTGAATCTTGTTACAGGCTTTCCCTGCATCTATCTATTGAGATTATCGTATGGTTTTTATTCTTCAGTTCATTAATGTGGTATATCACATGGATTGATTTACAGATACTGAAAAATCCTTGCATTCCTGAGATAAATCCCACATGACCATGGTGAATGATCCTTTAAATGTATTGTTGGATTCGGTTTGCTAAGATTCTGTTGACGATTTTTTCATCTACATTCATCAGTGATGTTGGCCTGTAATTTTCTTTCTTTCTTTTTTTTTTGTGATACCTTTGACTGGTTTTGATATCAGGGTGATGCTGGCCCCAGAAGGAGTTTGAAAGCATTCCTTCCTCTGTAATTTTTTGGAATAGTTTGAGAAGGAGAGGCATTAACTCTTCTCTAAATGTTTGGTAGAACTTACCTGTGAAACTATCTGGTTTGTTTCTTGGGAATTTTTTAAATTACTAATTCAATTTCATTACTGGTAATTGGTCTGTTTATATTTTCTGTTTCTTCCTGATTCAGTTTTGGGAGATTGTACAATCTAGGAATTTGTCCATTTCTTCTAGGTTGTCTACTTTCTTGGCATATCATTGTTTGTAATAGTCTCTTATGATCCTGTGTATTTCTATGGTGTAGGTTGTAACTTCTCCTTTTCCATTTCTGATTTTATTGATTGGGGTCCTCTCTTTTTTTTTTTTTTTTTGATGAGTCTGGCTAAAGTTTTTTCAATTTTGTTTATTTTTTCAAAGAACCAGCTCTTATTTTCATTGATCTTTTTATTGTTTTTTGTTTGGGGTTTTTTTTTTTTTAAGTTTCTATTACATTTACTTCTGCTCTGATTTTATGATTTCTTTCCTTCTACTAACTTTGAGGTTTTTTGTTCTTATTTTTCTAATTCCTTTAGGTATAATGTTATGTTGTTTATTTGAGATTTTTCTTGTTTTCTGAGATAAGCTTTATCACTATAAACTTCCCTCTTAGAACTGCTTTTGCTGTGTCCCATAGATTTTTGGATCATTGTGTTTTTGTTTTCCTTTGTCTCCAGGTATTTTTAAATTTTCTCTTTGATTTCTTCAGTGATACATTAGGTGTTTTGTAGCATATTGTTTAGCCTCCACGTGTCTGAGTTTTTTTGCAGTCTTTTCTCTTGTAGTTGATTTCTAGTCTCACAGGATTGTGATCAGAAAAGATGCTGGATATGATTTTAATCTTTTAAAATTTATGGAGACTTGTCTTATGGCTTAGCATGTTATCTATCCTGGAGAAGGTTTCATATGCACGTGAAAAGAATGTGTATTCTGTTGCTTTTGGATGGAATATAGATATCAGTTAAGTCCATTTGGTCTAATGTGTCATTTAAGGCCTGTGTTTCCTTATTGGTTTTCTGTCCATTGATGTGAGTGGGTGTTGAAGTCCCTCTACCATCACTGTGTTACTGGCAATTTTTCCCTTTATGTCTGTTAATAATTTCTTTATGTATTTAGGTGCTCCTATGTTGGTTGCATATATATTTACAATTGTTATATCTTCTTGGATTGATCCCTTGATCAGTTTTTAGTGTCCTTCTTTGTCTCTTGTAACAGTCTTTATTTTAAAGACCATTTTGTCTGATACAAGTATTGCTACCCTGGCTTTCTTTTGATTTCCATTTGCGTGGAATACCTTTTTCCATCCCCTCACTTTTCAGTCTGTGTGTGTCTTTAGAGCTGAAGTGGGTCTCTTGTAGACAGCATATATACGGGTCTTGTTTTTGTGTCCACTCAGCCAGTCTGTGTCTTTTGGTTGGAGCATTTAGTCCATTCACGTTTAAAGTAATTATTGATATGTATGTTCTTATTGCCATGTTGGTAATTGTTTCGGGGTTACTTTTATAGTTCTTTTTTGTTCCTTTCTTCTTCTTTCGTTCTCTTTCTTGTGATTTGATGACTGTTTTTAGTGTTATATTTGGGTTCCTTTCTCTTTTTATGTGTGTGTGTCTATTATAGACTTCTGGTCTGTGGTTACGTGAGGTTCACATAGAGCCATCAGTTGATATAGTGATTGTTTTTAGTTGCTACTTCTTAATTTCAAATGCATTTTAACAACCCTGCCTTTGTGCTCTCTTCCCCTCTTGGTTGCTGTCTTTGGTGTCATGTTTTACCTCTGACTGTTTTGTTTGTCTCTTAACTGCTTGTGTGGCTACGAATGACTTCACCGCTTTTGTCTTTTAACCTTAAGAGCTTTGTGTGCCGATGATTTACTACCTTCGCTGTGTATTTGCACTTAGCGATGAACTTTTTCCTTTTATAATTTCTGTGTTTCTAGTTGTGACCTTTTCTTTTTTGTTTAGAGAAGTCCCTTTAACATTTCTTATAAAGCTGGTTTGCTGGTGCTCAATCTTTTAACTTCTGCTTGTCTGTAAAACTTCTGATTTCTCCCTCAAATCTGAATGAGAGGCTAGCCTAGCCGAATACTATTGCTTGTAGGCTTTTCCCTTTCATCATTTTAAATACGCAGAGGCTGCCTGTCACTGGTTGTTGGGGCCAGGCCATGAGGCAGCTGGCTGTGGAACCCCAGGGTCCTGGGGGCTAGTGCCGGCCCACTGGCGAGCAAAGCCAGGTCCTGGGGCCTGCCTGCAATGTCCGGGGGTATTGGACCCCTGGCAGGTGGGCCCACTTCCTGACACAGACGACTGTGGGATCTACCTTGTCGCAGAGTTTGTGTTGGCCCAGCTGGTGGGTGGGCTGGGTCTCCCGGCTAGACCCGTGTGTCTCACGGGTACACAGAGCCAGGGATTCTGGGGCTGGTGTCTGCCCCCTGGTGGTTGGGCTGGGGCCCAGGGTCTCTGGTTGCAGGGCCCTGGGGGTCCGAGGTCTGTTGCCTGTGCCCTGGGCTGTGGGGCTAGGTCCTGAGCCCTTTGGTGGGCAGGGCCACGGCCGAGGGCAGCTGTGGGCTCAGGGGTCTGAAGGTGGCCTTTCTGCTGGTGTGTGGGGCCGTGTGCCTGCCTGGCTAGCTGCTTGGCCTGAGGCGTCCCCGTACTGGCGCTGACATGCTGACAGTGGGGCCGGTCCTGGTGCTAATGAGCTAGAGGGAGGACTCCACAGTGGCTCTTGCCTGCTCCAGTGTCCACGTGGCAGAACGAGCTCCCAGGGTGGCTGTGCCGGTGTCTCTTCCCCAGGGGGAGCTGCGGTCGCCTCCCGCCTCTTGCGGACTTGCCCAGATCAGCGGGTGTGTCTAACCCAGGCTCCTTTCAAATTACTACTCCTGCCCTGGGTCCCTGAGCTGTGAGATTCTGTGTGCGCCCTTTAAGAGTGAAGCCCCTGTTTCTCACGGCCCTCTGGTTCTCCCGAAAGTAAGACCCGCTGGCCTTCAAAGCCAAACATTCTGGGGGCTCGTCTTCCCAGTGCAGGACCCCAGGCTGGGGAGCCCGATGTGGGGCTCAGTCCCCTCCTTCCTTCGGGAGGGTCTCTGCAATTGTAATTATTCCCGCATTTGTGGGTCACCCTCCCAGGGGTATGGGATTTGACTATATCGTGACTCTGCCCTTCCTACCCTTCTCATCGTGGTTCCTTCTTTATATCTTTAGTTGTAGAAGATCTTTTCCGGTAGGCTTCAGTCTTTTTCGTCATTAGGTGTTCTGTAAATAGTTGTAGTTTAGGTCTGAGAGGAGGGGAGCTCAGGGTCTTTCTCCTCCTCCATCTTGGCTGACTTTTCTCTACGTTTCTTATATTCTCAAAGAGAAACCGACGGAATCTTTGAGTAGAGATGGTTTCTACCAAACATGGTGAAGTTGCAACACGTGGGACAAAGCTCCCACAGAGATCTTCCACAGAGACAGGCATTTTCTGAAGGCAATTTCAAGTCCGAGGCACACCATATGTCACGGACTACGAAATCTTCGAGCCTTACAGATTTACATAAACAATGAAGCGTGTCCTTACCCAGGAGTTACGGTTCCACCTAGGTCCCGTCAGAGTGCACGCGGCCCTCAGTGCTGCCGTGCCGCGTGGGAGTGACGCCTTACAGCCGCAGTGACTTGTCTTGGTCAGGTGGCCGCCCATTGCAGGTGCTTCCTCAGCCTCAGTGCCCGTGCTGGGCATGCACGCCTCCCCGCCACCCTCCAGTGCCAGTGTGTCTCCTCGAAGAGGAACTAGGCTGGTTCCCCTCTTTGCCTTCGCCACCTGCTCTGAATGTTGGCAAAGCCTTCTCCATCTTGGCCAGATGATCAGAATTTCGCAGGAACCCTCCCAAGGGCTCTGGGCTGGTGATGGCCGCGCCCGGCAAGCGCCCACGTCTTAGGGACACTGGGGAGGGTGTGCTGTCACTCGGGGCCAATGCCACCAAAGGGATGGCCGTGGAGCAGGGACTCAAGCCCACTTAACTCGTGTGTCCGCAGTGATGTTGCTGCAGTGAGGAAAAGGAAGACAGGGACGGACTCTCTGAGAGGCCGTTTGTTGGCACAGATGCGTCATGTCTGTGTCCCACTGTGCGTGGCAGGTCGCTGGCCAGTCAGGTGCTGGCGTGTACTTAGAAAAGACATGGGGTCAGGCATGGGCAGACCTGGTGTGGGTGGGCCCTGGGGGCTTCTGCGTGAGGGTCGGATTGCCGTCGCTCAAGGTGGAGGGACCGTGGGGCTGTGTCCCTCACACCTTCCTTCCCCATCCACCTCCATGGCCTTCTACTTTCTCGGATTTACTGAGGAATCGTTGACAGGTAACGTTATAACGTATGATGATTTGCTAGACGTATACATTGTGAAACTGTTCCCCAAACCAAGTTAACTAGCACATGGCTGCTAGTTAGTTACCGTTTTTCCCCTTTTTTTGGTGAGAATGCTTGCGTCTACCCTCTTATTAGCCCATTTCAGGGACACGACACGGTGTTACGAGCCACGGTCTCCACGCTGCGTGTCGCATCCTCAGAACGCGCTGCGCCTCGCTCTCGGGAAGGGGCCTCCCATGAGGGCCTGTTGCCCGGCTGCTGGGAGGAGGGTACGTCCCCTCACCCAGCCCGTTTCTTGGCTGCTGGCTTGTTCCTCGATTACTGCCCATGCGTTTTAACATGAACTTAGGCAGAATCGGGGCAGTTTATTTTGAGAAATGAGAAAAAGAGCGTAAATTCTCCTGAGGCACTTTCGAACCAAACCTAACACAACGTGAGCACCCCTTCCAGCCCTGCTTCTGCTCAGAGCCCTGGGGTGGCACCAGCGCAGTCAGGAGACCTGGGGGAGAGAGCCCCTGTGCCCTGGGCCTGGGTCCTTCCCCCCGTGGAGGTCCCCACCCCGTCCCCAGCCTGGCTGCCGGGTGCTGACTCAACGGGGTTCTCAGGAGGTTCCTTCTCCCTGACTTGAGGACGGCCTCTCCGTTTGATGTTCCCTGTTGGGAAAATCAACAGCGGATAATTATCATGACCTTTCTTCTCTAACAAGTTGAAGCCACACTTGTCAGGACGTGCTGGCGTTCATTTGCAAATGCACCTTTCTGTAATCTTCAGGCAGAAAATTCATTTCAAGAAGCACCGTCCTGCCCTTTGCCATTGTGTTTGTTAACGTTATTAATCTGATTTAAGTAAAAATTATCCTTTATATTGCTTCCCCCATAGGCACATTTTCCCCTTAAAGTTGGGAGGTTATACCAAATGCTGTGTTTTCCTTTCCTGCAAAGATACACAGGGCTGTTTTAACACAGATTAGTCCGAGTGCAATAGGGAAGCACTGTAGGTGGTGAGACTCACTTATCATTCGTATGATTAGTTTCACCTTGTAGCTGTGTCTCCGAAAATGCAATTAACAGTTTCACATTCAGCTTAGCCAGCTTTTATTTCTGCTGCGTGCTGTGCGCATTTGCATCATAAAAAAACAACTAATTGGTAAACACAGTGTTGCCAGCTTCTCTGCAATCCACCCAGTTCTCTTCCCGTTAATTGGCTCACAGCTTCAACACACACTGGATGGAATTTCAAAGGCTGCTGCAGATGAGAGAGCTTGCGAGCACTCGTGTTTCACAGGACCGACTCCAAGGAGACTGGGGGAAAGTATTTTAAATTAATGCCGAATACAGGCAACTCTCTTGTCCAGTAGTTGCCATGGAAACCATTTTGTCTGCTAATCTGATGGGGGTGTGTGTGTTTACTGGGATTCGTCCCTAATGACCTTCAGAGAGGAAGTGGGCTCTGAGGGCCCAATGCCCTCGGCCGCTGAGGGAGGACCCCCTGGGCCACTTCTGTGCCTCTTAGCCACATCCTTTCTCTGCCCCAGCTCAGCCCGGCAGCGCACTACCCTTCTGCACGTGTGTGACCCCAGGTGGCAGCACTGCGGGCAGAGACGGCACACGTCCCACACGGAGACGCGTTCCCTGTGCAGGAGCGCCACCCGCCGTCCCCTCCTGTCCACGTCCCTACTCGCGGGCCTTTCACAGCATCAGGGGGCTCCTTAGAGATAAGCTTGGTTTCTCTTTCAGAGAAATGCTGCTTGTTGGCTTGAATGGACAAGGTCTTGGAAGCAGTTCTTGTTCCTCAAGTAGGGGGCCATCCTGTGCGACCCGCGTGCCACATGTTTTCCGTGGAAGTTCACAGAGCCTGAGCGGCAGGGGCGACAGTCCACTCAGGGTCATTCCCTGCAGCCTGTGAGGCGCTCAGAACTTGCCCAGTGACAGGAGGTTCCACTAGCCTTAAAATTAGACCCTTGTTTTCTCTGCTCTGTCCTCCTCCCCCTCCTCCCCTCCCCTCCCCTCCCCCTCCCCTCCCCTCCCCTCCCCCTCCCCTCCCCCTCCTCCCCTCCCCTCCCCTCCCCCTCCCCTCCCCTCCCCTCCCCTCCCCTCCCCTCCCCTCCCCTCCCCCTCCCCTCCCCTCCCCCTCCTCCCCTCCCCTCCTCCTCCTCCCCTCCCCTCCCCCTCCTCCCCTCCCCTCCCCCTCCTCCCCTCCCCTCCCCCTCCTCCCCTCCCCTCCCCCTCCTCCCCTCCCCTCCCCCTCCTCCCCTCCCCTCCCCCTCCTCCCCTCCCCTCCCCTCCCCCTCCCCTCCCCTCCCCTCCTCCCCTCCCCCCTCCCCTCCCTCCTCCCCTCCCCTCCCCTCCTCCCCTCCTTTACCTCACCCCTCCCCTCCCCCTCCTCCTAGATCCTAGACTCTGGCCGCTCTGTGTTAATTACCAGGCCCTAAGGAATAGATGTTTCCCCTTACTGTTTACCCTGAGGACTGTCAGACAATTGTAATAGAGGCATTTGTTATTTGTTTTGAATTCCTATAAATAGCTATTTGCTTGATCGCAGAAAAAAGGAAGAAAGACCCCATATGTTCAGCTTCCTTTGAAAGTGGATTATAAATATGTAGATGGAGAGCAAGGGGGGGGATGGGTGCAGATAGCAGGTGTTCCTCCCTGTCGTGAGCAGGTAAGAGTGAAAGGAATTGTGAGACAGGGTCATAGTGCAAGGACGCAGAACCAGGCAAACTAGGCAAACAGGGGTCTCCAGCACCCGTGCTTCCCCATCAGACGCTGAAGGTAGTGCCCCCCACCCCAGCTCTTCTAGAGACACAGCTCATGCTTCAGCCCTGTCTTCTCTCTCACTTGTCACAAATTTTCTAAAAGTACCTTGAATACTTCTTTATCAATAGACTGGGGATTCACTCATTTTAGTATTTAGATTAGAAATAAAATGAACAAATGAGGACAAATGGAGAAAAGGTAACAAGATATTATGGTTTAGAGAAACTCAAAGACAGGCAATCAAGTCATTGGATCCAACAGGGAACACAGATGGGGTGTGGATTGGCACTCGGCCGTGCCTGTGAGGACAGGTCAGCGAAGTGCGTGAGCTTCCTGGGCATTTGGAGCTACAATCTTCTTCCTCTGCTCTGTCCAAGCCTCCAATTTCAGCTATCTACTTTTCCCTGTGGGATTTTCAAGATAAAAGGGAAGAAGAAGAGAAACAAATGAGAGAGTAGAAGAGGAAGACAGACTATGAAAAGTTTATATTATGTTAAAAATTAGGAACTGAAAGTAAGTTTTTGAATTTAAAAAAGAGATTTCAGGGAAAACAATAGCCTTAACTCCTTTGTTTTGGAACAAAGGGAAAGATAGATGAAAAGAGGTAGATAATGGATGGATGGGTGACAAATGGATGACGATGATGGATGGATGGGTGGATGGAAGGTTGATGGGTGACGGATGTTTAGATTGGATGGATGGTGGGTGATGGATGGATGGTGGATGGATGGGTAATGGGTGATGGATGGATAGAGTGGATGGATGGTGGATGGATGGATGGACAGATGATGGATGGATGGATGATGAATGGATAGATAGATGGATGGATGGTGGATGATGGATTGAGGGATGGATGGTGGATGATGGATGGATAGATGGATGGATGGATGATGGATGGATGGACAGGTGAATGGATGGATGGATGAATGGTGGATTAATGGTGATGGACAGATGATAGATGGATGATTGATGGATGGATAATGGATGGATGGATGGATGGATGGATGGTGGGTGAGTGGGTAGATGAATGGATGGAAGACTGGGTGAAAGGAACAGGTACAGCAGTGGCCAACACCCCTACAAATCCTGCCTAATGGAACGTTAGCTTGGAAACTTGACCAGTCTGCTCGGGAGCTGACTGGCTGAAAGAGAAGGCGCTGGGTTACGATTCTGAAGTGGAATTCAGGGAAGAGGTTTCCTTCAAGAAGCATGCCATTCAGCTGATGGGAGCCTTGGTGTGCTGGAGCATGAGTGGTAACATTAATTTTTCTCGTCTGGCTAAGTTTTTGGCAACCTTGTGCATTTCCTCCTGTCCAGTGAAGCAGCTCTCCAGGGCCCAAGGACAGATTCTGATCTCCATCATGAGCATCATGGGTTGAAAATGCAGGCGGTTATGAACAATGAGTCCTGCAGATGGGCATTTCCCTCAGAGCACTGCAGGTGTACATGCTCCTCTGAACCACATGTGAGGACAAACGTAAAAGGGCCTGGCCCACTGTCTGTGGGGGAAGATGGGTACAGAAGCTGTTCTAAGGTCTGTGGGGGGAAGATGGGTACAGAAGCTGTTCTAAGGTCTGTGGGGGGAAGATGGGTACAGAAGCTGTTCTAAGTCTCTGATCACTGTGACTGAATGTTGGTGCACCACCAAATCCCGGATGCTGAAATCTTAACCCCTGGTGAGACATTAGGAGGTGAGGCCTTTGGGGGTCATGAGGGTGGAGCCCTCTTGATGAGATTAGTGCCCTTAAAAAAGAGAAGGGTACATAAGATCATTCTTTCCCCATAATGAGAGCGTGTACAGTTAGAGGGCAACCATCTGTAAGCCAGGAGGAGGGCCTTCACTATAACCCTGGCAGCACTGGCACCAGACCGCAGACGTCCAGACTCCAGAACCCTGAGAAGTAATCGTCTGTGGTTTAAGCCGCCCTGCCTGCAGTCCTGTTAGCGCAGCCGAGCTGACAAATGCTGATCCTGGGTTTATTTGTCTCCGCTCGCCACCACGTCACATACAGAATGCTGTGCTCTGACGCGCACCCCCACATGGGTGCTCTGAGCCCAGCATCTTTTGTCTTCTTCCTTAGTCATAGAACCGTAGTTGAGTTTGGGCACACGCCTCACCCCAGAGTTAAACCTACATTCCCCAGCCTCCCCTCCATCTAAGAGAGGCGGCTGGACTACGTCCTGGCCAGTTGGCGTCAGCCAGAGTGTTCTGCACACATTCTTCATTCCTCCCTCATTTTTGTGTCTTACTCCCATTTCTAGAGTACAGATGGGATGGCTGGAACTGATGCCACACCACGTTCCATGAGGTGACTTGGGAATTGAGGCCATAAAACGAGAGCAGCAAGAGAGGGAAAGGAGGGCTCGCAAACCCAAGCCCACATATTAGCCCTGAGCTGCCAACTTCCAAGCTTTATGTGAGAGACAATCTGCTATGTTGTTACTTGGGTCTCTCCTGTCACTCGCAACCAAAGTCAGTGCTAGCAGAGACCAGAGACAGCGTGTGACTTCCGCTGATGTGGGTGTGAATGGAACCCCACTCGCCCGACCCCAAGCTGATTAGTTGCTACACCTTAAAAAACATTCTGTGAATTTTGGTGTTTCCTCCATGGGGATTTGGTATCCCTCACTTTATAATTTTCTACTCTGGTTAACTAAACACCATAGTTTGTTTTTGCAACATTGCTGCCTAAATTCTGCAGGCTTTCTTCCATCTGCCTCACTGTGACTTACTGGGTATGACATTATCATTACGTCCTCTGCGTATCACACGTGGTCACAGGTGTTTCTTCCTTCTTCCTCCATTTATCCACTCACACACCCAGCAGATGTTTTTAAACATCCTCTTTGTAAAAACTGTACATCAAACACTATGAAAAATACACAGCTGTGGGCCCTGCCCTCTATGCGCCTACAATCTGTTAGGGAAGGTTCTAGACAGGGAACAGTTATCTCATAATCACACAATAAGTGACTGTATACAAAGCAGAAATTTGAGTGACTTTATTAGTAATCTTGGGTTCATCCACATGAGTAAAAGGCTTCTGTTCATTGTCCCAGGTTGAGTCTGAAATCCTTGGTAAGTTATGAAATTGCTATTTTTGCTCTCTTATTGTTACAGTTTTCTAAAAAGGAAGGGAGGGAAGAAAGAAGGGAGGGAGGAAGGAAGGAAGGAGGAAGGGAGAGAAGATGAAAGAAAAAAAGAATTCTACACTATGATTAGACTGAGGAAGAGCTGGAAAAGGTACCTTACTGTAAAATAATTACCTATGACCAACTAAACCAGTCTTTAAGCCATTTTGAGTTTATTTTTGTGTATGGTGTGAGGGAGTGTTCTAACTTCATTGATTTACCTGCAGCTGTCCAGCTTTCCCAACACCACTTGCTGAAGGGACTGTCTTTTCTCCATCATATATTCTTGCCTCCTTTTTCAAAGATTAATTGACCATAGGTGTGTGGGTTTATTTCTGGGCTCTCTATTCTGTTCCACTGATCCATATGTCCACTTTTGTGCCAATACCACACTGTTTTTTTAAGTTTATTTATCTAATTTATTTATTTTTGGCTGCGTTGGGTCTTTGTTGCTGTGCGTGGGCTTTCTCTAGTTGTGGTGAGCAGAGGCTACTCTTCGTTGTGTGCAGGCTTCTCATTGCGGCAGCTTCTTGTTGTGGAGCACGGGCTCTAGGCACACAGGCTTCAGTAGTTGTGGCACGAGGGCTCAGTAGTTGTGGCTCACCAGCTCTAGAGTGCAGTCTCATGAGTTGTGGTGCACAGGCTTAGTTGCTCCAGGGCATGTGGGATCTTCCCGGACCAGGGCTCAAACCCATGTCCCCTGCATTGGCAGGCGGATTCTTAACCACTGCGCCACCAGGGAAGTCCTACCATGCTGTTTTGATTACTGTAGCTTTGTAGTATTGTCTGAAGTCTGGGAGGGTTATGCTTCCAGCCTTGTCCTTTTTCCTCAGGATTGCTTTGGCAATTCTGAATCTTTTGTGTTTCCATATCAATTTTAGGAATATTTGTTCTATCAATTTTAGGAATATTTGTTCTATCTGTGAAAAATGTCATGGGTAATTTGATAGGGGTCGCATTAAATCTGTAGATTGCTTTGGGTAATATGGCCATTTTAACAATATTAATTCTTCCGATCCAAGAGCATGGGATATCTTTCTATTTCTTTGAATCATCTTCAGTTTCCTTTATCAATGTTTTATAGTTCTCAGCATATAAGTCTTTCACCTCCTTGATCAGGTTTATTCCTAAGTATTTTATTTATTTTCTGATGCAATTTTAAAAGGGATTTTTTTTTTACTTTCCCTTTCGGATATTTCATTGTTAGTATAAAGACATGCAACCAATTTCTGTATGTTAATCTTGTATCCTGCTACCTTGCTGAATTTGTTTATCAGTTTTAGTAGTTTTTGTGTAAAGTCTTTAAGGTTTTCTATATATATTGTCATGTTGTCTGCATATAATGACAATTTTACCTCTTCTCTTCCAATTTGGATACCTTTTATTTCTTCTTCTTATCTGATTGCTGTGGCTAGGACTTCCAATACCATGTTGAATAGAAATGGTGAGAGTGGGCAACTTTGTTTTGTTCCAGATTTTAGCAGGAAGGCTTTCAGCTTTTCACCAATGAGTATTATGTTGGCTGTGGGTTTGTCATAAATAGCTTTTATTATGTTGAGATATGTTCCTTCTGTACCCACTTTGGTAAGAGTTTTTATCATGAGCGGATGATGAATTTTATCAAATGCTTTTTCTACATTTATGGAGATGATCGTGTGGATTTTGTCTTTTCTTTTGTTGATGTGCTGTATCACATTGATTGATTTGCTTATGTTGAACCATCCTTGTGACCCTGGAATGAATCCAATCTGATTGTGGTATATGATCTTTTTTTACCTGTTGTTGGATTCAGTTTGTTAATATTTTGTTGAGGATTTTTGCATGTATGTTTATCAAAGATATTGGCCTGTAGTTTTCTTTATTGGTAACCGTGTCTTTGTTTGGTTTGGTATCGGGGTGATGGTGGCTTCATAGAATGACTTTGGAAGTGTTCCCTCCTTTTCAGTCTTTTGGAAGAGTTTGCAAAGGATTGGTATAGGTTCTTCTTTGTATGTTTGGCAGAATTCCCCAGTGAGGCCATCTGGTCCTGGACTTTTGTTTGCAGGGAGGGTTTTTTTTTATTTTTTATTACAGATTGTTTTTCACTTTTAGTGATCAGTCTGTTCAAATTATTTCTTCTTGATTCAGTTTTGATGGGCTATATATTTCTAGAGACTTGTCCACTTCTTCTAGGTTGTCCAATTTGTTGGCATATAATTATTCATAGCATTCTCTTATGGGTTTTTGTATTTCTGTGGTACCAGTTGTGATTTCCTCTCTTTCATTTCTTATTTTAATTATTTGGATTCTCTCTCTTTCCTTCTTAGGGAGCCTGGCCAGAGGTTTGTCAGTTTTGTTTCCCTTTTCAAAGAACCAGCTCTTGGTTTTATTGATTTTTTTCTATTGTTTCTTAATCTCTATTTTATTTACGTTCTCTCTTATCTTTATTATTTCCTTCCTTATGCTGACTTTAGGTTTTGTTTGTTCTTCTTTTTCTAATTCTTTTAGGTGGTGGGTTAGGCTGTTTACTTGAGATTTTTCTTGTTTTTTAGGAAGGCCTGTATTGCTATGAACTTTCCTCTAAGAATTGCTTTTGCTGCATCCTGTAGATTTTGTATGGTTATGTTCGTTTTGTATTCTTTAATTTTATTTCTCTTGGCTCACATCTTCTTATGAACCGAAGCATCATAATATGTCCTTAGCCTACTCTGTAGTTTTCTATTACCGGATGCTGTTATTCTGGTCGTGATGACGATCTGATTGTTCAGGGTCTTTTAAACATGTGCTCCCTCTTCTGGTTGGAAGATGATTTGAACTGGAATGGAACCAAACACATGTACACCTGTGACTGAGGGTATTAATACTTTAAAAAAACATTCAAGTAAAGAATTTCAGAAACAAAGATAACAGAGAAGAGCTTCTATCAGCTCTTAATGATAATTGGGAGATAGAGACTATGGTGCTGTTCTTTTATAAAACTCCCCATCTTTAAGCATCATGGGAAAGCAGAGGCCACTGTGAGAGTCATTTTCAATGTCACACAGAGGCCCATTCTGTTTTCTTTAGCAATGACATGCAGGCGGGATCTTGTGTTGGTAAAGACACCATGGAAATCCCATAATGAACATCTTTGATCATTTTCAAGGACACCTTTTGCTGTCACATTCCATGATCCCATCTATGTTCGTAAATTGGTGAACTTCTAAAATCTTCTGTGTGTAGAAGTGGGTTTTATTCAAAGCAGAAAGATGCTATTAAAGTAGGGGTGTTCCTTCCCTTCCACAGCCAGATGGAACCATTTGGAACAGGGGCAGCAGCCTCCTTGTCCCACAGTGTCTCAGGCCTTGGGTTTGGCACCGAAAGCAGCGTGCTGATATATGAAATGAGGACTCTTGAGTCATCAAGGATAAATTGGTCTCTGTTCATTCTACCAGGCTTAAGGCATCAGAGAAATAAGCAATACTTTTACAAAATAGACTTCCATTTTAAACCTCTCAAATGGGCGCTTATGTAGGTATGTTTTAAGTTACCCTGGAAATATATTTTTTTGGAATGACCTTTACCTAATTAATGCTAAATAAATGAGGTGCTACCATATCTTCTCTGAAACCTGAACTTTTCTATGGTTCTCAATATTTGCAAGACTCTTCCATTGCCTGTTACCTGCACGCATGGGAGTCACTGTGAAACGGAATTGGCACCAACCTCTGTTCCCCACTTTAACCACTGATCTTGGGATTCTTACTTTTTCAAGTATAGAAAAGATGTTGTGTGTGTAACCGACGGGGAAAACACCCAATGCTGTTAATTCAACTTTAAAAATCGAGGGTTTGTGTACCTGTGGGTCCATTTTAGGCATCTGTGGACCAGGGGGTGAGTGCTGAGCTGGTGGGTACACCTGTGAGTGAGCAAAGGCTTTTCACCCCCAGGACCCTCTGCTCTTGGGGAGCAGACAGACGCCCCCACGAGCCCTGTTGAGACTTCGCCCTGAGGACCAGTGGGGATGTCCATGCACAGGGCGGTCCTCCCACAGTGCCTGGATGGGAGGCGGCAGTGTAGACGTGAGGAAGTCTCTACCAGAGGCACAGGCATGCAGGGAACGGGGAGGACGGGGAGGTGGGGAAGCGGCCCCGCTGGGGCTGGGGGGCGGCGTCTCCCCGGCAGCATGAGCTGGTGCAGAAGCGCGGGATTGGACGAGGGCATGGGATTCCGGAAATGGTACCACGTAGCTCATACGTGAAGAATGTGAGGCCTCAGGGGAGGGTCCCTTTCGTGGGGAGGGTGTCAGCGGCGCTACTCAAGATTCCAGACTGGAGACTCACACGCCTGCCACTGCCTTGGGGGTCTTGCCTGTGAGGGACACCCCCTCCGCTGCTCTTCTCAGCCCAGGCAGAGCTGAACCCGGCGGACACTGGAGAAGGGGGCTGGGGGGTGCCAGGCTTGTGGACAGAATTCTTTCGGTCAGAATTTAAATGTGTCCTGATACTCAGTGCAACACCGGGGTTCTCACGTAAGTGGGAAAATTTGGCTTGTCTAAGCTTTTTGGCTAAGAAAACCCAATTCTTGTTAAGACTCATGGCCTCATCGCTGGAAGCTTTTTAATCTTGTATATTTTACTGTGCTGCTGCTTCAGATCACATCGTCACCGTTTCCCTTGTGTGTGGGTCCCACTCTCCACGCAGAATTGACTTTATCTGCATTTAAAATAAAAGGGTAACTTTTCCACGGACAGAGCAGGCAACTGCGTAAGGTGGAGGCTCGTTGGCACAGAACTTAGACCAGCAGCGCGGTTAACGGAATGAGTTCTGTGGGTGTGACGTGCCTCAGACCTGCCGGCCCACGCTGGTGGATGCGGGTTTGGTGGTTCATGAAGGTGTTTTCAAGTCCCCCCGGAGAGAGTGGTTGTAAAATGACTGAGACACAGAGCAGGGCGTGAGCGCCAGGCGCTCAGGGCACCTGGGCCAGGGCCGTTGCTCTGGAGGAGTGAGGAGGATTCCCGCTGCCCCGCGAGGACCAGTCCTGCAGGAAGGCCTGTCGTGCTGGGCTCCGAGGTCCTCAGAGCCCCGAGAGGAGAGGGTCTGTGCCTGTAAGTTAAGAAGAAGGTCACGGGTCAGGGTTTGTGGTAAAATTCCCTGAACATCAAACATTTACTTATCACATTTACTACATACGTACTTAAGAGTGAAAACACTTAGAGCGACTAGACCATGAGAGCAACGTACCCGTGAGACAGGAGAGTAGAGAAGCAGGAGTGCTGTGGAAGCTTTATTTAAATTCTGGGCACTTGGTAAGTGCCTGCAGTGCCCCGGGCGTTGTGCAAAGGTGTGCAAGAAAGAGGCTCTGGCTCTGAAGCCTCACAGCCCTGAGTGGAGGCATCCCCTCGGCTGCAGGCTTCGCGGTCAGGGCACAGTCTGTAGAATAAGACCCAGGCTGAAGGAGAGGCAGAGCTGGACGTGCGCAGGCCGGGTGGCCGGCCCCCTGCTCGGGGCTCCCAGCCCCTCTTTGTCTTGAGGATGAAACTGGGACCCCATATCTCCCCTCTGTGCTCTCAGGAGGAGTTCTGCTTGGTGTCATCCCTGACTGTCTGGTCCGTTCGTTCCCCAGAACTCACCAGGCACCCTGTGTGCGTGACAGTCACTCACCACACACACATCACGCACCTTCATACTTTTCTGCCTCGTGTCTTGCCCAGCTGGCCCTCTCCCTCACAGATCCACCCTGTGCCTTTCAGCTCCTTTATGGACTACGTCAGGGCCCTCTTGATTGGGAGCACTGCGCTGACTCGCTGCGATTTTAGGTCCGCTTACTTTGGGGAGCCCCTCTCGGGGTCTCTGACTCTCCCGTCTGTCAGGTCGTCCTCTCTGACCTCCGCCCTCAGCGTGGCCGCCAGTGGTGAGTGGGCTCACGTGAGGCTGGAGAGGAGCCGTGGAGACCCGTGGGTCCCCCTGCCCTACGTGCAGGCCAGCTCCGCTTCCTTGACTCCCCTCATCTTTCCGGTTATGGCTGAACTGTGTGTCCCTGAAATTTGTATGTTGAGGTCCCCGAGCCCAGTGTCCCGGGATGTGACTGTATTTGGGGTTGGGGTCTTTAAAGAAGTGATTGAGATGAGCTCATATGGCTGGGCCCTGATACAGTCTGACTGGCGTCTTTCCAAGAAGAGGAAATGTGGACACACAGACACCAGGGATGCACACAGGGCCACGCGGGGAGGACACGGGGAGAAGACGGTGTCCACATACCAAGGAGAGGCCTCAGGAGGAAGCAGCCTGCCCACACCCGGATCTCGGCTTCCAGCCGCCAGGATGTGAGGCGATGTTTCTGTCGTTTGAATGTCAGCCTGTGAAGGGGTGACGAGGGACCCGCCCACACGGCACAGATTGCACCTGGGGGGCCATCCCAGCCGAGACCGCGGGGAAGCCTTGGATTCTCAGGCTCGTGTCTCTGATACCTGCGACCTTCAGTGTCTCTTCTTGGAAAAGCAGTGACAGTCGGGGAGGCCCACGGTCGGCATCCCTCGCTACAGTGACCCGAAGAAGACGGTCTGACCGTGCCTCCTGTCCCAATGAGGACGCGCAGGTCTCACGGGACAGCTGACCGCCCGGCGCTGCAGCCTGGTCTCTGCACCAGTTGCCGGAACCACTTTAAAAGAGAAGTGAGACCCTTAGAGAAGCAGGGGAGAATGTTCGAGAAAGGGAACATGAATGATGAAAACAGTCACACTGGGGACTTCCCTGGTCCAGCAGTTAAGACTTCGCGCTCCCAATGCAGGGGGTCCGAGCTGGATCCCAGATCCCTGGTCGGGGAACTAAGATCCCACGTACTGCAACTAAGCCCGCGGGCCGCGGCGAAGACCCAGCGCAACCAAAATAAATAAATAATAAAATAATTTTTTTAAAAAAACAGCCTCATCAAAGACAGCTTTTTCCTTCCTTATGCTTTGCCCGGGACCGCCCCTCGCTGGGGCCTAGGCAGCGGGTGAACCCCGAGAGGCTGGCACGACGGGAGGAAGCCGCGCTTCAGGAACGTGGGGCTCCCGCCCCAGATGCCCTAGGGAGCCTCCAGGTCTGACTCCAGACCCCTCAGTGCTGGAGCCACACCGAGCACGGGACAAGCAGAGACCTGGACTTTTCTCTTTCAAAAGGAAATGGGTGCCGAACGCAGTCACTGCCCAGAAAACGTAGTGCTGTCGTTTCCTTAGGTGCGCGGCCGCCTGCGGGCCGGGCACACCCACGCCGGGGAAGGACGCGCCCAGCGGAGCAGGGCCCGCGGGAACCCAGGCGGGAGCACGTGCCGCCTGCGGGGCCCGGAGGATGCGACCTTGCGTGCTCCTCGGGGCGGCCAGGGCCAGGCTTTCCGTCCAGAGGATGGGGCGTGAGTGTTCTGGAACCGCGGTCAGGCCCGCGGGAGCCCACTCAGCCTCTAGCGGTTGCTTCCGGGACGGGCTCCAGCTGCGGGTACCTGGGCGGAGGCACATTGAACCGGGTGCGCCCCAGCCCGAGGTTCCCGGCCCAGACGCGCCCCCGGGGCGCAGGGTGTCTGAGCGGCTGCTCAGGGCGCGGCTCTGAGCTCCGTCTGTGCGTCCCTGCCCGCCCGCCCGTCTCTGACTCCCTGAAAGGCGACGTGAGGACCCAGCGGCCTCCCATCCTGTTTCCACGTCTGAAGGGGCCCCATTAGCAGCTCTGTGTTTCCGTCAGTGTGGGATCACTGGATTCCAGACGTGACTTACTGACCTTTCTCTCCGCATTTGCTAGAAGAAACCAACAGAGACAACAATAGTGACCTGCCTGCGTTCATTACCATAAGCTGCAGGGACCTTAAGAAGAGGCCTGGCAGCCTAGGGTCCCGGCACTCACTGCGGCCTGGGCACCGGATGCCTCTCCTCCCCTTTCCATCTGGAGATCCGGCTGCTTCCAAGGAAACAGGAAATTGATTGTTTTTCACATTTTGTTTATGAGACCATTAGCATTTCTGCAGCACATCTTATGCTCCTAGAGGCTCTAAAACCATCATCACGAGCATCTCTGTTGTGAGAACAGCAGAAATAAGCATTTTAAAGATAAAATTCGGTGGAGTGGAGGCAACGCTTCTCAACCCGTTCTTTGAAAATGAACTCAGAGTCAGGGTGAAATTTACATTCATTTGCTTTAAGGACATGGTTTAGTAAAGCCTCCAGGAGTGTTGTCAGGAGTGTATCGTCAGGAACTTTTTAAAAATGGAAACAAATTTAGGGAGCGCAGGAAGCCGCGGTCCTGAAATTAAACTGTCAGCAAAGTGATGCAATTTGCCCATTTCTATTATCTCAGGGAAATATTAGGAAACAAGCAGCAAAACCATAGTGAAAACCAAGCTTGACGTTTAACCCCTTTGCGTGTGTGTCAGGTGGGGCGTCAATCACAGCGGAGGACTGCACACAACCCTTTAGTAAGAGACCCGGGGTTGACTTTACCTTTGCTGCTGAGAGCAGTGGACCCCCAGAGGAGGCAGAGGCCGGCGGCGAGGTGTAGGTGGGGACCCCGGGCGTGGTCAGAGCGAGGATTCTCCCGGGGCCAGATGGGGCGGCGGACCTTTCCAGAAGACGCACAGAGATGGCTCGAGCCCGCCGAAACCCCGCATACTTATCTCAGGCAGAAACATCACTGCTGGTCTCTTTTTCAGGTGATAACACCCAACATGCATTCTTCACCCCCAGATTGGGCACTGGAGGCATTAGTAGAGCAGTTTGTGCCTTTTCCGTGGCTCCAGGCCCGAGGCATTTTACATGAGGAGCTAAAGCCCTGCTTCTGTTCGGACCCACCTTATTCTGGCTCAACATAGATCTTCCCGAACTCGGGGAAATGAGAAGCATTGGCTCGGGATGGCGGTGCTGACGAGTTTGGTGTAAAATATACGACAGTAAGTGGCAAATGAGTTCCGCAGTTTATAGAATTGTAAATGAAGTTTCTGATTAAGTCGGCAGCGTGAAATTAATAGATACTCTCACAGTAATCAGACAAGCAAGCTATTCTTTAAACAGGAGAGAGATGGAAAACTGTACTGCATTTTGTCAGTGACCTCGGACATCTGGGAAGGGAAGGGCCGTTGCGCCCAGAAGGGAGGCCGCTGCCCCCTGCGGGGGCTCCAAGCCACACTCGGCCGGAGAGATGGAGTCCGTCCTGCATTGGTCAGCTGCCCTGACAGAGCCCACGACCCCCGGAGGTGGCCCAGCTGGCCACACCGGGCACTTCCAGGGCCGCTGACCCCCATCGGTGAGCAGTGAGGGGAGGGCACCCAGGCCTGGCTCCACGCTCAGGTGGGAGTGTCTCTGAGGCCCGTGGGCTGGTGGCGGCCTTCCGGGGCCTGACCCAGTTGGCCCTCTCCGTCCCCCGTCCCTTCCTCTCGCTCCCCGTGGCCCCTGTGCAGACCCCCAGGTGCCTCTCTGAACAACCGCAGGACTTCGAGCACATGGCCCAGATCACCGTCCCCCTCTTCGCCCCTCAGCAGGCTGTGAGCTCCCGGAAGGGGGCTGGGCAGGAGACCCCTGTTCCTACACCCTCCACGTTTGTATGTGTTTGGTCTGGGCCTCTCGTGCTGCATGGTGATTTCAGGGGGTTCTTCATCCATGTCATCTGTGCGTTTGTTTGGCATCTTTAAGCTGTCTCAGTGCCGCCTGCTGTGTGATGCATGGTCCACCGAGAGGCCGCAGGTCCAGCATTCTCGTCGCCACCGTCTAACACAAGCCTTTTAACCGGTCACCCTGATCCCGGCGCCCCTTCCACTCTCCAGGCACTGGTTCCTGCGCCTTCCGTCCCCAGCTGAGTCATTGCTTAAGACAGCTGCCCCTGAGTGAGGGAGGGAGGGAGGGAGTTTGTGAACGAGTGAGTGACGCAGCAGCACAGAGCTCGCTCGGGCCGGACGCCGCCTTCATGATTTGGGCTCTCCCTGTGGTGCGTGGTCTCAGCTCAGTCTTGGACATGACCGCTCCTGCTCGGGTGGCCGGGCAGCCTGGCCCTGAGTGCCAGTTCCTACATCGTTTCCCGTCAGGGGGTGTGAGCGAGGACGCGGCTCCCACCTCGCCCCGTGTTTACGGTGGGCGTGTTTCCCGTCAGGGGGTGTGAGCGAGGACGCGGCCCCCACCTCGCCCCGTGTTTACGGTGGGCGTGCCCCGCGGCTCCTCATCTTATGCACAGGGAAATGGCAGCAAATGTTTCTTAGCAGGAAGCTCACAGCCCATGGCTTTATTTATAAGTTCCCGTCCTGGTAGTTGGAGACCATCTACCTAGTTTATGGTGTTTCTGGTTTCTGAATCCACGGTGCCAGGACGTTTGTGTTCAGACTGTCTGAGATGTGATACAACCCATGGTGTCTTTCAAACAGGTCTGGTTCTGGGTGAGATACGGCAGCAAGTAAGACCGAGTGTCTAGAAGGCCTGCCGCCTACACACATGAGCAATTTTACAGACCTTTTACAGCGGTAGTGCACGTTTAGGGTAGATTGAGAATTACATCACGAAAGTGGTTGAACTCTCGTCAGTGCTTGAAACAGCTTGTATCCCACCAGTTACAGCACTGCCTACATCTGGTTGCAAGGTCGAAGCACCCAGCAAGGATGGGAGTCAGCCCTGCAGCCGTCCGTCCCCAAGGAAATGGCCTTGGCTCCGGCTGCCCTTGTTTCCAAATTCTGCCTCTGGTTTTAGTAGCTGTGTGAGCTGAGAAAAATCATGTGGGTCTCTGAGCTTCAGACACCATACTCGTCAAGCAGACTCCAAATTCTGCATCTCAGGGGCGACCGTGTAAGGTGCGCAGAGCACAGTCTAAAATACCAGGCTGCTCCTTGTGGAGTAGAGGGAGGGACAAGGGACAGGAGGAGGGTCAGTGCATCGACAGGGGCTCTTGGCACATCGGCCGGCGCCTTCTCACGGGGCCCCTGCTTCCCGGCGTCTCTGGGCTCCGCACCCACCTGCCTGCCTGCTTATGATTGTGAACTGATGACTCACCTTCCTCTTTAATTGTAGTTGTTCCCCAGTTGTAGCCTGAGGCTACCCTATGGCTGTAGAAAACAGTTTATCAGTGAGGTGAGCACTTAGTTGTCAGAAAGGAGGAAACAGAGGTCAAGTTCATCAGGTGAACGCTGAGCTCAGATACGGGCGCCCCTCACCCCCAGGTCACAGCCCGCGAGCCTTACCAATGCGCCTACTCACGGGTGACCGTGTCCCCCACGTGGGCTCCTTCACTGCCGCCCAGCAGACACCCCCAGGCCGCCCGCCCCGCCCTGCCCGGCCTCGTGGAGGCCCCGAGGCGTGGGGAGGAGAGAGCAATCGCCCGGCGGCCAGCGAGAACCGGCCTCCTTCGGGAGACACGCGGTGAAGACGGTGCCGTTCCTCTGAATGGAAGACGAGGGAGGACAAGCCCACTCGACCCCCGAGGCCTGAGCGGGACGACGCGCGAGCAGGCGGCTGTGGCTCTGGGGCGCGAGGCGGGTGTCTGGTGGGGCCGCGGAGTGGCGGGGCAGGGGAGTGACGGGCAGCGGTGCCAGGCGTGGTGCCGCCGTGGCCCGTCGCCCTCGGGGGCCCGGGTCGTCCCACAGAGCCCGGCCGGACAGCGGGGAGACGGCCTGTGCATGGGAACACGCCTCATGGGTGGGACAGAGCCTGGGAATCGGGACTGGAACCCTCGCGCGCTGAGCTCCCCGTGCAAGGCTGGGCCGTGTGTCTCCGTCCAGCGCGCACTTGCCCTCTCTGCGAGCCGCCCTCAGCTCCATTTCCCAGGGAGCCGGCTGCTTCCGCCCAGACCTCTGCCCCCGCCTGCGCCTGGGGGACCCGACCCTGCAGAGCCTGTGCTGTAATTCTGGGACGATTGCGTGGCCCCTTTCCCATCCTGCAGACGGACACAAATGGACCACCAGTTAAATGGGTCCAACAGTTAAAAAGCTGGAGAAGAGGTGGGAGGCGTGCCTGGCGTCCACAGCTTATGTGCTTTCAGCACTAAGTACGTCATTCATTTTATTCTCATCTGTTCCGCTTTTCCCCCCAAAACATCTAAACGTACCTGCATCTCATCGCCCCGACCTCATTAAAAGCCGAGCTTCCCATCGGTCAGAGGTGCCCACGTGCTACTGATCGGCCGCCTTGCTGCATGTCCGCAGCGCCGTTCAGGAGAACTTCGGTCCCACGGCCCCACTGCCCAGCAGGAAGCCTCTCGCCACAGGTGGCTGTTAGGCACCGGCCATGTGGCTGGTCGGGTGGAGGGACTTAATTCTTACTTTATTTTAGCCGCGTGTGGGTTGTGGCTACCCGAACAAATAGGACAGGCCCTGCGGTTCAGTTTTACACAGGGAAGCGTTTGGAGCTAAGATTGTGGACGGAAAGCGTTAGCGTTTCACCAGCCAGCTGCCTGCACCGGTGGACCCACTGGACTTCGCTGTCTCCTTTCCCTGTCCTGAGGAGGGAGGGGGTGAGGGAGGGAGAGGAGGGGGAAGGGAAGGGGAGGAAGCGGGAGGGGGAGGGAAGGGGGAGGAGGGGCCTGCACAGGACTCTGGGGAGGGTGAACACGTCGTGTCAGGCACCTTGCGCTTTGTCTCCACCAGGGGAAGTGAGTGGCCTGCAGAGCCACGGACGTGTAGGGCCCAAGTTCTCACCCAGGACCTCCTGGTAGCCAGTATTGTTGTCATTGTTTTGACGTTTGATGGTAAAGCCTGGGTGACTTCCGGGGTCCAGGGGAAAAGCTCTCAGCTCAGAACTGGAAACAGATACCCCCCTCTTTTTCTGCGGCACACGGGCCTCTCACTGTTGTGGCCTCTCCCGTCGCGGAGCACAGGCTCCGGACGCGCAGGCTCAGCGGCCATGGCTCACGGGCCCAGCCGCTCCGCGGCATGTGGGATCCTCCCAGACCGGGGCACGAACCCGCGTCCCCTGCATCGGCAGGCGGACTCTCAACCACTGCGCCACCAGGGAAGCCCCTAGAAGGCCATTTTATAGGGGGTTTTACCCATGAAGAAAACGGGTTGTCTGAATGTTGGGATCCTTTTAGGCAGCTTCATCGCCAGGCTCCTGATCAGATGAACAAATAATGAATCAAAACGTTACGCCGAAGTAGCCGCGTCTCAGCCGCCACAGGTAGTTCATCACCCTGAACGGCACAGACACAGAAACGGTTTTCATCATCTCACAGCCCACTCATGGGAGAGGAAGCCTCAAAGATGCTGGGTTCTCAGGGTCGGGGCGAATGGTTGAAGCAGGTCAGTGACATTGGAGACAAAAAGGTTTAATCAGTTTTTCTTTCCCAATAGCCCCTATTTTCATAGGGCTTTTGGGCCAGCCCCTGTCGGGTACCCAGAGTACCCCCAGCCTCGCCAGCCCTCAGCTTCGCCTAAAACAAAAGATAGAGCAACTGGTGCAAACGCTGGCCTGCCTTTTGCTTTGGGGTAAAGGTTGAGCTCTCCTGCTTCCCCACTGGGAAGGCAGAGGACTGAGCTGGGTCACAGCTCTGCGAGTCCCACCTGGCTCCCTCGTGTTAACGGGCCAAAGACGTGCTGCTCTAATTCAGACCAGAAACGGCCGTGAGTCCTGTATGATCTTTCTTTTTTATTTTTTTTAACATCTTTATTGGAGTATAATTGCTTTACAATGGTGTGTTAGTTTCTGCTGTATAACAAAGTGAATCAGCTATACTTATACATATATCCCCATATCCCCTCCCTCTTGCATCTCCCTCCCCCCCATCTAGGTGGTCACAAAGCACCAAGCTGATCTCCCTGTGCTATGCGGCTGCTTCCCACTAGCTATCTGTTTTACATTTGGTAGTGTATATATGCCCATGCCACTCTCTCACTTCGTCCCAGTTTACCCTTCCCCCTCTCCGTGTCCTCAGGTCCATTCTCTACGGCTGCGTCTTTATTACTGTCCTGCCCCTAGGTTCATCAGAAAGTTTTTTTTGTTTGTTTGTTTGTTTTAAGATTCCATATATATGTGTTAGCATATGGTATTTTTCTTTCTGACTTACTTCACTCTGTATGACAGTCTCTAAGTCCATCCACCTCGCTACAAATAACTCAGTTTCATTTCTTTTTATGGCTAATATTCCATCGTATATATGTGCCACATCTTCTTTATCCATTCGTCTGTTGATGGACACTTAGGTTGTTTCCATCTCCGGGCTATTGTAAATAGAGCTGCAATGAAGATTGTGGTACATGACTCTTTTTGAATTATGGTTTTCTCAGGGTATATGCCCAGTAGTGGGATTGCTGGGTCCTATGGTAGTTCTATTTTTAGTTTTTTAAGGGACCTCCATACTGTTCTCCATGGTGGCTGTACCAATTCACATTCCCACCAGCAGTGCAAGAGGGTTCCCTTTTCTCCACACCCTCTCCAGCATTTATTGCTTGTAGATTTTTTGATGATGGCCATTCTGACTGGTGTGAGGCGATACCTCATTGTAGTTTGATTTGCATTTCTCTAATGATTAGTGATGTTGAGCATCCTTTCATGTGTTTGTTGGCAGTCTGCTGTACGATCTTTCTAATGCCCCCATTTCATCGGAACATCTGCTCAGGCTGGGGAAGCTGGCTGGAATTCATGACGAGCTCTCCAGGGCTGAGCCCAAGGTCACAATAGGGTGCCAGGCTGGGCCTCTGGAAGCCAGGAGTTGTTGAAGGGGGGGTGAGGGGCAGCCAGTCTTGACCCCACGGCCGGGGTGGCTCTTCCCGGGGCCTCTCACACCCCCTCCGCCCCTCCCCCTGCAGTCCCGCCAACCTTCCTTTCAGCCCCTGCCTTACTGCCCCTTCCTCAAGGGAGCCCCCAGCCCCCGACGGCTCCCGACCTCCCCGTCACTCTCCTTCCTGGGACCTCCCACGGGGACTCTAAAGTCAGCTGTTTCTTGTCTCCCCTCTAAACAGAAGCTGCCCGAGGCCGAGGCTCCTTCCCCTGGTTCACCAGTTACTGGGGCAGAACCGTCGGGGTGGGGGGGGGGGAGGCGAGGGGGCCACAAGTGGATGCCTCCCAGGGCCCTCGGCCGGTCCTCGTAATCAAGAGAAAAGCTGCGGCTGCCCAGGCGCGTGCCTGGGACACTGGGGGCCGAGAGGCCACGGACGGGACTCCTCCCGCAGACGGCGGCGCCCCGGCGGAGAGGCCGAGGTTCTCCTTCGGGGCCGGCCGCTTCCCCAGCAACCTTTCCCCTTGGATCTCACTGAGTTGACTTGCAGCCAACATCCGCGCAGAGCCACTCGCCCGAGAACAGGGGCTGGAAGGCGCGGAGGTTCACAAGCCCCTGCCCCCGCCCCACCGTGACGCAGTGTTCTGTGAGGAACGGGCGTGGTCCAGACCCCAGAGTCACTCCTCCCGGGGGGAGGAGCTCTCAGGGGCCTGAGCTGCCTGGAGCCCTTGGCACGGCACGGCACGGCACGGCACGGCACGGCACGGGGAGCCCCGGGGGCAGCCGGGGCCCAGGTCCCTCCCAGTGACGCGGGAGCAGCTGAGGCATTGGGGCCGCCCCACGGGCGCTGGGGACCTGGTGTGGAGCCCGGAGGGCCCCGAGGACGTGGCAGGTGCTGGGGAAGCTCAGGCCCCTCCCGTGCCCGTGGTTCGGCCGTGGCTGGGGGAGGGAGGCTCCCTGTGTCCAGGCAGAGCGAGGACACACGATGTCCACACGTGAAAATCTGCATCAGTAGTAGGTGACCCACACCAAAGCTGTCCGTGGAACCAATGGGTTTCCACTCACCTTAACCAGAATTTGGAAGGATGGTCTAATTTTAAAATTATTTTTCCTGAAACTTGAGTCTGTGCCAGAGAAATCAGGTTTCGATGGGTGACCTTTCCTGTGTGCACCGAGGGGCGAGCAGGCAGGTGCCGTCCTCCCATCAGGGACTGGAGGCCCGCACGCAGGGCGGACCCCACATCCTGCGGGTTAGGGTTTGGGCTAAGGTTAGGGTCAGCTCGTGCTTTCTGGATTCCCTGAAACTGGGGGCTTGCTGCCCTAAAGGAATTTGGGGTCGGGGTCCCAGACGTCAGAATATGTTTAGTAAATGCCAGTTGAATTGAGACGGGCCATTTCACAGTGCAGATGGTCATTTTTATCTCCCAAATGTGGCCAGACTGGCCAAACAGTCAGGCCCCGGGGGGAGGCAGACGGGAATAAAACGGGACAGAAGCGGTAGAACACGACTCAGCGTTTCTAAGTCGGGAGGCTGACCTGTGATGTGCGTGAGGAATGGCTGTGGAGACCTGGAACCACTGATCAGAGAGGCCGGCCCAGCCCCGATGTCTCGTGCTCCTGCGCCCTGAGTTCTTCTTCTGGGACTGGATGCTGGCTTTCTGTCGGCCTGTTTGTGTTCCATCAGTTTGAAGGACAAAAACATTGGGAAACTTCACTGGGCTTCTTACTGGAATAAATCAGACAGGAAACAGGGGAGGATGTCATTGCCACCCAGGAACGCTGGCTGCGGTGGTCAGAGAGGTGTCGCCTGCCCCGAAGCAGTGATCACTTTCCCTCTAGAAGCAGAAGACTATTGGAGGCCCGGGTAGTGTTGCCGCCAATAAAATATTTGAAGAGGATGAAGCCAACATTGGAATATGAGGTCTGTTCTACTGGTTTCAAAGAAACACCTAACATGCTATTTGACAATATCACAACCCTAACAATAAATATTCAGGTCACATTTGCTGTGTAAATTGTAGCCGTGCATGTGAACTTGGGGCAGTGAAACAACAGCTGCACGTGTGGTGACGTGTGACATGCGACCCCGGGACTGTCACCGAGACCACCTTCTTTTCGTCTCCCACCAGCCCTGGGCACTTCGGGGGACAGTCCTCTGGTGCTGGGCCGGCCATGGGTCCGGCCCCCGGGGCTCCCCGGCGGCCCCGGAGCCTCCCCAGGCCTCCCACCCGCTCTGCACGCGGGTAGGCTTGGGGAGGAAATGGCTCTTCTTGGCGGGGGGCTGTGATTCACAGGCAGGTGATTAAAATGGCATCTTTCCTATCTTCCTGAGCAGTTAGGGGAGCCTTGGAGGTTTCCTGCTGTGCTTTCCCTTTCGCAGTCCCAGGTCCTGGGTGGGTACATCATGGAAATTACTTTTCTGAAAGGAAAAGAAAATTGACACCCACAGCGAGCACGTCAGCTCTGCCCCGGCTCGGGGATGGGCTTGTAGGTCTTTTCCTCCGCAGATGCTCGTTGCTGTTCAGATACTAATATTATTTAACGTCAAGTTGTACCACCTAGAAAAAACGTCTATTTTCCTCTGTGTCCTTGGACTTAATCTTAAGCTGGACCAGTACAGCGATACGGGAAGCTTGCTCTACAGAGAAATCTGGGTCTATTTATGTGTGATGGAAAACCTTTCGAGTAGCCCATAATATATTGTGGGAGAAATAAGTCTGAGCCGGCCATCAGAAGACGGGCGCTGTGACACACGGCCTGTTGGAGGCACTCCGGGATGCTCCTCGAGAGAGCTGGGTGCTGGCAGGAGGAGGGGCCGTGGTCCGGTAAGGGAGCCCTGCCTCCCTGGGCGATGCGGCTCCTCCGTGGGGAACTGCCGACTCCTGGTCTGTTTATTCTCCTTCAAGGGTGCCCGTGTGGAAGATACAGAAAGTACTTTGCAACGCTTCCTAAATGAAGACCTTGAGGGGTCCTTTCATTCATTCTTAGCGCTTAGCTGTTCGCAGTGATTAAGCCTAGACCCTGGAGACACCTGAACAATTATCTGGAAACCACACGACACTGATGGGCTGTGATCCGGGGTCCTCAGGCTCCTGGTCTAGCTTGGCCTCCGTCTCCGGCCTCTGCTCTCGGCCCACCCTCAGCTGACAGCTGAGCCTCCCTCGACGGGTATCTTCCAGGGAAAGTCGGGTCTGGCTTTTATTTTAGTTTCTGTGCGTTATGTAACGTGAGAAAACCTCGCAATGTGAACTGCGATTTCACCAGGACTGTGTGGAATGAAGGGCTGCAAGGTCTTCCTGACGGACCCCGTGTCCTGCTTCCCCTGAACAGCTCAGCCTCCCACCCAAACTGTTCAGACGTGGCGGCCACCAAGGGCGCCAGCCCTGCGACCCCCGACTCCACACCCTCACGTGGGATCAGCTCCAGACCCTTCTTACTCGTTAGCTCGACCCACCCTCTTCTTGTTGAAGGACGGGTCCTCTTGCAGTATTTTACTGTTGTTGTTTTTTTAATTTAACATAACACTGTGTTTTGTTTTCATTGTTCTTATCTTTAGGATCACCTTCTTGTAGCAACAATGCTGGTTTTCATTTACAATAGTGATATACACTTTTCCTATAATCCTAACTTATTCAATTAAAAAGCGAGACTTTAAGGGAATTCCCTGGCGGTCCAGTGGTTAAGACTCTGCTTCTACTGTAGGGGGCACGGGTTTGATCCCTGGTTGGGGAAATGGTACCCTGTGTGCCATGACACCCCCAAAAAAGTGAGACTTTCAAAGACCTCCCGTACGTAACAGCTCAGGTGGCTGGCGACAGGCCTGGGGAACGACGACCACTCGTTTATTGCAAGCACGCGTCCAAGTCTCCCGAGTGCCCCTCAATGTGCCCTGGCCACGGGCACCTCCGCGGGCCTCAGCCTCCGTGTCTCTGGAATGAAGAAATTGGGCGAGCTGGCCCCTTTGGCCTTTATGTGCTTCCAAGTTCCATGATTTTAAACCTGTCCAAAGCTAACCGCCAGCACTTGGCGGTTTTGCCTGAGGCCTCATGGTAGAAACTGCAAGCTGCTTACCAGGTGATGACTTACCAAACGGTTCGGACTCTGCGGTGCCTCCTGCACGACCTCCTGCCGCCCACCCCCACCCCCACCCGTGTGGTGGCCCAGGGCTGTGGATTAGAGCCTCTCATAGCTCCTCCAGCTGAGAACCCGAGACGGTGAGGGCGAAGCCCCACCCCCACCCCACCGCCTGCGTGGGGCCGGCGTACGAGGATTCTCGCCTTCCTCTTGTCAGTGCTGGAGTCGGTTGTCACATTTCAGCTCCAAATGCCCCAGGGAGGGCCTCATCCGAGGGTGGTCTCCGAGGAGCTCGGAGGAGGCTGGTCAGGAGTCATCCTCACGGATGGACCAGGTGGGGGGTCTGGCTTGCTTTTCCTGCCCTCAGTTTTTGGGCTGATGGCTTCTTACCGGCACCTGTCCCAGCACTTTTCTGGCTTTGCAATATGCAGAAGACACACCTGCTGTGTCCCACACAGAAGAAAACATTAAAAGAATAGAAGAAGGATAGAGCCTTCAGGAGCACGGTGATGGGTCTGAGGGTGATTGAATCTTCAGCACTCTACATACTCCCTTCCAGCCAAGGGCTTCTACAACACGACTGCATGTCTCGTCTCTAATCACTAGTGCTACGTGTCAGTATCTTTTATTTCTTTCCCATTCTGAGTGACACAGTGTGATATGTCTAATGACAACTAGAACAAATTCTGGTAATGAGGTCACCTTGGGCCTGTATTACTGACTGACTGCTGTTTTCCATAGAAATTATTTATAAAAGCACCCCACGTGCTCAGAATAACTTCCTCTACATAAGTGTGGGTGTCGACAGGCAGATATGTTAAAACTTGCAAGATACAAATGGCCTGCTTTGGCCCCTCTAGTTTAGAGCTGTAAATTGGTCTGTAATGAGACAGCTTCTGCTTTCATCGCGAGGAAAGACTGATTGGTGGTGATTAAGTTATTTCGTTTCCTTTAGACGCAGGCTTCTTATGCAGGATGTACTGAGTGGTTTAAGCGTAAATCGGGCCCAGGACATCTTATTAATTTTTTAAAAGGGAGTTTTTAGTGAACATATAATGGCACGTTTCCAGAATTGTAGAAAGTATTGTCGTCGAGGTGGGTGTCCGGGAAGAGACAGAGGGAGGCCGTGGGGACCTGCGGAGATGGGCAGGACTTGGGGCGGAGAGGCGTGGGCCTTTCAGCAAGGAGCGCGTCTCAGGCACGGGAGGGGCTGTGGACCAGGAACGAGCCTGGAGGACGTGGGGCAGGGGAAGCTGTGAGGGGCTGTGGCAGAGACCCCGAGGGCTCGAGCCGGGGAGCGGTGGAGCGGGGCTGGGGTGCTGAGTGCAGCCCAGACTTGAGAGTCACGAAGGCGGACAGGAGCGCTGGACCTGCCGCATTGTTCCGCTGGGAGCCCTCCTGGGCATCACAGCGCTCTCGAGTTGGGGGAGACGGGCTGCAGCTAGACTGGGGGGAGGCCAGAGCCATGGAGAAGGGGTCAGGAGGACCCTGCTGCTTCCAAGCAGGTCACATAGCGTGGGTGCTAACGCTAATGAGGACAGCCCATCTCCAGGGACCTGGGCTGCAGGCCGGAAACGCTGAGGGCCCAGCCCCTCCCTGCCGGGTCTGGGGGCTGTGTCCAGGGCCCCACATGTGCACCCCAGGTTCTCAGACTCCCAGCCGGAGCGGGTGGTCTCTGTCACATGGAGCTTAGGCTTGGGGGGGGTACCCAGAGGCAGGTGATGCTCTTTTAGAGGAAGTCATCCTCACCTGGGCACCACCTTCCGAATAATGAGGGAGCACGGGCTGTAATACAGACGTGCGGTGCTGATGGCTGAACCCACGGCTTGCCTTTCTTTGGACTCGGCTACACAAGTGCCTGTAAATCCGCTCTGTGTTCTAATCTCGAGGGCCGCGCTGGCACCTGCTGGGCTAGTGACCTTTGCCATGACCCATGACGTTTCCAGTCGTCACAGGCAAACAGCCCATCCCGGTGCAGCAGTCACATGGAGATGATCAGGGCAGTGTTCAGCCCGTGTCTGTGTGCAGACACTCACGTGTATGGGCACCTCAGACCCGCGCGCGCGCGCACACACACACACACACACACACACACACACACACACAAGCTCACAGGCTGGCTGCCTCTTGCTGGGTTGCAGGCCCCCTGGGGACCGTGTGGATGTGTGGCTGGAGGCCCTTTGCTCTTGGGAAGGTAGTGAATGGGTGAAGAGGCACATCCTTCAGAACCGTGTTTCAGCCTCTGGCTGCGTCAGAGTCACCGGGAGGGTTTGTGAGAACAGTGATGACTCCTGCCCCCTCCATCGTGATTCCTTAGGTTCGGGTGGGCCTGTAATTTGCACTTCTAACAATTCCCAGGGGATGCCTGGTCTAGGGGCTACACTTGGAGTACCTTTGCTTTAAGAAACCCGTGGAGAATTGCTTCAATTGGTAGGGGAGCTACAGTTCCATCAACTTGAGGTATTCAGTTCATAACTGTGCCATTCTGAAAGTATTGTCAATTAATTAACTTGGACACAGATCACACGTAATACCCAAAGGCAATTCTAGAGCAAGCCTTGCTTCTGCAATGGATAGAGGTCCTGATAAGTTATGCACCAATAGGATTTTAGAA
Organism: Leucopleurus acutus; assembly: GCF_964270905.1. NCBI lineage: Eukaryota > Metazoa > Chordata > Mammalia > Artiodactyla > Delphinidae > Leucopleurus > Leucopleurus acutus. The sequence goes on along the minus strand of NC_139144.1, from coordinate 108,118,659 downwards.
CATTGGATCATTAAGTCATTTGGTGTACTGATTTTTTTTAATTTGGTAAAACTGGATTATTAAAAAATAAAGAAAGAAATGGAAGAACTCCCTAGTTGAATAAAGTCAAAGGGAAATTTTTCTTTTTTAAAAAAGAAAATTATTAGTTTTCAGAAAAGTTGTCATTTTTTTAAACTCTCCTCTTTTATCTGTGACTGGAGTCAGATTTTTTTCTGTTTTAAAGTTTGTGAGCTGGTTTTATCCCAGTGAGCTCCATCTGTACTGGAGTAGACATCTGTCCACCACAGGAAGTTTCCCCGTTTTCCACCAGCACACTGCTGTCGCGGTGGTGCTCCCGGTACACCTCTGTCTGCAGGTCCTCCTCTGAGTCTGTGTGAAGACCAAGGAAAGGAGGGGCTCTTGCAGGGTCCAAGGTCACTGCCGGGGTAGAGCTGCTTTGTCCAGTGAACATATCTGCTGCATGTTCCTGATCTAAACTTCTTGCCAGAGGACAGAAGGGGAGATTGGCGGTTGGGTCCATGCATCCCAGGCATGCATGGGGGGCTGGGCTCAAATGGCCCTCCCTGACCCCACCGACCTCAGCATGTCTCTTCCTGCTTCTCAGGTCGGCTCCAGTTGTGGGAAGATCTTTGTCTGTGTTATTTGTACAGACTCAGAAATGACACCTCCTGCAGGTGAAGTCCTTGCAGAAGAGAATCTCTTCATTTTCCTTTCAACCCAAAAAGCCCAGTGTAGAAATTACTGTTTTTAAAACATCTCCTGCTTTATCTATGATTGGAGTCAGATTTTTGTATGTTTTAAAAAGGTATTAGCTGGGACCCAGGGAATATTAATCGGTGTGAGCTCTCTCAGAGGTCCTCATCTTGGCACCAAGACCCGGCTCCACCCAACTGCCTGCAAGCTCCAGTGCTGGATGTCTCAGGCCAAACAACCAGCAAGACAGGAACACAGCCCCACCCATCAACTAAAATGAGATGACAGAGGAATATGTTACAGAAAAGGAGCAAGGTAAAAACCTGCAAGACCAAATAAATGAAGAGGAAATAGGCAATCTACGTGAAAAAGAATTCAGAGTAATGATAGTAAAGATGATCCAAAATCTTAGAAATAGAACGGAGGCATGGATCGAGAAAATACACAAAATGTTTAACAAGGACCTAGAAGAACTAAAGGACAAACAGTGACGAACAACACGATAACTGAAATGAAAAATACACTAGGAGGAATGAATAGCAGAATAACTGAGGCAAAGAACGGGTAAGTGAGCTGGAAGATAGAATGGTGGAAATAACTGCCGAGGAGCAGGATAAAGAAAAAAGAAAGAAAAGCAGTGAGGACAGTCTCAGAGGCCTCTGGGGCAACACTAAACAGCATTTGATTACGGGGCTCCCAGATGAAGAAGAGAAAGAGAAAGGGTCTGAGAAAATATTTGAAGAGATTATAGTTGAAAACTTCCCTAACATGGGAAAGGAAATAGCCACCCAAATCCAGGAAACACAGAAAGTCCCATACAGGATAAACCCAAGGAGAAACATGGTGAGGCACATATTAATCAAACTAACAAAAATTAAATTCAAAGAAAAAATATTAAAAGCAGAAAGGGAAAAGCAACAAATAACATACAAGGGAATCCCCATAAGGTTATCAGCTGATTTTTCAGCAGAAACTCTGCAGGCAAGAAGGGAGTGGCACGGGCTTCCCTGGTGGCGCAGTGGTTGAGAGTCCACCTGCCGATGTGGGGGACACGGGTTCGTGCCCTGGTCCGGGAGGATCCCACATGCCGCGGAGCGGCTGGGCCCATGAGCCATGGCCGCTGAGCCGGCACGTCCGGAGCCTGTGCTCCACAATGGGAGAGGCCACGGCAGTGAGAGGCCCGCGTACTGCAAAAAAAAAAAAAAAAAAAAAAAGGGAGTGGCAGGATATATTTAAAGTGAGAAAGGGAAAAATCTACAACCAAGATTACTCTACTCAGCAAGGATCTCATTCAGATTCAACAGAGAAGTCAAAAGCTTTACAGGCAAGCAAAAGCTAAGAGAATTCAGCACCACCAAACCAGCTTTACAGCAAATCTAAAGGAGCTCCTCTGGGCAGGAAACATAAGAGAAGAAAAAGACCTACAAAAACAAACCCAAAACAATTAAGAAAATGTAATAGCAACATACATATTGATAATTACCTTAAACGTGAATGGATTAAATGCGCCAACCAAAAGACACAGACTGGTGGAATGGATACAAAAACAAGACCCATGTATATGCTGTCTACGAGAGACCCACTTCAGACCTAGGGACACATACAGACTGAAAGTGAGGGGGTGGAAAAAGATATCCCATGCAAATGGAAACCAAAAGAAAGCTGGAGTAGCAATTCTCATATCAGACAAAATAGACTTAAAAATAAAGACTATTACAAAAGGCAAAGAAGGACACTACATAATGATCAAGGGATCAATCCAAGAAGAAGATACGACAATTGTAAATATTTATGCACCCAACATAAGAGCACCTCAATACATAAGGCTAATGCTAACAGCCATAAAAGGGGAAATCAACAGTAACACAATAATAGTGGGGGACTTTAACACCCCACTTTCACCAATGGACAGAGCATCCAGACAGAAAACTAATAAGGAAACAAACTTTAACTGATACATTAGACCAGATAAACTTAACTGATATCTATAGGACATTCCATATGAAAGCAGCAGAATACACTTTCTTCTCAAGTGCACACAAAACATTCTGCTGGATAGATCACATCTGGGGTCACAAATCAAGCCTTGGTAAATTAAAGAAAATTGAAATTGTATCAAGCAGCTTTTCTGACCACAAATGCTATGAGATTAGAAATCAATTACAGGAAAAAAAAAAAAACTGTAAAGAACACAACACATGGAGGCTAAACAATATGCTACTAAATAACCAAGAGATCACTGAAGAAATCAAAGAGAATATCAAAAAATACCTAGAAACAAATGACAATGAAAACACGATGACCCAAAACCTATGGGATGCAGCAAAAGCAGTTCTAAGAGGGAAGTTTATAGCAATACAATCCCACCTCAAGAAACAAGAAAAATCTCAAATAAACAACCTAACCTTACACCTAAAGCAACTAGAGAAAGAATACCAAACAAATCCCACATCTAGTAGAAGGAAATAAATCATAAAAATCAGAGTGGAAATAAATGAAATAGAAATGAAGATAATAGCAGCAAAGATCAATGAAACTCAAAGCTGGTTCTTTGAGAAGATAAGCAAAATTGATAAACCTTTAGCCAGGCTCACCAAGAAAAAGAAGGAGAGGACTCAAATCAATAAAACTAGAAATGAAAAAGGAGAAATTAAAACTGACACTGCAGAAATACAAAGGATCATAAGAGACTACTACAAGCAACTATATGCCAATAAAATGGACAACCTAGAAGAAATGGACAAATTCTTAGAAAGGTATAACCTTCCAAGACTGAGCCAGGAAGAAATAGAAAATATGAACAGACCAATCACAAGTAATGAAATTGAAACTGTGATTAATAATCTTCCAACAAACAAAAGTCCAGAACCAGATGGCTTCACAGGCAAATTCTATCAAACATTTAGAGAAGAGTTAACACCCATCCTTCTCAAACTCTTCCAAAAATTGCAGAGGAAGGAACACTCCTATACTCATTCTATGAGGCCGCCATCACCCTGATACCAAAACCAAACAAAGATATTACAACAACAACAAAAAATTATAGACCAATATCACTGATGAATATAGACAGAAATCCTCTACAAAATACTAGCAAACAGAGTCCAACAACACATTAAAAGGATCATATGCCATGATCAAGTGGGATTTATCCCAGGGATGCAAGGATTTTTCAATATCTGCAAATCAATCGATGTGATACAGCACATTAACAAACTGAAGAATAAAAAGCATACGATCATCTGAATAGATGCAGAAAAAGCTTTTGACAAAATTCAACACCCATTTATGATAAAAACTCTCCAGAAAGTGGGCATAGAGAGAACCTACCTCAACATAATAAAGGCCATATAGCATATATGACAAAACCACAGCAAACATCATTCTTAATGGTGAAAACTGAAAGCATTTCCTCTAAGGTCAGGAGCAAGACAAGGATGTCTACTCCCGCCACTATTATTCAACGTAGTTTTGGAAGTCCTAGCCACGGCAATCAGAGAAGAAAAAGAAATAAAAGGAATACAAATTGGAAAAGAAGAAGTAAAACTGTCACTATTTGCAGATGACATGATACTATACATAGAGAATCCCAAAGATGCCACCAGAAAACTACTGGTGCTAATCAGTGAATTTGGTAAGGTTGCAGAATACAAAATTAATGCACAGAAATCTCTTGCATTGCTATACACTAGCAGCAAAAGATCGGAAAGAGAAATTAAGGAAACACTCCCATTCACCACTGCAAAAAAAAGAATAAAACACCCAGGAATAAATGTACTTAAGGAGGCAAAAGACCTGAACTCAGAAAACTATAAGATATGATGAAATTAATCAAAGATGACACAAACAGATGGAGAGATATACCATGTTCTTGGATTGGAGGAATCAATATTGTGAAAATGACTATATTACCCAAGGCAATCTACAGATTCAATGCAATCCCTATCAAATTACCAATGGCACTGTTCAAAGAAGTAGAACAAAAATTTTACACTTTTATGGAAACACAAAAGACTCCGAATAGCCAAATCAATATTAAGAAAGAAAAATAGAGCAGGAGGAATCAGGCTTACTGACTTCAGTATATACTACAAAGCTACAGTAATCAAGACAGTGTGGTACTGGCACAAAAACAGAAATATAGATCGATGGAGCAGCATAGAAAGCCCAGAGGTAAACCCACATACCTATGGTCAACTAATCTATGACAAAGGAAGCAAGAATATACAGTGGAGTAAAGACAATCTCTTCAATAAGTGGTGCTGGGAAGACTGGACAGATACATGTAAAAGAATGAAATTAGAACACTCCCTAACACCACACACAAAAATAAACTCAAAATGGATTAAAGACCTACATGTAAGCCCGGACACTATAAAACTCTTAGAGGAAAACTCTTTGCCATAAATCACAGCAAGATCTTTTTGACCCACCTCCTAGAATAATGAAAATAAAAACAGAAATAAACAAATGGGACCTACTGAAACTTAAAAACTTTTGCCCAGCAAAGGAAACCATAAACAAGATGAAACGACAACCCTCAGGATGGGAGAAAATATTTGCAAATGAAGCAACTGACAAGGGATTAATCTCCAAAATATACAAACAGCTCATACAGCTCAATATCAAAAAAACAAACAACCCAATCAAAAAATGGGTGGAAGACCTAAACAGACATTTCTCCAAAGAAGACATACAGAGGGCCAAGAGGCACATGAAAAGATGCTCAACATCACTAATCATTAGAGAAACGCAAATCAAAACTACAATGGGGTATCACCTCACACCAGTCAGAGTGGCCATCATCAAAAAATCTACAAACAGTAAATGCCGGAGAGGGTGTGGAGAAAAGGGAACCCTCTTGCACTGCTGGTGGGAATGTAAACTGGTACAGCCACTGTGGAGAACAGTATGGAGATTCCTTAAAAAACTAAAAATAAAATTACCATCTGACCCAGCAATCCCACTCCTGGGCATATACCCAGAGAAAACCATAATTCAAAAAGATACATGCACCCCAATGTTCACTGCAGGACATGGAAGCAACCCAAATGTCCATCAACAGAGGAATGGATAAAGAAGATGTGGTACATATATACAACGGATTGTTACTCAGCTATAAAAAGGAACAAAGGTGGGTCATTTGTAGAGACCTGGATGGACCTAGAGACTGTCATACAGAGTGAAATAAGTCAGAAAGAGTAAAACAAATATCGTATATTAACACGTATATGTGGAATCTAGAAAAATGGTACAGATGAACCTATTTGCAAAGCAGAAATAGACACAAACGTACAGAACAAATGTATGGACACCAAGGAGGGGAAGAGGGGGTGGGATGATTTGGGAGATTGGGATCGAGATGTATACACTACTGTGTATAAAACAGATAACTAATGAGAACCTACCGTATAGCACAGGGAACTCTACACAATGCTCTGTGGTGACCTAAATGGGAAGGAAATCCAAAAAGGCGGGGATATATTATACGTATAGCTGATCCCCTTTGCTGTACAGCAGACACTAACACAACACTGTAAAGCAACTATACTCCAATAAAAAAAATTACTTTAAATTTTTTTAGCTGGTTGGTTAACCTCAGAAAAGTGGATGCTGGTCAGTTGTGCCACTGCCTGGCTCTCAGCTACCCGCGTGGAGGGGAGGCCGCCTGTCTCTCGGGGTCACTATAGGCTCAGTGCTGACCCTCGCATGCAACAAAAGAGCTGCTCAGGCCTAGGAGTCTCCCTTCCCCCTCTGCAAAGAGCTAGGGTAGTTTAATTTGGCCTTTGAGAAAACGACTGCATTTCTAAGATTTCTGAAGAATATTCTTCCCTGGAATAAAAAGAGTGTGTGGTTTAAGAACTTTCCTACCCAGGGGCAGAGATACTGGATAACTGTCAGTGTCCAGCTTCGCCCACTGGTCTAAGAGTCGCAGACTGCAGAAAAGGAATACCCTGATCACTGTGTTACCAAGTGTCATCTTTTGCAGGAAAATCTCAGTGATGTGCTAATACACTCATCATTTTCAACACTGCTGAATTTTTCCAGGTTATCAAAGTGTGATGGCCATTGAACTTTAATGAGAGTAGAGTACGTTACAAAGGCTAAGGAATGTTCAATAGTGACCTTTACAACCCTTCCTAGGAGCTTTTTTTCATTCATTAAGGAATATACTGTATTGGTTGTCTGATGCTGTATAATGAGTTATCCCACACTTGCCATCCTAAAACCAGCATTTATTATCTCACAGAGATCATTTCTGTGGGCCAGAAATCCGGGAGCTGCTGAGCCCGATGATTCTGGCTCAGAGCCTCTTAGGAGACTGTCATCCAGCTGCGGGCCTAGGCTGGAGTCTCCCCTGAGGGCTCGACCAGGGCTCGGGATCTGCTTCCGAAACGGCACCTTCACACACCTGCCGGCCGAAGGCCATGGTTCCTCGCCGCACGATCCTCTCCAGAGGGATGCCCGTGGCAGGGCAGCCAGCTGCCCCAGGAGCAAGTGATCCGAGAGAGAAACAGAGCTACAGGAAGCCCAGCACCTCTTACGACCCGATCTCTTCCGTTTTATTCTATTCATTGGACGTGAGGTTTTAAGTCCGGGTCACCCCCACTGTTGGGGTGCACCGGGGACTCGGGAAGGAATAAGCCCAAGCACACGTGGTCCATTTTCTGGCTGCAGCAGCATCCTAGCTGGGTAAGCTTGAGCAAGCCAGCGTGCTTCCGCGGCCATCGGGCCCCTTTGTGTATAATAGAGCAGAGACGTCCCGCCTCACGGGGCGCTCGTGCAGATCAGAGTGGCTCAGAGCATGGAGCCAGGCCCACCCTGAGGCTCTGTCCCTAGTGGCTGTGCTGCAGGGGCATGGAGAAAGCGCGATGGGCGTGCCGCAGAGCGAGCGTTGACCTCATCAAGTGTGGAGCACTGCTTTGCGCCCTGAGAGGAGTGGGAGGGAAGGGCAGGAGGACATATTTGAAGAAGGAGTAAGAAAGCGTGTGGTTCCGGAGGGAATCCGGGAAGGCTGAAGAATTCTCTCCTGTTTCACAAAGCGTGAGTCCTTGAAAATGTGTGAGGTGTGATCAGCACTCAGCTTTGAGAGAAGGTTAGCTCCGGTTTCTGTTCTTCTGGGTTTGTGACTTTGAGGGGTTTGTTCAAGTTGCCAAAATTAATACCTTCCCATTATTCTTGCAAACGTTACAGCTGTGGGCCTGAAGGAACAGCTGCCTTGCCGGGAACTAAGACGCACGGGAGCTCAAAGCCTTCTGGGAGTGAAGGACTCGGGGCGCCAACCAGCATTTTCCCCGATGGTCCGTGATTTCTCTTTGTTGGGGAAGGATTTTGATCTGTATCATCTAGGAGGAGAGGCTTGGCCCCTGAAAAGGAAGGTCAAGAAAAGTGTGATGGACATAATGGGTTATCGTCCCGTGCACCCCCGACGCGGACCGACGGCACGAGCCTTTCCCAGCCGAGCTGGTTGAGGATCGGGCAGGGAAAGCAAAGCGTGGAGCCTCCTCGGGAGACGTGACCAGACAGAAGCAGGAAACCCCGGGGCTGCCTGCAGCCTCCCGCGGCATCCCGTCGCCCTGTTATCCCAAACGGTGGTAACAATGAAAACCCACCGGAAGCAGCATTCACCTCTTTTTAAAAACCTGTCCGGGTGGTCCGCCCGCCACTCACCTCCTCGTCAGAGCCGCGGCAGAGCTTCCGGGCGAGGTCGTTTTCGCTTTGCGCCCGTGGCCGCCACGGGGATCTCTGGAGCACAAGCAGCTCACGTGCTGTCCTCCTGAGATGCAGCCGGGACCCCACACCTCATGCCCACACCTGCCTCCCCCTCCCCCGCTGCCCTCCCCCGCCCCGAGGGCCCTGAGCCCTGTCACTGGCGCGTCAGCCCCAGAGCCCCTCGGCAGGCCTTTCCTGGCTCCCGTGTCTCAAACAGGCCCCCGGCCCCGCTCATCAACGCCCTCACTCGGTTCAGAGCCGTGTCAGGATCCGAAATTATCTTGTTCAGTTATCGATCTGCTCTCTGACGATCAGGGGTGCTGTTGACGGGGAGTTCGGTGCCACCTGCCCACGGGGTCCACCTGCCGTCGTAGCTGTGCTCGATCAATGCGCCTTCGTTAATTAGTCCACGGATGAATTAGGTGCCAGGACTGTTGCCTCTGGTTCATGTCCTTGAATCTGTTTCATTTTCCGTAACTGCTAACAGTTTTTGATCGAAAGTATTACTGTTAGTAATGATATATGCCTTTGAAATTTGGTGAAATCTGTAACAGTTCGTGACATGTCAGTGACCTTTGTTAATGACCTCTGATTTGATTCAACTCACTTTTCTTGCCCTGAATCTGGCTTTGGTGACTCTGGAGCTCAAGCAGAAACAGTTATATTATCTACTGACTTTGTAAAATGCTCCCCACGACCATGCAGTTTAATATAAACTAGGTAAAATGGGCTTAGATGCCTTTAAAAACAAAAGGTTAGAGTTATTATTAATTACATCTTAACATTTTATCTTAATTATCTGATGTAAGAATATTTAGCTCAGTTCAGTACACATTTATCAAGTGCTTGAGTCGTATTTGGGGCATCGCTTAGACGGTCTGGAAGACACGGGGCGGAGGAAACAGGTCCCGGGCGCTGTAAGGAAGTGACAGTACGTGCACGACGGACCCGGGGGAAGGCAGGGTTTGTAGCATGCTGTGGAGGTGCCACCAGCACTGAACACTGACTCCCGGCCGGGGCTCCCCGGAGACCTGGGGGGAGAAGGTGGCCACTGGGGAGACCGTGAGGGCCGAGACGCAGCCGAGGCGACTAGACAGCACGGCGCTCGGGGACTGGAAGCCGCCAGCTTACGGTGGGGCGCGTGCGGAGACATTGAGGAGAGGCTGGAAGGGGAGGCCGTGGCTCCCGGGCTGCGCAGTTCATGCCTAAGCGGTAGGGGCACCTACCAGGAGGTCAGGAGGTGAGGCTTCATCCCCCCACCGCCCTGCCAGCCTCATATAGCCAGGCTGATGGAGGCTCGGGCCATCCAGGGGCCCCCGCCACCGAGCCCCACGTCTGGGCCTCTGCCTGTGCCCCCTGATGTCTCACATCAGCCCAGGAGCACCTCCGCGGAGCCTGTCCCTGCTTCCCTGCCCTGCCCTGTGCGTCTGCTCTACCGCGGCTCTGATGCCCTGCGTCGTGCGCTCAGGCCTCTGGCGTCTTTGTCTCCCCGTCTTGTCTGTGAACCCCTCTGGACAGGAGCCCTCTCAGCGTTGCTGGTACGCAGGCACACACGAGGCACCGGGACACTGGAAAGAAGGGCAGTGGAAGTGGGTGAATTCAGATGAAAGAGGCGCAGAGAGCTTCTGTTCTGAGGCCTTGGAGCTGCATGTGGCCCTCAGAGGGGAGGCCTGGGCCTGCACTGCCGCGTGGTCACTCAAAGAGGGCGGGGGCTCGGGAGCGGACAGGGGAGGAGGTGCTCGGAAGTGGTGGTGGACACGGTGGGCAGGACGGGGTCGGGGGAGCGCCAAAACCCTGGGGACAAGACGCCGAGTCAAGGACCCGGGAGTGGGGGGAGCACAGAGCCGGTGAGGAGCCCCAGGGCGGAGGGCGTCTGGCTGCTGGAGGGTGGGGGGAATGTCCAGGCTGCGTCTGCCCGCACGCGGCCCCCGGCCCCGGCTCGCCCGCCAGCCCCGTGGAGGCTGCGTGTTTCCGGAGCCTTTCAGGCCGTTGCAGGGCCGGGCACCCTGGGTTTCCTCCGTCAGATGTGCCCACTCCTTCTTCTGTCCCCCCAGGGCCTGCCTCCCAGCAGGTGGGAACGAATGAAACGGGCTCTCACACTCAGGACGCTTAGGCACCCGCAGGCCCGCCCCTGCCGGCCAGGTGCTCCCCTGTCCCCCAGTCCAGGGGCCCCGCCCGCCTGGGCACCGACGCTCCCCAGGACCTTCTCCGTCATCAGACAGCCGGGTCCCCCCGCAAGCTCTGCCCGCCCTTCCCAATCCCCTGGGGTCGAGGTCCCGCCCAAAGGAGCCAGATCTCTGGCGGCTGAAGCCAAACGTCCCTCTCGCGTCACGGCGTCTGAGGGCAGTGCCGACTGGGGGGCGCCCCGACTCTCTGCCCGCAAAGGGCTCCGTCCTCGGACCTTTGCTCCGTCTCCAAAGCAGACGCCCCGGGTCCTGCCGCCTCACGGAGGTCGGCCGCGCAGGCCCAGGGCCCACTCCCCAGGGCGGCCTCGGGGAACCGCCCGCAGATCGGGGCCGAGGTTGGCCGCACTGGGCCTGTCTCCGGGGCATGCCCACCGGAAGACCCGAGGGCGGCCGAGGCTTCCCGTGAAGCCGGGGCGCTGGGCTCCAACGTAAGAGCGGCCGCTGGAGGGATCTCTTTACGCGTGTGTCCGTCAGCAATCGTTCACAGAGAAGCTGGCCAGAGACGCTTAGCGCAGCTGGCAAGTGAACCCTCCGGAATATGCTTCCGGTTTCTGTTCTTCATCTTCTTTTCAAGACAAGCTGTTTTATCTTTGTTTTCTTTTTTTATTTTCCATTGGCATTAAAAATAAATACAGATTTGAAAAACCTTACAACGCTTTTTATCGTCTTACACACTTGCACCTGCCCGTGACCTGGAAGCTGGGCATTCGATATTTAAGGAAACCGTCGTAGCTTTGAGTGAGACCCAGGGGCAGCCTCCCAGCATCCTCGGCTCTTGCAAACCGGTTGCTCGTTAAGGAATAAGTGGTGCCTAACGGTTATTACATCTCTCACGGGGACACCGGCCCTGTGCAAGTCTTCTCTGTAAAGCCTATGGTTATTTTGTAAAGTTTCTAAATGATGTTCAGCCTCCTGCCTTATCTGCAGGGGAATGGTTCCTAGAGCCCCCTGTGGATGCCTGAGATGGATGGTGGTACCTACCCCACATATACTATGTTTCTCCTGGGTGCACAGCTGTGACACAGTTTAATTTGTAAAATCGGCACAGCAAGGGTTTAGCAGCAATAACTAGATACGTGTGTCCATCCTATCGGCCCATCAGCCAAAGGAGGCCAGGCAGGGCGGTCCTGTTGGAAGCCCCCTCCCACTCCTTGACCCCAAAGCAGGTTCGGGGCTCGGGCATCCATCCCGCTCTGCTGCCCGGGGTACAGCTCTGCGGGGCCCCCGTTCTCATGCTATGACATCCCAGGGGTTTCCCCAGAGGGACCACAGCCTCCCTCTGCTGTCTGGAAGGTATCAGCCTATCCTCGTCCTGGGTGTTTGTCAGGCGGCTCCGGGTTCGCCCTCTAAGATCTGGGGCCTGACTCGCTGGAGGGCAGGGGGAATGTATTCCCGGTGCTGAGGGTCTGTCATCCCTAAAAAGATGTGCATGTGAAAGAGGCGCGTAGAACCAGCAGAAAAAAGAAATGGGATGATTGACGTGGCTTCTGACACAGCTTTTGTGAGGGCTGTGGCATGCCATTTGCTGGGGACCCTCTTGTAATGATGCCTCTGCACTGCAGCTGTGCGGCCCCGTGATATGCTCCTCTCTGCACCTCGACAGCCAAACGCCAGTCATTGGGGAAAATCGTGCTCCTGAATGAGGTGGCATGTGCAATTTATCCTCTGGAAATTGAACACTTACCTTAAGTGGTAAAAAGGTGTTTTCTGTACCCTGATATAAGTTTGCATGTAAATCTCTGCCTTCGTGTATATCGTTCACGTCCACTGAGCGTGTGTCTTTGTGAATCATCCTCTTTTATTTCACTGGAGTGTTTACTACACATTTTTAAACTGCTTCTGTACATAAGAAGTTAATAAATTAAAGTCCAGGAAAAGGTGTTTTCAGTCTACACCTCCCTTGGGGAGTTCAGTTCCAGCAGCCAGCGTGGCCGCAGGTGGTGGAGCCTGGGCCACCTTGCCGAGACTTTCCTCACCAGAGGCCAATAGGGTGTGTGTTTCTTTTCTCCCTGATTTCCTTCTTTATTGGCTCGGGATTTGTGTCTTAATCAAAGTGTACAAGAAACACGCTTAATCGTAAGGCATGGCGACACTGTTACAAGATGCGCCAGTTAATTAACGCGGGATTGCTGTGGAATGTTGCAGGAGTGCCTGCGATCTTCCATTTACACCGAATGAGTTTGCTGTGATTAATGTTATCATAGGAAATACCAGAGGAATTAATAATGATTAGGCCATTACTTCCAAGTGGTGCTAAAAACTCAGAGATCTTTACTCATTACAGAAGAGCTTTCGAAAAATCCACCAACTTGAGTGTCTCTGTTCTGAGTGTACAATTTGAACTCAGCGAACTTGAGTGAAACAAGTCCCCGGACTTACAGCTGACGTTTGGTCTTCGATTCCTTTTTCTCCCAGAAGTATTCAAATTTGGGATCATGATGGGTCAGGAAAAAAATGTTTTTTGAGGGGTTGATGTTTAAAAATTCATATATTCATTTCAAAAAATATTAAATGCAAATTCAAGTGTTTATTGTGTGCGAGGCCCTGCGTTAGGTATTCAGGGGACGCAGAGTTGAACATGACATGGTCTCTTTTTGGGGGGACCCAAGGAGGAAGCACCACACACAAGGTAAGTGAGGACCAGATGGCACAGAAGCTGAGATGGAGACGCCTGGGGCGAGGCGGGGGGCGGCCAGGGCTGACACCCCAGGACTGTCTCGGGGCCTATAGGACAGAAACTTCTCCAGCTTCCAGCGATGGTGGGGAGTTTGCCAGGCGGATGAGCCAGAAGGCGGCCTGGAGTTTGATGTCTTCAGGGCAGGACGACTTGGACACGGCCTGGGAAGGACCCTGCACGGCAGGTGGAGCCGGGAACGGCCAGAGGGCGCTCTGCAGAGGCAGTGTGGCTGCCACGGGGACTGAGCTGCAGCCCCTCTGAATGGGGGCAGAAACCACGTGGACAAAAGCACTAAAGGGGCTGTGCCCACCGCGCAGCTGCCCCGAGCGGCCGAGAGCAGACGCCACGGCGGCTGTGCCGGGACCTCCGAGCTGCTGTCCCGGGCGCCCGCCTGGGGTGCGAGCACCATCTGAACTCAGTGGGTGGGGGTGGGAGGGGGGCAGCATGCGGGCAGGGACGGCCACCCAGACGTCGGGTGGACGGGGCCCTACCCTCGGGCCCGGTGGGGCCGGCTCGCCGGCCGAAGGTGATCCCCGCCCGCTCTCTTCCAAGCCCGCCTGTGCTCGGTTCTCCTCATAACATCGTGTCCTTGGTCGGGAGTGGAGACGGGGACTCCCTGCCTGCGGCGACCTTCACCTCCTGGGCAGTCACGGTGAGGACCCTGGGCAGAGGGCCTGGAGCTCGGCCTGCATCTCCCCGGCTCTGCTGTCTCTGGGCACGTGCGCTGAGCTCTGGGAGCCCCTGCGGCAGAGGTGGCGAATTCGCTGAAACTATGCCCAGATTGTGATTTCCTCTGCTTTGCGCCTCGTCTGAAGAGCTGAGTGGGTCGGGCGTGACCGCGCAGGATGTTAATTCAGGCTGTGTGCTTCCGGGGCCGCCCTGCCTCTGCAGTCGCCCTGCGGCCGTTTCCATGGACACCCCCATTCACATCCTCCCGTCCTGCCTGCTCCTTGGGTCCTTCCCCGGCCCTCTCCCTTCAGCCCTGCGGGGACCCCTCACTGCTCTCCAGACCTGCGCCCCCAGCCCTCTGGGCACCTACAAGCTCCAGGCCGTTTATGGACATTTCCACTGGGTTGCCTCCCTGCCGTCTGTGCGATCCGCCTGAAGCCTGACCCGCCAAGGTTCCGGGGCTGCTCCAGGAACCCTTTGCACTGGCGACGGGAGCCCCAGGGCTGCCCCCTCCCGTCCCCACATTCAGGCCACATTCGCAAACCTTCCTTCCAAGCCTCTCGCCGCTCTATTCGTGTTTCCTCGTTTCCATGGTTACCACCTGGTTCCCTAGAGATCTCCTCAGGCGGTCTGATGAAATGCAGGCAGTCCCGGCCCAGCGCTGGCCGGTCGGTGCCCACCCACCCAGGGCAGACCTTCCCTGCTGTGGTTCCACTTCAGCCCAAAGCAGCCCAGGGCTGGACAGTGAGGACCCGACGGGGAGGGGGGACGGGGGGCAGCCCTGATGCGCCTCTTCTTGGCGGGGGTGTGTGTAGACTCATCATTTATCCTGGATTAAAAGATTAAACGAGAACAGATTTAAAAGGGAGATGACTACGGGGCTTATGGGACAGGGCGGTCTGCCGCTTGTTCTCCGCAGCTTCCTCCGAGCTCGGGAAGGAGGCGTCTCCCCAGCGCAGCCTCGAGGGCCGGGCAGGGACTCGGCTGCCGTTGGCTTGAACTCCCCGCGACGTGACAGCAGCTCCCGCAGAAGAGCATCTGCTCGACGTCTTCCTGGCCCTTCGTGTCTTCTTCTTTCTTCACTATATGCATGGAAGTAAAATAAGTGAAACGACATCAGGGATTCACCTGGGAAACAAAACGACACAACTGCTAGGCTACATCCTGGGGCCTAGATCCTCCGTCTCTGCTGATGGCCCTGCACACGCAGAGCTGCAGAGTCGGGGGAGGGCCTGGGAGGGCCTGGCCCAGTCTCCAGCCTCCGAGAAAGAGGAGAAATGGAGGCCAAGAAAGTCACCCGCTTTTCTGAGAACTCGAAACCTCCATGGGCTCTGATCGCCCTGACCCCAGATCACGGTCACCTTGGAGAAGCCCTGACTTCTGAGGCCTGGTTAGCGCCTCTGGAAACGGGAACGAGCTGCCCTGGCCCTGCCCTCACGCACAGCCCTGTCCTGCTGACTATCTACTCGAGAAGCCCCTGGAAGCCGAGCATCTTCTCAGGGCCCCCCGCACAGCAAACGCCCTCAACTGCCGTGAGCTCCGTGCTGACCGTGGCCCACAGCCTGGCCTGTTCTGCTGCAGGGAAGTCGGTGCCAGCGTCTGGGGTGCGCCCAGACCCCCGCCCACGGAGCATGCTGAGGGTGGGTGGAACCGTGCCTCCCAGGACCTTCTGTGTCCCCGACGGTGTCCGGGCCTTGGAGATGAGGGCTGGGCCTGGAATGCCGACTTCTCACGGTTAATTTGAGTTCAACGGTGTAAGGTGGGCAAAGGTGCTTTGTAAACCACGGAAGGTCAGGCCGCTGTTTTCAATCTGCCTTTGAGGACACCCGCACAGGCCGGGAGGGCACCCCTGCCTGACAGTTCACTGCCCCCGGTGCTGGGTGTCCGAGGCGTTAAAGACGAATGCTCTGAATGATGTGGCGTTAAAACTCTTGGAGCTGAGCACCCTGTGAAAGAGCTGACCCAGCGAGCCCCGCCCCCGCCTTGTATCTCATTACGCAGCTTAGAATCCTACGTCGTCGCCTCGGTTGCTGCTGGTTTGGGACCTTGAAAAACAGGGCGCGTCTGAAATCCGGTGCTTGGTGGAGGAGGCCATGTGCCTCCCGTAGTGTTTGTGTTTAGCTTTATCCCTCCTGATAATTCAGCCCAAGGCACGTTTGTCTTCACCACAGGAGGCAGGCTGCTGCTGTCCTTTCCCTTTCCACCCCCTGCCTCGTTCCTTTGTCCCGCCTCCTCTCTGCGTCCAGCAGCTTTGGGGGCGTAACTGACGCAGTAGGCGGCGGGTCTCCTAAACAGCCGGCTCGGTCGGGAGCAGCGGGCGCCCTGCCCCTCCGTCCACCTGCGGGCACCTCGGCCCACAGCCCCGCTGCCTGCCCAGCATCCAGTCCCATCCAATCCTCCGCCTTTTAAAGGTCTAACAGACGGGAGCGGCTCACGTCGTCACCACGGTTCCCGCTACACGAGTGGGGCTCAGCTCTGCACACAGGTTTCACGTCCCTTCCCCATCCGGTCTGCGATCGGCGTGTCCCTGAGGCCCTGGAGGTGCGAAGCTCGGTCGGTGATCAAGGGGGCTGAGAGAGGGCAGGCCGCCTGGCGCTCGTCACCTCCGAGGGGCCGTGTGTCCTTGACCCCAGGCTCTGTCTCACGCCTGGAGGAACGACTGTCCACTGAGCCGTGAGCGGACGAGCAGGAGGGTGCCGCGTGGCTGCCCACCTCCTTTTCGGGGGACCAGGACCCCGCACTCAGGAACCGCGCATCTGCTTTGTCCACGAAATGGCCTCTCGCTCTGGGTGGGAGAAGCACCTCGCCGGCGCCCTCGTCCTGATCGCCGGGAGCCGAGAGCGGGTGCCCACACGTGGCACGTGGGACTCGGCAGGTGTGACTCAGGCGGGGCCCCGTGATCGGGGTCATGCCCACAGGCCGGCACGAGCACCGGGCTCCTTACGGGTGACGGGCCAGGCCGCGGGAGGAAGGCCCCGAGAGATGCGGCTTCGGCGGTGGAGTGGTGGGGCCAGGACCCCCCGAATGCGGGAACCCGGGGAAGGTGGAAAAGGCTGGACGTGGATTCTCGCCTGGCGCCTTGGAGGGACCCGGCCCCGCCGCACCTGCAGACCAAGACGTCTCTGCTGCTTTAGGTTTGCGGTAATTTGTTAGGGTGCGAACACACGTTCAAACCCGGGGCTTTTCGAATGCAGGCCTTTTGGGGAAGGATGCCGAGGGTGATGATAAGAAGCGGAGGCAGGGGGAGGTGTTGTCAGGCACCAGCCGCAGACTCTTCCTTCCAGGAAAGCCGGCGGGCCGCGGCCACGCAGAGCTGCCCCGTGAATCACGGCCGGAACGTGCTTGCAGACTAATTCCAGGAGATGTTATAGGCACCGGGTGACCCTTCTCAAGAGCGGCGAGTTGCTGTGGCTCTCGTGTTGGCAGCGGGCCTCCAGGTGAACTGGCTCTCCTGTCACCTGCCTGTGAATTAGCCCAACCTCCCTGTCTCCACGGTGGTGAGGCCACAAGGCTAAGACCCTCACGCGTGGCCCAGTGGAGGCCGTTCCCCAGGGTCTGCCAAGGTCCCAGCGCACGGGCGGGATTCAGGGCTGGTGGAGGTGCTGGGGGTGTGGACTTTCCGTCGTCTTCTTTAGGAGATGTTTTGGGAAGTGTGCTTTAAGATTTTGGTAATTAGGGGCCTCCTGCTTTTAAAGTCCGGAATTCTTCAGAAAGACGCAAAGTAAGACTGTGTTCTTCGAGCATCAGAGGGCTGTGGGGTGGAGCGCCGCAGCGACGTGCGCACGGACGAGAATGGAGAACACGAAGATGACAAACCATGACTCCACCCTCTGAGAACTGGGAACCTCCCTGGGCCCTGATCGCCCCTAACTCTGAATCCCAGGGACCCGCCAGCCTGAAGAACAAGGGGGTGGGGTGAGTTGAGTGGGACCCAGAGTCATCACGGGTGTGGGGGGAACACCCCAACTTTCCAGGCAGGGCTGACTTGGATCTGAACGCTGGCTCCGCCACTTTTAACTGTGTGAACCTGGGGAAGTTACCTGACCTTCACTGTGAGATGTTTGTCCGTGTGGTCGTAGCTCACCCAATCCCAGCTCGGCCATCTGTGAGACACACCTGCACTTCGTGTGCCCTCAAAAAGAAGGGCTCCCATTCCCAAACTGTCTTGCCATTGACAGTAAGATGCATCTTGAGTGCAGAAACGTTAAAATGTGCAAAGCTGCAAGTCGGGAGTGATGAGGTGTGACGGTGCTCGTCTCCCATGTGAGCGCTAGACAAGCTTGTAGCGCAGAGGGGGCGCTTGCGGGATACCAGCTCCTGTACCACGTGCCCCCCACCCAGGTCCACCTCCTTACTCGAAACTTCCTCCATGGAGCTCACTTTCCGGGTTTCAGCAGGTGACTCCTGAACTTCCTGTTGAGTGAAGACGTGTCGCCTACGGATGGGGTGACCGCACGTCCAGTTTCGGGGGGACGGTCCTGTCTCAGGCCTGAGCAGCACCCACTCTCAAAGGTCCCCTCTTTGCAAGATGCATCGTATTGTGACCTGACTTGCAGAGAACAAAGGGCCAGCAAACCCAATCCCAGACCTACACGTATGGTTAAGAAACGGCAAGAGGAGGACGGTCACAGAGTGCAGGTGGTGACAGGCTGCCAGGGCTGGTGGAGGTGGGGCAGCCGAAGGGGGCGGGACAGTCGTGCTGGGACTGAGGTAGCTGCGTCCCAGGCTGGTGTGGGTGGAAGCAGCTCCCGGTGGGGAAGACGGTCGGCTCTGGACTTGGAGGGGGTCGGGGGGAGACATGCCCAAGGCCACTCTGTCCTGCCCAGGGTCGCCGACTGGACCGTTTGACCAAGCTAACTGATCGCCACCGTGGAAGGCTTCAAATGCAATCAGTTTAACTCCAAATTGATTAATTCCTCTCAAGGCCAAGCTGTCCTCAGCTGTTACTGTCTTGACTAATTCAAGAGACCCTTTCATTTTTGTAGTGGTCAGAACCCAGTTCCAGCCAGCGAGCGTCTTAGTGTCGTGATGACCAGCCTCTTCCTGCTCTCAGGAATCACCTAGGAAGACTTTTTAAGTTATTTTACTTTATTTATTTTTATTTATTTATTTGGAGTATAGTTGAGTTACAGTGTTGTGTTCGTTTCTGCTGTACAGCAAAGTGATTCAGGTGTACGTACGTATATATGCATTCTTTTTCATGTTGTTTTTCCACTATAGGTTATTACAGGATATTAAATATAGCTCTTTGTGCCATAGAGTAGGACCTTGTTGGTTAACTGTTTTACGTATAGCAGTGTGTATATCTTAGTCCCAAACTCCTAATTTATCCCTCCACCCTTCCCCTTTGGTGACCGTAAGTTTGTTTTCTATGTCTGTGAGTCTGTTTCTGTTTTGTATGTAAGTTCACTTATGTCACATTTTAGATTCCACATGTAAGTGATGTCATATGGTATTTGGCGTTCTCTGTCTGACTCACTTCACTCAGCCTGATAAGCTCCAGGTCCATCCATGTTGCTGCAAATGGCATTATTTCATTCTTTTTATGGCTGAGTAGTATTCTATCGTATATATGCACCACATCTTCTTTATCCGTTCATCTGTCGATGGACACGTAGGTTGCTTCCATGTCCTGGCTATTGTAAATAGTGCTGCTGTGAATGTTGGGGTGCGTGTATTTTTTCGAATTAGAGTTTTCTCTGGATACGTGCCCAGGAGTGGGATTGCTGGGTCATATGGCAGCTCTGTTTATAGTATTTTAAGGAACCTCCGTACTGTTTTCCACAGTGGTTGCGCAAATGTGCATTCCCACCAACAGTGTAGGAGGGTTCCCTTTTCTCCTCACCCTCTCAAGCATTTATTATTTGTTGACTTTTTTCAGTGATGGCCGTTCTGACTGGTGTGAGGTGATACCTCACTGTGCTTTTGATTTGCGTTAGAGATGTTGAGCATCTTTTCATGTGCCCGTTGGCCGTCTGTGTATCTTCTTTGGAGAAATGTCTGTTTAGGTCATCTGCCCATTTTTTTGATTGGGTTGTTTGGTTTTTGAGTTTTGTTTTTGTTTTTGAGTTGTAAGAGCTGTTTGTATATTTTGGAAATTAAGCCCCTGTCAGGCACATCATTTGCAAATATTTTCTCCCAGTCCGTATGTTGCCTTTGGTTTTGCTTATGGTTTCCTTTGCTGTGCAAAAGCTTAAAAGTTTGATTAGGTCCCATGTGTCTATTTTTGCTTTTATTTCTATTGCTTTGGGACACCGACCTAAGAACACATCGGTATGGTTTATGTCACAGAATGTTTTGCCTATGTTCTCTTCCAGGAGTTTTACGATGTCCTATCTTATATTTAAGTCTTTAAGCCATTTTGAGTTTATTTTTTGTGTATCTTGTCAGGGACTGTTCTAACTTCATTGATTTACATGTGGCTGTCCAGCTGGGGAAGATTTTTTAAATGCTGACGTCCAGACCCCAAACTCATGAATCAGGCTGCAGGCGGTGGAGTTCAGCTTCTGCCTCTCAAAACTCTCAAGTGATCATCCCACTGTGCACGCAGGCTGGAGCCTGGGCTAGTCTGGCATCCTCACAGAACGAGGATGTTGAGGACCCTGGCGCTGGGGCCCAGGGGGTGCGTGGGGAGCCAGCACAGCACTCAGCATTCCGCCCCCCAGTGCTGTGGGGAACTGGTGAGGCACCGCCGAGGGAAGGCCAGGAGAGGATGAGTTTCTCCCAAATGATACTTCCCTTAACTGCCTCTTACAGATGTGGAATAGGATCTGTTAAGAATAGTCTTCACTTAAAGACAGATGTTGTTCAAACTTAACCAGGACAAATAACATATAAATAGGATGTAATCATAGAAATTACATTTCATCAACGTGGCAATCACTGCTGTCAAATTGCAAAGGTACATGGAAACCACTTAGTGACTAGAATTAATACTGATCTGGCCTCTTCATCGTGGACTTTCTCTCCTGGTGCTAAATGAGGTGGTCTTGGCTGTAAAAGGCGTCATGCACTTTGACTGTGAGCGTGAGGCCCTAACCAGAGGTCAGGTGTCAGGACTTGTGCCCCAAGACAGAACTGTCCTCAGGCCAGGTTGGGAGCGGATTCTTTATGTTTATGGAACACATTCCGGAGAAAGTGTGAAGTAATTAAGTCTAGGCTAATGGGCTATTTAGCAACTGAACTGATGTCTTTAATGTGTATCCCATATAATTCTTTTTAAGAACTGAGTCTTAACCACAGCCAGAGTGCTTAAAGAGAAATAATACGACTGAATCGATTCTTAATTATTTCAGTCCTAGAACACAAGGATGCCTTCAATAAGTGAAATCCACAGATGGCTCCAAAGCCTTGTATCTGAGGTTCCAGTAACTCATCTCCCCTTTCCCGGGGACAGACTTGCCTGTTTCTCGTCCACTCCCTGCTGGACTCAGCGGTGGAGCCTGTGCACCCGTCTGTGCTACAGCACTGCCCGTGGGGCCACACTTACACTCACGTGGCCTGGGAGGTGCGGGTGGGTATTAACTGAAGACGCCCGCATCCGCCTGCTATCCTGGGGAGGGCACATCACGCCCCCTTTGCAGACAGAGCCTGGGACCTGTCTGCCCGTCCACTTTGCATGCTGCCAGGTGCTTTGTCACCGTCACACGTGGTTCACCTGACCCCATGGTCCACACAACAGACGGTCCCCAGACTGGATGGTAATAGCTGTCCTGAAACGGGGCCCCTCACATTAACCTCCGTAAATCCCTTCGGACCATGGCTGAGATCGTTCCTGACGGCTCAGTCGTGAACTTTCCCCACAGCGTCAGTAGCAAGAGAGAGGGAGGTCAGGAACCTTCCTCTTCCACAGGCTGCCATCCAGATGGCTTCCTGGAGATCCCTCCTCTCCCATCACAGATGTTTATCGAGTTCCCAGCCTGGACTGGACTCCAGAAAGGCTTGCAGTTCTTTTGGTTAGATACTCAGAAGTGTAAGCGCTGGGTCTTATGGTAATTTAATACTTTCAACGATTTCCATACTTTCTGAGGAACCGCTACACTGTTTTACATAGTGGCTGCGTGGCTTTACGTTCCCACAGGTGAGGGTTTTAATTTCTCCACACCTGTGCCAACACGTATTATTTTCTGGGCTTTTTGGGTAATAGTCATCCGAAGGGGCATGAGGTGGTACCTCGTTGTGGTTTTGATTTGCATTTTCCTAATGATTGGTGAGGTTGAGCTTCGTTTCGTGTGTTAATGACCACTTATATATCTTTTCTGGAGAAATATCTATTCAAATCTTTTTTTTTTTTTTTTTTTGCGGTGTGCGGGCCTCTCACTGTTGTGGCCTCTCCCGTTGCGGAGCACAGGCTCCGGACGCGCAGGCTCAGCGGCCATGGCTCACGGGCCCAGCCGCTCCGCGACATGTGGGATCTTCCCGGACCGGGGCACGAACCCGCGTCCCCTGCATCGGCAGGCGGACTCTCAACCACTGCGCCACCAGGGAAGCCCTATTCAAATCTTTTGCTCGTTTTTAAATTCTTTTTTTTTTTTATTGAGCCTGAGAGTTCTTGATATATTCCATATACTAATCCCTTACAAGACACGTGATTTGAAAGTATTTCTCCCGTATTCTTTGGTTCCCTTTTTACTTTCTTGATGATGTCCTTTAATGTGCAAACGGTTTTAATTTTGATGAAGTCTAATTTACTCCTTTATTGTTTTGTTACCTCTGCTTTTGATGTCATATCCAAGAAATCATTGCTAAATCCAGTGTCATGAAGATTTCCTCCTACGTTCTCTTCTGAGAGTTTTATGGTTTAACCTCGTACAGTTAGGTCTTTGAGCAATCTTGATTCCGTGTTTGTATATTAGGTAAGGTACAGGTTCAACTTCATCCTTTTGCGTGTGGATATAAAGTTGTCCCAGCACCATTTGTTGAAAAGATTGTTCTTTCCCCATTGAGTGGTCTTGGCACACTTGTCAGAAGTTATTTGATCATACATGTGAGAGTTTAATTCTGAGCTCTCTATTCTGTTCCATTGCTCTGTATTTCTGTCTTTCCTCCAATATCACGTTGCTTTAATTACTGTTGCTTTATTGTAAGTTTCAAAACCAGGAAGTCTGAGTCCTCCAATTTTGTTATTCTTTTCCAAGTTTGTTTTGGCTATTCGGGGTCTTTTGAGATTCCATATAAATTTTAGGATGGATTTTTTTTTCATAAATGGAGCACTGCAAAAAGTGGGGGCACTGCAAGGAATGTCATTGGGATTTTGATAGGGATTGCATTGAACCCGTAGATTGCTTTGGGTGGTATTGACATATTAACACTATTAAATATCACAGTCCATGAACATGGGATGTCTTTCCATTTATTTGCGTCTTTTAAATTTTCTTTCAGCAACATTTTGTACTTTTCACCATACAATCTTTCACCTCCTTGGTTAAGTTTATTCTTAGGTCTTTTATTTTTTGATGCTGTTGTAATTGGAATTGTTTTTTTTAATTTCCGTTTCAGATTTGGCATTGTTACTGTGTAGGAACACAGCTGATTTTTGCATGTTGATTTTGTATCCTGCGACTTTGTTGAATTCGTGTTATTAGTTCTAAAATTTTTGTGGAATTTTAAGGTTTTTCTACGTATAGGATCATGTCACCCACCTGCAAATACAGCTAATCTTACCTCTTCCTTTCCAGTTTAGATGCCTTCTACTTCTTTCTCTTACCTGATTGTTCAATCAGAATGTTCAATACTGTGTTCAATACTGTGAACAATACTGTGTTGAATAGAAGTGGTGAACACAAGGACTCTTGTCTTGTTCTTGGTCTTGGAGAAGAGCTTTCAGTCTTTTACCACCGAGTATGAGGTTTCCTGCGGGTTTTCATATTTGGCCTTTCGGTTGAAGTAGTTTACTTCTACTCCTAGTTTTCTGAGTGTTGTTCTTTTTTTTTTTTTTTTTATCATGAAAGGGTGTTGAATTTTGTCAAATTCTTCTTTTGCATCAGTTGAGATGATCTTGTAATTTTCTTTTCCCTCTTCATTTTCTTAAAGCGTTGTATTACATTGATCAATTTTTTGTATGTCGAACCATCCTTAAATTCTAGGAATAAATCCCACTTGGTCATAGTGTATAATTCTTTTAATACCCCACTGAGCTGTGTTTGCTAACATGTTGTTGAGGATTTATACATCAGTATTTTTAAGGGATATTGATTTATATTTTTCTTTTCTTGCAGTGTCTTTATTTGGCTTTGGTATCAGGATAATGTTGACCTCATAGAATGAGTTAGAGAGTGTTCCTTACTTTTTATTTTTTTGGAAGAGTTTGGTGTTAATTCTTCTTTGAATGTTTAAATATGATGCAGGGCTTTTATTTGTTGAGAGGTTTTTGATGAATGATTCAGTATTTTTACTAGTTGTATGTCAGTTCTTAGCTTCTACCTCTTCATGATTTAGTCTTGGTAGGTTGTCTGCCTAGGAATTTGTTTGTAGTACTCTCCTGTAATACTTTTTATTTCTTAGCATACTTTGAAAGTGTCAAATATTACTATTTTAAAGCATTACTTAATTTGATTTTTTTCATCTTTTATCCAAAGGTATTATAAATATTTCTCTCTAGAGATTATTTCACCGTACTCTGATGCTTATTTCATTCGATAAATATGCTCCCTTTTAAGTCTCTTATCCACTCACTGCCTAGTATGTAGTTTGCGGGCTTCCCCCGTACGGATTAATACTCCAGCTGCCGCGCGGCATGCAAGCGCATTACAGGGGCGCAGTTGCGATGCTGGTTATGCTGTACTGGGGGAGCTGGCGCTGTGTGTGGGCGCCACCATTCTGGGATGGGAGCACCAAGAGCGTCTGCGGAGACCTAAAGCCCCCTCGTGTTGTCCTCGTGTCCCCTACTAGTGCTGTGATGGGATCAGCAGTGCAGAGCCCCCAGAGGAGTTTACAGACTCCGCCCACCCTTCTGCTTGCTCTCCGCATGTCAGACACTCGTGTTCTCGGAGTGGCCGCCTGCCCTGCTCTCACCCCAGGGAGGACGTTCCCTGTCGTCTTCTATCCTGTTCCTCCTTAGGGGACCCGCACAGAAAACAGAACCCGCTCAGACACGGGGCTTTACGACGGTGTGGATGAGGTGTTCCAGCCGGGACGCACGTTTAAATGACCCCGATGCTCTGTGGCGATAAACAAACCCTTTCTGTGAATTTCTGACGTGAGTCAGTCACACAGATTAACTCCAACCCTCAGGCCCAGGAGCCAAAGACAGCAGGCCCTGTATGTGCAAATGTATCCTCTGGGAAAGCAAGATTTTTACTAAAAACCGAAGCAGTGGCCCAGGACACTTGGCCACCTCGGTGGGCCTTGCATGCCCATGGCGTCTCAGTGCCTTGCGGTCATGCCTCCCCCGGGGGCTCGGAGCTGCGCCGAAACACACGTCACGGCTAAAGGCTGGAATTAGGCTGACGCCTGGGACAGGCAGAGCACAGAGGGCCCAGCATTCACGTGTGTGCTGATCACACACCTCTCGTGTTCGTTGGTGCCCAAGGACCGTGTGCTGTTTCTCAAACCAGGGGCCCCGCCCGTCACAGACTCACTGACTGAGACTGAGGAACAGTGTGTTGCTGGCGGTTCACACAGAATCTGTCGATCGATGTCCTGCTGACCTGCCCTGTGAACCCGGCTGTGGGCAGGAGTCACCTCTGCCCCAACAGCAGCCCGGCCCGCAGTCCGCAGACTCTGCTGCATCTCTTCCTGGTCACACGTGTCGCTGCGCAGCACCCCGCGTCCGCCGCTCTGGCTCCACGCTGCCAGCACTGCGACCCAGAGACCCCCAGGAAAGCTCCTAGCTTAAACCCAGCGTTCCCCACAAAACGGCCGCCAGTAGCCGTGTACTGACTGCCGGCATGAGGCATGATACAGCATCCTACCAACGCAGCACCCGTGCATCGTGGTGCCGGGGCACACGATGTCCCAGCAGCTGACGTCGGGATTAGAGAACACACTTGTCACAGCTTGCATGTTTCCTTGTGGCCTCCCGGGTTCCTGCTGACCCGAGTCCCCTGGAAACACGCAAAGGCCACTGTTTGTTGCTGGAAATTGCACCCATTTGAGGGCTTGCTGAGAGGTGCTATTTCGGAGTCTCCTGCCTGCGCTTTGCAAGCCGGGAGCGTGCGGCGCTGCTGGCCGTGGCACTGGGACTTGAGGGGGTCCCAGGAGTCGCGCTATCCCTCGGGGCCTCCCAGTCAGCCCCCTGTGCTGGGCTGCTGTGCTGACCTTACCCTTCGGAGTTGCGCCCTGCCACTTAAAACCAGACTGACTGGGGGGTGTCTAAGGCAGGGATGTGACTGGAGCCCGTGTCTTCCTTCCAGTGCTCGAGTAACCCCCGCCGTGTGCTGTGGGAGGCCGACACGGGCGCAGGACCAGGTAGGGACGTGCTGCTCTCCTCCAGGGGCCTGAGACTGCCTGCTGGTGCCCTCCCGGCTCCTGCCTTTAGAGAAGTTGACGTGGTTTAGAAATTACTGGCAGGGCCTCCCCGTCCACTGATTAGATCTAGAAGTAGCCCTGCGCGGGGAAGATGTGAGCCTGTCTCATGGTCTGTGATAGGTTTCCAGCTGCAAGGAATTTTAAGTATCACAAACATGATACAGCTTTGGCTGTAGTACTTAGAATTGCTTTTCTCCACCAAAGTACTTACGACCTGGCATAAACTCAAGATACTTATTGCCAGAGAAAGGTTGCCTAATCGGTAGTGAGCAGTACGCCAGGATAGACAATTCCAGGCTTTTCTGAGTTACGTGGCGCTCACACCAGAGCAGCATTTGTGTGTGTGCTGTTTCAGCGCACAGGAGTGGCCTCGGAGAATCGACATTTCTGGAATGTAGCGTGGAGGGTGCTCCTCTCACAGAAAAAAGATTTATTTACCCTGACCCAGTGGCACCCCGCTTCATCCCTGGGCAGAATGTGAAATCGAACAAAGAAGCAGAGCTTTGTCAAGCTCGAGGAGAATGCCAGAGACTCCCCGATTTTTATACTTTAAATCTATTATTTTGCTGTATTTTTCTTATTTATTTTAAAAGACAATTTCGTAGAAATAGACATAATTACTGTAAAGCACATGGGATATATAAACCCATCACCTGACTTGGTTCCAGAGATTCAGAAGGAATTGGTCTGGGTCCCCCCAGGGGCTCAGAGTGTGACAACCCCCCGACTGGCGCACAGGTGCTGTGGGCCCCCTGAGGGCACCGAAAGTCCCCCACTCCCGTCCCCACCTCTCCTCACTTCTTGGTCTTGACATCACTGGCCTCCCCTTGCCCCCCACTATCTAAAGGTCCTTCAGGCAATTAGGAATGAAATAACAATTTAAGATCAAACGCGTAACATTCACTTTTTAGCCCAGAAACTGAAACTGGTTCACTGTCGCTGGAACCTCCACTAATGTGACATTTTAAAAAAAATACTCTTCGAACTGCCTTTTAAGAGTGTCCTCTGGGTGAAGCTGCCCCCGTGAGCAGGCGTCTTCAAAGGGTAGCGTCTGCGGCTCAGGGAAAGGGGAAAACATTCAAACCAGTGGTTTCTGCTTCAAAATGCTGATTTTCCTGTATTCCTCCAGTGTTGCTTTGTGGCATCCCCTTCTCAGTGCTGTCATGCCCCTTCATTCCTCTGTCTCTCCGTAAATCTCTTCCCTGGGCCAGTCCTACGTCTGAGCCCTGCTTCCTGGCCGCCGCCTGGACCTCAGCATGGTATGCAGGCTACGCCACCGTCCACAGCTGCCCTCAGACCTTCTGAGGACCAGGCTGTGGACAGGAGCTGGACCACTTCTGCAGGCCTGGAGCAGAGCGGAGTGGGCAGGGGGGAGAACCAGAGCTCAGCAGTGCAGGCAGGTGAGTCGTACCCTGAAAGACGCAGTCATGGCAGGTGGTGTCGCGGGGCAGCTGCAGCATCAGACCGACCAGACCATCCTTCCGCTCGCGTTTGCACCGCGTGGAAGGGGAAGGACCAGGTTGGACACTGGGCTCCCTCAGACGGGGCTCTGGGACGTCCTAAAGGGTTTATGGGGCAGCGGTGATGGCGGAGATCTGACGGGAGCTCAGCCTGCAGCGTGGGTGCAGGTAGGGACCCTCACATCAGGATCCGGTGGCACAAAGCTGGATGGATTCCTGAGCCCCCAGGCTGGGCTCTCCGGCCGGGTCAGCAGGTACGCGTGCCCTGTGCTCTCGCCCGGCATCTCCGCTCAGCTCCCCGTGTGCTGGAGCAGGTGGCAGGCCGCCGGGGAGGGTCCCATCTGGTCGCATCCTCCCCCGAGCTCTGGGCGTGGAGCCCTCCCCGGCTGTGGTCACAGCCAACACCGCACGCACTCAGGACCGCGTTCACGCACCTGAGGGGCGGCCGCGAGTGTCACGTCAGATCTGACCTCACCATTAACACAGGACTTGCCAGAGACTCTGCTGGGAGGAAAGCCCAGGTTCCAGAGAGTCCAGGGATCTACTTTGAGTGTCACCCGTTGGTCCCCTGGGCTCCTGGGCCTGAGCTTTGGGTGTAGGAAGCTGTAGTGTCTCGTTCATATTTCGTTTCGGAGCTCATTCCCCGCCCCGTCTGTCTTTGCCTCTCTCCATCTCTATCGCTGTCTCTCTCTCTCTCTCTCACACACACACACACACACACACACACACACACACACCCTCTGATCCCTCTGCCGCCCCCCTGCATCCAGGCCTCTCCTTCTCTGAGGTTTGCCTTCCGCCTGCGACGCCCAAGGGGGCCGAGCGAGGCCCAGGCAGTGAGTGTCTCAGAGGAGCTCTGGCCAGAGGTGTCTCCTCCTCTCCAGCTCAGCCTCGATTTTGTTCTGTGGTTTGACCCTCGAGGGTTGCGGGCGGCCGAGGAAGAGGGGCACAGGCTTGGGGTGTCGGCCGTGAGCTTTGGAGATACATGGCAGCAAACCACAAAACGAGACCTAATCTGCAGCACGCAAAGCGGGGCGTCTGGAGAAACAGAATCTCCCCCCTCTCTGTAGCTTCCAAGTGTATTGACTCCGAGTGAAGGGAGTCTTGTCAAATGAACATAATTTGTAGGAAAAGTATAGGATTTGGCTTCCAGGTTTCCTGCACCCTCCCTAGCGTGAGTGTATCAGGGGACATTTCCGAGAAGGGCCTGCCTGCCTGCCTTCTTGGTGGCTTCAGAGCAGCTGATCTCTTCAATCTTGTTTTTACAACCAACGTCAGTCACAAAGGCAGAGAAATCCAGAGTGACCTGGTCCTCGGGGAGACGAGCATGGACAGGGCCACCCGGCACCTCTGTCCCTCAGTCCTTCAGCAGCCGTTCACCGAGGGCTCCAGGGCCTGGCCTGTCCCGGGGCTGTGAGGGCGACAAAGCTTGTCAGCAGTGGTCGAAGGTGGCCCTTCCAGAACCTCCTCACAATGGGGGAGCCGCAACCTGCAGAGGAACCGGTGCAAGGAGACGGGACGGGGGTCCGCTGCTCTCTGAGCTTGAAGTGCTGGCACGGGGGGTGGGGGCCGTGACCCCTCCTGCGGCTGGAGGTGCCGGCAGGCTGACCCTCATGGCCACTGTGTGGCCAGCAGTGTGGGTCACTCGGTGATGTCACCGTGCTCACTGGTGCCGCCGACAGATTTTCTCAGGCCAGGCACCGAGGTGGCGACACCACAGATGAGGAATACGGCCCCATCCATGCTCTTAAAACACCCGTAATCCACGGCAGCAAATATATGGGAAGCAGATAAATGCAGCACAGCTAAATTGATGAAGCCTTTAAAAAACCTGAGCTTAAATTCACGTAGCATGAGCTTGACCGTTTTAAAGTGAACAGTTCAGTGGCATTTAGTACACTCACCGTAATGTGCATCCACCCCCTCCGTCTGCTCACTAAACGTGCGTCATCCAAGATGCGCCCTCGCACTGTCAACTTATTTGTGTCTTTGGATCTAACGTGGGTCTCTCATAGACAGCATACAGTTGGATCAGACTTTTAAAAAAAATCTATTCTGCTAGTCTGTCTTTTAATTTTCGAATTTAATTCCTTTACATTTAAAGTAATTTCTGACGAGGAAGGGCTTACTTCTTCCAGTTTGCTATGTTCTCCTCTATATTGTACATGGTTTCTGTTCACTTCCTCCTTTTTTTGTTTCTGATTGATTGATTTTAGTCTACCATTTTGTTTCTTTTTCTTTTTTTTTTTTTGGCGGTACGCGGGCCTCTCACTGTTGTGGCCTCTCCCGTTGCAGAGCACAGGCTCCGGACGCGCAGGCTCAGTGGCCATGGCTCATGGGCCCAGCCGCTCCGCGGCATGTGGGATCTTCCCGGACCGGGGCACGAACCCGTGTCCCCTGCATCGGCAGGTGGACTCTCAACCACTGTGCCACCAGGGAAGCCCTAGTCTACCATTTTGATTCCCTTCTCATTCCTTCTCTGTAAAATTTTTAGTTTTTTTTTTTTTTTTTAGTGGTTATCATGGGGATTACAATGAACATCCCATATTTATGGCAATCTATTTTGAAATAATACCAAATTAATTTCAGAAGCTCCTGTACAGCTGCTCACCCAGTTTTACGTTGTTATTGTCGCAAGTTACCTCTTCATGGTCCCTTGCCCATTAACATGGATTTATAATTATTGTGTTATCCATGCGTCTGCTTTTAGATCGATTAGGAAACAAAAGAGGAGGTACAAACCCAAAATACAATGACACTGGGTTTCATATTTATCTATGCAGTTATTTGATTTCTTTGTACGGCCTCGGGTCACTGTGTACTTTTCTTCCATGCCAGCCTCACTGACTCCCTTTAGCATTTATTGTAGAGCAGTTCTACTAGCAACGAATTCCTTCAGTTTTTGCTTATCTGGAAATGTCGTAATTTCATCTTCATTTTCAGAGGATAGTTTTGCCAGGTATAGAATTCCTGGTTGACAGGTTTTTTTTTTCTTTTAGCACGTTAAGTATGTCATCCCATTGCCTCCAGGCCTCCATGCTTTCTGCTGAGAAGTCGAGTCTCGACCTCATTGAGGCTCCCTTGTACGTGACAAGTCGCCTCTCTCTTGCTGCTCTCATGATTCTCTGTCACAGTTTGACTAGGATGTGTCAACGTGGGTCTCTTGGAATTTATTCTGTGTGAAGTTAATGGAGCTTTTGGGATGTGTACATTTACGTTTGTCACCAAGTGTGGGACGTTATTGGCCATTATCTCTTCTAAGACTCCCTCTGCCCCTTGCTCTCTGTTCCTCTGGGGACTCCTGTGATGCCTATGTTGATGTGCTTGGTGGTGGGCACAGGTCCCAAAAGGTGGGACTTCCTCAGGAACAGTTTCTCCAGTTGCTTTTTCACTCGTGAACCAGCCATACTTTCCTGTTTCTTTGTATGCCTCATAGGTTTTTGTTTTTTTTTTTAAGAACTGGACTTGTTGAATATTATAACGTGGTAACTTTGGAAATCAGATTCTTTTGTTTCCCCAGGGTTTGCTGTTGTTGATTTTTGAGGGCTGTGGTCATCCATTCGTTTAGTGACTTTTAACAAACTCTTTTTGCAAAGACTGTATTCCTTGCCATGTATGGTCACTGCAGTCTCTGTTTCCTTCTCTTCACAGTCAGCCAGTAACCTGACAGAGGTTACCTTGAATGCTTGAGGCTAAGAGAGGGATTGCAGATGGGCTCTGAGCTGGCCACTCCATCACCCAGCCAGGCCACCCGTAGCTCCTCGCTTCTTGCTTGTGCAGAGTACAAAGATCTGCTGGAGGTGTGAGCCCAGTGTCCCCTCAGCTCTGCTCTGGGATGAGTCTGGCCCTCGGCACGTGTGTTACACTCTGAATTCCCTGGGACATGCTTCAGCCCTTCAAAGCCCTCGTTCCCCAAGATCATCCTCTCAGCCTCCCCCTTCCCCAGCTTTCTGGTCTCTCTCTGCTTGGCCAGCTTTTGCTCCAGGTGATCACAGCTGGGATCTCTCTAAATGCTTTCAGCAGACTCTTTCCAGAAAGCCAGTCCAGCTAAACAAAGGTTACACCCTGTACGGGTCCCTCAGGGAATCAGGTTACACCCTGTACGGGTCCCTCAGGGAGTCAGGTTACACCCTGTACGGGTCCCTCAGGGAGTCAGTACAGGTCAACACACACGACCACAGCTTTTTGAGAATGAGGTCAGTATAGCCTCCTGGCACCAGCAAGTCACACTGGGAAAGGAGGCCACCATCCCCATGGCCTCTGTCAACTTGGGAGCCAAGGGTAATAGATGGGTAAGCAGAAATGCCACAGTGCCTTCTCGCCAAAGTTAGTCATCACTTTCTCCTTTGAACGCTCCCTTGGTCCCCTGGTGCTCTGTTTGTTTATACTGTGCTGTCTGTTTTTGTGACCTTAGTGGTTATTTCAGTGGAGGGACAGTCCTTGAAGACACCCACTCCAGCACCATGGTACCATCAGTCTGATAGAAGCCCGTCTTGGAAGAAGAACTCTGTAACAGACCCTCAGCCCTACCCACCTCCCCCCACCCACCTGGGCCCACCTGCAGCTCTGCTGGGCAGTTCCTGGTTATGCCGACGGCTTCGGGCCCTAAGCCCCTGCGTCCCTCTGGCTGAACAAGCCCATTTGGTCCATGTCCAGGGTGGGCCAGGGCTGCTCTGCGGTTAACTCCTCCAAGACCCTCAGAGGATGAGGCATGAGAGCTGACGGATAAACACCCTGCTTCTCTGCCCCTCAGACAGTTCTGGGGCGCACTCTGGAGGCCCCCCCAGGACCCTCCAGTGCATTCATCCCCTTTGTCTGCTTCCTGCCTCCCCAGTCTCACTTCCTCACCCCTCAGGCTGTCTCCTGGGATCACCTCCCAGACAAACTGCAGGTCCCCACATCCTTATTCCAGGATCTGTTTCTGTGGAAGGTGTTGAATCCACAGAAGTGCCACGGTGTGTGGAGTCAGCCTGGCCGCCCGCTCAGCAGAGGCGCCGGCGGCTGGGGCGGCAGGCGGGGGCCTGTGCCTGTCCCTCGAGGTTAGGACCCTCTGCTGCTGGCTGTGGGCCTCAACATCTGGGTTAGTTAGTAATTAAAAGCTGCTCATTTGTGTGCAGGTACGTCACAGTGGTGAAGTACAGAATCCTTGCCTCGGGACAAAAATAGGCATGTGTGAAACGGTGTCGAAAAAAGTGGTTTATGGTGTTCTTGGTGTTCATGACCTCACTCAGTGCGTGAGCAGAACCTCCCGGATGAAGAAAACTTGCTAAGGACTAGCTGGATCTTACCCTTTTTTTTTTGGACTGTCTTCTTGGAAAAAGGATCTATAAAAGCTCTCATGAGGACTTCCCTGGTGGCGCAGTGGTTAAGAATCCGCCTGCCAGTGCAGGGGACACGGGTTCGAGCCCTGGTCTGGGAAGATCCCACATGCCGCGGAGCAGCTAAGCCCGTGCGCCACAACTACTGAGCCTGCGCTCTAGAGCCCGCGAGCCACAACTTCTGAGCCCACGTGCCACAACTACTGAAGCCCGCACGCCTAGAGCCCGTGCTCTGCAACAAGAGAAGCCACCGCAACGAAGAGTAGCCCCCGCTCGCCACAACTAGAGAAAGCCCGCCTGCAGCAATGAAGACCCAACGCAGCCAAATAAATAAATAAATATATTTACTTTAAAAAAAAAAAAAGCTCTCATGACGCATGAGCCACTGATGCGACTTCAGAAAGCTGGTTTGGCTGTTTTACAAGAGCAGGAAGTGGGCTCCTCCACTTCCCTGGAAGGGGGCTTGGGATCAGCTAGCTGCTCGCTCTGTGGTCCGGAGAAGTGATTCAAGGGCTTCCCTCTCCTTTAATCCTGCTCCTGTCCCCGTGCTCAGAGGCGAGCCCAGGCTTGTGGAGGTTCCAGCAGGGAGCTGTGTCCTGGTTCTCCTGTTGCTCTGGGAGCTGCACCCCTGCCCGGAGCCCTGGGTTAGCCTGGGACCTGGCAGCGGGGAGCCTCGGGCTTCTGGTGGGGCGGGCGGGGGCCCGGGAGTGCAGACAGCCCACCTGCAGTCACACACTTTTCTGGCGGCTTTTCTTAGCTGTGGACCTGACGTGGTGACCACAGCACGTGGACAAAACCAAATGGGAGCTGGTGACGTGCCTGGTAGACTCAGGGCAGAAAGGGGCACCTGAACCCACGCGGGGGGCCCCACAGTCTCAGCTGCCCCTCCCCACTCTCTGCTCCCGCTGACGGGCGCCCCATTCCACACCCAGCCTGGGCCACGGCCACAGCCCTGGGCTGCGGGGAGCTGTCGGTGGGGCTCACTCAGAGCCTGGTTTTGGCTTCTTCTCCCCCGGTGGCTCAGGGCGGCAGCTCTACCGTCATGTGACGGGGGTTGGTGTCTTAGGGATGTGTCTTCTTGACAGGAGCCTCCAAGGGCACAGACATCGCTGTGGAGCTTGAGAGTGCCACCCGCACAGGGGTCCAGCAGGAGGCAAGAGGGGGTGGGGGCAACGTGGCCCCCGAGCTGATTCTCCTCCCGTCGGCACGTTCTGCCCGTACAGAGGCTTCCAGTCCTCAGTGGGTTCCATGCAGACATACTCACGGCACTTAGAGGAACCAGCGGCCGGTCCCTAGGGCAGCACTGGCCCAGAGCTTCCCAGGATGACGGGACGTCCTAGATTTTGCTGTCAATGTGGCAGCCACTGGTTAGGCTACTGAGCAGTTGGAGTATTGCTAGTGTGACTGAGGACCTTAATTGTGATTCCAGTTGATGTAATGTGAACCGTGGGGCTGCCGTGGCAGTGGTGAAGCCCTGGGGGTCCTGGGTGTGCCGTGGGTGTTCTCGGTCTTGAGGACCCGGCTCATTTGCCTTTAGTGCCGGTGTGACCGTCTTGACCAGGCAGGTGTTTCTTGTCGGCTAAATCTGTAGATTTAAAAACTCTCTGTTTCACTCTTAGAGGTTAGAACATCCTGCATAACGAGTTGGAGCCCCCCAAAAGGTGGTTGTTTTCATTAAAAAGTGACCATGTTCAGTGGGTCAGAAAGATGATGTATCTTTGATATTAAATAGAACTTTGGGGAGGAGAGTTTCTCGTAGTTCCAGCACTCTGACACAACCCGAACGTTGAATGTTTAACGTATTGCTGTGGTAGGTCTAATGTTGAACGTGGTAGTGTTTGATGCAAGACAGACCCGGGTCCACGTCCTGCCTTTGCATCTTGTGTGTGGCGGCCTCCTGGGTCCCTCGTCCCCATCTGACAGGGGAAGGGGCAGCGTCTGATCCCCATGCCCGGCACGTGGTGGGGCGTGGAGGGTGGCTGTGCCCGGCAGCCTGTTTCTCATACCTGACCCTCCCCTCTCCCGAGCAGACGTGGCTGAGCGATCGCATCACCCCAGGAAACCAAGCGTCCCCGAGACCCGCCCAGATGACACGTCACTCGTCCACTCAGCACTGCACCCACATCCTTCTCCTCCACGGCTCCCCGTTCCCCTGCATTTTCACTTTAGTTCACGTGGGATTCTCCACGCGGTGGGTGCTCCAGTTTTTGTGAAACTGCCAACTGTTCAGAACAGAGGACGCCTCTCATCAGATGCAGTCGTGTGCGTTTGGCAGCCTGAGTGACCAGCAGCTTGGAGCTGCCCGCGGTCCAGAGCCCTCTGTTCCACGCAGAGAGTGGCTCTTGGCTTTGCACGGCTGGGGTCAAGCCGTATGTAAAAACGTGGCACAGCCCTACCATGCATTTGGCCTCAGAGCTGAAGGCTCCATATGTCACGCTGTTTCCAGATTTTAGATTGACGTCGTCAGAGGAAAGCGAAGCAGGGGAGAGAGAACAGGGAGCGTGTCCAATAGTAACTCAGGCCCCCGTCGCCGCTGTTGTAGTCGGGGCTGAGGAGCCCAGGTCACTGCCAGGCTCCCGCCGTCGGATGGGAGAGGACGGATGGAGGAGAGCGCAAAGCGCAGGGCTGCTCAGGCCGCCCCTGCAGCCCTTTGTGAGCATGGATCCGCCCACCTTCTCGCAGCTCCGTGGGCTCAGGACTCGCTCACACCAGAACCGGAGGCCAGCCTCGCTCCCAGCGGTGAGCACAGTTGGTGGCAGTCGGGAGCGGAAGCTTTGGGCTAATGAGCCCATCCAGCCCCTCTCTGGCTCTTTGAACGTCGTCCCCCAAGTGTACAAGGTGAAAGCCCTCCGTTCGGTGCCTCGTGCCTGGGTCACCCTAGAGCGTTGCATTTGGAAAGTGAGGCTATCAGAGCCGCACCGCAGGAGGCTGTCTCCTCTCGTCAGACCCTTGGGTCGGGCTCCACCGTATAGACGATATCAGTTCATCTGTTCAGTGTGGCCACACGGCTGCTCCAAAGCTCAAAGATAAGCATATTCTCATACCTTTTCACGTCCTCGTGAAATCCTCAGATCCCCTCACGCTCAAGTAGCAAGAGGTCCCGCATTCCCCTCCTCACTCACGGGTGTGTGATGAGTTCTGCATTCGTGTTGCCACTCATGCTTAGGACCTGCAGCAGTGGCACTCACAGAGGACCTCAGCTCTTTAGATGTGGAAGGAGTGTCACGATAGCCTCAGGCCTGAACCTTTGCCCTAAGGTGCACGGAGCACCAGGAGGCCTTCCTGGAGAAGGTGGCTGGGATGGGTTCTGAAAGATGAGGAGGAATTACTCAAGTAAAGGAGGTCAGTGTGGGGGTGAGAGAGGCAATCACATGCAAAAGGTCCAAAAGTGAATGAGAATACGGTGCATTTAAGAAGATGCACGTGGTGGGGCCTGGTGGGAGGGCGGCTGAGAGATGGGATCATGGCGGTAAGAACCTGAAGGACTCATTCATCAGGATGGCACTCTGATGCTCCCTGAGGACTGGGAAATTCTCAGACGGGAGTGAGAAGCCTTTGAAGAGTCCTGCCCAGGGTGTCGTGTGAGCAGACTCGCGATTCAGAGGTCTCAGTCTGGCTTCAGAGCCAGAAGAAGTGCTGGAGTGAGAATTGCTGGCGTGAGGAGGCAGCGAGGAGTCTGCGTGATGATCCAGGAAGGTGGAGGCATCATGGTTGGGGAGGAACAGCGGGTGATCGGAGAGCAATTAGTAGGAAGTTCCGTAAGATCTGGTGAAGTGACTGGGTGTGGGGAGAAGGGAAAGGGAGCAGCTCCACAGGTTCTAGGGCATCGCGTGGAGGCAGCAGCACCCACGGAGCCTGTGATCTCGTGTGCTATCTCCCCGGGAAAACAGAGCGCTTAGCCCAGTAAATCTGTCTTGTTTTTTGTTGTTTGTTTTTGTTAATTAGTTGCAGCAAAATACCTTTTCAGACTTTCATGTAGTAGTGTCATGGTAGTAGTAAGATTCAGTGATGACTATTAAGCATCCCTGTACAAGAAATTGTGGTAGTGAGTTAAAGGAAAAAGAATATGTTTGCATTTACTTTAGTTGTAGACATACGATTAGTTCACTTTTGGATTGCAAAGCGTGCATGTCAAAATAGTGTTGGTGCACATTCTAGGGATAATTAAACAGCTCTAGAAAAAGAGAAACAGATAATAGTGAATGCAGACACTAGTAACTCACAATTATTTCTAATTTAAAAGGCAACTAATAGGTGTAACTAGATTTCTATGATGCCCATTCAAAATGTCCAGTATACAATCAAAAATTACTAAACATGTGAAGAAGCAGGAAAACGTGCCCCAAAATGAAAAAAGAAAGAAAGAAAGTAGTCAACAGACACAAACTCTGAGATAAACCAGGCAGGGACTGTAAAACAACGATCACAAATACGTCCAAAAACTTAAAAGGAAAATACGGTCATAATGATTGGATACATGGGGAAATTTTAGAAAAGAAAAGTCCATGTAAAATTTTAAAAAGTCACTCGATGGACTTAACTGCAGACTCAAGACTGCAGAATAAAGGATTGGCAAATGTGAAGAAAGACCAATAGAAAATATCCAATCTGAAGAACAGAGAAAAATGGTGAAAAAACCACACAGAGCCAAGGTGATATGTAGACACTATCAGGGGGTCTAACACTCATGTAAGAGGGATCCCAGAGGAGGAAGAAGAGAGATGGAATGGGACAGGGGGAAAAAGAAAGAAAGTACACCCCCCTCCAAATCTGTGAA
This sequence comes from Leucopleurus acutus, assembly GCF_964270905.1. Classification (NCBI taxonomy): domain Eukaryota; kingdom Metazoa; phylum Chordata; class Mammalia; order Artiodactyla; family Delphinidae; genus Leucopleurus; species Leucopleurus acutus. Next base: position 108,080,698 of record NC_139144.1, on the reverse strand, counting down.
AAAAGCAGCTCAGAGAACTCCATGCAGGATAAATGAAGAGAGAACCAGCCTAAGAACATCACAGTCCAACCAAGATGTCTAAGATAGAAAATCTTTTAAAAAACCACTGGGAAGACAGACACATTGCTTTCTGAGGAGCAGTGACATGGATGACAGGTGACTTCATTTCACACCAAAAACAATAGAGGCCAGAAGACAACTTAGCATCTTTAAAGTTCTGCAAGAGGGAGAAAAAGTCAACCCAGAGTTTTATATCCATCAAAGATATTCTTCCAAATAGGGTGAAATAAAAGCATTTTCATGACAGCTTATCATGAGAGAATCTGCAGGTTTGGACCATAACTCTCCAAATGCCAAAGGAAGCTCTCCCACTGAAGGGAGGACCCAGCAAGGGGAGACCCAGCTCTGCAGGAAGGATGGGGAGCCAGGAAAGGGCAGGTTCTCGGTGACGCAGGCGCAGAGCAGAGCTCAGGATGCAGTGGGGAGGAGAGGGAGATGACCCTGCAGCGGGGCAGGAAGGGTCCCACGTGTGATGGTGCCATGCTCGTCTGCTGCCCTGGGAAGAGGCCACAGACCGAAGCGAGTCTGGGCAGGTGGGGGCAGAGGAGACGGAGGGGAACCTGCAGAGACCGCAGTCACATGCCTGTCGCAGGCACACGACAGCAGCAGAGACTGAGGCGCGGACGGCTCGTCTGCTCAGACCCTCCCCTCCTCCCTGGTTACTCCCTGGTTACTCATATTCGACATCCATAGCTATTAATACCTAAAATCTCCTCCCATTTGATATTCTTTATAGTAAAATCAAATAAATCTTGATAGTGCTTGATTCAGACAAGAATCACCAATGCCTGTGAAGATGAGCGGCTACAATTCTGAGGGGTAACAGGGTGGATCCCGCCACAGGTATTGACGCCAACGGGAGCATGCGGACATTTACATGGAGAGACCTGGCCGGTGCCACCCTAGCACGTTACAGGCGTCCGCAGCACCTGCAGTGCCGAGGAACGGGGAGCACCCCTGCCCCTTGACGCATGCCCTTCTGCAGTCTTCTTGCCAAAGTGCAAAACTTGCCTCTCAGACAAACTCGACTAAAGGGACGCAGTGTAAAATAACTGACCGGCACACGGTAAAAATATCAATATTAATATTACAAGAGACAAGGAAACACTGAGAACTTGTTCTTAATTAGAGGTGGTTAAGGAGACACGACCACCTAATGTGATGTGCGATCTAGGCTTTATCTTGTCATAGAAAATGTTATCGGGATAATTGGACAAATCCAAATAAATTCTATTGATTAGATATTGGTACCCTATCAATGTTAATTTCGTGATCTCGATAGTTGTACTATGATTATGTGGGAGAATGCCTTTGTTTTTGGAAAATACACACCGAAGTTTTTAGGGCTAAAGGGATATCATGTCTGCAACTGCCTCTCAATTGGTTAAGAATAATAAAATAAAATATAAGTGTAAATATAAATATATAGAGAGGTTGGCAGGAAGAATACAGCGTGATAAAATATAGGAGGAATCTGGATGAAGGGCATACAGGACTCTAATATGATATTCTTACAACTTTTCTGTAAATCTGACATATTGCAAGATAACATGTAGCAATAGAAAACCAAGGCCAACCTAAACCAGTTTCCTAACAGTGGAATTGGTAGAATTCCCATCTTAGGCACGTGCTTCTGCAGTTGGCCCTCGGTATCCACAGGGGACTGGTTCCAGGATCCCTTGCTGACGCCCAAATCCACAGATGCCCAAGTCCCTTGTAGTATTTGTGTATAATCTGTGCGCATCCTCCAGTACGCTTTAAATCATCTCTAGATCACTTATAATACCTAATACAAGGTAAGCACTATTAACTAGTTGCTGGTGCGTGGCAAATTCAAGGCTGCTTTTTGGAAATTTCTGGAATTTTTTTCAAATATTTTTGATCCTCGGTTGGTTAATCTGCAGATGCGGAACCCACAGATATGGAGGGCCAACTGTGTACAGTAGGAGCTCTGGAACGTTGCTGAGCCCGGGGTCAGAATCAGTGGTAAACTCCAGTCATTTACTGAATTTAGTTTACCAGACAATTTGCTGTAAAGAGCCCTCAGTCATATATAAAAACCAGAGTTTATGGAATTATCCATAAAATGCTGAAAAGGACTTGCATTTTTGGGTTCATTCATGACCCATTGAGATGCCTGTCAAGGTCCCCCATTGGCCGTGGAGTTGGTGTGAGGAGCGCTTTCACCCCAAACAGATGCCTGGGCCTCTGTAAACAGGGGAGACGAGCAGTCCAGCTCCCGTTCACACTGCCGTTCTCTAAGTGTTCAACGTTTATTTGGAGGAAGCCTGGGTGCTGTGTAGAGAGCAGAGACCGCTGTTGCCTTGGCAGTTCTGCTCAGGCCCCAAACTTGCACGCCCTCTGCAGCAGAACAAAACCTCCTTCCTGGACCTGGCTTTTAGAAAGAGCATTGACTGTTATTTGAGCGTCAACCTCTGGAGACCTTGTCCCTCGCCTCCAGCATCTGGTCAGTCAGGATTCGTACAGATAAGCAGCAGAACCTAGTGTAGGCAGCAAATTCGTTCTGAAAGGTGTTGGTCGGACCCGAGGCCTGCCGGGAGAGCTCCAGAACCAGGCCCTACAGCCTGGGAGACACTGAGACCATGTCCTCGAGCCGTGGCCGCTGTTGTTTACACCACGGCGTCTAGAGACCCCTCTGGCTGCAGCCCCTGCAGCTGCCAGCATAGTGCTGGTTTCCTCTGCTCCCAGCCCCGGTCCGTGCGGGGGGGAGGGCCAGCCTTGGCCCCTGCACCCTCGCCATCCGGCTGGGGAGAAAGCCTTCTTGTCAGCATCCGGGCTTGCGTGCGGGAAGCTGCCTCTGCGTTCTGCCAAAAGAAATGTCTAAACACAGGAAGGCAAGCAGCTATGTGGGCGACAAAAAGACTTAATATTCGCACTGACATAGACATTTCATCCCGAGTAGCCGTGTCCCGTGCGCAGCCCTGGGAGACACACGTTGGTTCTCCGTGTCGCGCGCTTCCAAGGATGTGGCCTCCCCACGGGCGCGGCCGCCCCGGGAAGGTGTCCAGCGCCTCTGCCCCTTGGTGCGTGCCGCCCAGGGAAGCCCCTTCATTCCGACCCACGAAGGAGAGCAGAGCAGGGACCTCGCGCCGAACGCGGCGGTGCCTGGAGAGCCATCAGGGCCGCTGGATTCCGAGGTGTTTGTGATCAAATATTAATAAATCAGACCCGCTTTAAGGGCTACCATTTAACGCAGTGTGTGGTATGAATATTTCAGAACTGTGGTCAAGGGGCCATGAGGAAGCGTTTTCAAGAAGGTGCGGCGTCCGCCAGGCGCCGGGACACATCCCTCCGCACACACGCCCCGGGCTCCCTGCCTCCTGGGCTGCCTGCGCAGGGCCGTCTGGGTTCACCCGCGGCAGCTGCGAAGACGGTGCGATTCCCCAATCCGTCCCCAGGCTCGTGCGGGCACCATTAGTGCCCGTTTGTGGCCGCAGCACCCGGGCTAAGCCTCTGAGCTGGGACGCGGGCCCGGCCGCCCAGGGGAGCTCCTCACCGGCCCAGGCGGACGTGGGGCGGCGGGTGGGCACCCCTAGGACACGGGGGCAGGGAAAGCCTGCATCCAGGTCTTCTGAGGAAGCTGGCCTCTGGTGCGACGCATTTCTACGTGTGGGGGGCGGGAAAGTTTCCGTGGCAAGAGAGGTCGGAGCACCGTGAACAAATGTGTTTAGGGAGGGCAGGGGTGCCCCGCGCGGCCGGGACGCCACGTGGCAGGTGTGGAAGAGGGGGCGTTCCACGCGTAAAACGTGACCAGCCTCGGGGCCAACAGTGGCGGCTCTTTGAGCTTGAGCCGGGAAACCGTCTGCGGCTTCATCACAAGAGGAGAAAAGCTGAGGCCCAGAGCCTGCAGGAGACGTGCCCCCAGTGATGGGGGGCGCCCCCTAGAGAACTGGCATTTGGGTCTCCTGAACCCCAGCCAGGGTCCCCACCAAAGAAGCAGGAAGGAGCAGGGGTGTCGGACAACGGAGTGCCTGTGTTACCGACCAGGGTTCTTGACGTTACCCAGTCAATAGAAATTGACTAGGGGCCACACGAGAAACTCAGGCATGGCTTTATTGGGGCCCCTGCTGCAGCCGGGGGCCGTGAGAACAAACAACGGGTCCCCTGGCTCGCTCGCGCCCCCGCGCAGGGGGCGAGCTTGTTCCTTACATGGGGTGAGGGTAGGGGTGTGTCCGGGGGGCAGAGGAGTGGCTGAGGTGGTCTGCCCACCCCTCTGGTGGTGGTGCGTGCAGGGGGCATGCGCGGCTCCCTGCTTCTGCCCCAGGCTCTTCAAAAGTGGCAGCTGGGTCTTTTTGTCTCCGGGTGTCTTTGGGGTTTAGAACTTGCCCCAGCGGCTCATGCGTGCCGTTATGTTTAGTCGCCCACAGTTTCTTTGTATTTTGCTGCTCAAGGAGAGGTGTGTCCGGGTGCAAGCATTGCAGCACTGCAGCAGAGTCCCGAGTCCCAGCCTGTCTCGATTGGAGCAGAGGGGCCTGGTTATGGGGCTGAACGATGTGCAGCAGGAAGCGTGGGGTGGAACCTTCAGCAAGTCACCTGGGTTCCTGGGTCTCGGTTTTCCTGTCTCTAGGCAGCTGTGTTGGGCCACTTCCTCCTGCTTCACGTTACAGGACGCTCTGGGGGAGCTGAGCTGTGAACACCGACTGAGCCTTGTTCTCCTCTGCAGGCAGAGCACGCGGGCGGCGGGCGGCGGGCGGCGGGCGGATGGTGGGCGGATGGATGGATGGGCGGATGGTGGGCGGATGGATGGATGGATGGATGGAAGGATGGAGGGATGATGGGCGGATGGAAGGATGGATGGTGGGCGGATGGATGGATGGATGGTGGGCGGGTGGATGGATGGTGGGCGGATGGAAGGATGGATGGTGGGCGGATGGATGGATGGATGGATGGAAGGATGGAGGGATGATGGGCGGATGGAAGGATGGATGGTGGGCGGATGGATGGTGGGCGGATGGATGGGTGGATGGTGGGCGGATGGAAGGATGGATGGTGGGCGGATGGATGGTGGGCGGATGGATGGGTGGATGGTGGGCGGATGGATGGGTGGATGGTGGGCGGATGGATGGATGGATGGATGGTGGGCGGATGGATGGATGGTGGGCGGATGGAAGGATGGATGGTGGGCGGATGGATGGTGGGCGGATGGATGGATGGTGGGCGGATGGAAGGATGGATGGTGGGCGGATGGATGGGTGGATGGTGGGCGGATGGATGGTGGGCGGATGGAAGGATGGATGGTGGGCGGATGGATGGGTGGATGGTGGGCGGATGGATGGAAGGATGGTGGGCAGATGGATGGATGGATGGTGGGCGGATGGATGGGTGGATGGTGGGCGGATGGATGGAAGGATGGTGGGCAGATGGATGGGTGGATGGTGGGCGGATGGATGGGTGGATGGTGGGCGGATGGATGGGTGGATGGTGGGCGGATGGATGGATGGATGGTGGGCGGATGGATGGGTGGATGGTGGGCGGATGGATGGAAGGATGGAGGGCGGATGGAGGGATGATGGGTAAATAGACGTGGAGATAATAGATGGTAGACACACAGATGCAAAGATAGATGTAATAAATAAATGTAAATCAAATCCATTCATTTGTGTCACAGATGTACTCAATAGCTTAGTAAATTCTGTCCCAATATGCCGTAATTATAGTGCATATATTGAAAATTATGACAAAAGTACAAAATATGTTTTGTGAGGAAATAATCCTCTCATCCCTGGGAGAAGAGGTTTTATAATTACTCAGAGTAAGAGAAGTCTGATGAAGAATGCTTTGAATAGCTGCCCTTTTTTCCTCTAGTTTCCTTTTTTTAATATCAATTCAGTTTTTCCTGACTTTTTTTTAGCATCTTTATTGGAGTATAATTGCTTTACAGTGGTGTGTTAGTTTCTGCTGTATAACAAAGTGAATCAGCTATACATATACATATGTCCCCATATCTCCTCCCTCTGGCGTCTCCCTCCCACCCTCCCAGTCCCACCCCTCTAGGCCGTCACAGAGCACGAGCTGCTCTCCCTGTGCGCTGCTCCTTCTAATTTAGGGCGGGATGGTTAGGTGCCAGCTTTCTGTGGCCTCCACACAGGAGCTTGCCAGAAATGCAGGATCTCCTGAGTCAGAATCTGCATTTTAACAAGATCCCAGGTGGCCCCTATGCACATAACAGCTCGAGAAGCACCACCCAGGGTGTCTCATGGTTCCCACTTGCCTCCCAGGGGGCAGTCACACCCCAGCCCCCAGCCACAGAGACGGGCCCATCCGGCAGCTCCAGAGTGGAGCCCAGGCTGGCCTGAGGGGCGCAGGGGCCGTCAGGAGCGGAACCCATCGCTGGCCGCTCTGACAGCGGCGTCGGGCGCAGCAGACACAGGCGTTTAGACGTTCCGGATCCAGAAGACCCTGGGAGAGATTTAGCCCAGTAGAGTGAGATCTTACGCACAGGGCCCCACATCCGGACGGCACATCAGCGTTTGCATCTGCCCTTTTGAACTTCGGCTGCAATGTCTTCATCACCTAGGACAGTGAGAATTACACACCTTCGTTAAGTGAAGCTGGGCGCGCTGGAGCGTTGAGTCAGGCGCTGGTGGCTTCCTGCTCCACCCCCAGCGTGCTGAGGCAGCGGGCTCCTTACCCCGGCATCACCTGCGTACACCAGAGGCGCCTCTCCAAGCCTGGGGAGTCTACACTGTCTCCTTTTGGGCTCAAGGGTGGGAATGGCCATCACGGGGTCAGGGACACCTCTGTTGGCCCTGACTCGGGCCCACACTTGGGGCCTTTGTAAGCGGGTCCCTGTGAACGGGGCCCGGAGGCCCTCCCGGGACAGGGGTCCCGGCTCAGAGCCACGCTCAGAAGGAGCCGTTGCCTCGCCCGATGCCGCCCGCCTTGTCGGCTGCAGTGGAAGAGGACGCCTCCGCTCTGAGCCCAGGATCCTTCCTTACCATGCTTCAGCGGAGAGTCCCTCCTGCCGGGGAGAAGGAGGAGGAAAGGGAGGGTGTTTCCCACGAGCGGCCCCTGAGGAAGCCCCGTGGATTCCCCGACCCCCTTCGTGCTCTTGTCCTGTCCCTGCGAGGCGGGTCCCCGCTGAGACTGGAAAACACTCAGGACTGTTGGCTGCTCTGAGCCCCCCGCCCCTCCCCGTTTCCAACACAACCTTCACGATGAGGTTTCCAGACGCCTCCATTCCCGGTGGTCCTTCCCTCCACGGGCCACGGGGGCCTGAAGAGCTGCCATCGGAATTGAAAACCAAATGCAGATGGTTTGTCTTAACCGAGAGGCAGTGATCTCACTTTATCCTTTGCCATCCCCTCTCACTGGCCTGACGAGCAGCAGTTCTACCTGTCAGGGCCCTTTGCAGAAGGGATGTGGCCTCTCTGCGTTCCTGGCTTTTTGTCCAGTGGTTCAGGGGATGGGATTCAGGTCCTCCGAGGTCTGCCTTTGCCCCAAACAATGTGCACAGACTTCAGAGCTCGGTCTGGCCTCAGTTTGGACCAGCTGGCACATGGGGAAGGTGTGGACGATGCTCTTTGCGTTTCCAGCTAAGAGCGGGTGCATGTCCCGCTCTCCGCCTCCTCTGAAGAACCGGCTGGCCTCCCCCGGGACTTCCCGAGCGGCGGCGGGTCCAGCCCCTGTCGCGCCCCGCCCCCCGGCCACGCCCAGCTGGTCTTTTCTCCGGACGCAGGCGTCACAGTAGTGGATCGCCAGCTGCGCCCCCCACACCCACGCTGGCTCGTAGGAAGGTTCCTGGTGGCTTATCTGATTTTCATAGCTTGGGGTTAGAAGCATTTCCCGGTGGAACTGCTCTAAGATTGCGCTCTGCAGACTGTTGGAATAAAGATGAAAAACCCAGAGTGATGTTTTATTTACAGACCTGCTTTGAAACACACACCATTTAGGCTAAATTTTATGTGAAGCCCCGGTGACAAATAAACGTGTCCATCTGAGTCAGCAGTCTCTGGGGTCTTTATTAACATTGCTTTAAGGAGAGAGGAATTTTTTAACTGCCAGTGAGCGGAAACCACGGAGGTGGCTGGGCCCGGGGCCGGTCGATACTGCTGGCATCGCTCGTAATAGACATTTTCACTTTGCTCTGAAGCAGAGCGGACAGACGCTTGTGAGCGAGGGGCCTTGTGGATGAGCCGCGTTAGTTGTGACTCGGGGAAGCCGCCAGCTGAAATATGGACAGTGTTTTCCCCGCCCAGCTGAGTCCAGTGCTGTGCCCACGGGACGGTGGCCTCACACGGTTTCGAAGGGAAGGACTTAACCTGACACCAACGCTGCCTCCTGGCCCCAGCGAGAGGGGCTCCCAGAGCGAGAGTGACGGGACGAGGCCACCTCCCGCTGAGACAAGGTCACCACACCTGAATCAGCACCTGGCTGTGGGCACGGGTCTCCCCACCCATGACTCTCTCTGCAACGCTAATTTTGCAGAGTTGGTTGGTCGCTCCGCCACTGGCCTCTCGGGCTGCAGGACTGTGGCCCGGACGTCTGTTTCCTCCTTTGCTGCAGGCCAGCACGTGCAAGGGCCCCGGGGTGCAGGGCGAGGCGGCAGCCAGAGCTCAGCCTTCTGTGTGGCGCCTCTCCCCTCTGCCCAGTCCCCCGGTTTTAAAGAATTAAAAATCCCATATTTGAGATGTTAGACACAGAACACCAGTTAGTTGAGTTGGAAAATAATAATCACTCTTCAAAATGCTCTTAACTTTACTCTGCGGTGATCATCTTTGGAGGAGAGGATGCCCTTTTCCTAAAGTTCTTAAGACACTGAGCATCTGCCCAGGGCCACCTACGCTTCAGACAAAAGCAGCTGGCTCCTCACATCGCTTTTAGAGCAGTTGTCCGTTCACAGAAAGACGGTCGAAGCGGGGAGAGTTCCCTGTGTGAACGTGTTTGCCCTCCCTCCCCACGGCGTCCCTGTTGCCAACACCTGGCTCCGGCTGTACATAGGTTGCCTTGAGGAGCCACTATTCACACGTGACTATCGACTGAAGCCCCCAGTTTACGTCAGGGTCACTCCTGGCGCTGCACGTTCTGTGGGTTTTGACAAGTGTGTGATGTCATGTCTCCACTATTATGGGATTGCGCAGAGTAGTTTCACTGCCCTACAAGTCCTCTGTGCCCCCCCCATTCATCCCTCCCCTTTTCCCCTAACCTCTGGCCACCACTGATCTTTTCACTGTCTCCATAGTTTTGTCCTCTCCAGAATGTCATGTAGTTGGAATCATACAGTGTGCAGCCTTTTCAAATTGGCTTCTTTCACTTAGCAATGTGCATTTAAGGTTCCTCCATGCCTTTTCATGGCTTGATAGCTCATTAACTTTTAGCGCTGAATACTGTTCCATTGTCTGGATGGGCCGCAGTTTCTTTGTCCCTTCACCTGCTGAAGGACATCTTGGTTGCTTCCAAGTTTTAGCAATTACGAATAGAGCTGCCGTAAACATCCACATGCAGGTTTTGTGTGTGGACATAGTTTTCAGCTCCTTTTTGTAAATATCAAGGAGCGCGACCATATGGTAAGGTTATGTTTAGTTTTGTAATTAACTGCCAAACTGTCTTCCAAAGTGGCTGCACTGTTTTGCGTTCCCACCAGCACTGAGAGTTCCTGTTGCTCCACATCCTCGCCAGCATTTGGTGTTGTCATTGTTTAAATTTTGGCCATTCCAATAGGTATGTAGTGGTATCTCATTGTTTTAAGTTGCATTTCCCTGTTGACATGTGATGTGGAGCATCTTTTCACATGTGCTTATTTACCATCTGTGTATCTTCTTTGCTGAGGTGTCTGTTCAGTTCTTTTGCCCACTTTTTTAAAAAAAAAGTATTTATTTACTTGGCTGTGCCTGGTCTTAGTTGCGGCACCTGGGACCTTTGTTGTGGCATGCGGGATCTTTAGTTGCAGCACGTGGGATCAAGTTCCCTGACAAGGGATTGAACTGGGGCCCCCTGCATCGGGAGTGTGGAGTCTTTGCCACTGAACCACCAGGGAAGTTCCTGCCCACTTCTAATTGGGTTGTTTGTTTTCTTACTGTTGTGTTTTAAAAGTCCTCTGTATACATTTTTAATGTATTTGTATGTGTTTAGTATATATACACATCCTTGGTCAGATACATCTTTTGAAATATTTTCTAGCTTGTCTTACCATTGTCTTTTGCAGAGCAGAAGTCTCTAATTGCAACAAGTTCCCATTTATAGATTGTGGTTTTCATGCTGTGTCTAAAAGTCATCACCAAGCCCCAGGTCACCTAGATTTTCTCCTCTGTTATCTTCCGGAAGTTATTTAGTTTTGCAATTTACATTTTCGTCTAATTTTGGATTAACTTCTGTGCGAGGTGTGGGGTCTGTGCCCAGATCCACCCTCTGCCTGTGGACGGCGGCTGCCCCGGCACCACCTGTCAGGCGCTGGCCTCCCACTGCGAGCTGCCATGGCCGCTTTGTCAGGGGTCAGTCAGCCCCACCTGTGCAGCTCTGACTTGCAAACGCAGGGAGGAGATGGACCTTTCACTCACGAGCTTCTGGAGTGTCAGCACCTGCACCCTGTGTCCACAACGTCACACTGAAAGGGAAGAAGAAACAGGCAGGGCCATTAGCTCACAAGCCACGGGCCACGGTGCTGGAGGCGAGCTCCCCGGCTGCCCTCGGCTGTCAGCGCTTCCCTGTTATGGAGGTTCTGGCCCTGACCGCTCACTCCACGGGCCTCCGTGCTGGCCGCAGCCCTGTGAGGGGCTGACTAGGGGTCATGCACTCCTTGGAGTCTCAAAGGTGTTACTGAGCGAAACTTGGGTCCGTTCACCTGTGCGCAGTAAAGCCAGTCTGCTGACCCCAGGTTGTGGTGGAGGAAAGCACAGCGTCTATTGCAGGCGCCAAGCAAGGAGTCCAGGCAGCTAGCACTTAAGAGCCCTGACCTCCCCGAAGGCTTTCAGGGTTAGGGAGAGGGCTGCAGGGTGTGTGATCAGCTCATGGACATTCTTCTGATTGACTGGTGGTGAGGTAATCGGGGGTCAACATCCCTAACTCTCTGGTTCCAGCCGGTCTGGGGTCTACGTGCTTGTGGGCAGCATGCATTCAACTTCTTCTACCCGGTGGGGGTTTCAGTATCTGCAAAACAGCTCAAAGGGCACGGCTCAGAATAGCATCTCGAGGAGGAACCAAAGGTCCTTGACTTTGTTCAATGGCTAAACTATTATTATTTTGTCCTGCTTGACTGTTCTCCTTTCTTTCTACATTTCCTCACTTCTCTGATTAGATTTATTCTTTGACTGAAGTTTTTCTACAGACAAAAGGCAGGCGGAGGACAGGGGTAGAGGGTCTGTTCTGGGAAGTCCCCATAGGGTCCTGCTCGGTTACAAAGCCAATTTGCTTCCTCACAGTCTGGGCCTCATTCTTTTCCTGAAGGAAATTTCTTTGACAGTCTTCTCTATTTCTTCATAGTTTCCGTCTTCACACTTTGCCAGTTTAGTAATTTGTATTTTTCTTTATTCATAATTCTGTTCCTTAAGAGTTCCAAATTTTTATACACTAAGCAGTATCATTACCTTGTAACTCTTAAATTTCCACTGTATCTGTGTTTCCTTTTTCATTATTAATTTTTGGTAATTTTGGGGTGAGCGGTATCTTATTTTTCCCCATATTAGACTTCCAGTAAGAGTTTTTGTGGGTTTTTCCCCCTGAAATCAAGCTCTTGGATTTATTCATCAATCCTGTTTCCCTTGTATGGCTTATTAATTTATATTTTTATTACTTATTTCTATTTCTTCCCTCAAGTTTTAACTATTTTACTTTGGACTCTTTAATTCAGATGCCTGGTTTGCTGTGTTCATTATTTCTTATGTGGCAGTGACAGCATGGGTGCTCCACACCCACCATGGTGGGGGCGCCCTGGCACCTCCACAGTTCTCACATCATTATTTTCTAAGTATTCTGTAATCACAGTTTAGATTTATTCTCTAACCTAAGCATTATTGAAGAGTGTACTTTTCAATGCCCAACTGATTGGAGAGTTTTATTTTCTGTTGTTCTTAGTTTCTAATTTTATTAGGTTATGATGAGAGGTGCAATTTGTGTGATTTTTAACTCTTTGGAAATTGTGAAGGCCTTCTCTGAGGCCCAGTATCTGATCAGTTATGATGTTGTTTCTAGACCATGGAGTCTGACCAATTGCTACCGAATTACTTTATTAATTAGGTTGTTAAGACTCTCTATAGGTCCCCCATGTGGGTTAGGGAGACTAGTTTCAAGTCTGGCCTGTCATTTACCAGCTGTGTGACGTGACTTGCCCTGTAAACCTCAGGCCTCCTCATCAGTGCCCTGGGGCAGCGGAAGGCGTCTGCCCCAGAGACCACCGTGAGGGTGTGTTGTGCATGCAGAGTGCTGGGCTCGGCTCCCAGGACGACGTCAATAGTCAGCAAGGGCTTCTGTCTCCCGAGCCTGAGAGGCACGTCTACTCTTCTTTATTAATTCCAATGTTGTGTTTTATTTCTTGGCACGTGCTGGTTCATGAATACTATAACTGCATTTTGGATTTTGTTTGTTTTTTGGGTGGGGGTGTTGCCTTTTTTCTCCATCTTATTAGCTTTTTAAACATCTTTATTGGAGTATGATTGCTTTACAATGTTGTGTTAGTTTCTGCTGTATAACAAAGTGGATCAGCTCTATGTATGAATATATCCCCACATCACCTCCCTCTTGCGTATCCCTCCCACCCTCCCTCTCCAACCCCTGTAGGTCGTCACGCAGCACCAAGCTGATCTGCCTGTGCAGTGCAGCTGCTTCCCACTAGCTCTTTTACATTTCGTAGTGTATATATGTCAAGGCTACTGTCTCACTTTGTCTCAGCTTACCCTTCCCCCTCCCCGTGTCCTCAAGTCCATTCTCTACATCTGCGTCTTTATTGCTGTTCTGCCCTACGTTCCTCAGAACCTTTTTTTTTTTTAGATTCCATATATATGTGTTAGCATACAGTATTTGTTTTTCTCTTTCTGACTTACTTCACTCTGTATGACAGACTCTAGGTCCATCCACCTCACTACAAATAGTTCAATTTCATTTCTTTTTATGGCTGAGTAATATTCCATTGTATATATGTGCCACATCTTCTTTATCCATTCATCTGTTGATGGACGATTAGGTTGCTTCCATGTCATGGCTATTGTAAATAGTGCTGCAATGAACATTGTGGTACATGACTCTTTTTGAATTATAGCTTTCTCAGGGTGTATGCCCAGTAGAGTGATTGCCAGGTCATATGGTAGTACTATTTTTAATATTTTAAGGAACCTCCATACTGTTCTCCATAGCGGCTGTATCAATTTACATCCCCACCAACAGTGCAAGAGGCTTCCCTTTTCTCCACACCTTCTCCAGAATTTATTGTTTGTAGATTTTTTAATGATGGCCATTCTGACTGATGTGAGGTGATACCTCATTGTAGTTTTGATTTGCATTTCTCTAATGATTAGTGATGTTGAGCATTCTTTCATGTGATTGTTGGCAACCTGTATATCTTCTTTGGAGAAATGTCTGTTTAGATCTTCTGCCCATTTTTGGATTGGGTTATTTGTTTTTTTGATATTGTGCTGCATAAGCTGCTTGTATATTTTGGAGGTTAATCCTTTGTCAGTTACTTCATTTGCAAATATTTTCTCCCATTCTGAGGGTTATCTTTTCATCTTGTTTATGGTTTCCTTTACGGTGCAAAAGCTTTTAAGTTTCATTACGTCCCATTTATTTTTGTTTTTATTTCCATTACTCTAGGAGGAAGGTCAAAAAGGATCTTGCTATGTTTTATGTCATAGATTGTTCTGCATATGTTTTCCTCAAAGAGTTTTATAGTGTCTGGCCTTACATTTCGGTCTTTAATCCATTTTGAGTTTATTTTTGTACATGGTGTTAGGGAGTGTTCTAATTTCATTCTTTTACATGTAGCTGTCCAGTTTTCCCAGCACTACTTATTCAAGAGGCTGTCTTTACTCCATTGTATATTCTTGCCTCCTTTATCAAAGATAAGGTGCGTGGGCTTATCTCTGGGCTTTCTATCCTGTTCCATTGATCTATCTTTCTGTTTTTGTTCCAGTACCATACTGTCTTGATTACTGTAGCTTTGTAGTATAGTCTGAAGTCAGGGAGCCTGATTCCTCCAGCTCCGTTTTTCTTTCTCAAGATTGCATTGGCTATTTGGGGTCTTTTGTGTTTCCATACAAATTGTGAAATTTTTTGTTCTAGTTCTGTGAAAATTGCCATTGGTAGTTTAATAGGGATTGCATTGAATCTGTAGATTGCTTTGGGTAGTATAGTCATTTTCACAATATTGATTCTTCCAATCCAAGAACATGGTATATCTCTCCACCTGTTTGTATTATCTTTAATTTCTTTCATCAGTGTCTTATAGTTTTCTGCGTACAGGTCTTTTGTCTCCTTAGGTAGGTTTATTCCTTGGTATTTTATTCTTTTTGTTGCAGTGGTTAATGGGAGTGTTTCCTTAATTTCTCTTTCAGATTTTTCATCATTAGTGTATAGTAATGCAAGAGATTTCTGTGCATTAATTTTGTATCCTGCTACTTTACCAAATTCATTGATTAGCTCTAGTAGTTTTCTGCTGGTACCTGTAGGATTCTCTATATATAGTGTCATTTCCTCTGCAAACAGTGACAGTTTTACTTCTTCTTTTCTGATTTAGATTCCTTTTATTTCTTTTTCTTCTCTGATTGCTGAGGCTAAAACTTCCAAAACTATGTTGAATAATAGGAGTGAGACTGGGCAACCTTGTCTTTTTCCTGATCTTAGAGGAAATGGTTTCAGTTTTTCACCATTGAGAACAGTGTTTGCTGTGGGTTTGTCATATATGGCCTTTATTATGTTGAGGTAGGTGCCCTCTATATGCACTTTCTGGAGAGTTTTTATCATAAATGGGTGTTGAATTTTGTCAAAAGCTTTTTCTGCATCTACTGAGATGATCATATGGTTTTTCTCCTTCAGTTTGTTAATATGGTGTATCACGTTGATTGATTTGCGTATATTGAAGAATCCTTGCATTCCTGGAATAAACCCCACTTGATCATGGTGTATGAGCCTTTTAATGTGCTGTTGGATTCTGTTTGCTAGTATTTTTTTGAGGATTTTTGCATCTATGTTCATCAGTGATATTGGCCTGTAGTTTTCTTTTTTTGTGACGTCTTTGTCTGGTTTTGGTATCAGGGTGACGGTGGCCTTGTAGAATGAGTTTGGGAGTGTTCCTCTCTCTACTATATTTTGGAAGAGTTTGAGAAGGATAAATGTTAGCTCTTCTCTAAATGTTTGACAGAATTCATCTGTGAAGCCATCTGGTCCTGGGCTTTTATTTGTTGGAAGATTTTTAATCACAGTTTCAATTTCAGTGCTTGCGATTGGTCTGTTTATATTTTCTATTTCTTCCTGGTTCAGTCTTGGAAGGCTGTGCTTTTCTAAGAATTTGTCCATTTCTTCCAGGTTGTCCATTTTATTGGCATATAGTTGCTTGTAGTAATCTCTGATGATCCTTTGTATTTCTGCAGTGTCAGTTGTTACTTCTTTTTCATTTCTAATTCTGTTGATTTGAGTCTTCTTCCTTTTTTTCTTGATGAGTCTGGCTAATAGTTTATCGATTTCGTTTATCTTCTCAAAGAACCAGCTTTTAGTTTTATTGATCTTTGCTATTGTTTCCTTCATTTCTTTTTCATTTATTTCTGATCTGATCTTTATGATTTCTTTCCTTCTGCTAAGTTTGGGGGTTTTTTGTTCTTCTTTCTCTGATTGCTTTAGGTGTAAGATTAGGTTGTTTTTTTGAGTTTTTTTTTGTTTTGTTTTCTGAGGTAGGATTGTGTTGCTATAAACTTCTCTCTTAGAACTGCTTTTTGCTGCATCCCATAGGTTTTGGGTCATCATGTTTTCATTGTCATTTGTTTCTAGGTATTTTTTGATTTCGTCTTTGATTTCCTCAGTGATCTCTTGGTTATTTAGTAGCGTATTGTTTAGCCTCCATGTGTTTGTATTTTTTACAGTTTTTTTTCCTGTAATTGATATCTAGTCTCATAGCATTGTGGTTGGAAAAGATACTTGATAGGATTTCTTGATAGTATTTCTAGTTTTCTTAAATTTACCAAGGCTTGATTTGTGACCCAAGATATGATCTATCCTGGAGGATATTCCATGAGAACTGGAGAAGAAATTGTGTTCTGTTGTTTTTAGATGGAATGTCCTATAAATATCAATTAAGTCCATCTTGTTTAATGTGTCATTTAAAGGTTGTGTTTCCTTATTTATTTTCATTTTGGATGATCTGTCCATTGGTGAAAGTGGGGTGTTAAAGTCCCCTACTAATATTGTGTTACCGTTGATTTCCCCTTTTATGGCTGTTAGCATTTGCCTTATGTATTGAGGTGCTCCTATGTTGGGTACATAAATATTTACAATTGTTATATCTTATTCTTGGATTGATCCCTTGATCATTATGTAGTGTTCTTTTTTGTCTCTTGTAATAGTCTTTATTTTAACGTCTATTTTGTCTGATATGAGAATTGCTACTCCAGCTTTCTTTTGATTTCCATTTGAATGGAATATCTTTTTCCATCCCCTTACTTTCAGTCTGTATGTGTCCCTAGGTCTGAAGTGGGTCTCTTGTAGACAGCATATATACAGGTTTTGTTTTTGTATCCATTCTGCCAGTCTGTGTCTTTTGGTTGGAGCATTTAATCCATTTACATTTAAGGTAATTATCGCTATGTATGTTCCTATTACCATTTTCTTAATTGTTTTGGGTTTGTTATTGTAGGTGTTTTCCTTCTTTTGAGTTTCCTGCTTAGAGAAGTTCCTTTAGCATTTGTTGTAAAGCTGGTTTGGTGGTGCTGAATTCTCTTTACTTTCTCATGTCTGTAAAGGCTTTAATTTCTCTGTCGAATCTGAATGAGATCCTTGCTGGGTAGAGTAATCTTGGTTGCAGGTTTTTCCCTTTCATCACTTTAAATATGTCCTGCCACTCCCTTCTTCCCTGCAGAGTTTCTGCTGAAAGATCAGCTGTTAACCTTATGGGGATTCCCTTGTATGTTATTTGTTGCTTTTCCCTTGCTGCTTTTAATATTTTTTCTTTGTATTTAATTTTTGATAGTTTGATTACTATGTGTCTTGGCGTATTTCTCCTTGTATTTATCTTGTATGGGACTCTCCATGCTTCCTGGACTTGATTGGCTATTTCCTTTCCCATGTTAGGGAAGTTTTCAACTATAATCTCTTCAAATATTTTCTCAGACCCTTTCTTTTCCTCTTCTTCTTCTGGGACCCCCATAATTCGAATGTTGGTGCATTTAATGTTGTCCCAGAAGTCTCTGAGACTGTCCTCAATTCTTTTCATTCTTTTTTCTTTATTCTGCTCTGCAGTAGTTATTTCCACTATTTTATCTTCCAGGTCACTTATCCGTTCTTCTGCCTCAGTTATTCTGCTATTGATTCCTTCTAGAGAATTTTGAATTTCATTTACTGTGTTGTTCATCATTGTTTGCTCCTTAGTTCTTCTAGGTCCTTGTTAAATGTTTCTTGTATTTTCTCCATTCTGTTTCCAAGATTTTGCATCATCTTTACTATCATTACTCTGAATTCTTTTTCAGGTAGTCTGCCTATTTCCTCTTCATTTGTTTGGTCTGGTGGGGTTTTTACTTTGCTCCTTCATCTACTGCATATTTCTGTCTTCTTATTTTGTTTAACTTACTGTGTTTGGGGTCTCCTTTTCATGGGCTGCAGGTTCATAGTTTTTGGTGTCTGTCCCCAGTTGGTAAGTTTGGTTCAATGGCTTGTGTAGGCTTCCTGGTGGAGGGGACTGGTGCCTGTATCCTGGTGGGTGGGGTTGGATCTTGTTTTTCTGGTGAGCAGGGCTGCATCTGATGGTGTGTTTTGGTGTGTCTGTGAACTTAGTATGATTTTAGGCAGCCTCTCTGCTAATGGGTGGGGTTGTGTTCCTGTCTTGCTAGTTGTTTGGCATGGGACGTCCAGCACTGTAGCTTGCTGGTTGTTGGGTGGAGCTGGGTCTTAGCATTTAGATAGCGATCTCTGGGAGAGCCCTCACCAATTGATATTATGTGGGGCCTGGAGGTCTCTGGTGGTCCAGTGTCCTGAACTCGGCTCTCCCACCTCAGAGGCTGAGGCCTGACACCAGGCCAGAGCACCAAGACCCTATTAGCCACATGGCTCACAAGAAAAGGGAGAAAAAAAGAAAGAAAAAATAATAATAAATAAAATAATTAAAATAAAAAAAATTTTAAATATCTAAAATAAGAAAATAAAAAGATAATTTAAAAAAAAAGAGAGCAACCAAACCAGTAAACAGATCTCCCAGTGATAAGAAGCTCTAAATGCTCAACTAGGACAAACATAAACCAGAAACAGATTAGATGCAGAAAGCACACCCCAAGTCTGCAGTTGCTCCCAAAGTCCGCCTCCTCGATTTGGGACGGTTCGTTGTCTATTCATGTATTCCACAGATGCAGGTACATCACGTTGATGGTGGAGCTTTAATCCGCTGCCCCTGAGGCTGCTGGGAGAGATTTCCCTTTCTCCTCTTTGTTCGCACAGCTCCCGGGGCTCAGCTTTGGATGGGGCCCCGCCTCTGCGTGTAGGTCGCCGGAGGGCGTCTGTTCTTCGCTCAGACAGGATGGGGTTAAAGGAGCCGCTGATTCGGGGGCTCTGGCGCACTCAGGCCGGGGGGGGGGAGGGGCACTGCGTGCGGGGCGGGCCTGCGGCAGAGGCCGGCGCGACGTTGCACCAGCCTGAGGCGCGCCGTGCGTTCTCCCAGGGAAGTTGTCCCTGGATCCCGGGACCCTGGCAGTGGCGGGCTGCACAGGCTCCGGAAGGGGGGTGTGGAGAGTGACCTGTGCTCGCACACAGGCTTCTTGGTGGCGGCAGCAGCAGCAGCCTTAGCGTCTCCCGCCCGCCTCTGGGGTCCGCGCTGATAGCTGTGGCTTGTGCCCATCTCTGGTGCTCGTTTAGGCCGTGCTCTGAATCTCCTCTCCTTGTGCACCCCGAAACAATAGTCTCTTGCCTCTTAGACAGGTCCAGACTTTTTCCCGGACTCCCTCCCGGCTAGCTGTGGTGCACTAGCCCACTTCAGCCTGTGTTCACACCGCCAACCCCAGTCCTCTCCCTGGGATGTGACCTCCAAAGCCTGAGCCTCAGCTCCCAGCCCCACCTGCCCTGGCGGGTGAGCAGTCTCTCGGGCTGGTGAGTGCCGGTCGGCACCGATCCTCTGTGCGGGAATCTCTCCGCTTTGCCCTCTGCACCCCTGTTGCTGCGCTCTCCTCGTGGCTCTGAAGCTCCCCACCCCCACCACCCCCCATCTCCGCCAGTGAAGGGGCTTCCTAGTGTGTGGAAACCTTTCCTCCTTCACAGCTCCCTCCCAGAGGGTCAGGTCCCATCCCTATTCTTTTGTCTCTGTTTTTCCTTTTGCCCTACCCAGGTACATGGGGAATGTCTTGCCTTTTGGGAAGTCTGAGGTCCTCTGCCAGCATTCAGTGGGTGTTCTGTAGGCGTTGTTCCACATGTAGTTGTATTTTTGATGTATTTGTGGGGAGGAAGGTGATCTCCATGTCTTACTCCTCTGCCGTCTTGAAGGTCCCCCCTGGATTTGTTTTAACATTAATATACAATTACCTTATTTATTTCACTAAAAAATACATTGTACATTATCTTGATGTTAACGCCATGACCACTCCTTCATTTCTGTTTATATGTACCTCATGTTTTCCTACCCTTTCAATTTTTAATCTTTCTGAACTGCTGTGTTATAGATGTGTTTTCTGTAGGTAACATATAGTTTGGCCTGAGTGAGAGAATTTGTCTTAATAGTATAATTTAACCTATTTACATGTATTGTCATAATGATATATATTTTTATTTATCATCTTGTTTTGTGCTTTCCACTTTCTGTGCTTCCTTCCTACTTCTTCTGTTGTTTGTCTTCTGCCGTGTAGATTGTGTTCGTTTTATATTGTTCTCAAGTGAGTTGCAGTTGATCTTCCCTATTTTACGTTCCTCAGACTTCTCAAAAACAATTTGATCTGCATATTTCTAATTATCAGCTCCAGGAATTAAACTACTTATCTCCCCTTAAGGGCATTGAGGACATCTGCCGCCCATATTTTATAACGTGGAGGCCTGGTTAACATCATGCTCACCTGAGCAGAAGCATGCCTTTACCAGTGTCCGTGCTAATAGCTAAAAAAAAAAATTATAAGAAAGCTCAGAACCTAAAACTGCAACCGTGTGTCTGGAAGAAGCTTTTGTAGGGGCAGGTTGACGGCCCTGTGGCCGCGAATCATCAGAAAATGTGTTGACGGGGAATGCGGCCGTTTAGGTGCCTTTTAATAAAAACAGCTTTGTCAGATTTCACTGAAATTTGCTTCAGGAAAGCCAATTACACAGTGAAATTGGTGGAAAATCTTATTATTATGAGTTCCTAGCCCTGGCTGTACCTGCTTACTTTAATGTCTAGAGATAAACGATAAGACGAATTTCCATCTCTCGTAAGCACCAGGGTCCCTCCCTCCCCCGTCACTTTTATTGAACGAGCAGTTCGCCGGGATCCATGCATGGAAAATTGCTGAAGATAAACACCGTATTTTAAATTCCTCCAGGCAACCAGGCAGACTGGAAAAAATCATTGGAACAAATTGAAAACTGAAATGTTGATATCAGATATTAAATTAATATAAGTGAGATTGAAACAATATCTAATTAAAATAATTTGAAAAATGAGTTGGAAATTGAAGCTGACATAACTTTTACCAGCTTGTCACTGTTGTCACGTTGCGGTGAAGCTCTGTCCTCACCGAAGCCCAGCCCGCCCTCGGGAGACTTCACAGGACACCGGGCAGACCAAAGCCTCCTATATTCACTCAGTCAGGGCTGGAAGACAAGGCCTGAAGGACCTTTCTGGGGACCGCGCGGTGGGGGTCTGACACACTGGCCTCTGTTTCCAAGGGAGGATGGCTCTCAGACGTGCATTTCTGCATTTGAGGCTGGACGAGTGCAGTGCTTCGCTTCACACAGGCAGTAAGGAGAGAAAGGGCAGGTTTGGAAGGCAGAGTGCTGAGGCCGCTCCCCGCTGCAGGGACCCCACGAGCGGGCAGGATGTGTGGCCCGGGGGTGTGCGGGGCGTCGCGCTCTGGTGCCAAGTGAGGGCTCCAAGGACGGGGTACCACGCCGCTCTCCGGATGCAGACGGGGCAGCACCTGGTGGGTCTTTCCTGCTCCTCTCACAGCCACTTTGGGACCGTCCGCGCATCTCTGCTTATGAACCAAAGATGATGGCAGGGGAGCCGTTTGTGGCGTTGAAACGCGCACTTCTTCGTGATCCCAGGTGTCCTGAAGCGGAAGATGGCCTGGAGTCTGGACGCCTGCCTGTAGCGCCTACAGCCACACCGAGGGCCTCGGGGAGGAAGCGCGCGTCCACCTGTCTGTGAGCGGCGGCGTTCCGGGCTGTGCCCTGGGGCCGAGGCGTCGGACACAGAGTCTGCACGACCCTGCCAGTGGTGGGTGGAGGGACGTCGACCGGACTCTGGGCACGCCAAGGGGAGGGGTTCCTGATATACTCCGTCTCGCAATCCACACAGGAGCTCCTGCAGCAGATTGCACACAAACGTTGAACAATCTGACGATTTTATAGCCACATTTACATACAGGTGCAGAAAACTGCTGATCGTTTGATGTCTTACGCACCTCGTATGTATCATTCCCCGAGGTTTTGCTCAAACTCACTTAAGCCTGGAGCAGTGGAGGGTGGAGTGGGGACTGCCCAGAGGATGGCTGGGGTTTCCCTGCTTCACCAGTGCACTGAGAGAACTAGATACTGGGACTGATCGTCATTCAGAAAACAAGCAAAAATGCCGGAATATGAAGATAAAAAGAGACAGTTTTAAACATGTTAGGTATCTGGCAACATTGAAATCCTTAGAGATCCCAGTTAAGTGAAAGCAGGAGCCTGGGACGTAAGGGAGAGTAATGTGGACCTTTATCTTGAGGGTAGTTTCCAAACCAGGTGAACTTGAACTTTAACATTCATGACCCCATAGACTGTGGAGGACAGGAGGAAGACCCAGGGTGGGACTAACACAGCGAGGCTGGTGAGGACCCACCACAAGCAGCCAGGGCTACCTCCAAACCACAGGGGGTGACAGCAACCCCTGACTGCCCCGTTTGACCCTGAGGATGGGAACTGCCTGTTTCCCGAGTTGTCACCGGGTATGGGGCTTGCACTGGGCACTCGCAGCCCCATAGGAGTGTGCCGTCCACCTGCACACCCCCTGGTGGCCCCAAACCCCAAGGTCGCAATTCAGTTTAAACTGGTCCCAAGTTGACAGGGGTTCCAGAAGCCTGGAAGAAGGAAATGCAAATCCTTTGAAGAATCCTCCATTTGCTCTGTCCTCAAAGG
This sequence comes from Leucopleurus acutus, assembly GCF_964270905.1. Taxonomy (NCBI): domain Eukaryota; kingdom Metazoa; phylum Chordata; class Mammalia; order Artiodactyla; family Delphinidae; genus Leucopleurus; species Leucopleurus acutus. Next base: position 108,058,204 of record NC_139144.1, on the reverse strand, counting down.
ATTCCCACAGTTAAAAATCCCGAGAAATAGGAATTTCAGAACATGCTGGAGAATAAGGCACCATGAGAAAGGTCACCTGAAAGCATGGACAAAATGAAACCTCAGACACTGACTAGTAGACATGGAACGTGAATTCAAGAATCATGGTCTGTTTAGAGGAATACAAGAGAGAGAAAAAATATGACCTAAAAATGTCATATTAAAAATGACCATTTTTGTCTTAAAAATGACCAAAAATACTTTTTAAAAGAATAGAATTTTTTAAATGAAAGATACAATTATGGACATTTTAAACTCAGGCGGCGTGTTTAATGACAGATTAAATCTAGTTGAAGAGGGAATTAGTGAACTAAAAGATAGAACTGAATAAATTATCCAGGATGCAGCCTAGAGAGAGAGAAAGAAATGGAAAATATGAAAAGAAAAAAAGGTAAGTATTCCTAGAACACAAAGGAAGATAATCTTTTATACACTTACTAGGAGTTCCAGAAGAAAGCAGAAAGTGGTCAAGCTGCAATGTTTGAAGATATAATGGCTGAAAAAGCCTGTCACTGATGGAAGACACCAGTCCTCAGATTCAAGAAGCCTATTAGAGTGAAAACAATTCCACACGTAGGTTCATAACAGTGACACTGCAAGACACCCAAGACAAAGAGAGGATCTGAACGGCAGCCAAGGAGAAAGACAAGTGATGCAGGAAGGAATGAGAATTTTATTCATGGCTGATTTCTCAGCAGCCAAAATGAAACAGATGACAGGAGAGTAGTGTCTTCCTATTACTGAAGGGACGTTGTTGTCCACCTGGAATTGTACCAAGAGACAGCATCTTTCAAAAATGAGGGCTTAACAGAAAATAAGGTTGAGTGATGATACTTTATAAAAAAACAAACAAAAAGAGTTTGTCACCAAGAGGTTCTCATTTAAGTTAATTCTAAAAGATTTACTACAAGCAAAAGAAAATAACCCCATAAGGAAGACCTTGAGTGCAGAAGGACTAATGAGCAAAGGAAACAGTAAATGTGGGAATGCAGCTAAACAAAGTATACTGTTTGAAATAAAAGTGTTTTGTGAGGCCAAAACAAGGGAGGATTGACATAGTGATCGTGAAAGCAATAGTATTTAAACTGAGATCACTTAGGGTCTTTGTAATGTTTAGGAAGAGAGCATAGATCTTTACTAACATGAGCGTTCGCTGCCTGTGGGTAATATAGTCTCCGGGAAACCACTGAAAAATAGAAATAGAGAATATTACTTTCAAACATAAAGACAACAGAGGATGCTAGAAATAAATTCAAATATGTCAGAAATCACAATAAATGTAAGTGAACAAAAGTTCCAGTAAAAAACAGAGATTTACAGACTGGAAAAATATATATATAGGTATATGTCCTTTTTGAGACGTAGGTAAAAGAACACAAGAAGATACATATATATATGTATAGAGAGAGAGAGGGGGAGAATATATATCAAAATGGAAATTTAAAACATATAATCAATAATAATGAATAATCGAAATACTGAAGTATATTTTAATACTTGGGAGTTTGCTTTAAAAGCAGAAACTTGAGAGAAATTTATTGCTTCAACTGTTCATATTAGAAAAGAAACAAGACTTAAATTAATTAAGTTTTTAATTTAAGAGTTAGAAAAAGAACAATGGCATAAACCCAAGCAAAGTGGAAGGAAGGAAATAAAAAAGATAAAAGGAGAGCTGACTGAAATAGAGAACAAATATAAAACAGAGAGGATAAGCAAAGCAAAATATTTCTTCTTGGAAAAAAACTGATAAAATTGAAAAATCTCTATCACAAATGGTCAAGATAAAAGAGAAAGAAAGCAAACACTATATTGGGAATTAAAAGTGGAATGTAAAGAAAGATGCTTTAGTGTATAAAAGGATAGCAAGAGGGTGAACAATGTTGTGATAGTTTATTTGAAACTTTAGATAACATAACCATAATGAAGAAATAGAAAACTTTAATAGTCCTATAACCAAAGAAGAAATTGAATTTATAGGTAAATGTCTTCCCATGAAGAAAACGCCAGGCCCACATATTTTATAAGTACACGTTCCTTCTACACATTCAAATAAACCCAGTCTTACACAAAACACCCCTGTCTCCTCAACTCATGAGTTAGGATAACCCTGATACCAAACTGGACAATGACAGTGCAAGGAAGATAAATTAGAGATGGAGTTCCTTCAAAAACACAGATACACAAACTAAACCAAATACAAGGAGTTAAATCTAGCAATTTATTTTAAAAATACATCATGAACGATGTAAGGTCCAATATTAGAAAAATAATGAATGTAATCTACCACATGCAGAGATTAAAGAAGAAAAATTGTGGTTATCTGAGTAGATGTCGATAAAAACACTTGCTAAAAGTTAGCATTCATTCATAAAAGATGCTTAGTAAAGGAGGATGAGTTTGTTGACTTGATTTTAAAATCCTACAGAAATATCATACTTGACAGTGAAACATTGAAAATATCCCCTTTAGCACCGGAAATCAGACAAAGATGCGTGCGTCCACTGCGTTTATGAAGTGTTCTACGGGAGGGCCCCGCCAACTTGCGGTAGAGCAGGAGAAAGAAAGAGAAGGTGGGGTTAGAAAGGAGGAAACAAACCCGTTACGTTTTACAGGCAATCTTGTTGTTTACTCAGAAACACAAAGGAAAATCCGGATAAATTAGTCAGATAGTTGAGGGTTGCTGTGTGTGAAATCATGGGCAAACTCAATTGGGTTTCTACACTTCAAAAATGTAGAAAATATAGTTTTTAAAATGATAATTGTTTACCATAGAATGAAAAAGAGGTACCAGGAATAAATATTTTTATGTGCAAGACCTTTATGGAGAAAATTATAAAACTTTATTGAAAGATGTGAAAGAAGGCCTTAACACCTGGGAAGATTTACCTGCTCACAGGTTGAGAATAATGATGTTAATTCTCCCAAACCTCCAGATTCAATACAATTTTAACAAAAATCTCAGAAGATTTATTTTTTTATTGTGTTCTATTTTTTATGTTTATGTGGAAACTTGACAGACTGATTCTGAAGTGTATTAGAAAATGCAAAGAGCCAGAACCGGTAGGGCACCCCTGCAGGAAAGCAGCGGGGTGAGAGGCGGCCGTGCTGTGATGCAGCAGGTACCAGGTACTGGGGCGTGTGGGACGGGGCGGGTCTGGGCGCACAGAGACTGGGCGACCCCGAGCCCAGGAGGCCCGGAAGTGGGCCCTCCTGTGGAATTGGTTGCCGATGGAGCTGGCTTTGCAGACTGGAGGGAAGAAGGGCCTTCTCTTCAAATTGTGTGGCAAAAACTAGGTGTCTGCTTAGAAAACGACCTCTCCTCATCCACAAGATCAGCTCCCAGAGGTAGGTAGGACTCACCTGTGAAGGGCAAATCTTAAAGCTTTTAGAAGAAAATATACAATGATATCTTTATGATCTTGGGGTAGAGGAGAAGTTTTTAAACAAGATACCCGAAGTGCAAACCTTAAAGAAAATGATCAACTAGACTGTATTAAAATTAGGAAATGTGAAATAAGCCAAATGACAAACTGAGATGAGGTAGTAACACATGTAACTGACCAAGTATTCGTGTGCAGAATGTCTCAAGACCCCCTACAAAGCAATAAGAAAAAGACAAACAGCCCAACAGAAAAATGGGCAAAAAACACCACAAAAATTTCATCTAAGAGGAAGCATGAATGGTGAACAGACACACAAGGGGCTCAACCTGATTAGAAATGGAAGACACACACATTGAAAGCACCAGGAGATACAATGTAATGGCTACCAAATGGGCCAAAATGTTCATCTACAAACTGGTGAGGGTCTGGAGCAGGGGGGACGCTTGTGAGCTGATGGCAGGCATGTAAGTTGGTGAAATCACCTTGGGACTCTATGTCCCAGCGATTCTACTAGAGAGCATTCTCTCCACCTGCCTGGAGTTGGGCAGGGATGCTCACGGCCACACCATTTGAGAGGCAGGTGAAGAAGAAACAGGCCCGTGGCCTTGATCGGACAACTGGCTGGAAGAGTCAGTCAGGATGTGCTGAATGTATTAATGCAGCCAGAGAGCAGTGAAAACACACAAACCACAGCCAACGCAGGACCCAGTCGGGCCTCAGAGACGCCAGGGTCAGCGCAAGGTGCAAGTTGGAGGAGGACCTGTTTGATGACGTTTCATCTCATTAAATTCAGACCCAGCAAAAGCAAACACTGTGCCCATGTGTGAGAGAAAGTCTGCAGAAAGGGAAACCGTCACCCCGGAATTCAGAGGAGTCACTACGTGTGATGGGGAGGGCTAAGTAGGGCCATGATGGAGGCTGCGAGTACCAGGTGCGACTGAAACGCCACATTCCTTTTGCAGAGGGTGGGTTAGTAACTGGGCGTTTGCTGTCTTATTATTCTTTATAACCAATATATATTTTATAAAATGTCTAATCTTTAATTAAATGCTGATATAAAATATTGATATTTTTGAATTACAAATTAACAAAACAGTATTTCTAACAGTCAAGAGAACGTCCCGTCCCCGTGAGTTGGCAAGGGAGATGCTTTCCAGGAACCTGGGACACACATTTAAACACGTGGTGTATTTCGTACGGACGTAAACCAATGCGCATTTATTTTCTCTCTCTATCAACCATGTTGCTCTTTTCTCTCTCAGCACGGGGAGCCTTGGGTGATGTGGAAACGAGCCCTTTTGCATCGTGTAAATGTGTCAGGTGGCGTCTCCTCAAAACAGAAACCCTTTTAGGAAGCCAGAGGGCGCTGCGGCCCCTGATGGGGAGGTGCCTGGAGGCCCGTCCCTGGTGCCAGGCCTCACCGCGGGCACAGGGACACAATGATGCAGGCTCTTTGGGGACGGCCAGCTCCGCCCCCTTTGGAGACCAGACTGAAGGTGCAGAGGAAGCTGCTGTAACTTCCGTCTGCAACACTCCCCCACCCTCCTCCTTCCCTCCCTGGGAACGAAGCCTTAAGTGCTGTCTCTGGTTCTGGTATATTCGTGTCAGGGAAGCAGTTATGCTCCGGGATTATTTTAATTCTCTCTGACAGTTAGCAAAATCAAATCCCCAAATATCGTGGCAGCACGCTACTGTAGGTGACTCAACGTAAAGTGATGGACAGAGGACACCTCCCGGGGCCGTGCTGTCACGGGCGGGGCTGCGATCACAAGAGCCACCAAGCGCCCTCCTGCGGCCGCTCAGCCGGGTCTGGACAGCCAGTCCCGCGTGCTCTGCGTCACACTCGGGCAGTGGGTGCCGCGTGGGAAGCGGGAAGCCTGAGCCGAGGAGCCTGAGGGCGTCCGCACTGCGTGCAAGCTTGAGCCAGAGCTCACAGCGGGTGGGGGGCGGGGGGGAGCGGGGGGGCGGGGAGGGGAGACCCTCCGTCGTGAGCATGCTCCGTCCAGTAGGCATCCTCGGACTTCTTTGGGTCGACGCTTTGTTCAAACACTGGAACTGTGGGTGTGGAAAAGCTCCCCCCAACACACACACACATGTGTGACGGTGATAACCTGGTGATTCATGGTCCTGGTAAGAGTAACAGGGCAGAAAACACCAGTAGGGCCCGAGTTCGCTTGTTCGCTCTACGCATCGCGTCCCGGTTCCCCCGAGCGCCTCCTGTGTGCTGACGCTGTCCTAAGCCTGGGCCCACCTTACCTCCCGGGAATGTCCTGTCTGTTGAGCTACGTTCGGGCACATTCTGTTGTCTGGGGATAATGGCTCTGGGGAAAAAAGAAAAGCCGGCCGGGGAGCGGAGGACCACACCGGTGAGGGGCGATTTGATACTGGATGGAAATAAGGTGACTTTAAACCAAGACGTGGAGGAGGCGAGTCATGTGGACCCAGGGGCCCCGGGAGCAAACGGCAAGTGCAAAGGCCCTGCGGCCGGAGCGCCCCTCCCCACCCCTGGGAATGCTCAGGCTGGATGGGGCACCGCAGCGGTGGTCAGGGGTGCCCGCAGGGCAGCACCACCTGGGCGTGAAGACCTTGCACCTGTGACGGGAGCCTGAGACCTGACCGTGAGTGAGGGGTGCCCCCAGGAGAGGATGAGGTGACCAGCTCGCGTTGTCACGGGGCCACCGGGCTGCCTGCTGGGAATCAGCTGCCCCAGTGCTGGGGACCCAGGCCAAGCACGAACCAAGGCCCCGCACTGGGTTTCTAACAGTGAAAAGTCTGCATCAGGCCAACGGGCTGTTGACATTCTACCTTTATACTTGAAAAATATACATTCATAGTGAAAAAATGTTTAAGTATGCATAAAGCTATGGGTTTTGCAGCCAAATATAAAAGACAGCTGGATTGAATTATTATCTTGCATGTTTGGGTATTGTCTTAGCGAGTTAGCAGAATTTGGGTGGGTAATGAGTTAAAGCATACACAGTCCCTAAATTATAGCGCATTTATTGATAAATGTATTTTCTTCCCTTTGTTTCACAAAATCACTGATAATATTGTTTAAAGAACATTTTCATAAAATCTGTGCATTTAGACAGAAGTGATCCAGCTGTACACAGTATATAAAATGTGAAAGTATTTTCATCAGAAATATAAAATACATATGAAGTTGCAAATTAAATTTATATGCCTTCAAAAAGGCATTTTTAAAAAAATTCTAAATGAACTATTATCGTTATAAAAACAAAATGTAATTAATAAACAGCAGAGCTTTAAATCAAAAGTATTTAAATAAAGCTGAGTTTTTTATTCTATTTTTTGAACATGTAATCGAATTGTAGTTATTTTTATAAAAATAAAGTACGTGCAGTTTAGCTTCAACGTGCATCCGGTTGCCAACTCGATGAGCCAGGAGCACAGTTCGTGGCGTCCCGTCCAGACTGACATACCGGAGACGGGTAACTAACAGGTGTCATTCCAGGAGCAACATGCTTTCCCGCTGCTGCAGGTACTGGGACGGTCCGTGGAAACTTGCAGAACAGCAAACCGAGATGTAGGGAAACTCGAGAGTTGGGCATGCAGCCCCGCTGGGAAACGGGGCCTCTCCGGGCACGAACCCTTTGCTTTCTGGCCGAGAGGCAGGTTCGACAAGTTAATTAACTTGTGTCTCCTCTCCCCCGGCCCCTCGCCCTGCACTCCTTCCTGCCCTGCCATTCAGACCCTCCCCGGCCCCTCCTCAGCTCAAAACCCTCGCGGCGTTAGGTGGCAGCAGCGCGTTGCCCAGAGGACACGAGGGCGTGCAGCTCAGCCAGGGTGGCCCTGCCGATGACGGGGTCAGCACCTCCGCTCGGGTCCTGCTGGGGCCCCGTCCCCTCACCCTGCGGGTCTGCAGGGCACAAGCTGCCAGGGCCCCTGGGGTATGTGCCTCAGTGCGGCCAAGCCCGAAGCGGGGGCTCGGCCTGGTGCCTTCCACCTGTCCTCGGGCAGGTGTCGGGCAGCTCACCTCTGGTCCTGGGAGGACCGCTGCTCGTGTGGCCGCCTGCTCTGAAACACCCCCTTGGCCCTGAGAGAAAAAAAAGGGAGGTGCGGGCAAGATTGCCCAGAGCGCCAATGAGGGGGCCAGGCAGCTGGAGCGTCGGGGTCAGCCTTCTCTCAAGCCTGCTCCCCTTCCCAGGACTGAGTTCAGCCCGACAGGTTCCGAGCAGTGGGAGTCTGTACGGGAGGGTCGAGTCACTTCCCGGGCTGGTGACCGGAGGCTGTGCGATTTCAATAAGGCTGATCCCAGGGCGTGGGGGACAGTGGGTCCAGTCAGTGGCTGGCCCCCGAACGGTCTAGACTGTCCACTTCTGCAGACGCCTCTGGGTGGGACCAGGTGCAGAGCGGATGCATGTGTCTCAGGGTGGAAATACGCAGGGGATGCAGATCGGTAACCCCAGGAGCAGTGCTTTTGGCTGTGCCAGAAGCCGGCTCCACCCTTTCCCCAAGGACCCCGGCCCCCTGGTGTCTGCCCACCTCCTGCACCCCCGCTCCCCGCCCTCGGGCTTTCTAACGGGCCACGGCCGTTAAGTTGTCCCTGTAGCAATTTAGATCACAGAAGAGACTTCTGCACACCCTTTCAGGTTAAAATCACGAGGATAAAGAAAGAGGCAAAATTATTCCACTGTAGCTACGTGTTTAAATTATATGGAATGCTGCATAAATTGTCAAGTGCAAAGAATTACTCTGATAAATTAAAATACTAATTAAATAGGCTATTGCAGAATCTTGAGAACATTGTAGGGTTCTGCTCCTCCGGCTAATTTGCATATCCTTCATCTAGTGAATTTAATTTTAAAGGACTTCTTTTTGTGTTTGGAAACCCTTTTTGTCTCCCGCGAAGATAAGAATGGGCTTTACGCGTTGTTCTCGCCTTTATTAAAGCAGCTCCTCCTGGGGTCTCTCCGTCCTGGCCTGCTGGTGGCTCACGCCCACCAGCTCCGGGTCTGCATTTGGCCATGAAATAACTTGGAGCCGACGTTCGACAGAACATGTAGCCACAGCAGAGCTTTTCTTTTCCTCTCAAAGGCCTCAGCAAAGCCTGAAAAAGTGGCAGTGAGTTTCACGCCCCGGTGGAGGGTGATGCTGCAGTTAAACGTGTTTCCAGAGAGGAGTGGTTGCTGGCCGGGAGGGGAGCATGGGGGCTGGTGCCCGTGAACCAAGTCTGAATGCCTGATGGAGGTCACGGCGTACATCTGGTTGAGGGATACCACGTACGAACGTATGAGATCCAGTCCCACTGAGCAGAAGGGATGGGTGAGGGGAAGTCCATGCAGCTGCGCAGGGAAGTCTCGGAGGAAATATACACAATGGTGAATGTGTAAGAATGATGCTGGGGACGATTCCGGAACGGCCTGAGAGCTACAGAATGCGCCCAGGACTACAGGGCTTGTTGCTCTTTTAGGTCAGTTTGAGCTAAAATAAATAAATACAGATAAACAAAAAACCCCAAAGGGCTGTGCCTCTGGCTACCACCTGTGCCTAAGATAAATTGTGCACCTTTCGCACATGTGGGGAAGGCACCATTACAGTGCCTCTGGCTACCATCCCCACCAATGAGAAATTTCAGAGAACAAAAAACTTGCATAAAGAGCGAGACAGGCTTTGTTGAAAGGACTTGATGCCCAAGACTGAGAAGTCCGCAAAAGAGCACGAAACCACGAGCAGTGGGCTGAAGTCCCACGGACGCGCGTGTGCCAGCCGCCAAGGGGACTTGCGGGTGTGACTGGAAACCGCATCAGCCGTGTCTGCGGGCGTTTCCGGCTGAGGGCAGGAAGATGGGGGCCCTGGGTGGGTTCTCGGAGGACCCCAGCTCCAGGCAGGCCCTCGGGGCACTGTCGCTCTCTGGACGAGGATGGAGGTGGACTAGAGGTGGATGCAAAGGGGGCATGATTCACGGTTCCGGCTCGCGTTGTTAGGAGGTGCCACGGCCTCAGGAGGCTCCCATGGGCATCACGGCAGAGGCTCCTCGTGTAAACAGCCCCTGGTGGGGACAGCCTCAGCGAGATGCAGAGGCTCATGCTGTCCTTGGAAAATACAAGGAAACGTGGACAAAGTGGGGTTTTGGGGGCAGATTCACCACTTGCTGAACAACAGCCTCTATAGAACAGAACCTGTGGGTTAATGTAAAGCTGAACAGTGGTGACCGGTCCTCCCCACAGGGTGCCACTCCTGGGTCTGCCCTTGTTGTGTGTGTGTGCCCGTGTGTGAGCGCCCACGCGTGCAGTTATTTGGAGGAGGTCCACTTTGGGGAGGGGTGGTTAACACCCTGCATCACGTGAGGAACATAATAGGATCGGAGGATGGAGCAGAGCGGGGACAGACGTGGCGTCCTGACCCAGGTGACAGTGATGGGCCACCTGCCCACCTGATCTGTCACACCTGCGGAACAGGTGACGCTCCTGGGACTCCCGTAGCGGTTAATGGAACGACCGGGAAGACAGCGATCCCTCGTGCTGATGCTGGAGGGACGAGGTCACGTCCGGGCCACTTTCCAGTGGATCCCGGACGCTCCGACTGCCCGCAGGACGCACGTCCAGCACGTCCGTCCCATCCATCCCAGGGTTTTCTTTTCTCAGGGACAATTCCGTGGAGTGCTGTGTCAGTTCTCAGTGACAAACCCTTAATGGACGCAACCCCTTGTCAGCACGAGTCTGGGTCCCTGGGCTCCCTGGCTGGACCCACAGGCAGGACGTGGACCCTGAGAGGCGGTCAGCCCGGAGGGTCCGCAGTGGCCGCACTTGGGGACGGGTCACCATGAGGGTGAAATGACATCACTTTCCAAGGCGACGCCCATGGTTTTCCGAGGACGATGCCGCCATCAGGAACGTTGCTCAGGTAGGCTCCGGGGTGACCTTCCAAGCCGATGATGCCCCTTCTAGAAGTGTCTGCTTTGTCGGAGGTGCCCGTGGGAAGTTTTCTGGTAGAAACGAGGACGCGTGTCTCCTCCACAGCCTCTGAGGCCATGAGCTGAGGTCGGTCAATAGTGGGCCCCGTTCCCACGACGGTGGCTGGAGCAGCCCGACTGCAGACGTGTTCAGATGCGGGGAAACACGCATTTTAGAATCGAGGAAACGTGACATGTTAAGACCTAGACTTTGGGTAGAAACAAAGTACTGTACGGATGGGGCTGGAGCCAGCTGGACCGGTTACTGGAGCTCGTCTTTACTTTTTCAGGAATTTTCTGAGCCGGTTATTAAACACAGCCGTTATGAAAAATTACGTTTTACACACTTGCAGTTAATTACGTTAAAGACAAGAGGCCTCGATACCCAGCCAGTCGCCTGTACATTTCACCACTACCGGGCGCTGCGGCTCCCCTCCCCCTCCGCACCCCACTAGGGGCCGGAGCCGTGTTCACAGAGGGGAGAGGTTGGGGGTGTGTCTGGCGGGGAAGCGGCTGCCAGGGCCTGGGGCGAGGAGCCCGCGCGGACCCTGGACTGGCCTGTGGCAGGGGTGCCTGGGGGACATAGGGGAGCTGTGCTGAGGCTGACTCTCCCGCCACGTGTGGGACGGGGACAGGGCCAGGCACAGACCTTCTGCACAGCGTCGGGAGCGGGCGTGGGTCTTCGGGCAGCGAGCGAGGCCCACAGTCACCTCGGGGCTCCGCGGGCTTGTGCAGGACACAGTCAGGACCTGTCCCTTGTCCCTCAGGCCCGTCCCCGCAGCCGTCACACTGCCCGCCCGGTTGGGGACCCATGGCGGCCGAGCCTCAGGTGTCTCCACCTGGCCTTCCCAGCAGCTTCGCTGACCCCTGGACTGGGTCATCTGCATCTTACTGCCCGGCTGGAATGCCTGTCGCTTCTCGCAGCAATGGCGGAGCACTTTAATCTCCATCTTTACTTTGTGCTTTGTGTCCCTCCGCCTATTAAAGGCTCACTATTATCCCCAAGGAGCCTGTCATCCAGCAAAATGCCTCCTTTGTTCACAGGGGAACATGAAAATCAATTGCTTTATACTCTATCTCTTAAGAATATTCTTCTCCATTCAAGGTTTACCTTTGGGCCACTGGCCCTCCCTGCCCCTCGGCACCCCCCAGCTTAGGGGCTCCTAAAGTGCTGGCGCTCTGTCTAACCCCAGGTTGGCGTCTGCCCCACCCCACCCCCGCCCCAGTGCTTGCATAATTACCTAAATGTAAGAAATAGGAAAACTTTCTACCAGACGATGAGAGAGGCCCAGAGGCAGGGGAGGCAGGCCATAGCAGGATCCCGGTTGTATCCCTCTGAAAGATATAATTTCATTACCCAAGACTAACGTAGGTGTTTTACAATAAGAGGTGAAAGTAATTGCTATTTTCCTGCTATCTCGTTCTGCATTAATCACAGTTGCAATGCACTCTTCCTTCTTAGGGTTTGCAATAAAATCTGTTTTTTTCTGGGTTTCATTTCCAAAATGACAGGGGCTTTATCCGAAAGAATACTTCTGCAGAATCGTAAGCCAAGGTCAATTGCTTTGTGACACACTTCCTCTCCGAGAGGTGGGGACCGCGGGTTTGCCGTGCTGGCGTCGGGATTAACTGGGCTTCCTCTCCGGCTGCTAATCGTTTCCAGGGCTCAATCCGCTTGGTCTGACACGGAGGGTAATTTATTCTCGGAGAGTCCTCCTCGCTCTAAGTCAGGAGCAAACTAGGATGAGGGTTGATTGTGGTGGAGGCAAATTATTATAGGCTATTCTCCTGGGGCAGGAGTAAGAGGGGTACAGCAGCTTCCAGCACTCACTGAACGAAGGCGCCGTTCAGTCTCGCCTGCTAGCGAGTCTATCTTGTGAACGCGGAATGCTTGTGAATGGAACGCAGTTCCCAATGATTACACACCTGTAACCATCATATCGTTCCAAAGTAAAGCTCTACAGTTTGCAAAGCAGGTCTGCCCACCATTTCTCAACCAGTCTTCACAAGGATACTGTGAATTTCCTATGGACGTTCTGTGGGCAAAGCTGGAGGGACTCACGTCCTGGTCCTACATCTGCCGGCCCCTCGGTGGGGAGCCCCCTGCCCCGGTTTCCGCCCCAGGCTTGTCCACAGCACCCGTTAAAACGGCGATCTGGCAGTGACTATGGAAGTGTCTGCAGAGGGGGACGCTCAGGGTGTCTGGAGAACGCTTGCCTCTCCAAGCTGACCGCTTGCTTCTTAATTTCCCCTAACAGTTGACAACAAGGACCAACTGGAAAAAATGTCTGGACTGAGAGTTCTTCGGACCGGCGTCGGCTCGGTAAGTAGCTGCGGGCAGTGTGGCCCGGGCGGCCTGGCAGGCTCGGGCCGGGGGCAGAGGCCAGTCGGCACCAGGCAGGGGGCTGTGGTAGCGGCGGCCCCGGCGTCTGGGCCGGGTTAGTCCTCCCGTCCCGTCGGCAGCAGTGCTGACGCGCCACGCCAGGCTCGCCTGACACTGTTTGGTTGCCTTTGAAATCGTGATTCGGTGTCTCCCCAGAAAAAGCGGTCGTGGCTAAGAAAACATTGGATGCTTCGGGAACGTGCTTCCTCCTTCAGACGATTCTCAGTTGCTGAGTCTATATAGCAAAAGAGAAGTTGCTCTTTCCTCTGGGTCTGGTGGGCACGCTTTCGTCTTCCTTGCTAAAGGCGCGTATGGGGTGGGGTATGAGAGGAGGACTGCTGATAGATTTAATGACCCTCAGAGGCGTCGTGTCCCGACGTCGCTGCGCTGGCCTCAGAAGCAGGTACTTGACCAAATTCTCCATCAGCAATTAGAGCCGCTGGCACTCAGCCCCAGGCCCTGGCGGACGCCGGAGCCCCACATCGTGGGCAATTGATGAGGTGTACGCACAGCGGCGGACGCGACTCCTCTCTGGGGTGGCTGGCTGTGCTCGCGCGTCTGAAATCCCAGATGTCACGGCACCCGCCGTGACGGTAATTAACTATTAAGGGCACTTACTTACGACGCTCCTCGCCCAGGGCGGAGATGCCCCCACGAGCCACTCCAAGGCCAGCCGCTGTCTTTGGGGGGGGCTCCACTCGGCCGGCACGGTCCCGGCTCCTGAAATAAGAACTTGTTTAGTGGCTGGTCCTCCGCAGACGGAGCCTCCAGCGCTGCAGGCAGTGGGCGGGCGCCTCGCCGGGGGCGCCTCGCCGGGGGCGCGGGCCTTGAAGTCACCGTGTTCCCAGCACGCGGCGGGCAGCTCGGTGACCGCAGACTCATCAGAGCGTGGGGCTGGGTTGATGAGGCTTTGACAGCTGAGGACATCCTGGTCTTTTCTCCCGAAACTCACAGTAACTTTGGCGGCCAGGGAGGGGGAGGGGGCGCCGGGAGTCTGTGGGTCCCTAAGACCATCTGTACCACATGGGGTGCAGTGACTACTGGCGGGAAGGGCCAGAGGGCTTGGAGGATCCGGGCCCGCGACGGAAGGTTCTGACCCGCAGCCCTTCCCCTCCCCCTCGTCCCTTGGCCTCCGCAGGTGTCCCTCCTTCAGGAGCAGCCCTGGTGCCCAGCGGCCGGGGGCATGTCCAGACTGACTCGGGTTGGGGCCCTTGGTGTTCTGGGGTCAGAGGAAGCTCAGGCGCTGGGCCTAACCCTAACCCCTCCCTGTGCAGGGGCCAGGGAGTGTGTTCCATAGAGGCGGGCTGGGCCGCCCTGGAGCAGGGGGCAGTCAGGGCCAGGGGCCAAGGTGCAGAGCCGGGGGCTGGGAGGTGCAGAGCCGGGGGCTCGGAGGTGCCTGGAGCCGCCCGGTCCTCCGCCCGCCCCGTGGTTGCGGTTCCTGGGCAGCGAAGAGGGTGGAGGCGGTGTGCTAGGACTTTGCAGACTCATCTCACTAGAGGTCACAGGCACAGATCCCAGAGGATGCTCACCGCCCACCACCCTCCTCGCGCCCAGCAGGCAGCGCCCAGCACACACACACGGCCGCCCCAGCTGTGACCTGCCGCCTGCATCCCTGCGCGGAGACACGCGCCTCCCTCGGGGAGCCCACACCCCCGCCCTCCGGGCACGGTGCCCCCCACGGCCTCCTTCCTGTCCTCTCGTCCCCTCTCCTGCGTCGCCACTGCTCCGTCTCCCTGGCCCCACCCGGTCAGCACACAGATATGCTCCAGTGTTTTCTGACTCACTAAAGTGAGAGCTCCCGGGGCGCTGGTCTCACCACGTCAGCGCTTTCGCCTCCCACTGGCTCCCCGTCTCCTTCAACGCAAAACTACCCTCACGTGTGTCTGTATCCCTCGTGCGGACACATCAGCACCTGTTTGCTCCTGACACCCGGCCAGGCCTGGTCCCCACTGTTCACTGGACGGTCCACCGTCTGCAGCCCCAGAACCTCAGCTGTCGGCCCATCTGCCGTGGTCACTGTCCTGAGCGTTGCTGACTCACCTTCTGAAGCCCGGCTGCTCTGAGCGCCTCTTTCTGTGGGATCTGCGTCTCCCTGAGGCCATGGGCTTTATATTGTTTGTGTGGTGATGACCCCAGAGTCTACCTGCAGCCGGGCCCATTCGCTGTGTTCCAGGCGCGCACAGCCGCCGGCCCCTGCCTTTCTGTCCTTGGAGGCCTGTGACGCATTCCCCGAGCCCGGGCAAAGCAGGGCTCCTAACGTCCCGCCACCACCTGGCTCTGCCGCGGCTCCTCGGCCCAGTAGTGGAAGCTGGTGACGTGCTGTCCAGGAACTGGGAGCCTGGGTTGCTCTCGACTTGTCTGTGAAGATGACAACCTAACCTCAGAGGGACGTCCTCTGCCTGTTCCAGGTGTCCATCTCACATGGGGGCAGGAGGTCCCGGGTAGACTGGGGGCGGGAGGCGGGCGGTGGGCACAGGGCAGAGCAGGATCCCCGCTGCGCCACTCCTGCATTTTCATCGAGTCTGATCCGCTTCCTCTCTGGTCCCCAAGTGGCCAGAGCCTGACCTCACCCTCCCTGGGGGCAGAAAACGGCCACCTCCCAGACCATTTATGGGTACTTCATTCACCGATGGAAACGTGGGTGAGAAGCTTGTCCACCCTAGTCCTCCCTGAGCGGCCTTTGCCTTCTAAGGGCCCCAGGGGTTTCCTTGGTCCACGCAGACCAGCTCTCCAGTCTCCTGTCCTCTTCCACATGGCAGTTTTCAAAAGGCAGTTCTGCTGTCACTTTTGAAGTTGTCTGGGGTCATTCTGATGGGTTCTCAAGCCCAGAACCCACATTCATGCAGCTTTGCCTGACCGGTGTCCAGTCTGGATGGAGGGAAGGAGCGTTCGTATATTTGGAGTGAGTTTTGGATCGTGAGAACGGGAGCAGAGATATTTTTAAAAAGCTAACAATACCTCCTTTTCTAACTTTAGTTGCCTCCTGTAGTGTTGAGCCTGATTTTGACGCTTCTGGTTTTCTTTGGAACGTATTTGATATGAATGTCTCTGCTAATTCCTGACTCTGGAAAGTAACGCAGAGTTTGATTCCTCGAAATCTAACAGCATTTACCGCGTGTCTCCCTGGTGCTTGTGATCCCACATGTGATGACAGATAGCGGAATTAAAACCTTTTAAGCCAAATGGAAACATCTCAAAACAAAATTTAAAGGAAATGAAAGGCTACAGTAGACACACACGTTCCTGATAGATTGGTGGTATTTTGACGTGTTTCAAAATCTAATTTCTGATATCTTGAAAGTATTCACATTTTTTCAGATGAATAAAGTCATGTTTCTTCCAAAGGGAGATTATGATATTACCAAGAAAAACTCAACTATTTGGAAGAAAAATAGATGATTGTCCCCAGGCGAGCATTTCCATGAGTGTGGCTTCCAAGGTGTATCTGAAATAAGTCATAACTTCCTAAGTTCTCGATAGTGTGATAAACGCAGTATGATTAACGATGAACCTGCCCACGTTTCAGCAGGAGTCTCAGTGCAGCCGCGGGAGGCTCGGGGCTTCAACAGGGAAACCCAGAAGCAGCGCGTTCCCGGTGCAGACGCCCCGTTCAGCCCCGGACGGGCTGCCTCCCGGGCAAAGTCAGGCAGGAGGGGACAGGCCTCCATGCAGGTTCTGGAAGAGGGAGGAGGAGGTTTTCCTGGACCCGTTGAGGGTCCTCGGCTCCAGAAGGTAAACTGATGAAGACAGAAAACAGGAGCGAAGCAGCATCTTTATTTAATCTGAGTTTCACGGGACACGTGAGGGGGTGAAGCCTGCAGACGTGGGTAGACCGGCCGCCTTCTGATGGGTTGGTGGGGAGGACCGGGGGGCGTGGGGACCCGAGGTGGGTCTGCAGCAAACCGGGTACAGGGCGGGCACAGCTCCCACGAGGGTCTCAGGCCTGCTTCAGGGAGAAGGGGGTGGACAAGGTTGGAGACACCTTCGGCCGAGGTGTCGTGTTTGGGGCAGTGTGTCCTGCACCCACCACTCATGCCGTGGGATGTCAGACCTGGTTTCAGGTACTTCAAAGAGCCCTGGGCTTCCAGAGCTCTGCTCTACGGGGGCGGGAGGCCGCGGGGCCCCAGCAAACCACCGTCCACGCGCTGGTTTAACCCACTGAGCTTCCCTTGCTCAGTCACTGTTTGGGGTCCTGGGTAGGATTTTGTCCAAAGAAAGGATTTTTGTGGCCAAGACTCTGTCGATCCCCAGAGCCCCTTGAGAGTCTACGAATCCGTGGTCGTGCTCCTGCCCCCACAAGTCAGTGTGACTTTGTCGTGCGATGTGTGTGTTGGTGGGTGTGTGTGCCTGACGGCCGTCCCATGAGGCCGAGCGGGTGGGACGGGGGTCCGTGATGGATGTCTGAGAAAATGGCTCGTTTCCTCTACAAACCCCACTTGGTCATCGCCTGTCTGCTGGAAGGGGTGCTGCTGCTTTAATGAGCGTTACCAAAACCTGAGCCCAGTGGTTTAGGGATTTCTGAGAGCAACTGGGCATCACACGTCAGTGGACAGAGAAATGCAGGCGGGGATGGCCCGAGTCACGGGGACCCTCGGGGGAGCGAGTGTCCAGCCGAGTTCCCGGAGACCCGACCACAGGTCTGGACGGACTCGGGGGAAGACTTGACGTCGAGGGCCCTTTGCCGAGGCGTGGAGAAGGCACGGAGTGGCCCCACCCCCAGCGAAGACGGTGGGACGCAGCTCCACGTGGTCCGCAGTTTGAGGGGAAGCTGTCACCCCCCACGTGTCGCTTTTCACGCGTGGACGGAGCCGGCACCTGCCTTTAGCACACTTAGTAAACACCAGCAGGTGTGCAGTCGGGGCTCACAGGCGATGGGGCACTTGGCTTGCGGGAGCGCGTTGTGGCCGTGTCAGTGGGTGACCGGCTCTCGGGCCCGGGGGGCGGATAAGTTTGCGGTGAGGCGGGAAGCCCCGTGGCAGCTGGGGGCCGGGGGGCGGACGCGTCAGAGGACCCTCCAGTAAGGAGCCTGCGGGTACCTGGTAACATCCCGGCATCCAGTCCGAAGCCTCATCCTTGGAAGTGGTTACAGAGGTACTTACGGGTAATAGTCTCGGTTCTTTAATAAAATCAAAAGTGCTAACACTTAACCTCGACTCTTAGAAAGCAGCATGACAGTGGGAATCTATTGCTTTAAAAAAACTTACCCTTCAGGCTTCCCTGGTGGCGCAGTGGTTGAGAGTCCGCCTGCCGATGCAGGGGACGCGGGTTCGTGCCCGGGTCCGGGAAGATCCCACGTGCCGCGGAGCGGCTGGGCCCGTGAGCCATGGCCGCTGAGCCTGCGCGTCCGGAGCCTGTGCTCCGCAACAGGAGAGGCCATGGCAGTGAGAGGCCCGCGTACCGCAAAAAAACCCAAAAAACAAACAACACTTACCCTTCAGATCAGTAATCATACTCCCAGAATTTTATCTTAAGAGTATCATTCACTAGCTAAGAAAAGGAAAAACCAAAGCTGACCTAAGTATAAGCCAGAGGAAGGCGACTAATTATATTATAGTGATCAAATAAACGGACTCAGTGATTGCACTAAAAGTCATTGACGCCTCTGAACTTAAGGGCAGCTGTGAAAACTGTCTGTGCCCACAGATCCAGGCTGGAGGACCACATGCAAGTGTGAGGTCAGCTCTAGAACGGGGTTGGTGGGATTATAAGCGAGTTCTCTCCTTTTCCAAAATTTTTGTTAGTACCTTTTTTTTTTTTGTGTGTGTGGTACGCGGGCCTCTCACCGCTGTGGCCTCTCCCGTTGCGGAGCACAGGCTCCGGACGCACAGGCTCAGCGGCCATGGCTCACGGACCCAGCCGCTCCGCGGCACGTGGGATCCCCCCGGACCGGGGCACGAACCCGTGTCCCCTGCATAGGCAGGTGGACTCTCAACCACTGCGCCACCAGGGAAGCCCCCAGTTTTTAACTTTTTATTTTGAAATCATTATAGATTCACTGGAAGTTGCAAAGACGGTATAGAGGTGTCCGTGCACACTTCACCAAGTCTCCCCTGTGGTTACATCCACATAATTCTAGGTTTGGAGTCAAACTGGGAGATGGATATCGGTTCAATGTGTGCGTATAATTCTTTGTCGTTTTATCTTCAACACCATTTTTAGTTTTAATAAAGAAAAAACATGCAACCAAAGTAACTGAGCACATCCTCGCTTTTCAATCAGTGAGGACGCAGAGGAAACACCACCCCGTGTGCGTGGTGCGGCTCCCAGGTGGCGTAGAGAATGTTTCAAATAACTTGAGTCATCGCATATTTATGAAGACGGTGCTGTGTGTATATGCACAAGCAGGATGCAATAAGTAATTAGAAATATCCTGGGTTCAGATCAAGGCCCATATTTAGAAATTCAGGAGAAAGAGCCCTGGCGTGTGTGGACAGCAGAGGGGCAGGAGAGGCCTGGAGGATCCCACCTGACGCCCCGGGCAGGTGCAGGGCTGTGACAGGTGGAGGATGGGTCTTGTCAGATAGAGACAGAGCCGCGGACTCAAGAGCGCATGGAGGAGAAGTCGGTAGCGTTTGCAGTTAAGTGTAACGAATAAGACGGAGACGGTGTTGGAGCTGACAGGGTCTCTTGGGTGAGGACTCCGAGTTGAGTTTGAGATGATGCTGGCTTCCCAAGTGCGCGCTGGAACCGTAAGGACCCCGGGACTCCTCGGCGGGGCTGCCATCCACCCTCCAGCCCGGCAGCTCCCGCACCGCTGCCAGCCTCAGGCCGGCTGCGCCCAGAGAGCAGAAGGTGGACACCAGCGGTCACCTGGGGCGAGGGGTGTCTCCGGCCGCCGTGGGCCCTGCCCTGTGCCCGTCCGCGCGGGCCCTGGCCCCTCGGCGTTGTAATTGTGTGCCCACCCCTTGTCTTGTTCAAATCTGTGTTTCTGGACAGAGAACATTGATATTTTTTCTTCTCAGTGCAAAATGTGCATCAGTCCTAAGAGAAGCTTGTTTACTTGTCAGTATTCCTAATTTATGTTTAAAAAGGGAAATCTGCCTGAAATTGCATTAAAATAGTTGCAGCGGCCTGTCCGAAGCTGCCCCGAGGATTCCCCACACGGGCTGAGATGTCGTGATAGAGGTCGGAGTTCAGGGGCAGCCGTACGCCCTTCCGTGGTGGCGCGCCCCCACCTCTGCTGGCGGGGCCCCCTCGGGGCTCAGCGCCCTCCGCCCGATGCAGCGCTAGCCACCGCTGTTCATACCCGTCTCTTATTTCTCAAAAGTGAAGAAAATCACACGCAAATGCGTTCGGTATAATTAGCCGCGCTTGACATATTGGCAAATATGGGCTTATTACGAAGCGGCGCCCTTTTCTTCTGAAATGCTGCATAAAGCAGCCTGTCACGTGGGCCCGCGGGTGTCTTTTCAGTCCTTTTCGTGATTAAAGCGGGCGAGGTGCCGTGTGATGAGGCAGTTGCTATAGTGACAGATTCGATTGTTATTCAATATCAAGGTAAATAGTTACGGAAAATGAAATAAGTATCGTCTGCCGGTGACAGCGCAGCTCAGGTGTCCCCCACCCCCCCTTTCTGACATTTCAGCCACGTTTATCTAGAAAGTGCGTGATGTGTGTCTCCTTGCCAGGCGTGGCCGTGGTCCGGCTGGGACTGGACGGTCGTCCCCCTGAGACACGGAGGGGCCGTCCGTCTCAGTAACGTGGGAGCAGCTTCTGCCGCGCAGCCGGGTAGCGTGGAAGCAGAAGTTAATTTCCACGTAAAAAGCTGAACTCTGGAGACGCTCGTAAGAGCCCTCGGAATGTAATATTCCAGAAACCCCTTTTCAATCCTCAACCCATAAGTCTCGGAATTGCTTGAAGGAGGGTGAAGAAAACTAGAGGCAGGCACACAGGGCACACCCCTTCCCACTGCCCAGCTTCCTACAGAGCAGCTCTGTCGAGCCATCCTGGGCGCCCCACGCGCATCCCCTCCAGGGTCCCGCCAAGCAGACACACTTCACGTATGGGGAACCAGGCACAGAGGAGTTAAGGTTAAAACGCCCTCCGGGTGGTCACCTCCAGAGCCGGAGCCTCGCCGGCCTTGAAATCAGAGAGTCTTGAGTTCCGCCTTTAGTGACAGGGTCCCAGATGCGTCTGTCACTTGGAGACGCGTCCACTGGAGGGTCAGCCTCAGAGTTGTCTTCCGGTCTCCTGCCCACAGATGCCTGTCCTCCTGGAAGCCCCACACCAGCTGCCAACGCGTCCTCGGACTCTTGCCCGAGATTCCCGTAGGGGAGGGTGTATCGGGGGTGCGTCACTTTGCAGGAGCTGCAGGAACCCGGGGCTCAGGCCCACCCTAGTGACCTCAGTGTCACTTGATCCCCTCTGTAAAGGCCACGTCCAGAAGTCCTGGGGGTCAGGACTCCATTTTATCCATCCCGAGGGGGTACGCGGCTCAGCCCGTAGCAGGCCGGCGGTGCCAGCCCTCCTGCCGCACTGAGGACGGTGCTTTCAGAACCTTCTTCCCGCCCCCGCCCAGGGATCCCGGAGTCGGGGGATGGGGGAGCTGCTCCGGGTGGATTGCTGAGAAGGTGCGTGTCACCCAGGGCTCCCCCGTCCCCTCCCTCCTGCCCGGCCCCTCCGTGGCGTTCCCCAGAGTATGCTGAGTCCCGTGAGTTCAGGTCTGTCTCTCAGCCTGTGAGCTCCGGAGTGAGCCCCATGTGTGTCTGTCGCCCGGTGCCTCCTGACACGCGGCAGGAACTCAGGAACCCCTGGCTGGGCCAGTGACTCGTGAGCCCTGGGCTGCAGGTGGACGCCCACCCTGGCGCACGCCGGTTCATCGTGCTGGCTTCTTCCTGGGTCCCTCGACTGCGCTCCTGCTGCTTCGAAGCCTCCCTGAAAGCTGCGTTGCTCTGGAAAAGGTTTCCTCCTGACCCGGGCCCGCGTTCTCTGTCATCCCTGAAATAACAGGGCCCCCTCTTCTGTGTTGGCCCCAAGGCAGCTGTGGCCCTTCTGTCTTTGACTGCAAGCACCCCAGGCCACATCTCCATGGCAACTGACATGAATCCCTCAATTGCTGATTGGAATACTTCCCCTCTGCTTCATCCATGGGTTAAAATAAAAAGGCGGTTTTCACCCATGTGAAATAATTAGTAATCAGTGTGACACAAAATATGATCAAGGGCCACATTTAAAATAATCTCACGTCGAACAGATATGCAGCCAGTGCCATGGTGGCGAGCGCGGTAGAGGCGAGTGTGGTTTAGCAAGATGGTCCGCACGTCTCCTGCAGTGAGGACGGGGCCCACCACACAGGCGTCTCCTTGACACTGGGTGTACCTGGCACCGGCAAGGCCTCTGGTGTTTCCCCAGCAGTCAGATGCCTCAACCCACATCTAAGCAGTGTGGTTACAGGTGGGAAGGGCGGCTGGCGCTGGAACGGTGGCCCCAGGCCGGGGCTCGGCCCTGGGCAGCATCCGGGGAGGTCAGAGGTCCCATGGACCCAGCAGAACCACCACTCCCTTCACCTGGACTCCGGGGCACAGTGCCCTCTCGGTGGCTCCACTCCAGGCCCTGAAATCGGCCCACGAAACCCCACCCTCACTGGGGCCACAGGTCCTGTGATGTCTCCACATCCCTCCCAAATGGGATCGTGTTAATAAGCCTCGGTGCCCGTGTTACCCCACGTCACCACAGGGGTAGCATCTGCAGGACTGGCCTCGTGACCTGCCCTTGTCCTGCAGGGCTGCCCACAACTGGCGGGTGGCCCTCAGCCCTGGGGTCCTGCTGCCCAGACCGGGCCACCGCTGACCTGGGTGTCAGGGTCCCAGGGCTTCTGTAACAAAGCGCCACTAACTGGGGGCTGAAAACAACAGAAATGCACATTCTCTCGCAGTTCTGAGGCCAGATGTCCAGAACCCAGGTGTCAGGGCCAGGCGCCTTCGGGGGCTCCGGGGGAGGCTCCTTCCTGCCTCTTTCTGCTCCTGGGGCTGCCGCGTCTGCAGCTGCATCCCTCCAGCCTCTGCCCCATCCTCTCACGGCCTCCTGTGCATCTCCTCTTTTGAGGACATGGGTCATGTTGGATTAGGGCCACCCTGCCCCACTGTGACCTCATCATAACTAGATCGCATCTACAAAGACCCTATTGCCAAGTAAGACTCCTTCCCAGGACTGCGGGTTGGGAGGTGCACACACCTTTCTGGGAGACACCGTGTGACCCTCAACACCAGAAAATCACAGGTGTCATCCAAGCACCAGGAGCGATTATCAACTGACCTACAGCTGAATCTCTCCTTTTGGGGTTACAGTGACTCGTAAACAGAGTTCGCCTTTCTAGCCACGTGGGTTTCCCGGTTAACAGTCAAGTTTGATTGAATGGACCTCAGGCTACTTTGGGTCCCCTCCTCCCCAGGCCCCCTGCACATACATGCACACATGCACGCGCACGCTCCCCAGACCCCCCTGCCCCCCGTCTGCCAGGAGTGAACTATGGTGGGCAGATTGGGGCTGAGGAAGGAGACAGCTAAGGTCCACATCCAGGGCTGGGGCTGTGACTCATCTCGGCTGTCCTGCTAAACTTCATTGGGGGAGAAAGACATGGAAATGGTTCACTTACAGGCGTTTTTGATAATTGCATATTTTCAAGAAAACATGAAAAGTAAATAATTCGTTATTTTTATAAAATTAGCTAATTCTCACTGTATTGTCATATTGTTGTCTTTTTCTCAAGATTCTTGGAAGTTGATTCTTTTTATGGCTGAGTAATATTCCATTGTATATATGTGCCACATCTTCTTTATCCATTCATCTGTCGATGGACACTTGGGTTGCTTCCATCTCCGGGCTATTGTAAATAGAGCTGCCATGAACATTGTGGTACATGACTCTTTTTGAATTATGGTTTTCTCAGGGTATATGCCCAGTAGTGGGACTGCTGGGTCATATGGTAGTTCTATTTGTAGTTTTTTAAGGAACCTCCATACTGTTCTCCACAGTGGCTGTATCAATTCACATTCCCACCAGCAGTGCAAGAGTGTTCCCTTTTCTCCACACCCTCTCCAGCATTTATTGTTTCTAGATTTTTTGATGATGGCCATTCTGACTGGTGTGAGATGATATCATTGTAGTTTTGATTTGCATTTCTCTAATGATTAGTGATGTTGAGCATGCTTTCATGTGTTTGTTGGCAGTCTGTATATCTTCTTTGGAGAAATGTCTATTCAGGTCTTCTGCCCATTTTTGGATTGGGTTGTTTGTGTTTTTGTTATTGAGCTGCATGAGCTGCTTGTAAATTTTGGAAATTAATCCTTTGTCAGTTGCTTCGTTTGCAAATATTTTCTTAGTTACACCCCTGAGGCACATTGGCACCTGCTGTACTCCACAAATAGGACGTATTTTTAAACTAGGTGGTAGGTTAACTGCACAGATAAAATTTTCACCTGCAGAGCTCATGAGACAAGTGCGAAACCCTAATTTCCCAGCTTCCGTATACACTACGCCTGCGCAAGCCTGGCGGGGCCCAGGTCACCTCGGGAAGTGCCCTTGGGGGCGGCGGGGCCCCCGGTCTGGTCTCGGGGTCACAGGGGCATCCTGGGTGCCTCCAGACGTTCCTCCTTCCTGAGCCCCCGGCACCTCCCCTCGGGCCCCCGCCGCCGGGCAGGTGACAGCTCGGCACCTGGAGACAAGGCGGGCGGGGGCCCCTCCGGATGCCGAACCTGGACCAGAGCCCCGGGGGGCTGTCCTTCCGGCATCTGGACGGCCCTTCCCGTCTGCTAGATGTGCCTTACTGTCACTCATAGGGGACCCTCAGGACAGCGGGCACAGGGAGAGCCCCTCCCTGGGGTGGTGACCCCAAGCTGCTCGGGGAGGGGCAGGGGCACCAACTCTTCATCAGTCTGTCCGCACAGACTTCACCTTTGTTCCTGTGGAACAAACGCTCAGAGGCAAGTTGGGCTTCTGTGTGTGCAAACCCTGAACCACAGCTCTGTTTTCTGAGTGACAGCATAAAGCAAAAAGCAGTGTTTTAAGAGGTAAAAGACCATGATCGCAGGGGAACACCGCCCGCGAGCACGGAGAGGGGCGGCCAGGGCTGGGTGTCTCCATGCCACCTTCGCTGGTTTCCCAGGACGGCCTCAGGGAGTCCCACAGTCGGGCCGAAACAGACACCCATCGTCCTGGAGGCTGGGATCTGACACCCAGGCGTCGGCCAGGCAGTCCCTCCTGGGCCTCTCTCCTCGGGCACACTTGCCATCTTCTCCCCACGTCCTCACGTGGCCGTCCCTCTGTGTGTGTCTGTGTCCTGACCTCCTCTTCTTATCAGGACGCCAGTCAGTGGATCAGGGCCCACCCATATGCCCTCACCTTACGTCAGTTGTCTCCTTAAAGGCTCATCTCCAAATGTGGGCAGATCCTGAGGTCCTGGGGTAAGGCTTCAGCGTATGAACTGGGGGGACATGGCTCAGTCCCTAATGCTAACCCTAACCCTAGGGTTAGTTACAAAGGATCACGCTTGGACAGCTCAGCTTCTAAGAAATATATGTGTCCTGTGCTCTACACTATGCCAGACAATAACTGAAAAACTGAAGACTTCTACGTGCCCGTCAGGGACATAAACATAAATAAATAAAATGTGGTGTGTATGGCTAGAAGCACAATGGGATCGTCTTGTCCAAAACCCCATCAAATCCGTGGTTTGACCTGGGACACCAGTCACAGCACTGAAGTAGCAGCTACCACGGGTGTAGATGAACGACTGTCCCCATTGCCGGTGGGCGTTCAGGTGAGAGGGCTGGCGTGCTGGCCGCTGGCCGGGCCCCCGGGGCGGTTTTGCAGCTCAGGTGTGTCTCGGGATATGAGGACCGGGGTGGGATGCGGACGCTCCCCGCCACAGGGCTGAGAGGGCAGTGAAAAATTCTTGACGTTGAGACAATATCAATTGTGCTGCCATTTTATTTATTTGGCAAAGGGCGTCTGTTTCTTTGGCACATTTTCGTTTGGGTGTGCGGCAGGCAGACTGAAGAATTTGTTGTAGAATTTCCCCGGGGGTGTCGGCGGGCTTTGTGATGTAGCCCTTTGGCAGCAGCAGCATAGAAGGGCCTGCTTGTTAAACTGCTAATTTACAGATCTTCTCTAAGTGAGTGCAAACAAGCTGTGGGCCGCAAAGCCCTGCTAATATACAATGTTCAATTTTTAATTTCCAGTCCATCGTAGATTATGGGAATGAAAAACAATATTTAATCCCTCGTTAACACATGAATAAGCGGAAGCTGTCGTTTTCGACCAGACAATAACGGGATTATCTCAAGAACTGTCAGTTTATGTGAAAACATTATGTTGCCCAAATTTTCATAAAAATTAGCAGTGGATGATATTCAAGATCAGAGCGATGGAAAGAGGGAAGTCCGCATCCATGGTCATAAATATTCATACTTGTCTGCTCAGGAGATGGAAATCTAATCAAGGGGCTATTGAGGCGCTGGCTTTTTTTTTTTTTTTAACCAAGACGTTTCATCTAAATTGGGTTTGATATGGAAATTCGTCTCACTGGAGTCCTCCAGGCCGTGAGCACGCAGGGCTCACGGGGCAGGGTGTCCGCTGGGTCAGGTATGGCCCTGGCACGGGCCGCTGGCATCCACCTCCACCTGAGCGATGGCCGTTGCCAACAGCTCGCGCCACTCAGCGTGCTCCGCATTTAATGTGTGCAGTGTCTGGGACTCTCCCTCCCTTTTTTAAGGAAAAAACAACATAATTTCATGCCGGTTAACTCCTAGCTACTGCAGGGTTAAAAACCGTCTGTGTCTTTGCTTTTGTTGACAATTACCATAAATCAGAAGACACTCTGCATGAAGCTTAATGAAATATGTATGATTTTAAAAAGAAAAGATGGTGACTGCAGGACGCTGCTTTGTGTGTGCGTTCCTGCGACTTCCTCGAAGGCTGTGCTTTTCCCGACCCGTCAGCAGGCGTCTGCCTGCGAGGACCTGCCGCCGTCCGGTGCCACCTGGTCTTCCGTGCACGTGGCAGGCGAGCGGTGAGCGGTGTCCTCCAGCGCCGGGCCAGCGGTCGGAACCCTGTGTCCGTCAGGGCTCCCGAGAGAAGCAGCTGGCCATCGATTCTGGGGCTGAAGTCCTCCGTCTCCAGGGTGGAGGCCCAGGGCAGCTGGTGGTATCAGTTCCGGTCCAGACCCAAAGGCCGGGGCCCGGGGGAGCGAAGGTGCACATCCCAACCCACCTCTGAAGCCAAGACCCCGAGCACCGTGTCCAAGGACGGAAGAAAGGACAAGTGCCCCCGGCAGATAGCAGAGTCACCTTCCTCCGCCTTCCTGTTCTGTTCAGACCCTCGGCAGACGGGCTGATGCCCCCACGGTGGTGGGTGACCTACTGATTCACGTGCTAGTCTCTTCCAGAAACACAGGCACGGACACACCCAGCCGCCAGGAGTCCCTCAGCCCGGCCATGGTGGCGCGTGAAATTAACTGGCACACTCCTAAAGTTTCTCGTCTTCCCAGCGGCTGCCCTGAGACACTGAGGCAGCTTCCTGCTTCCCCAGGAAGGGCAGGGGCAGTTCCAGGGCCTGGAGTTGGGCAGGAGTTTGTGTCTCACACTGTGCTGCTTCCAGGTTGGGTTTCCGCTGCCGCGTGACCTTGGGGGGCCGTCCTCATTGAGTTAGGAGTGACAGAGGCCTGTGACTTCCAGGCTTATCCTGCCCTGGAGGTAAAGACTTAGCATCACAGGCTTCCGGGGTGCCTGTTCCTGGTGGGCAGCGCAGAGCTGCACAGCCCGGATGCCCGGCCCGGGAGAGAAGCAGAAGGATGGGGGCAGGGTGAAATCTCCGTTGACTGTGGTCCTCGAAGGGGAACTTGGTGTAACTGGGATTATTTGTGTGGTGCTGATATGAATTCTGTTCTTTCAAGGAAAGGGATAATTTGCCACAGGAAAAAAAGAAAATAGTATTGGGTTTAGACGCGCTTCTGGTGACGCTGCCAGCCCAGCACCACTGCTCGCTAATCCCGTCTCCTTGGGGCCGGGGGAGAGTTTGCGGGATGTTGGCCCAGAGGAAGCGCTGCTTCTCAGAGTTGGCCCCAAAAATGCAGCGGGAGAGGACTCAGCACAATTAGCAAGTGGTCCCAGCGGCAGGGGCGGGGGCCAAGGAGGAATTTCTGATGGAATCCCCGGGCACCCGTTCACTAGGTGTGGCTCGCCCAGACGTTACCATGGAGGAGGGAGGCCCGGGGCGGCAGAGCGAGTGTAGGAGGGAGGCGGGCGGGCAAGCAGGAATCGGATCCTGACCTTGTGGGGAGGAGCCGTAGCGGGTGTCTCCCCAGACGAGGACCAGCTTCCGTTCTCCGCAGACGTGGCCGAGGCCCCTCCTCCGGGGGGAGCAGGCCTGGCCTCTCCTGACCTCCCCTCCCCGCGGGGCGGCCGCGGCTGCACCACTAGGGCCACACACCCCTGTATCCAGAGTCACAGGGGCCCTAAGGCGGGGGGGGGCTCCATCTACCGCGAGCTGGCAGGACTCTACCGGGATCTGAGGGGGGGCAGAGGGACAGGCTGGACGTGTCCAAGCTCTGTCTTCGGGGAAACCCGGCTTTCCAGAACTAAGGCTCCCGGGACTGCACTCAAGCCTGTGGGTGGAAGGAGTTACGGGGACTTATCCTCTCGCGCTGACGCCACCGCCGCAGAAAGGAGATGTGCGACCTTCAGCAAGGTCGTCAGAAATCGCTAGCTTATATTTTCCCCTCTTCTGCTGTAGGTACTTGAAGCCAAGGGGAGGAGGGGCTCCCCCAGTGCCTGTGGAAGACCTGCCTGCTCTCTGGTTTCCTCGGGCTTGAGGAACTAAAGGCTCTGGGAGAGCACGTGGGACCCACCGGCAGCCTGGACAGGAAACCCATGGCGGGTCAGCCGGGGCCGCAGGGCACAGGCGCTGCCCTCCTGCGAGGGGCTCCTGCACGTAACCCCGGTCTTCCGTTTGTCTGTGTGCATGTATGCGCATGTGTGAGCGTGTGTGTGCATGTGAGAGCGTGTGTGCACACGTGTGAGCGTGCTGCCTGCACACAGACCCATGCTGCTCTGGAAGCCCGCGGGGCCGTCGTCCTCCCCACTTTTTTCTCCTGGGGGCTCAGAAGTTTGCTGATCGAGGGGCAGTCAGGTGGGCCTGCAGCTTCTCTAAAGTGAAAGTCTCCATTAGGGAAAAATGGGAATTCCTTGAGAGAAAAGTGGTTGTGAACATATCAGAAGCAAGAAGGACACTGTGCACTGGTGGGGACACGTGAGCCGCGCCGGAGCTGGAGGCCGTGGGGTGGGAGCTGCGGGCTGGGGGACAGAAGAAGCAGGTGGGTCTGAGGAGAAAAGGAGGTTCGTGTGCCTAATGGACACGGGTGGCTGTCAGAACAGGGCTGGAAAGCAGTGGGACCTTAGGTTCCAGGCGAGGGAATTCCAGGTGGGTCGGCAGCCATGGGGGTGGTGAGTGCTGGGTGGGCAGCAGCCTGTCCAGTTGGGCCCGGGGGTAGAGGGAGGAAGATGAAGCCCAGGGATGCCGGGGGGTCAGGGAGGGCTGGAGCCGCGGGGCTGGGCGGGGAGAGAGTGCAGGTTGGCCCGCCGCCCGACCCGCCGGCTGCTCAGACGCGCACATGGTGGGTTGGTGTAGTTCCCCCCGTCACCCCTCCTCAGGCCCCAGAGCTGGACACAGGCTGTGGAAGTCTGGATTTGGGGGCAGGTGGGCGGCCAGGTCAGGAGGAGGGGAGAGACCGTGGTGTGAATCAGGGAAGAAGTTAACCTTTGGAGCCGAGGGCAGAGGCCCGGGGGAGGGACGCATCTCACCCTGTGTCCCACGCGGGACGCATCCCAGAGGCCCCAGACAGTCGGGATTCAACAGCACGGTCCCTGTGTGTGTGCGCACATGTGCGTGCGCGTGCTCCAGCCTGTGTTTAAGAGAACTTTAAGCCCCTGACACTCCAGCGTACGTGGAAAATATTCCCCAGTGAAGCCACGGAGGAGCTCGAGGACTCAGTGACAGGAGGCGGGGTGGGGGAGTCATGCGGCGAAGCGGGGCTGCTCCCTGAGGCCCGGGTGCGGACGGGGCAGCGCCCCTGCAGGCGCTCCATGCACCTCCCCCGCAGGTCGGCCCAGAGCCGCCCATGGGCAGTTCTCGGCCGTCACCGAGGCAGGAGCGCCGACGCTCGGCACAGGCTCTGAGCCGCCCAGGGCCTGGGGTTCAGGGGCCGGGGGGCCAGGCCCGGGAGCTGGGAAGCAGCGCTCCGGGGCCCGGGTCTTAGCAGGTGAGAGGAGAGGGGAGCAGTCAACCTCGAGGGTTCCGGGCAGCCTGGCCTCCTCCCGGGGGCGCTGCGTGACCAGTGGTGTCTTGCGCAGCCAAGGGCACCGTGTGGCACATACCAGTCCCCAGAGCTGCCCCCCGCAGCTCATACTGGGAGGCCCCAGCTGGGGACGTTCTTGGCATCTTGGAGCCCAGGTGAGCTGTTCCCCACCGTCTGGCATCAACAAGCGCAATGGCACGTCCGCCCGCAGGCCTCGCAGAGAAACCGGCTGTGAAATACTCCGCGAGGCCAGCGGGCGCAGCACAGGGCCGGTGACGGAGGGCAGACGGCTCCGCCCCGAGGGGCCGTGAGCCTGGCAGGAGGGGAGCGCCAGGAGAGCATCGTGGCCCGTCCACGGCCCCCGGGGCGGGCCTGGCCTGTTCGTCCCAATTCTGTCCTTTCTCTGAGTTCATCCAACACTTAGAGCTGTCATCTCGGTCTGTGACATGTTTGTCTACTAAGCGAGGGAAAATGGAAACTGCTTGGTCTTTACTTTGGCGCTGAGTGGGGAGCCCTGGACCTCTCTTGTCAGTTGAAGCAGTTCACAGGATTCCACATGAAAAAGGGACAACTGGGGCGGCGGGTCCCCAGCCCAGACCCCCACTCCCGGCAGAGGCTCCAGGCCCCTCACAGGCCTCCCGGGCGTCCACGGGCCGGGCTGGGTGCCCGGCAGGTGTGTGCAAAGTGCTCATTCGGGCCCCAGCAAAGTGGAGGCACTGGAAAACGTTCATAGAAACGATCTGATGTCTCAGTGAAAAACCTCGTACTCCTTCTGCCACCTAATATGTCTAATTTTTAATTGCGTATGGTGTGGCTGCAGCGGTGCTGGGAGTCCGTGACCTTGATTTCGAAGTCTCTATGAGTCTTGGCCTGGCCTGCGCAGAGCCTGGTGTGAAAGCAGCTGGGGTGGGCTGGGCATGGCGGCCGGGGCTCCCCACGGCTCCCTGGGAACGCTGGACCAGCGGCAGGGTCCTGCCGGCCCTGCTCCCTCGCCACCGAGAGGGGAAATGGGGCGGGCGACCCTGGAGGGGCCGTCGGGCGGGCCAGCACTTGCTCTCGGCCCCCGCGGGACCCGTTTGTCTCCCAGCCTGTGCGTCGAGCCCTCAGTTACCTCGGCGTGGGCTCCTGGGTGCCGTCCCTAAGTGGTCCCAGGAGGTGGTGGCATGTGTGTCCTTGTCCTGCTGTTGCAGACTCTGCAGGCTGTGTCCCCAGGGCCCGGCCTCCGGCACGGCTCTGTCCCGCACGCCCCTGGACCCCGGGCCGCTGAGCTTCAAACTGAACCGTGCACCAGCAGGACCCGGACCTCCGGGGGTCTGGGCGGGGCCGGCGCCCCGCTCCCCGCCTCCCCGCCAGCCCACTTCGCCTTGCACAGGCCCATTCAGTCTCTGAGATCCATTCATGCTGATTGACGGGGATCCGGCCCGTCCTTCCGGCCCTGGCGTCAGGTTCCAGGTTAAATGCAAGTCTTAGCTAACCCATCCACCCTGAGAACGGCCCAGCTGTCCCACGGTGTCACGAGCGGGGCTGTGGTGGCGTCTTTCTGGGCACGGGAGCTGTGGCTTCTCAGGATGCGCGGACGGGGAGGAGTGGGTCCCAGGGGAGGCCGCCACGCTGAGCTGGTGGCCCCGCTGCCAACCTTGATGCTGCCACTCACGGGCGGTGTGACTGCAGGAAGGTGGGAGCCTCTGCGAGTGTCATTGCGAGGACGGAGGGGCGCCCGCGGCGGGGACGAGAGCAGAGGTGGTGGGCACCGTGC
This sequence comes from Leucopleurus acutus, assembly GCF_964270905.1. Classification (NCBI taxonomy): domain Eukaryota; kingdom Metazoa; phylum Chordata; class Mammalia; order Artiodactyla; family Delphinidae; genus Leucopleurus; species Leucopleurus acutus. The sequence goes on along the minus strand of NC_139144.1, from coordinate 108,026,437 downwards.
GTGCATGCGTGTGTTTTATCTGTGTGTGCACGTGTATATATGTGTACACGTATAGTATTGGGCATCACGTATATGTGTATATGTATAGTACGTGTGTACATGTGAATGTGTGTACAATGTGTGTGTGTGTGTGTAGTCTGCCTCTGTGTGGTATGTGTGTATGTGTGTATATTGTGTTATACGTGCATGTTTGTGTGTTTTATGTGGGTGTAGTGTATATATGTGCGTGCATGTATACGTGTATTTTATAGGTGTGTATTTATGTGTATGAATTGTGTGCACATGTGTTATAAATACGTGTGTGTGTATGTATAGTGTGCACGTGTGTGTAGTGTACATACATACGGTATGCGTGTGCACATGTATAGTGCGTGTGTGTGTATACATGTGCAGTGTGTGTGTGAGCGTGTACAACGTAATTTCCTTTTCGCCAGTTTACTGACACAGAGGTGCATCAGACCAGGGGGACCAGAGCCTCGGCTTGTCCTAAGTACTTAACTCAAGCCCACAGGCGGCTGCCTCGGTCCCTGTGGTTGGAGCATGTCCATCACTGAAGCAGTGTTTGTATAAAAGGAAAAGAAACAAAGAGCAGCAAAAGCGGCGCACCCGGCCCCCAGCTTCTAGCCTCTGCTCTCAGTGTGTTAACGCAGGAGCAGAGGCCGTGTCCTGAGGAGGGACATGCAGGTGCGCCTCCTGTGATGCTGGCTGTGAGGGTGGACTGTGGGGAGGGCCCATTGAGGCGTTTCACACGTGTGTCCTCCAGAACCCTGGTTCTATACGAGGCCTTCGGGAAAGGGGGTCGAGGCTCTGCAGGTATGCTGGGCGATGTCCCACCTGGGGGTCCTCAACTGCCACTGTTTCGGCTGCAAATCCTCGGCGAAGTTTAAACAGACAATCCCCTGACCTCTGGTGCCCACTGCAACCAGAGCGCTGAGGGTTTCTGGAGCCCGGCCCCGGAGACCGGACCCCCACCTTCTTGTGAGGACACAGCCCGTCTGCCTGGAGCCCCATCGCTTGCCGTCCAGATTCCTCACTGCAGCGGCTGTTTTCTGAGCATTTGCGCTTGGCCACCGGCCCGTACGCACTGCCAGGCTGGGGGCGGGGGCGTGACTTTCATGGCTGCGGTTGCAAAGCTCTGCCCATCGCCACCCTTGTGCTCCCAGGACCCGCGTCTGAACAATGCACATCCCGGATGCCAGCTCTGTAGATCCTTCGTACAAAGCATTTTATGTTGGATAAGAGGCCCTGGGGTTTTTTTTTTTTTTTTTTTTTTTGCCTATTTGTGAGTATTAAATATTCATTCTTTCATCCCATAAGCATTTTGTTAACCTCAGGAACCATGAACCCCACACACTGAAGGCTTCATTCTCAAGGCTTTTCAAGGCAAGGCAACATCTGGGCACCAATTTCTGTTCTGAAAATAGAGGTGAATTTAAAGGTGAAAAGTCACAGATCCTGCCCTCAGTTACCTTATAATCTAGTGGGAGAAATATGATGGATGCGTAAAAATCAGACAAGTCAACAGTGTTGTGATGACTTAGCGTGTGTGAAACAAACGAGAAATTCTTTGTGTTCAGAAAAGACTCCGGGGGCGTGGGCTCTAGTCCCTCCATGGAACTTCGGAACAGAGAAGGTGCTTAAGCTGCTGTGGACGGTCGGATCCCGTCCCATGAAAAGACGCGTGAAGTCCCCACCCCCGGGACTCAGAATGCCCCCTTTTTAGGGGCTAGGGTGCCTCCAGTGTCACTATTTCAGTTGAGATGAGGCCATGCTGGGGCAGCACCTGGACCAGGCAGAGGCCGCAGGAGGCCCCTCCCCGGGGACCGTGGGGTGGGAGGTGGCAGCCCTGCCACATCCTGACCTCAGGCTTCGGCCTCCAGACTCTGAAAGAATAAGTTTCCGTTGTTCTGGGCACTCGGTGTGCGGTGATGAGCGACGGCCACCCCAGAGGACTAACGCAGCTGGATGTCAGTACGACGCGAGGTGTCTGGGCAGAGACGGGGGACGGACAGCAACCAGGGGTCCCCGGGAGCTGGTGAGGAAGCCGGTCTGGAGCCCAGCGCTGGCCCAGGGAGATGGTAGGAGATGGGGCTGCTCTGACGGGGCCGTGCCGAGCCCAAGACTGACCACCGGACCAACCACTGGACTGACTACTGGACGGACGCGGGAAGAGAGGCCTGGTCCCCCCGGGCGCCCATCAGAGCACCTGCACCTGCTCCCAGCAGGACGCTGGCCTCCCACGCGTGGACCGCCACCGCCCCCCGACCAAGTCACACCCGACGGCTTCCAGGCAGTTGTCTAGTTTTATCAGCTTCAGTCACCCGAAGAACACGAGACTTCAGCGCTTGGGGCTCACGGGGGTGTCCTCCCCGCTGGGAGGAGGGGCTCTGCTTCCCCTGTGGCGGCTTGTCCGGGGCCCCTTTAAGAGAGAAGTCGCTCCCCCTTGTCTCCTCGGCTGCCTCGGAGGAGCCGCGTTTCATTTATCCTCCTCTTGATTTTTAATTAACTTTAGGCTGGTCCAGCTGTGCCTGCCCTGGACTCCAGTTTTGACAACTATCGACTGAATTGCCTGGTCAGTTCCATGAAAAAATAAAAATGGGCCCAACCAGCCAGTTGCTGATGGAATCGACCAGCCCGTGCGATCAAATGGTTTCTCAAGTCGCCGGGTGTAAGACGCCACGAATGCATTCAGTTGCTTTATTTAACGCTTGCGTATTTATATAAATGTAAAGGACGGTCTGCTCTCTGCCCACAGAGTAATTGTCTAGCTCTATCACCTAATTATCTCAACACGGTTAGCGATTGAGATATTAAAGCAGAAGGTTAGGTATTAAAAGTGTCGTTAAAACACAGAAATGAAATTTGCATAGATGATGTCTAATTCCAAACAGGAAATGCGTCCACAGAGGACACGGTTAGATCTCGAGCCCCAGCTTGGAAAATCCGCACAGGAGAACAGGTGAAAATTCGTGACTACGTCCAAAACATAGGAACTCTGCCATTTTTTTAAAAGTTGCAATGCTGTGGATGTCCCAGAAGTGCTGGGTGATGAGACAGCTGAGGGATTCTGTTTGCAGAACGTGGTCCAGCCCTGGAGAGGGGGCAGGAGGAGGGTGGGGCAGGGCAGCTGCTCCGTGGTCATGTCCACGCCGTCTGGAGAGGCGACCTGTCATGGCCCTGGGCCTCGTGAGTCCTGGGGCGGCCTGACCCTGCGGCGCCCCCTCCCGCAGGTGGCAGGCACACGCTGACCCGGCCAGGGGGCCCTCCCTACAGGGCACGTGAGGAGGCCGCTTCCTCACATCGGGGTGCCAGGGAAGAGCCGCTGCCCAGCCTGCGACCGTCACCCACAGCCGGGACCTGGACGTGCCCCCGGGCTGTGCTGCCGCTCGCGTGGACGCCCCCGACCCTGCCAGCGAGCACCGCTTCCCTGCCAAGGCTGGCCGCTCACCAGCTTTGTCGTGGGGCGAAATGCCAAATGGACTTACCGCGGGTTTGAGGGTCTGTGCTCAGAGCGGTGCTGAGCACATCTCGATGTGCACACTTTGTGACCCTCCAGAGGGAAGATGTAAATAAGATCAATTCAACAGAGCAGACACGATCCCTCATAACAGCCACGCTCTATGGGCAAAAGAATGTCTTAAAATTGGAATAACTGTGGGTGAAGTAACCGCTGTGGCTGAAAAAGTACTTCAGAAAGATTCTGGGGTGAAGTTACAGAATCTATACCACATGTGAAATCCACTCCCTAAATTATTCAAATTAATACAGCAATAGCTTAATCTTATATATTTAATGTATTTGTAAGGTTTTATAAACTTTATAAAAACAAGACCTCTAAACTATTGTACAACCTTTGTAATAAATTTTGTAATAAAGCAGGGAGGAACCAGAAAACACGTGCCACACAAGTTTGCTTGTTATGTGGCAAGATATTTTAAGAGAGTTGAAGGGCCGCTTGAACCCGTGGCCACAGCATGTGTCCATAGGTGCTGACTCGGGTGGATGGGTGCTTCCCAGAAAACGTCCGCAGATAAGGTAAACCTTCAGAGCGAAAGAGGCGTTCGGAAATGTTTCCCTTTCTGTGTGATACCTTACAGCTTCAAGAGCCGTTAAAACAAGTGTCAAAATACTACTGGATGTAGACCTTCAAATATCTTTAGGACAAAGTATAAACCCCATCTTAGCAAAAATAATGAAGCATATGCGACCACATGACTGTCACTGAAGTGCATTTCAGAGAGAGCAAAATGATCTTCACACCATCACGTAATACAGGGAGTTACTTTTAAATGTTGTTTATTTCATCTTTTTCTCGTCCTTTAAAAGTTAGTTAATAACTTCTCTACAGTGTACACCATGTATTAGGACAATAGTAGGTGGATACGTTGCCAATAAATCAATAACTATTGGCAGGTGTTCAAAGGTTGTAGCAAGAGAACATTTCAAAGCAGAGCCAGGTGATCGATGGTGATTTGAGGGCTGGAATTTTTTTTTTTCTCGTTCATCTCTATCTCTGCTGTTTCTCAAAAAAATACTGACCGTTGTGACTCCGAGACCTCCGACCTACATCCCCTTGGGGGCAAAGGTAAGCGTCCCGCCCGCGTCCCGCCGGCCCCCCCGTCTGGCCGAGCTCCCCAGGCCCGGCCCCTGCTCTTCTCAGCGCGGCCCCAGTGGCGGTCGGCACGGCATCCTGCATCATCCCCAGCAGGGGCCTCTCCTGTCTTCCCTCCCGGGAAGGCCACACTTGGACCCCCGGCCTGACTGTATCTGGGTCAGTCCACGTGGACAGTCTCCACATCAAGTTCACGTGCAGCCACGGTCCCGGCCTCCCAGGTCCACAGTCCAGACACAGAAGCAGCCCCGCAGGCCCAGGACACCAGAGACTGGCCCCGGGGCTCCTGCCCTTGTCTGGCTGGTACACTCGCGGTGGGGACCCTGGGAGACCTCCTTCCCCGGCATCAGGACGGAGCAGGCAGGGCGGCTTTGGTCGATGGTCTGGCTTAGGCGCTCACGGTCAGCAGGCTCCGGGTTCTGTCGGGCTCAGGCCAGGCAGCGTGAGGCTAGGTGTCCCCAGCACCGCCCTGCCGCCCAGCAGACGGCCTGTGGCTCTGACCTCATGGAACCACAGCTCTCAGCCCACCTGCCTGCGTGGACGCCTGCAACGTCAGTGCCGGGGCAGGCCACCCAGGCTTTGCTGCCCAGAACGTTCTGCAGGCCTCACAGCTCTCCTCTGGTCTTTCCTCTGCCTCTGTGTCTCCTGCTGTCCCGTGGGGCACCCGCTCTGCTCTCAGCCCCGTCCACGGAGCCGCTCCAGGGGACTCACGGGCAGACCCCCAGCACAAAGGAAGGTGGAGTCCCGTGGTCCCAACCCAGGTGGCCTCAGTGCCACGTCCTGGTCCCACCGTGAGGACCAGAGGGCTCCGTGGCCTGACACCGGCCCAGCCTGCGCCCCGCAGCTTTCCCGGGGATGTGGGCAGGTCCCACCCGTACCTCCCAGCCTCCCGTGCAGCCCAGAGGTGAGCCCAGGTTTCCACGTGCGGGACCTCACCTCTTCCTTCAAAGGCGTCGGGGGACTTGAAGGTACTCTCTTACTTTTGCACAACCAAGAAGCGGCCTGGTCCCTCTGGCCTCTGCGGGGCGCTGCTGTCTCCTGGGCGGAATAGCGAGCAGGAGACGTGGACCCGGCTGGTTGGGAGGGGCTTGTCCCAGCGGCTCCACGCAGGCCTCCCTCCCGAGCCAGCCGGCACCCTGCTGGGCCCTGACCCGGAGCAGCGAAGGGGGAGGAGGGTGGTGTCTCCACATTTCCCAAGGCTGCTGGGACGGCCGCAGACCCGGAGGGTTAAGCACAGACGTGTATCTCTCACACCCGGAGCCCGGGATCTGGGGTCCAGGTGAGGGCAGAGCTGGACCCTGCAGAGGCTTCTCTCCTTGCTGTGTAGATGCCGTCTTCTCCCGTGTCCTCACGTGGCCGTCGCTCTGTGCGTGTCTGTGTCCTGATCTCCTCTTCTTATGAGGACACAGTCCTCTGGGCTCAGGGCCCACCCGTGACCCCGTAACCTGATTACCTCTGCAAAGACCCTCCTCCAAGTGCGTTCTGAGGTCCTGGGGGTTAGGGCTCAACACGTGATTTGGGGACACAATTCAGCCCTAACATGTGGGAAGTGATGTCTCCTTTTCAAGACCAATTTCCCTACAGACACCAGAGGATGGAACTCTCTCCACATATTTCTGTTATTGTTGATGGAAACGCCCGTTCGGTTGTGAAGGAACTTCCGGGGAGAGCTCCGGCCCCTCCTTTTCTCTGTCTGATCTTCCAGGCCCGCTTCTGATAAAGCATCACCAAGGAGACGCGGCCGTGACAAAGGGCCGCCTGCCCATCGGGAAGGGCTTAGGGTGTTGACTGGAGGATTTTCCACTTCACATTTACACAGAGGCAGACACAAAGGCGCCGAGTGAAGTGCGTGGGGAAGAGGAGCAGACAAAGCACAGGCCCTTCTCCTGGGCTGCAGCCCTGTCCCCTGGGTTAGAGGGTCCCGTCTCCCCTTCCCTCCTGGGCTGATCTTAACGGAAACGCGCCTCCGTCCCAGCCCCGCGCTTGGCACGCGGGGGGTGGCCCTGCTGCCTTGCGTCTGCGGCCTCCCTGCCACGCAGGAATAAATTCCCCCCAGAAGAGCCAGGCAGGGCTCTCCCCCAGGCCCCCTGGTCACTCCTCGTCTCGCTCTCCTGGATAAGCCTCTCTCTGCCCCTTGCGCCTGGCGGGTGGGGGATGGACTGTGGGTGGGATCCTGGGCAGGAAGGCTGCTGCCCCCGTGGTCCCCCCAAGGATGGGGACACCTCCCTTCCAAAATAAACGCTTTTCTTGTGGGCCTGGGGAGGAATGACCCTCCAAAACTGGTGGGTTAGCGTGAACCACTCTGAACCTCACATTCTGAATGGTTCGTTCGGTCATCAGTAACATCTGCGTCACTACCCGTAGCTTTTAAGGAAGCAGGAGAGAATCTGAACGATCTGACCTGCCCTTCATGAGCACCGACAGCCCCACAGGAGAAACTGATTCCAACATGTAACTTAAAAGCAATCATTTGGGGGGAGAAGACGGCTTGGTGTGGAAACCGTAAGATTAACATTTCTTGCTCCATTTACGGCCTCGTCGCCTGAATGCTGTTCATAAACGTATCTCAGCGTCAGTGGAGCTCCCTGTGCATTTTTAAGTAATGGGTTGCTTAATACTTGTTTTCAACAGAGATACACAAATTCACTCTTTTTTCAATATGGTGGTGCCTTTGGCTGAAAGCTTATGTAATTGGGCAGAGAGGTTGCCAACATTTAGACTTTCTTAACAAAATAATCTCCGTAGAAATACAACTTTCCTTAGTTCTGTCACTGTGACGTTGGGATATTTTTAGCATATTTTAAAATCTAGACACAAAGGTGGCAGCATTTTAAGCAAACTGAACCCTAAAGCCTGATGACTCTGTACTCTACAGTTTTCGGCACCAAATAAACTCCACACAGAGGTTATTGTTTCTGTTTTGTCTTTACCAGGCAGGTATGCATCACATTTAGAATGTAATTTGGGGAAATGTGTGTTGTCTACAGTGAGCCCGGTAGGCAGGTGTGTGCACCAGCAACGCAAGGGGAGGAGATTTTGTTCAATTACAAATACAGGGCATTGAGGTTTTGTGCCAAAGAAGAGAAAATTTGCAACATAGGCGTCTTGCCTCTCGTGTAAAAGAGAATTCAGTGCGTCAGAGGATCTGAGGACACATCAGTCTTGCCTGGGAGGTTCCCACGGCCTGATTGCTTCCCGGGTCTGGTCTGGTTCCTTGTTGGAAGTCGCTCGAGGTGACCGACACCTCCTGCCTGCAGGACACCTGCTGCTTCTGCCCCCCGGGGCAGGAAGGGGGGCGCAGCCGGGTGTGGGCCCGCGGGCTGGGACAGTGCCTCCTCAGGATGGGCTCGTCCGCCGTGACCCAGCCTGGCTCGAGCAGATTCTGGATGGGGAAGCCCCTGGACAAAAGAATTGCTCCTAGCACCCGGAATCAGGGCTGGGGACGCCCAGAGGTGGATGTCAGGGAACTTCAGTCCATGTAGGTTGGTGGCTAAAAACCAAAGGCGCATTTTTATTCATGATCTGTATTTGTGTGGATTTTCAAATGCGTGTTGTGATTATTCTGAGAAGTTAAGGGATAGTTTAGATTCTTAGCCGACACTCTTTTTATTACTTGAATAGCACATGCGCTTATCAAGCATCCCCTGCCACCCCGTAGGGGGCGGGACCCCAAATGGCCTCATTAAAGGGATGATTCAAAGGCCCTGGTTAAAGACGCCTCCTCAGGGGCGGTAAGGGCCGGCGGCCACCGGCGTTTACTGGGGCAAAGGGCGGGAGCGGGAGGAAGCCTCGCCCCTCGCCTGGACCTCCGTCCCCAGCTCTGCATCTCTTCAGCCCCTCGCCCTGCGCCTGCGGGGACTCACCTTGCTTTGGGCAGATCACGAAGAGTAAAGCTCTGAAAACCCTAATTTATGGAACATTTCGGAGGTGATCATTCACTTTCCTGAAAGAAAAGCATTCTACACAGCTACGCGGCGTGAATTTGCGCCCAGGTGTCTACCTGCTGCTACAGGGAGGCTCCACTGGCCCCGGCCTGGGGTCTAGACCCCGTTGTCTCTGGAGAAGCTGGGGGTCGGGGGCCTCCACCGCCCCACAGTGGACGCCTAGTGAAGGAACTCGAAGCCAGACCCGGAGGGTCGAGCAGGAAAGACGCTGGACGCCGTGCCCGACTGTCCTCCTTCCTCCCTCCTTCCTCCCTCTGTCCGTGCTTCTTTCTCTCTTGTTCGCTTCTTCCAACTTTCCTGCAGCAGCCCAGCTGGGGGGACCTTGCACGTGGCTCACAAACTGAGCTGCTGTGAAACACCAGGACCCCTGGGGCTGCATGCAGGGTCCCCATGTGGGAAATGGCCAGCAATGGCTCCATCACCGTCAGAGAGTAGCATTGTCTCTATGTATTAGGAATATCCCTTTACCTCCATAAAATATTTCCAAGCACATTTGATCTATAATTTATTTAAACCAAGGGCATTTGAGTAGGTGGTATAAACTAAAACAAGGAGAGTTTAAACATGTCGGTTCCTGGAGGACAGTCCGAGGTGCAGGGGAGCCTCCCGCAGTCTGCGCCTTCCCTCCCTCCCGAGACAGACCCAGCTCTCATCGGGGCCCCGCCCCGCGGCCAGGAGAGGGCCGCCCCGCTGCCCTGGAGTCTGCGACCTGAGATCTGACCTCGAGGCCACATGGACGTCCCGTCAGCGTGGACGGACCCTGCATGGGGATGAACGCTTCCCCCCGTGGCCGCCAGGACAGGACAGACAGCAAGACTCAAGCCGGCGTCTAAGACGGCCAGAGAGCTTGGGGCGGAAACTAGGAGTGAGGCCGAGTGGGTGGAGGGGGCCGCCGGCTGCCCCGCCCGGACCTGGCTTGTTCTGTGCAGGAGAGAATTGACCACGTGGGATCCGGCCCGCTCGATAGAGGTTTCCTGCTACGTGCAACTGAAACAGCCCTGAGCCATGCCTGGATCTAAACGACGGCCAGCCCAGAATGCTCATTCCCGAGTGCAGGGGCCACCGGCATGGATTCCGACGGGGGGGGGGGGCCTGACCTTCCTCAGGATTCAGCTGTGCGGCCTGGAGCAGACATGTAGCCTCTCTGGACCTCCGGCCTCCTGCACTCCTCCTCCCGGCCCGCCCCACCTCCCCCAGACCCAGCGGGGACCCTCACCTCCTAAGGTTTTACCTGGGGAAGGGAGCCAGAGAATCACCCCATCACCTCAGAGACCACCATGTGTCCAGGGTACGGACTCGGGTGTAGAAGCCCTGGGGTTCTGGAAACCAGCCGAGTAGGCCTGCCCACGGGCCTCACCCCTGGACCTGCACTTGGGCCAGAATGTGGGGCTGGGGTCAGAGTCCACGTTGGGGGCTGTGCGTGTCCAGCCTCCTTCCCTCTGTCTCAGCGCGGCGGTGGCCTCGCCGGTTAGGGGCAGGTCTGGGCTCCACGGTCACCCCAGCCAGTGTGTGCGCCGTGGATATAACCAGGAGGCCCGGGGCCCGGGGATGGCCATCGGAGGGCGGGCCTCAGTGGGACCCTGAGACGTGCCTCGTTTTCCCGCAGTTTGGAGGCCGGCAATGCTGCTGATGACCTCCTGGAGGGTCAGGACTGTTTTCTCACCTGTGAGTGGGCCGTTGTGACTCTAGCAGGAGCTCCCGTGACGGTCCCGTCGGTCCCCGTAGGCTGACCCGTCCTCACAGCGATCACCCCGGCCGTGCTGGGCCCAGGCTGCGCCCCACGGACCGGAGGCAGGGGCGCCCCAGCTGTGCTGGCCTCACAGGCGCGGTGGGCCCCTGCCTGCTCACGCTGTCGCCGAGGGGAGGCCCGGGGCCTGCTCGCGGCCCCCAGTTTCCCCCTCCCTCCCCGCAGCCGCCCTGAAGGAGACCTGGGCCGTTTAGGGCCCCCTGAGAGCCCGACTCTTCCCGCAGTAAATTACGAGGGTCTCCGTTTTCAAGATCAGTTTTTGACCCTTTACCTAATTTCCCAGGATGCAGACGTGAGTCATAACTGGAAGCTTCTGAAGAGCCCTTCCCACGATTCCTGCTTTGTCGTGTGAAAGTACCGGCAGCTCCTCCTCTAAGTGTCCTCGCTGCCCGGGGACGGGGGGCAGGAGCCCTAGTTCTGCCCCGGGGACCTCGAGTTTCTCCTCCTGCCTTGAGATGCCCACCCCCCTCCCGACTCTCCCATAGTGTCTTGTGAGGCCCAGAGGCGCCTCCTTGAGTCTAATCACATTTTGTTCCCCTTTTCCTTTGTGGTTTGCGCTCCCCTGCGTTCAGAGCGGCATTTGGATGTTTTCCAGTGTTTCCTTTGAAGCGTTTACCATTCCGTGTTCACATTTAGGCTGTCATTTGCCCGGGGTTGCTTTTTACATGTTGAGGAAAGCGGGTCCAGCAAAGCCTTCTTCTTCCCCCTGTGGCCCTCCCGCTGCGTGGCCCTCCCTGCCCTCTGGCCCCTGGTGCCACCGCCACGTCCTCACGTGTCTGGGGTCCCCCCGTGCCCCTCCCCCAGTGCCCACATGGGGTCCTGCGGCTGGGCACTGAGGCCCCGGCTGTCCAGGTGGGGGGGTGTTCCCCGCCTTGGCTGTCAGATGGTCTCTGTTCGTGGGCTGTGCGGCCATGAACACACGTGACACAGAGCTGCGTGTCACGGGGAGAAGCCTCAGAAACATGAAGTGAATGGAAAAAGGGCAAATTTCAGCGGCATCCACGCGAGAGTGACCGTTTCGTGTGTTGCCTCTGTGAGGCGTGGGACACGGGAGCCGCGCAGGCTGGGCCTCACGAGTCTGTTTCCCGCTCCCCCCATGGCTGGCTGTGCACCTCCTCTAGGTGGAAAACTGTCCACTTGAAAAACAGGAAAGAGAATCTTGGTCCCACTTTGTCTTTCTTGATCACCATGCCCTCGTGTCCAGGTCCCCGCCTCTCGCCTGTCTGATTTGACGGAGTCCAGACCGTTGAAGGGCACCCAGGTGTCCGCTCTCCTGTGGGGTGGGTGGGAAAGCCGGGCTCCTGTGGGACCACCCGCTGGACCACCCGCTGGACCACCGTCAGAACCCACAAGAACATGATAATAACAGTAAAACAAGAGAAACGGAGCCCGTGGGGTGCATGGCCACATGCAGTTGTTGGGGGTGACCCGTCCTGGCCCAGCGTCTGCTCCCTGGCCTGTGGACCTGAGCTCGGCGTCTGCATTCGGGGGTCACGGTTCCCCCCTCTGGCCCCCGCCCCTCCACCGGCGAGTCCCCTGCCCTTCAGCAGGCAGCTCTTCCCCGGCATCAAAGGGACCTGACGCGGAGACATTGTGACCCGGGAGTCTGGCGAGGATGCCGTCACCACGCCGCCTCTCCTCGCCCCTCCCCTCTTTATCAACAAATATCCGTCGGTCCGTGCGGAGGGATCTCGGCCGCGGGTGATGAGCACCAAGGCCGGGATTTCTTTTTAAACTACGCGTACGAAGCAGGGAGCTGTGTGTCAGCCTGTGTGGAGCACTTAGGGAGGAGCCCGAGGGCGTCCACGTGTGTTCAC